>NC_058082.1:305072743-305672743 GCF_014858855.1 Bufo gargarizans | reverse complement strand
TGTTTGTTATCTCTGTGATATCACGGTTTATTATCTGTGCAATATACCTGTCAGGGGCGCAGCTAGAGGCTCATGGGTCCTGGTGCAAGAGTTCAGCTTGGGGCCCCCCTTCCCTCAGTTCTTTGTGGGCAGGAGCAGGGAAGCACATAGCCTTCATGCTGCCTGAGGCAAAAATTGAAGCGGCACCCCACTCCCCTCCCCATGCCACATTCCTGACCTAACCCCTTCCCCTGCCACATTCCTGACCTAACCCCTTCCCCTCCAGCCAGAGGTGTAACTTGACCAGTGTGCACATTCTATAGTAATGGTGTCTTCTTATCAGGGGTGCACCTAGCCCTTCTGCTGCCTGAGGCAAAAAATGAAACACCCGGCTCAGGCAGAGCGATAATGATGACACCGGCCTACAGGAACTAGGACTAAAGCCCATTAGAGGAAATGGTGGGCCAGGAAGACATCGCTCCCGTGCCCCGTTTCTGTCCAGAGTACAGCAATGCAGTTGAATATGTAGAGATGAGCGTTTCCACAATGAAAGCGCTCATTGCCCATGGCCTTTCTGCTGACCCCTCTTGTCCCTACCTGGTGCTGCCTGAGGCGATCGCCTCATCTGGCCTCATTGGTAGTGCACCCCTGCTTCTTATGCGCCAAGAGGTTTTGGGCCCCACTCCGGCTCCTGGGCCCAGTAAAAACTGCTACCTCTAAACCCCTATAGCTATGCCCCTGATACCTTTACTGTTGGACACCCTGACGATCCGATATTGATGATCTATCGTGAGGACAGGTCATCAATATCAGAATCCAGGAAAAGCCATTTAAAGGGGATGTCCAGGATGAACAAAAAAAAAAAAAAAACAGGACAAGGTTAGTAAACCACAAAATAAATAAATAAACCATTACTTGTGATGTCATATCTACAAACGTGACCACTGCAGCCAATCGCTGGCCTTAGTGGTCTCATTGCTAAAGCCTGTGATTGGCTGCAGAGGTCATGATTGTTGATGTGTTATCGCTGTTGCAGCACAACGGACATAGACCAGTAGAGCATTTAACAGGTACAGTAAATGGTTATTTTATTGTTTTATGCAATGTACCCCTTTTTTTTCTTGATCCTGGACAACCCCTTTAAAAAAATGAATCGGCTTTTGTTTCATATTTTCAAAGCACATAACCTTTAACATGCACAGCACTGAAATAACTTGTAAGCAGTCTATGTGAATTCTTAGACTGCAGCAATCACGATCCTCTTTGCATAGGGTATAACATGGTTCATGCAGACATATGAAATAGAAGGATCTTGGTAAAAGACTGAGCTGCAAATGCACAGTTTTATCTCATTACTACAGACATTGGAGGAAGCCGAGACCATGGCTAGTGTTCTGAGATCATAGATTATGTCGGACAGAAGCACAAAGACCTCAGCAACTTCTCCCACTGGGATCTCTGTCTGAAAGCATCAGAGTCTGTAAATGACTGTTTCAAGTGCAACAAACCCTTATTCCCTGTATTTTAGTTCTATCGGCAACGCTTTAACTCATCCACTAGACAACGTAACAGGAAAGATGGCAGACATCCAAATGATTTCAAAAGCTCAAAGTGCCATGAAGGTACCAAAAGAGCTTGTTGACGATATGTGACTACATTTTATTCTGCTTTAGTCTGTATAACATGTATACGGATTCTGTTAAAAACATGAGAGCACATTTATCTCCAAAAAATATGAAAGATAATAAATATGTGAATGGATGAATACATTGCCTGTCATAAATGTATTTCTTGCTATGACTGGTACTTTATAATCAATAGCAGAATTACATCTTGGGAGCCTAGTGCCTTAGACTAGAACACACCTTAAAATTGAATCTGTCTGGTGATTTCTGCTGCACTGAGAGCATGCTATGATAGAGGGAGAGAAGGTGAGCTCTGCGATACACAGATTTATGTGATCTGGCTCAGGATTTCTAAGAAAACCCTAGACTAAATCCAGACCGGACTCCTAGAAGGACAGCGAGAGGCCCAATTATCCTGACCACACACAATGATCTTAGGGTGTCATTTATGACCAGCTATACACCACTTTTGTGGCGTATATTTAGTGCAGATTCTGTTGCACGCCATGGTCCTGTTAGGTTTTCCTCTGCTTTTTACTCAGAAATCCTTCTTTATAAAAAAACAAAAACTATATATTGTATCACAGAGCTTAGCTTCTCTCCTTCTATCATATGCTGCTCCTCGGGCAGCAAAAATCACCTGACAGGTTGATGTAAGGTTTTAAAATATTTGACTACCACCCTCTGCGGCCTTCCCCATATCCTTCCTTGTGTTCCCTCCCCCTCCCCCAGCACAGCTAACTAACATATAAATAGAAATAATGTACATATTATTACAGGTGTTCAGCAAGTGACCCGAACATTCTATAGGCACCAGCCGAACTATGCCTAAGGGTATATCGGACCCTTTACTAATTCAGTAGTTGTATATCTATATACAGGTATAGACACACACAGACTGTATATACAGTATTGTTCACATGTTATTGATACAGAATTAATTTACATGGATTTTTTGAAATTAACAATATTTTTAAGCGTATTATGTAGAAAAACTACTCAGCACCCTTTTTGGTGAGACAGTTATAAACTATAGCTAAAGTTTTATTATGGACAGATTTAAAACATAGCCAAATAAATATTGCAGTTTGAAACTGCCTAAGCAAATCGCCCCCGTGGATGCCTTTTGGCTATGTTTTTATCTTTGCTGGATAGTGGTGCTGGATAGTTTTTCTTCACAACGTGCTTATTGGAGCTAAATTTTTATTTATTTTTTGCAAAACAAATTTTTTATTTTTTTTTATAAAAGTTTTTATTGGTTTTTCACAGAATGATGGAGAAAAGATGTACAGTACAACATGGTATTGGAAATCAGTATTCGAAGTTGAGACTTGCATAAATCAGTTTACATTTAGCAGAAATGAATTCGACAATCAGTTATTGATCACGTTATGAAGTGTTGAGAACTAACAGCCCTGGATGAGAGGGCAACACATGTGGTGTTCGCATCCCTGGAGATATGAGAATGGTCGCATTTAAGAATGGTCAGTTAAATATAACATGGAAAAAAAAAAAAAAGGAATAGGAACAAAATAAAACAAGATAAAAAGGAGATTGTAGTGCAATGCTCTCACATATCACTAGGTAATGAGAATACAAGCTTTTCTAGTAAAATAAAGAATCCTAGGTGGTGTATTTAGGATGTTGTAGCAAAGGCGGCCAAGTAATGTTCCTAGATTTGGGGGAGATCATGGTATCTGGCAATAGTCGTTCATATCGGCAAGATTGTATTTAGCTCCTGAAGCACTTCTAATATGGTATGTGGGGAGTTATCCTTCCAGTGGCGGGTTATCACTAGTTTGGCAATCAGTAGCACATGTCCTATGAGACTTCTATAAGTAGGGCCAATTGACTGTACACCCAGGAACAGCAACGCAAGCTCCAGGGATGGGGCTACTCTTGCCAAGGTCAGTTCTTATACTAAGTAAAAAATCTTTTGCCAAAAAGAAGCGAGTTTGGGACAGGTCCATAAGATATGGTATAGGGAGCCTGTATTGCCACATCCTCTCCAGCAGCAAGGATAAGTTCCTGGGTATATTTTGCTTAGCCTTTGAGGGGTAAAATACCATTGTAGGAGAGTCTTCCCCCCTGCTTCATAATGGGTAACACATTTGAAGTTTGTAGAGAGGAAGCCATCATCTGAGAAGGAATGGCCCAGTTCAGACTCCCATTTTCTAATGGGGGGGATTTGACAAAGGTAGCCTTGTCCCCGAACAGGTTATAGATATAGCTTCCTCAAACACAATGAATAAAGTACCAATATACCCATAAATATATAAAAATGTATTATATTCTCATTAAAAAACATACATACAATAACGGGCACGCCAGCTAGCGATTGAGAGCCATCACACATACCAGAGTGACTAGGTAAGAGTGAATAGGATTGTGCAGTTACATTCCTAGGATACGTTTTTGGATGCATGAGCATACTGGTGAGAGTGGTCCCGGTTTGTGCGGACCAATGAATCAGTATAGATATAGGATATTATGCACTGAATAGGGTGATTCCTGTGCTCTTTATAGTCTTATATGACATCATGGCATGTTAACTATATATGGCTGCATAGTTAGTCTGAGAGGACATAGACATACGTTTATATTTATGATGTATTTCAGATGGTAGCCTATGTATGATATTATATTATGGTGTCGTAGGATAGATGTGAGCAATCGCTTGTTGGCACTTTATTTGTTTCCACGTTATTGTATGTATGTATGTATTTTAATAAGAATATAATAAATTTTGATATATTTATGGGTATATTGGTACTTTATTCATTGTGTTGAGGAATATTTGGAGGAAGTACACCTGTGTACGCACAGGCTATATTGATCCAGTAGAATCATAGATATATATTGTGGAGGGTTTCCTGAAAACAGTCGGATATTGGTATAGTCTAATAATATCATTGTTAATCATAGGGGAGATTGGAGGAGTTTAGTGAGGCAATGGCGTATTCTCAAAGGGGTTGTCCGAGTTATGAAAAAAAAAAATATAGCACTAAAAATCTGATGGGCAGCAATATATAACTAAGCTAAGCAAGTTTTATGCAAAAAAAAATATATGTCCTAATTTCCCTGGTTCTTTTTTGGCCCTTTGTTTACATGCAATAAAAACAATCTCTTCCCCTTCCCCTACACTGCTAAGGGAGTGGCTACAAGAGCTGCGCTGAGTGACATGTCTGCCTGCTGGGAGAATCAGCAGCATGTTGTATGTGTAGGACTAAAAGTCCCAGCTGTATAATGACACTGCTAAGGGAGTGGATACAAGAGCTGCCCTGAGTGCTGGGAGACTCTGCAGCAACTTGTAAGTGTAGAACTGCTAATACACACAGGATCTTCCCCCCTACCTTCTTGTGCAATGCTCTCTAGTCTGTCAGCTCCTGTGCCCAGAATTATCACTGCCTGCAGCTACCTAGTCTGTGCTGATGAAGGGGTTAAGAATCCTAGGAGAGAGCAGACAGCCCAGCAGTGAAGGGGGGCGTGGCCAGCCATTTACAGGCTTGTAAACAAACTTTATCAGAGCAGGGAGAGAAGCTGACATCACAGGTCATGTGACCCTCAGTGAAATCTGATAAACCAGCCACTGCAGATAAAGTGTTAATTGTAAAGTTATTATATTTGCCTAGTTAGGAACATAGAAAGAACAAAAAAATTACTTGGACAACCCCTTTAAGTGGTTGTAAAATTCTCCTTGAGATAACCAAAAGGGGTTTTTAATCGTTTCAGAAGGGAGGACTCAGTGGGCATCTATAAGTTGTGCAACATTTGTGACACCTCCAGTGCGCCAGGCAGAGAGGTTGATATTAGATATAAGATTCTCCAGTGTATGGGTAGTGGAATGGGAGAGAAGTGATAATTTAGAATTCCCTTGCATTTTATGGATTTGGGCCCATAGGGTTCCCGCATAAGCTACCGTTAGTAGTTTGGCTTTTGGAGGATGTGGGTTCCAAATCAATTGTATTAGATAGTCCTTTAGTGTGCATTGGCCAATAGAATGAGATTCTATTTGGACCCATGCTTTAGAGCTATTAGGTAACCACCATATGCGAGTAAACGAGAGTCCTATTGCCTTGTGATAGTCTTTAATTGATGGGAGGCCAATACCTCCAGTTCTTTCGTTTCTGAACATCAAGGTTTGGGCTATTCTGGGTCTAGCGGAGCTCCACAAGTAGGCATTTTAAATAGACTGAGCTCTCTTGAAAAATATATTAGGGAGGGAAATAGGAGGAGCACGAAAGATGTATATAAGCTTCGGGAGCGTCATCATCTGAAATGATGCAACTTTGCCTACCAATGACACGGTCTTCATTGCAAAATTAGAGAGGTCTTGAGAAATAGTAGAGAGGAGAGGCTCATAGTTCTGTTTAGTGAAACAATTTTTTAACAAGGAGCATGAATTTGAACATGGTTTTCTTGAACATTTTCCTACGTGGAGTGTCTACATCTACCAGGTGCTCCTAATGTAAAGTGATCGTGACCCACACTAATGTCTCATTTCTATTACACTTATGACCAATGGAAAGGTACCTTTCCTCATAATTTAATCATTCCCCAAAGTATCATTGGGCTATCTGAAGCACCTCTTGTTATTCAAGTACTTTGGTTAGAGAGGTGCTTATAGTATGTCGTTTTACAAATTATTCAACATCTGTCTCTCAAACTCAGGAGGAAATAATGCTCTTAAATCACTTTCCACATGAGCATAATGCCTGACAGGACTGGATCCCTTCATAATAAACACACCTTTAACAGTTTAATCTGAAACTAATCTTTTAAATGTATGCTAATTACAAATTAAGTGCACTGTGGGTGGGGCCACACAATACAGTGCATCATGACCGCATTCACCTCCCAGCTCCTCCTGCACTGGTTTGATTGACAAGGCCAAGATCAATTACACAGGGGAATCTTGGCCATGTCAATCAAGCCAAAGTGGGAGGCGCTAAGCAGGAATGGATTGAACAGCTAAAGGTAGACTCCCTCTGAAGTAAAACTAATCATAAATCTTAAATTAAGTACTTTATTCAAGATATACAGATATACTAACTTTGTCAACAACATTGAAAAGTTAAAGGGGTTGTCTGGTTACGCACACAAAAAAAAAAATTATGAAACACCAGCATTTAACCTTACTGGGTTACATAAGACTACATAAGGCTACAGTCACACGTCAGTATTTTTCTATATCCCGAATTTCGGTCCTTTTTTTGCGGATCCGTTGTTCCTGAAAATGTTTCCGTATGTCATCCGTTTTTTGCGGATCCGCAAAAAACGGAAACATGTATAAATTTCAATAAGCAAATAAAGTTGTTTGGATTTCTTTGAAAAAAAATTGAAAAAAAAAAGTTTCTGTTTGCAGGATTTAATTTCCGAGAACGGAATCCGCATAAAACGGATGACATACGTAATGACATACGAATGTCTTCAGTTTTTTGCGGATCCATTGACTTTGTATTGTACCAGGATCCGATTTTTGCGGAAAAGAATAGGACATGTTTTATATTTTTTCGGACATGCGGAACGGAACAACGGAAACAGACAGCACACACTGTGCTGTCCGATTTTTTTCAGGACCCATTGAAAATGAATGGGTCCAGATCTGGTCCAGATCTGTTCCGCAAAAAACGGAACAGATCAGGAAAGAAACAACGGACGTGTGAATGGACCCTAATTGTGATCTTTGACTCGTTCCCTGTGTTTAAATCCCAGCACAAGACTCACTGGGAGTATCTGTAGCATCTGTGCCTCTCCTAGATAAACGTCACATAAGCCTGCTTGAAGCCTTGCTGCAAGACACTATCACTGCTGACATCACGTCTACAGGGAAGAGTCCAGGAGAATCAGCAGAACACCACCTTCAGAGTTAATGTCATTGATGATGTGTCCACAGGGCAGAGCCTTACAAGCCTGGTCATGCCACAGATGACGCCGTGATGTCATTGGAATAGGGAACCATCACAGTGGAAAATGTCACGTAACCGTGATGAAGTGCTAAAAAATGGGATATTACAGCTCAACCATTGATAATGTGTTTCCTGTCATTTGCACATGGAGAAAGCATTACATACAGGACTTACCAGTTTATGATGGCTGCTTGAAAGTGCATCTAAGATTTCATCCACAATACGGTCAGACAAGAAAGAGGCTACAGTAAGTTTAACTTCACTGTGAAGAAAGAATATAAAAATGCATCTTAGCTTTAATGTATAGGCAATGTAACCAGAAATTGAATCAGCAACTTCTCTGAAAATGAAGCCATGTTGAAGGACACTGAGATACACCTATCATCCTCATCAAGTACTCACAATGAATATCCTCCAGTCTACACATACGGTACTGTTTATACCCTCCTTTCCTATAAGCAGCAATGCATACGAAAGGGTAGGTAGCGTTTTATCCAGGTCACGATGTACGGTAATTAATTTAACATAACAAGGCATTCATTAGTTCCCAGAAAAGATCTAGCCATTTGTAGTCCATCATTTATGGTCGTTTAATGATATATACACTTTGCTCATCTTAGAGCCTATGGGCATACTGGTAATTCCAGCATTTAAAGGGTTACCCTGGATTATCTCCAAGTTATTGTGTAAGCACCATACACAGAAATGAGGTTTCACAAGATTTCACTTTCCTAGATGACTGATATGAAGATGAAGGCTTGGAGGATTAAGAAGAGAGCGCTGACACATTTATGCTATCTTAGACACTGCCAGGAGACATTAAATCACCGTTAACATGAGGGAAAACAAACAGCATTAAAATCTGGAGTGAAATGTATTTAGTGAAACAAGGTCAGGAAAGCCTCGATAAAGTCATGGGTTTTAAGGTCAGCCATTATGGATTGAACCTTTAATCAGCAGCAAAGCATCCTAAGCCTTATGCTATCATCCGAGGCCGTGCTGGAAGAGACAGAGAAAAAGCCTCACATCTTATCTCATTATTTTTGATGTGACACTTTAGGAACCATGAAATATTCATGACCAAGGTTTGCCCACTCATTGGAAAAAGGGCTACCTAGTGCTTTGAAAAATTCAGCCTCCTCTGCCATTTGCATTTGACGGGTATATTGGCGAGATACAAAAGCAATTGCACTTCAAAAACTCCAAGCCTTTAATTAATGTCCAAGTGCCAAATGTAAAAAAATAAAATAATAAAAATGAAACCAACACCGCACTAAAACGGTTCTGAAATGTCAAAAATACTAGGAATGAAATAATTTCAACCCTGTCCTGGTATCATGATAACATTCATGAATCAATGTATGATTATAGGGGATCCACCTCTAGGACCTCCACCAATCATTAGAATAAAGGATTAGAAGAGCTCCTTGAAACGCCACTTCCCCTTTTAGTATGGTACTTTGCATGGCAACATGCAAGCATGGTCCTGCAGCTTAGCCCATTCCCATGTATGGAGCAGAGCATCAGTACCTGGTACATCCACGCCCTTATGGATGTCACTGTGGTGGGTACTGCTGTATAGTCCAATCATCGTAGCAAAATCCATCGCAGCTACATCCATATAGATGTTCCTGCGGTGAATACTTCACTTAATAAGGGCAAGTGCCACTGTCGGTGGATATCCCATGAGTCAGACCCCCCCCCATATCATACATTGATGTAAAAAAAAAAAAAAAAAAAAAACACGCAGAAAACCCCTTTAATTTCACGTTTGATCTGGTTCACATATGGGGAGTATTCCCATTTACATAAGGTGGGTACTCTAAGCATAGACTATTCACTACAGTAGTAGTAGTACTCTATTCTTCCTAGAGACTGTGGACAAGAAGAACCTGTACAATGTGTTCTTCATAAGAGGCTGCAGGCTATTCTGCCTGCATAAAGTAATTGCACTATAATTATTTTCCTTTGTTCAGCTAATAAATTCAATCCAGTATAAGAGGAGAAGAAGATTTGCAGCCCTGTGTAATAAACCCTCAGTCTACAATGAAAATGCAGCAAACAGTAAAAGATTTACAAACACGATTAGGAAGAATCAATTGTAGTTTGGCTTTTTAGCTCCAGCAATAAGCGGCAGAATATGCATATTATTTCACTCAGGCTGCGGACATGGAATTCACGGAGGCCACTCTTCTGTGGGGTTAGCAATCGGGTCAAACAGGAACTATCCATCTTGTCCCGTCTTGGCTTCTCTGACAGCAGTCCTCAGACAATAGTCTTCTCTGCAATAGTCAACCATCACCATAAGCCTGGACACTGTTGCAACCCTTTATAGGGATAGCTTACCTTATTTTGTTAAGAATATCTATTCCAGATTGCTCCAGTAAGACATTTTTGACAAAGTTACGAGGAATGGAAATCTTCTCATTGCTGGCTTCAATAAGATCTTGGCGAATATGAGCTTTTTTCATCACATTTGGACATAGGTTCTCGGCTGCATCGACCATAGATTCCAGAAGTTGCTATAAACGAACAGAGAATGTACAATGCTTGAATAAAAAGAAAAATCTGCATATCCCTGTCACTTTGTTGTACTGCAAGAACTTCATATTATTAAGAAACCAAACCGTCTCGACAAAGGCCCCAATCTATGGTTGCTTGGTGACATTCAAATGAAGGAGGAATATTTTAAACTTTATTATGGTGTCTTTTTACTGAAGTACCAGCTTTACCAGTTTCTCCAATATTACTAGATGCAATGGTTATGTCTGCCCGGAACTACGTAAATGGAACTTGTCATCAGAAAACGACCTATTGTTTAAATCATGTTTTTAGGTTTAACATATTTTTAAAGAATTTTTGATGATGTTATTTTTAATTTTCCAGGTCAATATCTATAATTAAACAAAAATCATAAAATCCTGCAGTTTTTGCACTGGCCACTAAGCCTAATAATAGGTGCCACTTCTTTGTCTGTACAGACCACTTTACTACAGTTACCTGCTTATCTGTCATTCTAATCCTGCCTGTAATGATATCACCTCTGAGTATAGATAGGACAGGATTCACCATTCTCAATAAGTGATTGTCAGAGCTTATCTAGTCTTTCCCTGTACAATGACCTCTGCACAGATCATGCCTAGAAAACTCTCCCATAGAAGTCAATGAGCTCCCCTCCTGACCATTGTGTCTATGGCCCATGGGGCTGCTGTAAAGCAATTTTCTTAATGCTTCTAAATGCTGTTAAGAACAGCTCAGGCAATATGGCCGCCCCCAATAATCATGTTCAGGAAATTGATTGCAGATTTTTTTTTCTATCAGAAAAAAAAGGTTATGTGGTTTCAACTGGCAGATAATATTTTTGGTGAAACATTTCCTTTAAAACACCCTGCCACCCACCTCCTGCTTTATCATGCATGCCTCTCTGCTTCTAAATCTCATTCTACGTGCTAACATCTAGCTTAATTTATACTGGTGTCAAAAATAGATAAAAGACATTATTTTTAGCCTCAGGCTTGCTGCAAATACCCTCATAAAAAGGACGATAAAATGTAAATAATGCATCTCCCTAATGCCACTAAAATATAATCAATATCGGATCTGAATCTTGAAAAAATTATGGAACCTGCTGTAGAATAGGCGACGTTACGATACCACAAGAAGTGCGAGGTAGCATCTCTTTTATAGCCCACTCATGCCCCCTGTTGGTGAAGAACACAGTCCTGTATCTAGCTTCAGAATGCCTGCAATCACTACAGTCTTGGAGGAAAAAGGAGCCCGATATTCTTATTAAACTATCAAAATAATTGAAATCTCATTTTTGCCTTTGATATGAGAAACAGGCTATTTAGGATCCTCTTTAAGGGCTCATGCACACAAACGTATTTCCGCATTCCGTTTCCGTATTTTCGTTCCGCAAAAAAATAGAACATATCTTATTATTGTCCGTATTACGGAAAAGTATAGTACTTTTCTATGAAGGGCCAGCTGTTCCCGTTCCGCAAAATACAGAATGCACACAGATGTCATCCGCATTTTTTGAGGATCAGTTTTTTACAGACTGCAAAATACATATGGTCATGAGTCCTAAGAATGCCCGGGAGAGCAGTAAAGGTCAATAATCTATGCCATAAAAGCACAGTTTTCCAAATCAGAGATTTAAAGATTTTATAGCCATGTTGCCCTTTTTTTTATTTTTATTTTTGCTGCTCATCATTTCTTCTTTTAATAGTAGTAAAAGAGGTGCGTTTAAATTATTTGATAATTCAATTAAAGGGGTTTTCCAAGGTCTTGATACTGATGACCTACCCCCTAGATAGGTCATCAGTATCTGATAGAGGGGGTGCGACAACTGGGACCCCCGCGATCAGTTGTTTGAGAAGGCACTGGCGCTCCTGTGAGCGCCAGACCTTCTCTTAGCTTACAAAACACAGCTCTGAACATAGTATAGTGGCTGTGCTCGGCATTGCGCTCAGCCCCATTCTCTTTATGTCGGGGGTTATAAGACAGAAGCGAGAGACCCAGAGTTCCAGTTTAGAGTCTGGAGGGAAGATTTGGGGAGCTGAGGCTAGCACATTAGAGGACACTGGAAGGACACGCATCACTTGTGGGAGGACCTGTATGAGAGGAGCTTAGGCCAACATTCAGGAGAGAAGCTCATCAGGAGAAAATCTGGAGGACCGCTGTCTCTGTCACTAGTAAGCGGAGTTGTGTGAACTATAACCCCTTTGCTGTATATCACGGGCTACTGTATTAAATTCTGCTCTGTGGACTGTATTTCCTGTCCCATTGGACTATACTGGGTCCCACGGACTATTTTCCCTGTGCGGTGCAGTGCTGGTTAGGCATTTCTTACTATACCTGCAATAACGTGGTTAGGGCTGGCTCTGTTGATTGTACAAGAAGTTAAATGAACCCGTGATAAACTGGGTGGCAGCAGTGGGATCAACAGTGCACAGCCCCATGGAGAATCACCCAGAGGAGTACAGAAACTGGACTGCACTGAGCATACAGGGGACTATCTAAAGAAAAATGTATAGATCTGATGGCCTCAGCCTAAGCTCCCTAGATCTGCCCTCAAGACTCCCCTCTTTGGGGTCTCTTACTTCCATCTTTTAATCTCGACATCTTAGCAGTTTCAAAATGCCCCTTAGCAATGGAGGCTGTATTCCTCAATCTGGCTATACCGGGAGCATCTGCAGGACCTGGAAAATAGGATGCCTCAGAGATTCAAAATGTCTAGTTTCAGCGGGAGGTTGTTAGGTGTAGGCCGGCAATGTTTAGCTGGGGACAGATCCTGAAGCTAATGAGATTATCTCTCCCCAATGTGGTGCTGACTTCCAAGTTGGAGCTGGCTGGGCTATACACATGACAAAACAGGCAAAGCTCACATAATATCAGCCATGATAGAGAGACAAATAAAAGAAAAAAATATGAAAAAACATAATTGGAGATTACAAAAAACATGACCGAGAATTACAATGCACTATGACACTTGGTATTGCAGCTCAGCCCCATTCACATGAATGGGACTGAGCTGCGCCTAGGCCATGTGACTGATGGCCATGTGACTGATGAACGTGACATCACCGGCCTAGTGAGAGGCCGCAGCAGTCTCTTCCCACAGCTGATCTTCAGGGGTGCCAGAAGTTGGACCACCACTGATGAGATAATGATGACCCTTTAACCAATATAGTTGTCATTAGACCTCCTATAGCACTTGGCACCCTGGCTCAAAAAAAGTCTCTCTACTTTAATTTATTGTTTATTCAAGAAAATCACAATGTCAGGTTGAGGGATGAGATAGAAATACAACCCTGTGATGTTCAGCTAAGGATACTTTTACAAATACATCAAAGAAATCCGGCAAGCTGTTCTGGCAGAAAACAGCCTTCCGGACTCGTCCAGATTCGTCACAACCAGACAGTGCCGCATGCCCGCCAATACCCATCAACTATAACAGGATATGGCGGGGATTCGGCGCCCCCTGGCAGATTAGCTAGAATTCGGATGGACAAAAATTGCTGCACGCAAGGAGGAACGGCTGGATCTCTGGCGCATCCCATTATAGTCAATGGGGGTCTGACTGACATTCCTTGGGCCCACCAAAGGAATTTATTTTTGAGTCAGACAAATCATATATCATCAATAAAGCTTGATAGGTTTTGAATCAAATAAATTGATCCTAGCATCAAGTGATTGGCTTCAAGGGCAGCCAAATTTTTTATTTTCTCCTGGATGTTTGGGGCCTATTATAATATCGGAGCCTGGGCTCATTTGAGTATCCTCTGGTTGGCCAGTTCAACCCTGTACCTAAGGGCTCATGCCCACGACCGTATGTATTTTGTGGTCCACAAAAAACAGATCTGCAAAAAAATACGGATGAAGTCAGTGTGCATTCCGTATTTTGTGGAATGGAATAGCTGGCCCCTAATAGAACAACACTATCCTTGTCCGTAATGCGGACAATAATAGGACATGTTCTATTTTTTTGCAAAATGCAAATACGGACCTACGGAATGCACACGGAGTAACTTGCGGACCTATTGAAAACGTAACTGACATAGAAAGAAAATACATTTGTGTGCATGAGCATAAGGAACAAGTTATATTAGGTAGGACTATATTGAGAAGCTGTAGGCACTCTGTGCTGCTGTATAGTGCTTCAGTGTGCTAATGTACTCTACCCTAGGTACAGAGTCTAGATAAACATAGCTTTGCAATACTGCATAACCTGCCATAGATCTTGACACAATTTAATTCTCATGAATTCCATATGAAATCTAATACAACATGAGATACAACAGGAGTCCCTAGATTTAGACACCCTAAAACAGCAATGTGCTTGAGCCTTAGTACGGGTATATATCGTTACATCTTGTACACAGCAATGTAAAATACCATAATTAGGAATGCATTTCCAATATAAATGATCTGCAAACTGTGACTCTCCAGACTAAAGGCTCTCATGGCATGCTGAGACTTATGCATTCACTGTAGCTGGTGAAACACAGGAGGTAGAAGACTGAAATATATACCAAACACATTAATAATTCATGTGAGCATTGAAAGCCCATGTTCAATAATATATAGACAGGCAATGATAACTCCCAAGTGTACTACTTCCCAGCTGGAAATGTTGGGCAATGTAGTTCAGGGATGACATCATTGAGGGATGAAGTTACTTCTTGCAGAGCATTTAGATTTCTCCTTTAAAGTGGTGTGTGATGGAATTTATAACAGAAAAAAGAAAGAAAGATGTAAAGCTGGGTTCAAGCCAGTATATTACTGCTGCATATACTTAGACTCAAAGGCAGAATGAGAAGACTTTGCTGAAATCACATGACACGAAGCAATACTGCCTGTGGCCAATCTTCGTCACCAATAATTAAGTAAAGATTTTATAAATCATATTTTACCCCTTTGATACCAAAGGTTTTTTCTTTTTGCATTTTCATTTTTCTTTGCGGTCTTCACGGAGCTATAACTTTAAATAGCCGTTTGAGGGCTTGTTTTTTGCAGGTAAGTTATAGTTTCTAATGTCACCATTTAATACAGCATACAATGTAGTGGGAAGCATGAAATAAAAATCCAAATGGGGTGGAATTGAAAAAATAAAAAATAAAAAGCAATTCCGCCACAGCTTTACCGGATTTGCCTCTACGGTGTTCCTTATGCAGAAAACCTTACCTGTGCCCTTTATTCTCTGGGTCAGTACAATTACAATGATACCACATTACGTACATGTTTTTTTTTTTTTTATACAAAAAAAACGAAAAATGTAAAACTTTGAAAAAAAAATTTTTTTTTACATCACAGTATTCTGGCCCCCATAACTTTTTTTTTTTAATAGTTATAGCTACCAAGTTATGTGAGGCTTGTTTTCTGTGGTACCATTTGTCCTTTTTATTGATACTATTTTTGTAGTGCGTGTGACTTTTTGGTCACATTTTATTAAATTTTTTGGGGGGTAAGTGAAGTGATGAAAAAATAGCCAAATCAGCAATTTTTATCCCATTACACCATTTGCCAATATTTATTTTTTATTGTTTATGTATTTTTTTTATTCTAGGGAAAGAGGGAGCTATAAATGTGTTACATATTTGTTTTTGAATTTTAAATGCAAATTTTCTTTTTAGCCCCTCTAGGAAGCTACAATATTCACTAGTTATATTTCTTTTAGCTTATACTGTAGTTCCATATAACTACAGTATATGTTCAATTTTCAGGTACTCTATGTTGACCTTCCACCTGCAGGCCTCCATAGTAACTGCAGCTCTAATACGCTGGGTCTCTTTAGAGAGCCTCAGTGTAGTAAAACAAAGGACCGGATTCCCCAATCGCTACATAGGGGACCTGGTCCTCACCTGGAAAATTGTGCTTCTGGGTTTTTAAGCATTTCGATGCCATGGTCACGCTTGACTACGGCATCTAAAGGGCTAAATGCCTGCAATCGGTATTATTGCCGGTCGCAGACATTAGCCGTGGGTCTCTGCTGTTTGCAACAGTGGAGACCTGCCGCATACGAACCAGCTCATTTAAGATGAAATCCGCACTTTTGGGTAGTGGGCAGCTGAGCTGTTATGGTTGTGATTAGTCGTGGATCTGTGAAATATGATAGTCATTTTGGTGCGTTGGATTACATATCTTGACACAGCAGGTCCAAGAATCCTTTCCTCCCCATCTGAGATGTTCTACAGACTGTTATGGTGGTTAAAAAAAAAAATTTATGTGTGCTTCCAAAACAGAGTCAATCATGTCCATAAAGCCAGTAAAGGAAGTACCCTCTTGGAATCTTACTGCGCCAATTTGGATCATTTTGGTTCTTTGACAGTGCTTGGTACCCAGTCATGCAGTTTAGGTGGGCAAAGAAGCAATGTTCCCTTCATGTTAATGGAAGGCCACACTACTCGGAAATCTTTTTCTTTAATAATATATATTTTGGGCTCATATAAATGAAACTAGTCCCAATTTACTAGACAATACAATAGTTCCAAATAGTCCTTGTGATTCTGCCTCTGTATAACAGGATAGGTGGCATATTGCTTTTATGTAAATCATGACTATTGCTACTGGTACTATTACCCTGCTTTTAGCCGATTTTACATGACAGAGATATAGGCCCATTTTTGGGCACAATCAGGCAGTTGCAACACCCACAAGTCTTTTGCTTTATTGGCTTCTCACTTGTAATTAAGAAGAAACATTATAGAATTCAGCAGAATCGCATTATAGAATGCCAGAAACATCTGCTTCATCAATAATTCAATGCTATATTCTTTCCAACCCATTACTATTCTTGATACTACAAAAGAAAAGAAAGATCAGCCGCTATCTACTACATTTATGCTCTTAATCTTCTTTTTTTCATATTTGTTATATTTTTTGGCATCAGATAAATATAACCTAAAACCAAATGGTTATAAATATAGATATTCTTGAAATTAGAAAGAAGGTAAAGAGATTACTTTCATGTGTAAATGAGCCATACATTTCTGTAGGTTGTTCTAGGCTATAATGTGAAGACATTTTAATCAGATTATCCATAGGAGTCACGTTCAAAGCCACTGAATCTCAGCCGAAACTCCAATTACAAAAGGAAAAACTCATTGTGGAAACGCTTCACAAATACTGTCATATATGCCTATTAATTCAGCTCAGGATTTGTAGAATGCTTCATATTTTGCTAAAAATATTCCACACTCATGAGTTATTGGACAACTCCAGCCAAACTTGCCCTCCAGATTTCCAAGTTACAGTCACAGGGTTCCTGATTAAATCTATAGTGCTATCCCCTGTCCCTCAGCAAATTACTTAGGGGGCATAGTGGGTTTAACTGAGGTTAAAACTAAATTTTGAGGATTGGTTGAAATTTTCATTTTGTATGTTAATATACCTTTGACATGGATTATGGCCTAAACTCATAATATAAAGAAGCAGCATAAATTGAAAAAGAGCTTTGAAACAAACACTGTAGAGCTTTGCAGGGAATGTGGAACCTATATTTTATTTCCTTCATAAAACCAATATGCAAAGAGGTATCTCCCAAGAAAGAGAACCATCTTTCCAAGGCCACTTATTGGAAGTGGCTCCCTATGTGTCCAGATCTGACTTTCCAACAAGTCTTGGGATTTGACAAGGAAATATAGTCAAGCCAGATATCCATCTGTAGACAGCTGTTTCAGGGTACTTGCCCCTCATCAGTAGAGTAGGATTCTAGCTGGCTTAGTGAGATGTCTTGGAAGATTCTGCACCATGTCTAAGCTTTTTAAAACCGGATAGTGACACATTCTTTTTTTCTAATCAGTTCTTTTTTTCTAATCATGCTCTGCTCATTATGTCCTAGTCTACACAGCAAAGCTGACAGAAAATAGAGCGTGTCAGCCTATGATGCACACTCCAGTGGCACTTATAAAAACTGGAATATTTACACTTTTTGACATAGTCATATGGGGAAAAAAAAATAAACTATAAAATGAAAGAATAGTGTATAATAAACCTGATTTAAATAATATGCAAGAAACATAGCATGATAATATAAAAATTAACATAAAATACAGTTGGGAGCTACACAGATGCAGATGTTCACTGTGATATATGGTATTTTGCTTGTCTTTTCTCCGCTCTGTGATTCAGAACTGTTTTCTGTACAGAATTATATAGTTTATCCTCTCAATGCAAATGTGTTGGTCAAAGGCAGTGAAGGTTAATTTTGCCATAATTAAAGCAGAAAATAGAAATTCTGAACAACGTTAGATTACATTTTTGCCTTGCTAACTTTTTCATTTAGCCATGCAATATTACAATATGATTTCTCATAAAATGAAGTACAGATTTAGACAGAGATTTGGTTTTTCCCTACAGTATTAACATATTTTGTTTTTCTTGAAGCCTGGGCAAATTAAATTAACATTATTTTAATGTGGCGCCTAATTTGCATTAACATTGTGTGCTTTAATTGAAATGCTAAGTCTCTCATAACGTAAGAGAAGCGTTTCTGCTATACCTAGCCCACTGAGCAGAGAAATAATTAATGTTGCTCACACATGTGACAGACTTTTTGGCATTTAACACATAAATGCTGATCAACCCAGGTTCATATTGCTACATCCCAGCACGCCATGCTTGCTTTCTACCCTAGTATAAAATAACTTATGTATCACATTACTACAATTATACGGTGCATCTATACGTAAAGTGGAATTTCATGTTCATTACACCCATAGCTACAGTATTTCTGCAATCTGCAGCCTGTGTACAAACACAATCACTGCTCGCCAACTCATTAATCATACATCATTTATCTGGGGGAGAGTGGGGCGGTAAAAAACTACGAACAGAAGTTTGACTTCTCAGGGTCCATGTGACAGGTTAATACGCAAGACAATGGAGGGGTTCCTCATATGTTGCCAGAGAGGAGCATATCTCACTCTGGCCGACCTGTATATTACATCATGCGTTTAGCTTATTGTCAATGAATGCTTCTAAGAAAAGGGATTGTGCAGGGGACAGCCTTGGCTTGTCTCTGTTCACACCACATTATAGGCCTATGTCTGCTGTACATGCAAAGAAAGCCCCTAGCGTACAGTACATGGCAAATGTGTTCACACTTCTGTCCAGCCAATGGATGCCAAAAGAGTACGCCATCTTCAGCCCAGAATAGCCTCGCAGACCAGGCTACTAGTTTTGGTATGCGTATTTGTAATGGAAGAATATGGGCAATGTATGCCATGGTATGCCTATACAGAGGTGTATACGACTGGAAATTCTCCCGACATACACCTGTAATAGAAGGCTAATGCAATGTGAACAGAACCTATAGGATGCAGGTACTTATCACAGCTTTATTACATTAGGCTCATTGTTCCAGAAAGTTTTATTTTAACATATAACGTATGAGACAGCCATGTATGAGAGTCGTGTATGAGACAGCCAGTCAAATCGTTTCCGGGTCATGGTCTTACTGTAAATTAGAGTCTGGTAGAAAATGTCAGAACTCCAATATTGTGTAATGTTTGGCTTTTTTACAATGCCCATATGCAGCACGAGTCCCCAAAACCTCATCATCTCTGCTGCATTTACTGGGGTCCAACTTAGGTATGCTGATGTAGGGTTCTGATCAATGAATTGTTGGGTGTATAAATCGGTTTGGGCCACCATTAAATTGACAAAATCTTCAGAGAAGAAGATTTAGAAAAAATCTAGCTCACTGAAGCCCGCGCAATCTGTATTCCGGACCTGGAATTCGGGGATGATAATTGTCAGGGGGTGGGGTCCATATGGGCTCACTCTGGGGGGCTGTCTCCGCTGTTGTTCTGGGGCGCCTTCTAGAGGGTCCCTCATTGGCAGATGATGATGAGGGGGTAGAGGAAAGTGGCATCCTCTTCTCCCTCACTGGCTGAATCAGTATCGGAGGCAAGCATGGTCTATGCCTCTTCAGCTGAGTATACTCGTTGGGATAGACGGGCCATTTTTATTTTATTGGGGTGTGACTTGTGAAATGTGGAAACCTTTATTTAGTGTGAGGGGTGTACATGTTGTGTTCTTACACGTGAAGGGGCTTGTAATAAATTTGAAATATAGAGAAAAGGAGTAGAGAAAAAAGTTTAAGAAAAAATAAATTGCAGGATGCATGCACACAGACAGACATAAAGAGGTTGTGTGTGTGCAAAAATCTACACCGACACTACCTAACTAAAATTGAATTCTATATAGATATGTATATGGAGATTTACATATATATACACACTACACTAACTACACGGGGGGGGGGGGGGGGGGGGAATCTGCTCAGTAAACTGAGCAGACCAATCAGAAAAATAGATTTTTCTGATCAGCGCTCAAGAGGTGCAGGACGCATGCACGCACACAGATATTATGTGCGTGCAAAAATCCACACTAACACTACCTAAAATTGATTTCTCTTTAACACTAAATGTATTTTTTACACCAAAAAAAAGGGGGACAGGGATGGAGGGTGGTTTAGGGATCTGGAACAGCTGCAAATGAAAAAAATAAAATAAAATCAGTACAGCAATTCCAGATATTATTCTTCTTTTCTTCTTTCAGCAGGAAAAGCTTAAATCTCAGTGGTGGTGCACCACAAGTCCCAACAAGCAGCACAGAGAAGTATAGAACCTCTCTGCATGCAGTCACCAGCTAGAATGGCTGCCTGCAG
This sequence comes from Bufo gargarizans, assembly GCF_014858855.1. NCBI lineage: Eukaryota > Metazoa > Chordata > Amphibia > Anura > Bufonidae > Bufo > Bufo gargarizans. The sequence continues at coordinate 305,652,053 of NC_058082.1, read as the reverse complement.
AGAGGTTCAGCCCTTTCCTGTGCTGCCATTGGCTACCCATGACCCCCCCCGCGCAGCTTCCTTCTGCTTCCGGCGCGGCGATGGAAAGTGAAGAAGCAATGGCTTCTTACAAATGGCATGCAGAGTAGCAGCCGTAAAGTATGGAACATGATGAACAAGGCTGGAGATGAGCAGCTGTGTAGGGGTAGTAGTAGTAGCTGTGCGTCAGTGTAGGGGTAGAAGTAGATGTGTGTCAGTGTAGGGGTAGTAGTAGATGTGCGTCAGTGTAGGGGTAGTAGTAGATGAGCGGCTGTGTAGGGGTAGTAGTAGCTGTAGCAGCAGCAGAGTATGAAACAAGATGGACAGGCCGACAGTGTGAAGTACTGGCCAATTAAGAAATAAATAATAAAGAAAAGGATGATAAAAATGATTAATAAATTGAGTACTGCTTTAAATACTGCACACTAGCGCAAGCAGTCAGTCTTGCTAAGGGTCGGTTCACACGGCTAAAATCTGTCACTAATCTGAAACTGATTCAGCAGTGAAAAATGAATGCTAACTCCACATTCTAAGCACACCAACGGTTCCTCATTGACTTTAATGGTAAACATCCCACTTTGTGCACAAAGTGTAAAATGCTAGAGGTTTTTCAGTGGCCGATTTGAAAAATGCTTGAGAAATGACAAGTTACTTCTTGGAAGCAAATTTTATGGTAGATTTCATAGACGTTACTGCAAAAGCAGAAAGATCTCAACCAACCAGAAAAACTAGATAGCCCCTGGCTGGGATCTTTTACAGTGCCTCTGACATGTCAATGACATGACTGCTATAGTGTATCATGACTGGCTGACTGCAAGTCATTTTGTACCGGGCCAGGGTCATGTGATCCTTTGGTTCTCCTGATTCTCATCCTTATATGTAAAAATAGCAGATGTCATTTTGATCAATTTTGGAGTCCGTGGAAAGAGAAGATTTGGGGAAATTGGTAACAAATTTGATTTGCTCATCTCATCATGCCACCAATCACCTGACTTTGTTTGTTGGTTGAATGCAGGTTTATTTATGTGGCAGCTGAGGATCAGTTCTAGGCCGCACATACTGGGAGGTTCTGCTGACAATAATGGAATTGTAAGTGGAGCTAAATGAGCACTGACCAACATGTTATATTGTCCTTTGGTGCTTATTTTGAGCTAAATATCTTCTGTTGTAACAGAAACCTTAAGTAAAATTAACAGCATTGTCATGGCTCTGTCCGCCCATAGTATTTCCAGTAAAAATGCAATGAAACTTTAACAGACATCAATACCTTTAACTGATCATCTACAACTCTGGTGACTTCGCCTGCCATTGACTCCAAAGTCTCTTGAATTGGGGTTGGTAAATTATTAGCACCAGCCCATGCTGCTCCCCCAAGGTGATACAAATTTGGCAAAAGCTGCAAAACACAAGAAAGATACATAAATAAGGATTACTGTTACATTTTCCAGGTAAAACTATTTTAAGAGCACTTTCACACTAGCGTTAAAGTTTTCCGGTATTGAGTTCCGTCATAGGGGCTCAATACCGGAAAAAAACGCATCAGTTTTGTCCTAATGCATTATGAATGGAAAGCAATCCGTTCAGTATGCATCAGGATGTCTTCCGTTCCGTCTCTTTTACGGTATTTTCTCCGGCCAAAATTCTGAAACACTTGCCGGATTGCCAGATCCGGCATTAATTTCCATTGAAATGTATTCAGGAAAAGTGTTCAGGAAATTGCCGCATAAACAGATCCATTTTTTCCGGTCTGCGCATGCACAGACCTTTAAAAATGTGAAAAAAATAAATACCGGATCAGTTTTTCCAGATGACACCGGAGAGATAGATCCATTATTTCAATGCATTTGTGAGACGGATCCGTAAACAAAGGATATCCGTTTGCATACGGGTTTCTGGATCCGGCAGGCAGCTCCGGCAACGAAACTGAGTGCCGGAATCCAACAACGCTAGTGTGAAACTAGCCTAAACCATTCAACACCCGCAGTACGTACTGTTTTTGAATTCTTAGCATCACGCATGAGTCTCTCTGCAGACTTGACATCTTCTATGACAAAATCATTCTCAGAGTTTCTTAGCGAGTTTAGGTGGTCTTGGACTTTGACACAAATACGGTCAATCATCTGTAGAGCAGAAAGTCAGTTATGAAAAAACAAGTCTGGAACATTTGTATGTATAGCAAAATTACTTCAATCCCATTCACTTAGATGGGAACAGATCTGCAGTGCACCGGCAGGGCCACTACGCAACGAACGCAGTTGTGCTTCCAGCTCAGACTCCCACCGATCTGACATTGACGACATACCCTAAACACAAGTTATCAACATCTAGAACCTGGGTAACCCTGTTTAAGTCTATGTACTGCTATTACAGTAGGCAGACCATTCTTGAGAACCCCTATTAATTTAGAAGATGGTAAGTCCTCATGTACATGACTCGTTTTCATACGTGTGCTATCTGCATTGTTTGGGGATAGTACACTGACCAATTCATTTCTACAAGGCCATGCATTCATCTAGATTTCTGGTGGTTCCATGTGGTCATTCAACAAATAGTTGAACATGTCCTATGCCGGTTTGTATTGCAGACAACAATAATCCTTTCTATTGATGGGAGTAAGAAGAATGCGGAATGCACACAGAAGGTATCCGTATTATGTGGATCCATTGTTTGCAGACTGAAATATGGACATGACCATGTGCATGAAGCCTAGCAAGATAAATTATCTGCACAGAGGTCAGATCTCTGTCGGTCCCCATTATAGTTAATGGGGACAGACAGAAATCACAGTTTCAGTCAATGCCGGATCCAGAGATACCCAGCAGACTGTTCCCTGCCAGAACAACCTGCCGGATCTAACGAACACTAGTGTGAAACCAGCCTAACGTTAGAGTTTATTCTGTTTGCTTTGCTTTTGACAGCCAAAATACTGCAGTCTGCTGCAAAATTCTATCCAGAGCAAAGCATTGCCGGATATGACGTTTAGCTTTTTTAGAGTGGTTACCATGGCTGCCGGGACGCTAAAGTCCCGGCAGCCATGGTAAAGTGTAGCGGGGAGCGGGGGAGCAGCATACTTACCATCCGTGCGGCTCCCGGGGCGCTCCAGAGTGACGTCAGGGCGCCCCAGGCGCATGGATGACGTGATCGCATGGCACGTCATCCATGCGCATGGGGCGCTCTGACGTCATTCTGGAGCGCCCCGGGAGCCGCACGGATGGTAAGTATACCGCTCCCCCGCTCCTACTATGGCAACCAGGACTTTGATAGCGTCCTGGGTGCCATAGTAACACTGAAAGCATTTTGAAGACGGATCCGTCTTCAAATGCTTTCAGTACACTTGCGTTTTTCCGGATCCGGCGTGTAATTCCGGCAAGAGGAGTACACGCCGGATCCGGACAACGCAAGTGTGAAAGAGGCCTAATTCAAAACCATATGGACAACAACTGACTAATACTTAGTATTATTTTAAGCTAACGCTATGCAGACGATTTGCAGTGCTAGACAGTTGCAGTCGACAAGATTGCATACAACTCAGCCCTCTGGAAACTCCTCTGGAATGCAGATGCGGCTTGTTAAATCTTGTAGTATCACTACAACCCTTGGCTCTTTTGAAATGAGAGAAGATAAAGAGCTGAAAAATCTTTGGGACAGAAAGGGGGTGTTGTTGAAGTCGAGGGCGGCGATTACGGGGTGGGGGTTTGAGAAGACAACATGAGGAATATCGGGCCTCTCCTTTCCGCTTTTGCACACCCCAAGTCACAGATGTCTAATATCGCCGCATCCTGCACCTTAAAGCCAAGTAGACGGGACCCTGCTTGTAGGTGGTCCAGGGAAGCCTCATGCGCTCCACTTGACAGGTCCCATCCTCAGCTCTCAGTGAGATCTAGTTCCACCAAGCACTCTAACTGTGCGAACTACAGTGGTCTTCCAATGTCTGGGAGGCAGACAAGGTGGCAGAGTAGGCCCTTCTTTATGGCCGAGATTGATCCTTGTAGGAGAGATAGGAAGACTATCTGTGGACAAAGTTCAACTCAAACAAAAATGTGCTTTAAAGGGCTGAAGAAGTGGCTGCACCGATGCCATCTGCATGCCATTACCACACTCTTCAGCCAATGGCTGCATGAAAAATTGGTAGAAGCAGTTTTCAGTGGGCAGCTGTCCACAGTGCGAACAGACCTTTTGGACTTACCTTCAGTGTAACCCTAAGGCTAAAAACTGTTGACAATGGATACACAATTGCATATTCTGCTTCTCACTCATCACAAAGCAAAACTGTTACCATATAAATAAAGAATGGTTATCAAATTTGAATGTAAAAGAGACAGAAAATATAAGTACATATTGTATGCAGACTTCCTACAGGCAAATAGTATGCCTATTTCGACATTTAACGCGGCAAGCTTACATGCTGTGTAGTGCTGGTAACAATGCTCTGCTGCAGTCTGTAGGCCTGCTCTTGAAGGTACTTTCTGGTCTCATGATTCCTCAGCAAATAATTTTCAATCTTAGGGAGAGAAAAAAAATATCTAATGACATCAAATGAACCTGTTATTACCACAGCAAACACAAAATGTATCCCTGTGAGTAGATTATTCAGCTCATCAAAATGGCATTTCATTAGAAAGATCCCGATTGTCTAAGATAAAAGGGAAAACGGTTGCAATAGTAGAGGACCTAAACAACTTCTAATGACTTTCAATTGATTTCTTCTTTAACAAACCTAATGAAATGAGTGGTCTAAAAAAAGTCAAGAACATGAAGCCATATATACTACAAATATATATATATATATATATATATATATATATATATGTATCTCTCTAACTCAATATTTGAGGAGTACTCAGTGGTTGGGCTTGCACAGCCTGAAGGATGGCACCTGTGGAGGTGATCAAGCCCTAGTGGATCACTTTCTGTTACATCACATTTGGTTGATCAATAAGCTCAGCCTCACATCAAGTGATGTCACAGCATCAGAAATGAGGACATTAAAGTCCCCTCAGTCAGTACCCTCAGGGCAGGCCCAGTCTTTCAATGGGTCAATTCAACAGATTATATTTTTTAAAACCACTTTAGAAAATAAAGACCCAACTGAGGAGCTAAAAAAACTAATACTCCTGATGGAGAAAAATAATTCACTGCTGTACTGGTTATGTAGGAGGCAGGAATAGATGTGCCTGCAGAGGGGTGCACGTGGTAATTTTTTATTGGAGACAGGGAATAAATTCTGGCACTGTGATGTCACATGGAGGAGTCTACGATTATGATGACAGAATAAACAGTTATTAGAGTGACATGTCTATTTGCGCCCTCTCTGGTGACCAGGACCACAGGAGCGCACATAAGCTGTCTCTTTCTCCTACACTGTGCAAGCACGGCCACCACTGCTGGATTGTAGGGTGGTCGTAACCATGGACACAAGCAGTGTATAATGTGATGGAAAAATTAATCCAGCCAGCAAAGGAGGCAATATGGACAATCACAATACATTAGTAGGTGCCTTGTATTAACTTTCTCTACATGATAAATGCCATTTGCTGAAGTGAGACAACCCTTTAATCCTATTATATAAAAGGTAAACTGGAACCATGAAAGGATATTATAAAAAATAAATAAATAAATCACCAAATATTTCTAACTGTACTTGCCCATTTCATCAAACAGTAGTGTTTCTCAATGTCTCTAAAACAAGTAACCCTTAAAGGGGTTTTCCAACACTTAAATAATAACAACCTTTCCATAGCGTAGGATAGGTCATCAATATGAGATTGGCGAGAGTCCAACTACCAGCAACCACATGAATCAGCTGTTTTCAGAAGCTGTGATGTCAGAACCAGTCGCTGTGTAGTGGCAATACCTGGTTACTGCAGTGCTGTTGCCCATTCACTGAAAACAGCGAATTGGCATGGGTGTCATGAGTTGGACCCTAAGGATAGGTCATCAGTAGTTAAGTGCTGGAAAACCCTTTAAGGGCCTGTTCACACAGTGCCTTTCGCTGGCGGAATTTTGGCATACATTTCACACCAAAATTCCTGTGGTGGCCGTATGTGGTCTGCCTCTCATTTTTTGTCAATGGTAGTTTGTGCTGCGATTTGAATGAACACAGTTTAGAGCCATGACAAGAAGGGACATGTCCCTTCTCTTTAGGGTGTCTGAACAGACACCATGGAAGGCACGGTGGGTGTCCGTTCACGGTTTAGCTCCATTCTATGGTGCTGAACCGCAATTAGGTCAGCGTGCAGCATCCAAGCTTAAAAAAATAAAACATGGTAGAAAGTTTAACCACGGCTTTTTCTGACGCAGAATGTGCATGTGCAGCGGATTTAGCCTCTGCAAAATCCTTGTGTGAATATACCCTAAGCCAGTGATGGCAAATTTTTTAGAGACCGAGTGCCCAAACTACAACCTAAAACCCACTTATTTATTGCAAAGTGCCAACACGGCAATTTAACCTGAATACTACAGTCCAGTACAGTATATCTTCCATGTACTTTATCATTTAGCTACAATAGCCTGCCTACATTCAGTGCGCTGCCTGCGCTGTTAATGGTGTGCCCTGCGCTGATGAATGGCAGGAAAAGTCTAAGGTATATTGGTACACCATAGACTTTTTCCAGGGTGAGGGTGCCTGCAGAGAGGGCTCCGAGTGCCACCTCTGGCACTCGTGCCATAGGTTCGCCTCCACTGCCAACTTCAGATGGGTATAATATGGCTGAATTTTAGCATACCTGTTATGGCTTAAAACAACTAGACCCTAAAACTGTGCATCTTAGCACATTTTATGTGACTAATATACTTCAGATTAGATCTACATTTAGCTCTCAGAAGTGATCTTAGGTATAGCATTTAACCAGAATATAGTACTGATTTCCAGGGAAGTTTGATATATCCCCAGAGTGTGAATGGAGTGGAAGCCATGCATTTTATTTTGATGCACAATACGCCAGACCAAATCAACTTACCTTTTGTAAGGCTTCCTCTGTTTTTTCTGGGTTAGTCTTCAGTGCTTGGGAAGCATCATTGATAGGGATAGGCATGAACCTCAATGTATAATTCCTAAAACACAAAGTTAATATTCTTACAATGCACAGCACTGGATAACATTCAGAATGACCACTTTTACAGTATTTGTGATTTTGTTTGTATAGGTCATCAGTATCTGATCTATGCGGCTCCAATATCTGGGACCACCGCCAATCAGCTGTTTGAGAAGGCACCGTCACTTATATTAGCGACACGGCCTTCTCGCGACAAAGCCTAGGCCAGTGACGTCACGTTTATCAGTCATGTGGCCCAGGTACAAGAGCACTGGGGCCTTCTCAAACATCTGATTGGCGGTGGTCCCGGGTGTCAGACCAACACCGATCAGATACTTATGACATATCTAGAGGAGAGGTCATGAGTTGAAAAAAAATTACAAATTATTTGATCCCTTCAGTTCAGTGACATAAAGCATATTATGCTTAAAAATGATGTTCAAAAAAGACCTGAGCTGTTTCTGAAAAGAAATGATTGACAAACAAGTGTCCAGTTGTACTGGGCCCACTACCCAACGAGGTGGCACCATACATGATGATATCATGCAGTATAGGTTCTACATAGACTAAAAACATGCAGCAAACGTTTCTATATTGAGATACAATCAAAATTATGATAAGGGGTTCTTTACGGTAAGAGGAGTGAGACTCTGGAACTCTCTAACAGAGATGTGCATTTCTGGAGTGTAATAACATGACAGATATAGTTAGACATTATAGTTACTAGATTACTGTAGATTTTCATTAGCCTAGTTATTCTGATCATCAGATTAGGAGTTGGGAAGTATTATTTTCCCTAAAATGGGAAAAACTGGTTATTGCCTCGTTAGTTTCTGCCTTCCTCAGGGCCAATAATCCGTAGACTGAACTTGGGACGTATTGTATGCCTTTTTTCATCCTTGCAAACTATGTTACTGTGCATGCTACAGTATATCACTGTGTCTCTGCACTGAGAACTTGCAGGTCTTCTGGTCTCATGTTTTATATAGGCTCCCCAAGAATACGAGTCTGAACACAACTGCATCCTCTATAGCCCCTATTATTACTCATGCACCCTCAATATCAAGTCTGTGAACCTTCTAGTAAAGCAGATTTACCATAAAGTGTTGCTCATTGTAGGTAAACCTGCTCCTGTGTTCCCTTGTGATTTGGGGACCAGGTGACATCGGTGATAAGCTACCTCGGGCTCTAAGATCTAGTAGATGTATGCATCCTACACGTTAATATGAAACCAAATAATTTACATTGTGCAGAATCTCATATTCAGTATACACGGTGCCGCATTAGCATATTCGGTACATGCTGTACAAGTCCACCATATTTACTATTTATTGTGCAAAACACAGAAAAAAAACCCAGTTTTGCCTTTAAATGCTGAACGTTCATTCATTATAACAGTTAATTTACAAAAGACGTCTGTCCTGCATTTTAAGCCTGCCAGCATCCAATTTGCAGCAGAATGTGTGACAGGATACCGGGATTAGATATTCAGTGCCACTATCCCTCTCCATAAATCACCTCTGAGGAAGACAATCCAGCTAGCTTCTGAGCAGCTAATACCTCAAGCAATTAAAAGAGATCACAACAGTAGATAGGACATCATGCAGGAAATCTGGGAGACACTGACTAGCTTCTGCTCTGCGAGATCTAATTTACATTAACATTTCACAAAAAAATCTTTTAATATTTGTGCCCACAAAGTGATTATATAAAGATGGCAAATAAATCAGTCATGCCTTATCAAGTAGATGGTTCGTTCTGACGGGGCTGACAGGGGGCTAGGTTTCCCATAGACGAGCTTCAAAATAACTTGACCGTTTTCCAACATCATGCAATGTACAGGTTTCGATAAAACAAAATCATTGTGGTTTTTAAATGTTATCAGTTAAAAAAAAAAACTTTGTCTCCTCCTATCATACCATGATCTTGTCCAGCACCATCTGTGTCCTTATTAAATTGGTTAAAGGGGTTGTCCCATAAAAAAAAACAAAAAAACACATGTATCCCTTATTGACAGGATAAGGCCTAAGTGTCTGATCAGCAGAGATCCAACCTCTGTCTGGAGCTCCACTGATCACGAGAACAGGGGTCCCGTTCCCCTGTATGATTGGCGACGTATTCCACTTGCTTCATTCTGTATAAAACCTCCAGAGATAGCAGAGTACCAAATTTGGCTATCTCCAGAAGTCCCACAGAGTTTTATGGAGTGGCAGAAGACATGCGTGAACACCTCTTTACTCAGACGGGGGAACAAAGGGCCACTGTTTTCAGACACTTACCTGGGATAGAGGATAAGTGCATTTTTTTTTTGAACAGGCACAATGCTTTGTAGGGCTAGCTCATCTGAAGGTAATGAGGCAGTTTCCTCGTTCTCTCTTTACTTAGCTATCAGTTACTTTGATCATTCTTGACAGGGCATGGGGCATGACTATGCAGGAACTTGGCTCTGCCAATTAAGAAGGAGACTGAGGGGCTAGCAGAGGATGCAGGAGGAGCATGGGTGCACAGAGTGGTTTGCTCCTGCCCATGGTGCACTTTTAAGTGCTCTTTAGCATATCGATTAAAAGGTACAAACATTTTCCCTACTTTTATGTGCTGACAGGTTTTACAAATATTATGACCACATTGGTAACAGCCTGTCACATTCAGCCACGTGGGTTTACCCACTTTGGTATTCTCCAAAAACAAACTCTGAGACAATGTGGACGCCAAGGTGGGCGCTCTTCTACTCACCACCTGAACCCCCGGTTCCAAGATGCACTGCAGGCTCTCATCTTGATATAAAATGGGTATATACGTCTTAATAATATGCTGCACATCTTGGAACGTGGCGACTACCCTCAATTGTTTCTGTTTGTCTTTATTATCTTTTTTGTCCACATTGCTATGTGTAATCAATTTCTGTCCATCTACTTTCATTATTTTCTCCCTCGCTTGTTTTAATATCGCTTTATTGTAACCTCTCAGCCTAAGCCTCTCAAACAAAGCCAGATTCTCCTCCCTAAAAGTTGAATCCTCTGAACAATTTTGACGAACTCTAATGGTTTCTCCATAAGGTATACCATTAATAACATGTTTAGGGTGTTAGGAAGAGGCCAGTAGTATAGTATTACCACTGGTATCTTTCCTATATTGTTTGAGAGTTTGATGTCCAAAAAAGGAATATCTTTACTGCACAGGGTATATGTGAAATGAAGATTCTGAAGATTCATGTCATTTTTATTCATATATCTTACACAATAAAAAAATCTCACATCCGTGGAGTTCCAAACCATTATGAGGTCATCTATAAATCGTCCATACCCCACGATCGAGGACAAAAATACATTGTCCCCTGTCATGAGGTAAAGCTCCTCCCAATGGGACATATAATTATTTGCTTTGAAAACGAGGGGGAAAATTTGGCACCCATCGATGCCCCCCTCGCCTGCAAATAAAAGTTCCCATTGAAAGAGAAGTAATTATGACTAAGTAGAAACTCCACAGACATGTACAAAAACTCCTTTAAACAAGCCAACCCAAATGGTGTGGGATAGAACATCACAAGTTGCCCATTTAAACTCCTCATTCCACTCCAATTTGCTGACGATGTCCAGTACATGCTTCATATCCCTTAAATAACTTGGCATACATTTAACAAGAGGCTGTAAATAGTGATCCACCCAGGCCACCAGAGGCTCCCCTAAACTTCCAATACCCAATACTATAGGTCGCATCAGGGGGAGGAAAGATCTTTTTATGTATTTTAGGGAGCGAATGGAAGACTGGTACTACAGGTTTAGCCACAAAGAGATGATCTCTAAGTCTTGTACCCAGGACTCCTAGTGAAACTCCCTCATCCAACAGTTTGTCTAATGCCGACGCAAACTCTACATCTGAGCTAGTCCTACAAGTCTAGTTTAAGGCTCCATTCACACGTCCGCAATTCTGTTCCACATTTAGCGGAACGGAATTGCGGACCCATTCATTTCTATGGGGCCACACGATGTGCTGCATGCACTTTCAAGTCCGCAATTCCGTTCCCGAAAAAATTTTGCAAACAAAATTAGGCATTTTCTATTATAGTGCCGGCCATGTGCGGTCTGCAAAACGTGGAACGCACATTGCCGGTGTCTGTGTTTTGCGGATCCACAAAACACATATGGATGTGTGAATGGACCCTAAGGCTGCTTTCACATGTCAGTGTTTGATCAGTGATCATGAGTCAAAACCAGGAGTGAAGCCTACAGAGAGATAAGGAATAATGGAAGGAAAGCGACCCAACGGTGAATTCCTGGTGAGAGACTCCCTTTAAATACTGCATTGGATTGCCCGCTCATCTCAGTCTACCCATGTTATTTTATTCATCTTGTGCTTTTTAGTCCTGGGTTTCTTTTGTAACATCAAACGAATACATATATATGAAATCTCATTCTATTCCGCAATTTGCATTTCATTATATGTGACTGCGAAGCCAGTGTTCTTCTCCCACCAAGAGTATTTGTCAAGGTAACACAAAAGCACTGCATTGAAATGTTATTTTGGGAACACTTTTTTCATCTTAGCCAAATTATACACGCTGAGACCTAGCAGAGCCGCACTGCAGAAGGGGGACAGCAGCAGAACATAGGGTAAACTGGATATGTAGTTTGTGCATCTGATCATTCTGAAGAGTGTAACATGAGCTTGCATTTCAATCAGCATATTCATATGTCTACATGTAATTCATGATCAGAAAGCCCTTGAATTTATTGATGTCCATATGAAATGTAGGAAATGGCCAGTCTGGAAAGAGATGCCAAAGTTTTGAATACAATAGTATTAATGGCATCTAAATAACGTTGTAGAGAACAATTACTCCGTCCCATCAATCAGAGAAGCTTGTTAATAGGTAAGAAGGCTTGTGTTGTGCAGCTCCATCACATTTACCAACCATTTCATTCTAGTACAACACTTCCCAATTAGCTAAAACCTATGCAATTTGGCAGAGTTGCAACAATGAGCTCGTATTCTCATTAGAAGGACTGTCAAATATGATATAGTTTGGCTTTGATACTTATAGTAGTAGACATGTAAGCATCACACTAAGTCTCCATTCACACATCCTGTTTTTTTTCATCCTGAAAAACGGTCCGTTTTTTGCGGATCCGTTGTTTCTGAAAATGTTTCCGTATGTCATCCGTTTTTTGCGGATCCGCAAAAAACGGAAACATGTATACATTTCAATAATCAAATAAAGTTGTTTGGATTTCTTTGAAAAAAATAAAAATAAAAAATTTGTTATGTGTTTTCAGGAACGGAATCCGCAAAAAACGGATGACATACGGAATGACATCCGAATGTCATCCGTTTTTTGCGGATCCATTGACTTTGTATTGTACCAGGATCCGATTTTTCAGGACAATAGGACATGTTTTATATTTAAACGGACATGCGGAACGGAACAACGGAAACGGACAGCACACATTGTGCTGTCCGATTTTTTCCAGGACCCATTGAAAATGAATGGGTCCAGATCTGGTCCTGATCTGTTCCTGAAAAAACGGAACAGATCAGGAAAGAAAAAACGGACGTGTGAATGGACCCTAATAAAGGGACGCTTCCAACTTTTTTTTTTATCACATATTACCAGCCTATATGTGGGCATCCTATCTAATTTTTAAATGGGTGAATGGTATTCTGGATATAATTTTTGAAGTGACTCCATGTAGTCTACAGTGCACTTGGAAAGTCTTCAGACCCTTTCACTTTTTTTTTAAACATTTGGTTATGTTGCAGCCATGTAATAAATTAAAAAAAAAAGTTTTTTCCCCATCATTCTGCACTCAATGAGGAAAAATTAACATTGTATTGACATAAGTATTCAGACCCTTTATTCAGGACTTAGTTGAAGCCCTTTTGGCAGCAAATACAGCCTCCAGTCTTCTTAGGTATGACACCACAAGGTTCGAGACGGGGGAAGACTAACTCTCCTTAGGGAGAGAGCACCTTAATCAGTGTGAGGAGACTTATAGGCCATACATGCTCCTCTGGAATTCTGGGAGGGAAGGGATGCAAATGAGCTCCTAACAAGCTCTGCCTCTAATGCCACCAGATGTAAGGCAGCTATCCTGTAAGTCAATGTTCAGCTCTTGAAATAAGCCTTGAGACATGACTTGGATATTAAATAAGCCAGCACTTCATCTGCAGACAACTATTTCGGGGTGATTGCCCCTCATCAGTGCAGAGCAGAGAGTACTGGCTTAACTGGGTTTGAGGCATGTTACCACAAGGTTTGCACACCTGGATTTCTGGATTTTCTGCCATTCCTCCCATCGCTCAGTCAGGTTGGAGGAGGACTGTTGGTGGAAAGCCATTTTCCGGACTCTTCAGAAAGGTTCGGTTGGGTTTAAGTCAGGGCTCTGGCTTGGACAGTCTAGTGTGCTTTGGGTCACTGTGTTGTTAGAAGGTGAACCTTCATCCCAGTCTGACTCCAGAGCAGTACTTTTCTCCATTCAGCTTTCCCTCAGTCTCCCAGTAACATAATTTAAAATGTAAATTACCTGTCCCAGGCTCAGACCCACTAACCAAAAGTAAGTAAGCTGTCTTGGGAAAGGCAGATGTTTAAAAGGTGAAATAGGTAAACATTAGGGTTGTGGATGAAAACAATGGTAATATGACAACACAAGGTCTTCAAACCAAAAGGAGACGGTATGGGTAACCGGAGAGTTGGACACCAGTCAGGAACAGTGATCCAACACATAAGTAATATTAATTCATATTAATATGAGAAACTAGCAAAAAATAAAATAAAACTGAAAAGGGAAGGAGGGGAAAGCCCATGAGTCCAAGTCTGCTCTGTCGATAAGTGGCGCAAAATAAGTGCAACGTGGCTCAAATCAGAAGGCCACCCTGTATTTGTTTCTCACAGTCCTTTAGGTGCTTTTTTTTTCAAACTCCAGGCAGGCTTTCATGTGTAATTCACTGACACTCTGCTGTGGTGATGGATGACCATTGAGTTCTTGGTCTCTTACCAACGCCTTTGTCTCCCGTTTACTTATGGAGGACACTGTACTCTTGGGAAATTCCAGAGCAGCAAAAAAATATTTTATTATTATCCTTCTTCAGATCTGTGTCTCCACACAAACCTGTCGCTGAGCTCTACAGGCAGTTCTTTCCTCCTCATGGTTTGCTGTCACAGCAGCAGTAAACGGACAATGAATTACCCATCAATATAGGAGGTCTTATCATTCGTGTTGACTGCTACAGAAGAATGATATTTTGCATTTAATTTTCCATGGCATAGTATTGCCGAAAATATAGCCAAAAAATAAAAATAAAAAAAGTCTTCTATCAATATTGGGTTTGAAAAATATATTTTCTGATGCAAGTTTCCATTTAAACAGCCACTAAGTATAATAAATCATTCAGAGCCGCCAACATTTGTTTTTAATCTCAATAATAATGGAGCCTAGGGTGAAAAAGGAATGGCACGACTTCTTCCATTCTTCCAATACATTCTTCAATGTATTTTTGCCAATAGCAAAACGGGAACGAGCCTCCCTAGCATGATCAGAGATGCTGCGGCGGCCGCGCAGGCACCAGAAGTGACACAGGTTCTGGGGAGCGAGGCAAGTACAATCTGTGCGAGGGGTCCAGACATTTTTGGGGCTGGATAACCCTTTAATGGTTAGCACTGCTGGCCTGCTCCACTGGGGTGCAGAGTTTGAACCAGACATCTGCATGGAGATTGTATGTTTTCTCCGTGTTAGTGTGAAATTACTCCAGGTAATCTGATTTGTTATCATGCTCCATAGGTGGTTAACTGGCTTCCTATGAAGTTGGTCCTAGTGTGTGTGCTTATCGGAGTTATGGAAATAAGACTAAAATACCTACTGGGTACAGAAACTGCTGTGAATAGTAGAAATTTCTGGAAAGTGCTACAGAATATGTTGCTGCTATTTAGAAAATAAATAAAATGCTAAACTATCAGAGACGAGGCAGTGAATGAGCAACGAGGATTGACAGCACTCAAAATATAATGTTTTGCAATCGCTTGTCATATTCAGATTTTGAAAAAATGCACTTACGAAAACCTTTTTAAATAAATTCAGTGCCTAAGTACAGCTATTGTGAACAGTAATGGCCAATTCGCAGTGTTAACCAGCGAACACATCCGGGCTGCCATCTTGACTCACAAGTCCGGTGATGCACAGGTAAGCCTTTACCTGTGCCTGTGTCGGGAGCCGGCCTGAAACAAATGCGGTCACGGGGAGCAGGCAGTTCTGAGAACAGCCCGATGAAGGCCTCCGGCGGCTGTTCTCAGAACTGCCTGCTCCCGGTGACCGCATTTGATTTCAGACCGGCTCGCGGCACAGGTAAGAGCTTACCTGTGCATTTCCGGACTTGTGAGTCAAGATGGCAGCCGGCATGTGTTCATTGGCGAACACTGCGAACTGGCCATCACTGATTGTGAATGCCTGACACATGTATAACGCATACCTTTAAAGAGGTCCTGTCCGCTCTCCTGAAGTGTCAGCTTTAGTAAATACATTTTATTTCCCATAAAATCAATTTAGAGCATCTTTCACTAGAACTGTCTGTTGCGATATCCCTCTGTTATTCCCCCCACAAATTTAAGAATAGATTGTGTTAGGATTGTCAAAAGGGTGTGTCCCAACACAGGTTGGACACAGTCAGTCTGTGTAGGGACACCCCCCCCTCCCCAACTGGTAACACCTAGTTGTGAATTTATTAAAAATAACTGAACAATTATGGAATGATTACAAAATGTATGGTCATCATACTATCCAACAAGGTGCTGATGACAAAAACTATTACATTAGCAATAGCTAAAATATTACTTAAATCACACTTGTCTTTCCGCAGACTCTTGGGTAACAAGGTCTGAGTAATTGGTTTTGTTTACATTGTGCCAGTATAATGACTAGGGCACTGTAGTGTAGTGCCTTCATGTAGCCACAGTGGTGGTGGGGATTCAATGTACTTGATTAGCAATCATCAATAATGAAACAAGTAGAATAAGGGTCATTTACATCGGTCGATGCACATGTTCGCAATTATAGCCTGATCTGTCAACTGCCGCATAACTGCAGAGATCATCCCCTCCCGATGTAGCGATTGTTTGTTCCCATACAGACACAGGGTGATGTGCCATCAAGATGATTTCAGGTGCCACACAAAAGATGTGATCGTTCCACAAACGGGCATTTGCTTGTTCACCAGAGAGACCTTTACACAGGGAATTAGCGCACATATCAACATTAATCCTTAATAATTGTCCTCATCCGTGGTCCAGGAAAGAAGACCCTGATTTGGCTGACAAGGTGTGAACATGTTGATTTAACACTATTATACCTACTTTTCCAGAGCTACAGATATATCCTGGAATCCTTGCGCTGTGATGTTGTTCTTGTCCCAGATCACAGTCCTATCACAACCAAAAACACATACATTAACCTTGGTCTCATAGTGAACGGGTCAGTAATCACTACTCACTCACATATAATATCTCACTCACCTGAGCTTGGTGTTGATTTGCAATGCTTTGGCCAACATCTTGGCCCCCATATCACCCATGCCATTGCCACTGATGTCTACTTTGGTCAACGATGTATTGCTACCAAGGGCGTTTATAATGATTGTCACATCTGTCTTCAGTTTAGAGTCTGCTAGAGACAATGACTGCAGGGGCTGCAGAGAAAATAGGACAATGTTTTACACTTACATTTCTGAAGTTTCAAGTGCAGAATTCCCAGTGGACATACTGAAGTGTGAATAAGAGACAATGCAATGATCTCAGGTAAAAAGTAGCATGCTTAAAGTGGACCTCATATGCTGTGATTTACTGCGATGAATAATAATTTTAATAATAGAATAAATTGGTAGCTATTAACCAAGGACACCTAAAAGACAAGAAATCGGTTTGAAGTACTGGACAACTAACATCACTTTAGTTGTGAGAATAGAAATAAGTGAGGTACAAAGAAGGTTTTCAAGAATGAAAACTTTGGTGGCCTATACATAGAACAGATCATAAATGTTTGATCGGTGGATGTCTCAACCGCTGGACCAAAACTGATCACTTGAATGGGGCCAAGCTGCTAAACTGAATAAACGTTAAAAGTACTTTGGCAATCTCAGTTCTACGGGTTGACGACTGATCCGCGGCGGTTCTGGGCGTCTGACCCCACACACTAAACAACGATGGCTTAGCCAAACCAAAGTTCCTCAAGTGCTTTAGTCCAAGAAAACCCTGCTGAGCCCATGAAGACATATTTTGCCTAAAATATTAAGAATCTGCAGTTGAACATGGTATCAAATCTGCAGACTCCATGTTAAAGAGGAGCTGAGCAGAATCTTATATCGTTTTATGAAAAAAGATCAAGTACATTTTGTATGCTATTCCCTGATCATTCTGTGCTTAGGAGTCCAGTGGGCAGTCCTAGACAGCCCTGTATTACTGCGCATACAGAGAAAGCCATCATTCAGTATGAAGGACTGCCCAAAGGACTCCTATGCTAGAGAGAGGGAGGATTTTAAAATAGTTATACTGAATCTTTTCCTACCAAAATATGTATAATCAATCTGCTCAGCTCCTTCTGCTCTATACAAGCTGCCCACAGACACAACATGACAGGATCCATGTAATATAATGCCTCAAGTAGTCTGCTTAAAGAGGGATTCCTGTTTTAATGATTATTTTGAACAATTTTCTAATATTCATGTATTAAAAATTTTGCTCACAGACTATTATATCCATATAGTATCCCTATAATATAATGGTATGACTTGTTTTAGTCCTGTAAAATTCATCCAAAAGCAAAGTTGGATAGAAATAAACATGTGGTCAGTCACGTGACCTTCACAAGTATCATGTGACCCGGCTTCCAGTTAACTGTCCAGATATATAATAGCTGAATAGTGGTGTATTAGGGAGCAGAAGATATACATTGTATACAGTATTACTACCTGCAGCAGCACATCAACATGTCGCTCGGTGTATATGTAAAAACAGATGTGTGTCCTTTGTTATTTTTACACTAAAAACAACATGACATCATATTCTAGAGACAGGCAGCCATTTTACAAAATTACCTAGAGACAGGCCGCCATTTAAATACCCACAGTGACTGTAATAACCACTATAAAAATCATTATTCCAACACTAGTCCTATTTAACTATCGCATTGATGTGTCCTGTGTGCTGACCCAGCACATGTATGTCATGTAACACTGATTACTGAATGTCAGGGATTATATGATGTGAAGAGTCTCACATGACTGATGCCACGTTTCAGGTAGGCCATGGATACATTACATAGGACTGAAACATGGGCTATACATTCTACTGCATAAAGGGGTCAACTGCCTGACATAAGAAAGGTATGTATGCAGAATTTTAAATACATGTATATTAGAAAATTGTATGATTTCCTATTATATAAACAAATAAGTAAAAAAAAAAAAAAGGGAATACCCCTTTAAATTAAACTGTTAAAAACATATTTTCAATTGTACCCTAGTTATATTTGTTGGCGAGAAAGCCTTGAGACAACTAATATGGGCAGAGTCACCTAGAATTTTCAGACTCTTGAAAGGGAATGAATCACTCGGCAGATATGCCACTTGGAACCATCATTTACAGGTCATTTTTATATGTAATTTAGATATAGCACAAAAAAAAAAGCAATAAATGGTTATCTTGGTCAGAAAAAGATTTTATAAATAATTGGATGACAGGCAATGCCCTTTAGAAAACATAACACACACTTGGGTATTTTCGAGAGAAAACATTTGTGTGTGTGAACATCTGAGATTAGACAAGACGCACTAAGGAATACCCTGTTGAGAGAATATTTATAGAATGTGGTGCTATATAATTTATAACACTTCGCACCTTGAGGGGTCAGAGAAGAAAACAAAACACAACATACAGCCATAAATGCTGTAAAGTTTCTTGCGACCCCAAAAATTGAAAGAAGAAAGAAGTAGAGAAAATACAGCTTAAATACTGAGTGAGCCAGAGGCGTTCTCCTTTCTTCTCCGTGATGAAAAGTAACAAAGTTACCCATTAGAACTGGGAATAAAAAGGATATTACTTGATGAAAGACAGAGCTTTGAAAAAAATCAAGGGAAGCTATAAAACCAAGCCCTCCCTGTGGGGAAAAGCAGGTTTTTAACAGAAGTGCTCCGGCATATTTAATCTCTCCAGCAGGTTCATTTTGCGTATTGCATTTACTTTAGAAACCTGCTTAAAGGAACAGAATTTGACTCCAAGAAAAACAAATCTCCGGGAGAAATGAGAACAGTGACTCTATTGTTGTGGGAGTAAATCGGACATCATCTCCTCCGGAGGGTGAAATATCTGAACCTCTTATTAACCTGCATTGCAGAGGACCTGTGATGTCAGACTTGTGAACACTACAGGATAGTATGGAGGAAGGGAGAGATGCCACCTCAACCAATAAATCTAACAGTTCAGATCTTCAGATTTCGTAATGGAAAGATGTGCTTGTGCTTCAACCCTCTCTTCTCTGCCGTCCTCAGAAGTGGTACGTGCACTGAATTCCAGAATACCCTGCTGCTTGTATTCAGATGATAGATGATAGAAGCCAACCAGCAGGCACTGTTCATTATAACCCAAGGAAGATGCAAAGCCAATACAATATGGTAACCCTACTGTGTTCTACAATATCTGGAACAGTGCAGTAGGGGGCAATTAGATTTTTTGAACCCTTGAAGCATTTCAATAATGAAAGATGCATCTCAGTAATTATGTCCATAGCAACTGTCTTTCCTATAAACACATGATAATACCTCTAAACAACTCCAAACAGGTACAATGTAGGGAACAAAAGATGTAAGCCACTACTTGTTATCAGTTATTCAATATCTTATGTTCTTAATGAATTTTCACGCTTTAAAGGGAACCTGTCCACGTAGTTTGCCGTAATTCAGTCAAGGATATGGTGTTGTAGATCACATCACTACAAAATCATTGTTGTCTTTTTCAAAACTCTTAGTTTTGTTGTTTTGATATAATTATGCTTTAAAAGAGTAAATTTCCATACGTAAACGAGCGGCCCCGAGTCATCAGGTTGTCTCATTTCATTGGCCGAGTCACCGAGTCAACCCTGAAGCCCGCCCATCTCACTTTGTATAACATCCCCTTGCCTGCTGTACGTAATCCCTCGTGAAGTCCTAAATCTTGCGCATGCGGTGTACATTTTGTTTCTCTCTTCCTCTGGCAGGGGGGGACTGGCCATAGATCTTAAAGGGAAATTTCCCAGGGGGCTGATGCCTAGGGAGCCACCCAAGCCCTCCTCTCTACTGCTGCCAGGGTATATAATAAGCTCTTCGATAATTAACTCTGGGAATCAGGTACTTCAACTGCTCTTGCCCAAATCTCTCCTCTTAAGCCCCGTGCTCCACATCTTAATCGGAGAGAACTGGAGGAGGAGGACAGAAAATGGCATCTATTGATGGTCACTACAGAGGGACAGCTTTTGGGGCAATATATTGTTCTGCTCTGTGGTATATGGTTCTGATGAGACTATTTTACATTATGGTATTGTTGACCCACCTATTTGAGTTGCCCCGCCTTCTGCTAATTTGGACAAAAATGGGGCCACTTTTAGGATTTTGTTTCCAGGGCCACATTAAGTTCCCAGTCCACCGCAGGTTATGAGGCATACACAATATTTCATCTGCGTCGGGGATGATATGGAGCAGGCAGGGGGATGTCAATGAAAGTATGATAGGCTGCTTATTTCGGTGGGACCGTCTGACCATCTACTGATGTTAAGCTGACAGTTGTTCTCCAGATGTCAAGAAAAAAAAAAAAAGGAACAAGCATATTACATTTCAACATGTCTGATCCTTTGTCCTCAAGGTCTCTGGAAGCAGCTCATCCCCCCTCTCCCTATCGAGAACACATGAACACAAATTCTCTGCCAACAGTTATTGCTATAAGATGCATGGCAACCTTTACACAGAAGTGAATGAGATTAAGTAGGATAGTAGGAGAAGGTAAGGGGAAAAAAAGAAGAGTACAAAAAGGAAGTTTTAGTATAGTATAAAAAATTAAAAAAAATAAAGTAGTTTTCATAAAAGAGAAAGGAAGGGGAGTATGACTGCTGGGTGGGAAAGGGAATCGTGGAATCTAAGGTGAAATGGGGTGAAGACAGGGAAGCCTGGGAATCATCGGATATACATTTTTGCACGAACATGCAGAACTACTAGAAAAATGGCCATATAGTTTCCAGTGGCTGAAGCTTGCCAGGCATTGATGAAACAGACTTTAGCAGGGTCCAGTTAGAAACGTTTTGTCTTTACGACATACAAAGGCTCTAATCAATGTCTACACTATAATCTGCCAGAGCCATTGGAGATGAAGGTGTCTGCTAGTAGTAATTGCTTGCTTGGGACTTAATGTTTCATGGGCATGAACAGTACAATTTGATAGCCTTGGAGTCAATGGTACAATTGATGTTTACGGGTCTTTAGGTTCAGTTAAAGGCATTACTTACCGATTCTTCATCTTGTATCATATGAACCAAGTTATCCAGGACAGGGGTTACATTTCTGCAGAGGCAAATAAAAGACACGCTGCATTTCTGTCACATAATTATGTGCTGTAAAAGTACAGAGAAAGGAAAAAAATAAAAATAAAACGTACTTGGATTTCATGTTGTTAAAATTCTTTCCCAATGCCAGGTGTCTTATTGATCTGTTCTTACTGAGCCAGACTATAAGAGTAGAGAGGTCAGACTCCAAACCTAGGAAGAACATGGATAGAGTGCTGCATCAAAGAACACAGGTGACATCCAAGCTTCAACAGGCCGATTCTAAAGCAGAATATATATTTTTCAAATATGTGAATGAACACATATTGAGCTCAGCCAGCATTTCTTGGTGAATGTATTCAGACTGCATACAGTAGGGGTTGTAGGAGATTACAAATAAAAGGGGAAATTCATCACGCCCCCTACGCCTTTTTGGTGACATTTTTATGACCTTTTTTTTTTTTGGTCGCAACTGGCAGAGTCACAAACCCGGACATATTCATCATTATTTACACCAATAAGTGGCTAAAATCTATGGCTGTTCCAAGCTGTTGTACATTTCATTGTAGCACATGGAATGCTGGAGGAGACATGTCATTTATGAAGAAGCTTGCCCCTCATCATAAATTGGATGACTAGTCAGACACCAGTCTTAGGCTACTTTCACACAGACGGATCCGCACCAACAATACAAACGTCTGCATCCGATCAGAACGGATCCATTTGTATTATCTTTAACATTGCCAAAACTGATCCGTTTTGAACACCATTGAAAGTCAATGAGGAGGCGGATCCGTTTTGCGTTGTGTCAGTCAAAACGGATCCGTCCCCATTGACTTACATTGTGTGTCAGGACGGATCCGTTTGCCTCCGCATCGTCAGGCGGACATTAAAAACGCTGTATAAGCAGCGTTTTGGTGTCCGCCTCCAGAGCGGAATGGAGGCGGAACGGAGGCAAACAGATGCATTCTGAGCGGATCCTTTTCCATTCAGAATACATTAGGGCAAAACTGATCCGTTTTGGACCTCTTGTGAAAGCCCTGAAACGGATCTCACAAATGGAAAGCCAAAATGCCAGTGTGAAAGTAGCCTTAATAATTTAAGACCATAAGGTCTGCTTTTTATAGTTTTTTTTTTTTCCAGAAACACCACTCTTGCCCATGAGCGGTCTCTGGTATTGCAGCCAAGCTCCATTCAATGAATGGGAAAGATCTGTAATATGAGACACAGCCAATGGATAAGTATTGCATTGTTTCTAGACAAAAAAACTGAAAACTGAAATAAAGAAATGTGTAAACCAATATTAATACTTCAGTGATAAAAAGAACTGCAGAATAAATGATGTTATAATAAGAGCAGGTATATAAGCCTATGAAACGGGGTTACTAAATTAAAAAGGAGCTGTGAGCACAAATGGTAGATAACGGTAAAATGACCATATCATTATGGGTTTTTTATCTTGCTTTTTTGCTCCTCAGCAATAAATAAAAACTATAAAAAAATATATATATACTTTTTCAGACTGAAAATACAATCTCCTTCTGAAAATCCAGCATACAGTCTTTAATATAAGAGATTTCGGATTCATCCACAGTGTTGCACTTTCAGCTGCAAAGTGTTCCCATGACACCTCCGACAACTACTCAGAGCCACTCAAGTGTGGCAACGGTTTCCGACATATAAGGTCACATTACAGCGAGTTATGAGATCCAGTCCAGGAGTTTCTGCCAACTTGAATGTAATGTGCAGAATATCACTTACCATTATCTGATATATCCAGGCTGGTGATATTAGGAATTTCTGCTATGCAGCCTTCCAGAACTTGAGCTCCACCTGATCTTAACTAAATCCAAAAAACAAAGAAAAGAGCTTGTTAGTAAATTACAGGCATGTAATCAATGTACAATTAAGGCTGGGTTCAAATCACATTATTTGTCCCACCTTCAACATATACAAAATACAGTGGCATTCGTCACCATAGGGATCCATTGAAAAAAAAAAAAAAAAAAAAAAAAAAAAAAAAAAAATGTCCTGTATATGGACTTTACGGGATGGAAAGGCGTTGTGTATTATGGTTTTGCATCCCCCCCCCCCCCAACATATATGTTAAACACGTGACAAAAAGAGCCAAAAACTATGTTCACTTCAAATGTGTGTACCACGTTTAACATATGCCTCTGATGGATGCCAAATGTCACCATAGAGTTCCACTGTAACAAAAAAATATATAAAAAAAAAATTGCTGGAATCTGCAGGTTGAAAAAGTGAAATGTACTAGGCTTTTGCATCCTTTTCTATACCCAAAATATCTGGTAAAGATGAGACAAAAACATGATGTGGACAGCCCCAAAGGCTACATACGTCCAGTATTTCTCTTCTGCCTCTCAGAACACCATCATCCCTTTAATAGACCTCTAAACATAACAGACCCTTTAAAAGTCAATAGAATCCAACCAGATCCACTACAAAATAGATCACAACGGATCCATCATATTTGTGTACAATCAGAAGCCATGACGCCAGTTTGAACAGGGCCTTATAATGTTTTCTGAACAATCTCCTACATTACTGGTACTGGAATGGCAGAGAAAACGGTACAGTTCTAATTTGAATCCGACGAATATTTTGTAGAAGACTAGTTGCATATTAAAAGCCATTAATTCCCTAAACATAGATAATGGTACTATTCATAACAGATGTGAGGTGTTCTATCAAACAGGTACTGTGGAGAATATTCATGCTCTGATAAGTATAATGAATGACTATTAGCCTCACAAAGAAATACATTTAGATTCAAGCATAGGAAAGCTAGGCCTCAATCAGGTATGCAGTGCTGGCTCCGTACATGGAGTCTATCAAAGGTTCTGTGCAAGTAAATTAATGTCAGGAGGACAGAATACAACAAAAACCTTATGTATTGTTCACAGTAAGAGATTATAAAGGGGGTTTGACTCAATACATGCAGAGCTTTGTAACCCAAGGAGAAAGCCTAGATAAGACGCAGATGGTACTTACACAGTGACCAAGCTTAGGAAGCATATCAGGGAAAGCAGAGAGAGGTAAGTGCACAATAGATTGCATGCATAAGAATACGAATGTACAGTCACAATGAGGTTTCCACTACAGAATCCACTTCATGCTCAAAGATTTACTTTGAAATAATTGAACTCAGTAGTTAATTTTAAAATGCAAAATGACAGTAAAGACAAACTTTAGAAGATATAATACATCAACAACCGCCTGGGGCAGTATAGGTGGCAATGCTGCATGGACCCAGGAAAACATGGCGTCCAAACTCACCTGTGGGTTGTCCCCTACCTGTTAACTACCAGCCAAGATTCGGCCAGGAGCCATGGGTTTGTGCTGCTTAGGCTACTTTCACACTAGCGTCTTTACTGGATCCGGCAGGGTTCAGCAAAAGCGCTTCCGTTACTCATAATACAACCGTCTGCATCCGTTATGAACGGATCCGGTTGTATTATCTTTCACATGGCCAAGACAGAACAGTCATTAACTCCATTGAAAGTCAATGGTGGACGGATCCATTTTCTATTGTGGCAGATTGCGTCAGAGAAAACGGATCCGTCCCCATTGACTTGCATTGGAGATAATGCCGGATCAGTCTTGCTCCGCATACCGGACAGAAAGCAAAATACAACATGTTGCGGTTTGCTCTCCGGTCTGGGAACGCAACTAAGCGGAACGGAATGCATTTTGGAGCATTCCGTTCTGTTCAGTTTTGTCTCCATTGACGATGAATGGGGACAAAACTGGAGTGTTTTTTTTTCCGGTATTG
This sequence comes from Bufo gargarizans, assembly GCF_014858855.1. NCBI lineage: Eukaryota > Metazoa > Chordata > Amphibia > Anura > Bufonidae > Bufo > Bufo gargarizans. Next base: position 305,626,659 of record NC_058082.1, on the reverse strand, counting down.
AGACTGAACTCAATCCTGGAAAACTTAACCGCCAGTGTGAACGTACCCTTTGTGATAAAACTAAGTGCTGTCTGTTGGTTTTTTGTTAATGGTCATGTTTTCCTAAAACCACATGGCCATTAACAGAGTAAGCAGATAGCACTTATTTCATCCCTAAGCTGCACAGACCCATGACTTCTGGCTGAATTGCGCGGGACAGAACCCATAAAACAAAAAGGACCTAACAACTGATGTGAAGACTGGGTTCCCAATATAATGTTCTTCATTTAAAGGGGTTGTATAACCTCTTCTTAACTCATTTACTATGTGTGAGTGGAGCATTTCCTTGCACTGCATAGTTTTGTCTACTGCCAAGTGATGTACCGGGCTTCTCCTCACTATGCTAGGCGGAGATTTCCGCAGTGTGCCCGTTGACGTCACCAGCACAAATAGGTAGTCTGTAGCACTGCCCTAGGCTGTTTAAGAGAAATACTCAGATGCTCCACTCGTACATAGTACATGGTATGGACTTGAGGAGCTGCATAAAATTGTTCTTTTTGGTCTTGATAAGAAGTATTATAGCCAGGGGCAGATTTGCCACAGACTCTACAGGGAAATTTCCTGGTGGGCTGATGACCAGGGGGCCGCCTGAGATCGTGCTGTCTAATTACAATCCGCCGCTGGCAAACCACTGTACAGAGATGGCATAGCGATTGCCACTCCCCATGCTGTGGAGGAGATGTAATAGCAGTGGAGGCTTCTGCCCAGCAGTGAACCTGGTGATGTCACTGGATCAAGGGCAGCGTTAAAGCCCGCCCATCAGAGCTGGTGACATCACCGATTCAGCGCAGGGCAAGGGAGAGCATCTGAGCATTAAATACTCTGATGCTCCACTCAGAGGGGCTGTCTAGGCGAAATTATGAGTATGCCCGGGTTCAACCCCTTTAATTTAAAAGAATAGGGGTGTATAAGCACAAACCGGCCTGGTATTCACTACAAAGAGTGCTGGGTAGTTACTGGAGCAATGTACAAAGATTATATATCAGTAAATAGATCACCCGAGAGAAAAAGAAGGCCACACATATACAGCTAAGTGAGTGTCCAATGGGGAGTGTGGAGGGAGGCGGAGGTCCGAAAAATACAGACTTCTTTCCCATTCATTTTAAAACCGATCTCTAGAAATTTGACTGTGTTAATAGTGGTCCGAAAACTATAAAATGCTATAAAAGTAACAGTATCAGTCGGGTATACACAGTGACATATTTCAGTGGCTAATGACAGCACCCAGATATATAATACATTAGAACAGAAGAAACTCAAAAGATACAGTAAGAAGACAAATGACCTGATATCATATTTATTAGCAGTTTGCATATGGAGTAATGATAGTAAATGTACCGACATTGGGTTCTCTTACCTCACAATTACTCAGATCTAGTGACACCTCCTTTAAATTAGGGTTACATGCCAAGCCAAGTAACAGAGCTCTGCAATATAAAATTCAGCTAGTTATTGAGTAGAACACACACCCTTTATATTTACACAGCCCCGTATAAGAGATAATGCAAACACGGAGAGTGTGGTACTGAACATTCTGCAGTCTAAGAGCCAACATGATGGCGTGCAGACGACAGACATATGGCGTTTCTTTACACTTGACTGAAGCTGGTATGGAAACTGTGAAATAATTATCTGATCCCTCCACATGGAGTATTTTTCCTGTTGTAAGACGGCCAAACATAGATAGATAGATAGATACCTAGATACGAGATAGATAGATAGATAGATAGATACATAGGTACCGGTACCTAGATACAAGATAGAAAGATAGATAGAAAGAAAGAAGATACCTAGATACGAGATAGATAGATAGATACCTAGATACAAGATAGATAGATAGATAGATAGATAGATAGATACACACATACATAGTGAAGAGAGAAAGGCAGATTTACTTTCTCTCTCCTACATAACTCACATCTCTCTATCCTTTCTCATCTATCTACCTACCTGCCTACCGTATCTATTTACCTACCATATCCATCTACCTACCGTATCTACCTACCATATCAATCTACCTACCGTATCCATTTACCTACCATATCCATCTACCTACCATATCTACCTACTATATCCATCTACCTACTGTATCCATTTACCTACCATATCATCTACCTACCGTATCTACCTACCATATCCATCTACCTACCGTATCCATTTACCTACCATATCCATCTACCTACCATATCTACCTTCTATATCCATCTACCTACTGTATCCATTTATCTACCATATCCATTTACCTACCTACCGTATCTACCTACCATATCCATCTACCGTATCCATTTACCTACCATATCCATCTACCTACTGTATCTACCTACCGTATCTATCATATGTATCTATCCCATCTATGACATATCTAGCTATCACATATGTACTTTTTATATAGTTTACATACACAAAAATAATGAGGAATATTAACTTTAGAAAATTTGACTTTTTTTGCCGCATTTCGCACAAAAAAATTGGCATGCATGCTTTGCTACATATTTACGGTTTTAGACATTTTTCTAAGCCTTTTCTGCCTCACCCGATAACTGGGCGTGGCTTTGTTGGAGAGGGGCGTGGCCTAAATGTATCATCGTGTGTTAAAAATGCTCCAAAATTTTGGGACTGCAATTAGGCCAACTTATAGGTGGTGTGAACTTAGACTAGAAAGTTTCTTTGTGCACAGACACTTTTTTTTTTTATAGCATACAGACAACATTTTTGGCACACAGAGTGAATTCTAGCGTAAATCCGGTGCAGAATTTATGATACTCCAAATTTATAAAGGTCCATGTTGCAGAATAGTAAACTTGTCTAACATTCATATTCTTAGACAACGCAAAGCACAAGACTATTAGTAAATTTGTCCCATTGACTTCCCTAATGTAGCTTCTTAAAGGGGTCGTCTCACTTCAGCAAGTGGCATTTATCATGTAGATAAAAGGTAATACAAAGCACTTTTATTTTTTTTATTCACTTTCTTTATTTAAAGATCCAGTATTGACAATCGGTTTTAAAAAGAAACCATATAAATCTTCCACTCCCTCCCCCACCCCTTCTATGATGCGTCTTCTCTTCACCACCTCCCCTCCATAACCGAACAGAGGAGAGATGGGGAAGGCTGGAGAAAAATGGGCAAGCTCTAAGGATTCCAATCTCCCCAGATTCTAACCCATGTTATCTCCTTCTTTCTTTGCTTATACAATATATATTCATATCTCTTATTAATATTTGTCAGGTTTAACCATGCAAAGCACTTACTAATGTATTGTGATTGTCCATATTGCCTCCTTTGCTGACTGGATTCATTATTTTATCACATTATACACTACTAATTTCTAGGGGTTACAACCACCCTGCAATCCAGCAGCGGTGGCCTTGCATGCAAACTATAGGAAAAAGGGCCGGCCTATGCACACTCCCATGTTCCTGGCCACCAGAGAGGCCAACACTTTTTCCTATAGTGTGCAAGCACGATCACCACTGATGGATTGCAGAGTGGTCGTAAACCACTGGATACAAGCAGTGTATAATGTGATGTAAAAATGAATCAAGCCAGCAAAGGAAGCAATATGGACAATAACAATACATTAGTAAGTAATTGCCTTGTATTAAGTTTCTCTACATGATAAATGCCATTTGCTGAAGGGACACAACCCCCTTTTTTTAGAAGTGGACTTTATGATAGGTCAAATAGCAGCAGCTAGGATACAAGCTGTCAGACGTTGTGATTTACATGCTGAGAAGATCAATGTGTTCTTTACTTGAAGGTTAATGCATCTTCTACTAATTTTGAGTCAGAAGTGGCCATGAATGCACAATGAGCTGCTTAAACCCCTGATGACAACACTATGACATTTCCAATGGACTTTTCACAATTTATCAGCACGGGAACTGCTCGCACTATGTAATAAACCAGATAATCAAACTACAAGCACTGGTACAGTACTGATATTTGGTGTACGCTACTAAAATCATAAGGTACTACATGTGCAGTTTATTTCCAGTCTTTAAAAAATATCCCCGTTTCTGATCTCTACAACTACTTACCTTTGGCTATATATGGCCGAGTCTATCAAGAGGACATCAGGCCCTTGGAAGACTTGTGACACCATTATCCAGTAGTCTTCAAGGCATGCACAAAGGATGGATTAAATCATGTGTTGACATTGGCCAGATGTTGAGAAGTCATAGGGGTGGTCTTATCAGTGATTGATACCTCTGTATATTTGTGCATAGAGGTATAGAGGTCAATCACTTGGTAGGACCGCCCACTGGACTCTTAAGCATTATGGTTTTCCCACATGACCCTCCATCATTCTGCTTGGCATCTCCCGCTCTAACATGCTGCCAGCAGATTACACTGCCTTTTCAATGTCATGGGTTCTCCTTAAAGTGAAGCAGCGCTGTTTACATACAGCCACAAGGAAAATTATAACAATGTGAATGTGGACTTAAATAAAATAATAATAATAATAATTCTCGATACCCAAGTATATTTTTGTAGTTGCTTATACTCCTAAATTAACCCTCCGAATTTCTGTTGTACTATACATTATTTTCTCATTCACTTCTGCATTCTTGCTTGATGCATGCGCTGTAAGACGCCACTGATCACAGTAGATATAAATACATATTCATATTTTTAACAACTCCTTAATATATATATATTTTATATAGAGCAGTGGGTTTTTTTCCATGAAAAAAATGCTTATACTGCTACTGCTTTCCAAACAATTTTCGTTACTTCTAAAGGTGGCAATTTACATTGTATTAATGTTGACTGAACACAGTGATTTTGATGGGACAACTCACCATTTAAAGAGGTCTTCTGAATTTTTGTACTGATGATCTATTATCTAGATAGGTCATCAGTGTCTAATCGGTGGGAGTCCGACACCCGGAACCGCTGCTGATCAGCTGTTTGAGAAGACCCCAGTGCTCCTTTGCGCACCACTGCCTTCTTGCAGCCTACCCTAGTCCAGTGACGTCACATTCCTCAGTCACATGGCCTAGGCGCAATTCAGCCCCATTCAAGTCAAAGGGGCTGTGCTGCGATACCAAGCACAGTCTCTATACAATGTAAGGGGCTGTGCTTGGTAAGCTGCAAGGAAGCAGCGGCATTCACTGCAGTGCAGAGGTCTCCTCAAAAAGCTGATCGGCGGGGGTCCCAGATGTCGGTCCCCCGTTGATCAGATCAAGGGGCTGGTTCTTGTGGGATATCTAAAGTATATGCCCTATCTTCAGGTCTCTTTACACTGGATGATGTACCAGCAGATTGTCGGGAAGGACGTGTTCCTTCCCGACAAACTGCTGCTCGCTGGTGGAGGAGACCGCTGTATTTACATGAAGCGATCTCCTCCAGAGTATGGGGAGGAGCGATCGCCAATGCCATCCCACAACCACAACTGGTCATTTCCCGTCAGCAGATCCTGTTTCCATAGCACGTTTTTTGTGTTCGCACAAACTATCCAACTACCCGATGAATGAGCTCAGCCCATGTAAGGTCCCTTTAGTCTCTAGACTTGTCTGCTGCAATACTGGTAATCTGCAGAGAAATAAAATACAGCATATATGATTTCTTATGCTTTTATGTTCTCTTGCGTTGATTCCTCTCTGTTTCGGGTGAAGAATAATTAGTGGTAAACCACTTATTGATGTGAAGACCCCCCGATCCCCGGCCATGTTTTATTAGGAACCATGTATAGCTGTACAGTTTCTTTATTAAAAACAAAAAAAATAATGAAATATCTATGTGAATAATTGAGGGCACCAGAGAGCAGGTTTGGCTTCTTGCAGCTGTTCTAATCGTTATAATTTCAATGGTCATTTTGCTGTGCAATTTCCATGGGGATAAAATGATTATGCAAATAAGCCAACTACAAATTTAATTATGTGTGAACATTTAATTGTGTTCTAAACATCTATGGGTGTTATGCCTTTTTGTTGTGCTATTAAATAGGATTAAGACCAAGATGAAAAATACTCTTTTAAATTAGCACATTTTAATTTTTTTTTTAAAAGAGCTTTTGTTAAACCAAAATATAAAATTCAAAAAATGTGATGTGAACTCACACTGGTGTATATGGCAAATAATACACTCTGAAAAAAATCAGTTCGGTCTTTGGCATGTTTTTTTAGAATTTTATACAAGCTCACCCGCGCTCCCTGATTCACTGAAATATTAGTTTCATACAGAGGATCGCTGCAAGGTTCACTGCCACGGTCTGCTGCGGTGACCGTAATGAGAAAAGTTAGTGAGGTCTGATTTGATTACAAATCAGAATCGGAACCTGCGATTGTAATCAAATCAGACCTCACTGGCATGTTTTTTTTAGCTTCTCACTCATTTCAATGGGAGAATCAGCGCAGATTCAACCCTGTGATAGAGTTTGAGGCTTTTTTTTTTTTTTAACCACGCAGTTTTTTTTTTTTTTCCAAAGTTCAGCCTCCCATTGAAATGAATGGTAGGCTTGTTAGAGGCGTTTTTTGGCGCAAAAAAAAAAACAGCACCCAAAAACATTGTGTGAACGAGCCCTTAGGATCCCGATATATTAACCACAGATGAATGGTTACAAACAGTGGCTATCGTGCTTAAAGGGGTTGTCCCATCTGGACATTTATGGAAGATCTATAGCATATCCACAGATTGGATTCAATTATGACCCCAATTATGTCTACTGGAGCACAACAGGCACAGTATTGGGAGTGGCAACAGGATGACATTGTTGGGACACCAGGATGGGGAGGTTGATGAAAATTTTTTAGAAATCTAACGTGTCTGTGTAACAAACTCTGTAGAGACGACATGCGGCTGAAAGAATTTGTCATGGTGGTGTTCTCCTCATACGCAGGAGAAGAGAAAAAAAAAAGAAGGTCTACATGACAGGAGATGTCCCTGGATGTAAGAGCTATGTGGTGCTGTATTCTCCTCAAAGTCGTTTTTATTATAATCATATGTATTTTAAATTTGGCAAATTTGTAGCAGCCCAGATAGCAGTGATACATTTCTGTGAACAGATAATGTAGTAGATGTTCCATGCAGTCCTATGTAACACCCCACATAACACAATAACTCACTGTGTTATGTGGGGTGTTACATAGGACTGCAGGTAACATATATGAGATCTGTACAGAGAGTTATGAGATGGTGGGGGTCCGACTCCTTGCACCCCCGCCAATCAGCTGTTTGAGGAGACCAATATGTTCCAGTGAGCGCCGCAGCCTCTTTGCTCAGTGCTGTCCATTCGATAGCACTGTGCTTGGTATTGCAGCTCAGCCCCAATCACTCACATGGGACAGAGCTGCACCTAGACCACGTGAACGATGAATGTGATGTTATATGGCCTAGGAAGAGACTGTGGCGCTCACGAAGCACCCCTGCCTCTTCATACAGATTTTTTATTTATTTTTTTAACTAAAATGGAGGGAGGGGCCCGAGTTGGGTAGACAGCCCTGGGCCTATCATGCACTTAATCCGCCCCTGACCAGGAGCTCTCACTACCCACCCTAATTTCAAAAGGCTGTTTCTCTGGATGTAGGGCAGCTAGCACTGATCTTAGTTTTATTTTAAAGCTTATATTGTCAGGGATAGCGGTGATATCAGCCAGCCTTAAGGAGGAGGGCAGTGAAGATGTGCCGACAGGCTGCAGGGGAAGAGAAAGGACACAGCGTATGTTACCAAACCCCTTCCCCCATCAATCAGAGAGCATGCGTGTTCTCTGACTGTCACATATGGGGGGGGGGGGGAGACAAGTCTGTAGATGAGGGCTTGCTAATCGCCCCTCTGCACCTAAACAGGCTGTTTATTGAAGCCATAACCTACATGGTTACGAGCACCTGGAAAACAGCACCAATATGCTGCACTAAATACCCCATAAACATATAATCAGTAAGGTTTTCACCTAACACTGTCCCGATCCTGTCCAATCTATAGAGTAAAATATACAGATTGCTTCTCCAGTGATACCAAATACACCCCACAGTAACAGCGATAGTGATTATCACTACTTTGGAATCTAATATATTTCTGGCAGATGGAAAAGATTTTCAACAGTCAGAAAAGACATTTCTGCTCATTTGTTAAAAAATATAAAAAAAAATAAAAAAAACACTATTCCGAAAGGATGTAATTCATAATTATTATTTTTTGTGCCTATATTATGGATGCAACACCTGGATCTCTTGCGGTTCATCAGAACCAAAGTTATGGCGCTGTAAGCACTGTTCCTCTCAAAGGGGTGTTCTCCAGAATTGAAACAGTTAAAAATGTTAATCTCTGCAGCAGATAAAGCTTTTATTGGGCTCGACAATTCAGTTAGTATGCGGTTTTAACCCTCTCCTTTCCAGAGTGCACAGCTTGGAGGGAACACTGGCTGTGACCCATTTTCTTAGGATCTATAGAAGGGTCATGTGTTGCATCTATAATTTGGAAGCAAAAAAAGTTCCCATATTATACCTGTCCAAAGGAGCCTTAGTTAATGCATTATATTAGGTTAACAAATGTATCATTTTTAATTATTATTACAGTTTGTATAGGGGGATGGAAATTATATAGTATATAAATCCGAATACTTGCATGCGAAAGTTGGTTGGCGAACTCCTGAGGTTTTTTCATTTCAGGTTTGAATGTGGACTTGTGTGGTATATATGAACTCAGTTTTTCTCCCACTATATTTTATTTGCATGAGGACTCTGCATTGCATATTTTCTAACTGTAATACGGAACTAAATGAAGTAACGCTGATTAAAGAAAGCCCATTCTAGACAGCAAATCCGGATAATAGAGTGCTATACCATCAAAAGGAGGAGCTGCAGCTCTCACATTTTATGTTAGTCTTTATTATGCACTGGGATCAATGCAGCTGTAAAGTAAGGCGGAAATTCAGTGGATCCAGTTGTAAAATAAAAGCCATTAATCGACATGAAGTAATCTTGAGGTCTGCCTCACCCAGCCAGCAGCATCCACTGGTTAAATGGAATGGTCTGATGGTCTTCTGATACATTTCTTATAACCACAGACTACATAAAACAGGAAGGATGGGCTCTCGGGATTTCACTGCCTGTTTTTCTCATGCCCAACATCACTACAAAACACCTCCAGGACATAGAATGTCTGCAGTGAACCCAGCAAGCTCAGAAAACCACAAATGGTAACCAACTAAATGATTTAGGTCCAGTAAGACTACAGCAATATTAGGTTTGTCACATTCAACCCAAAAAAGTGTCCAATGAAAGGGCTCCTAAAGAAAAAGGTTTGGTACCGTGTTAGCCAGTAGTGAGAAGTCTTGATGCTCTCCAAAAGAGAAAGAATCTAAAATATTGTAAGAAAAAAATGTGGGGGGTTCAGCCCGCACAACCCTGTATGCAGGTGCACATTGCTATGGCGAAATACAGATACAAACGCAAAAAAAAACACAAAAGCAAAAACAAACGCAAAAACACAAATGCAATCGCACTCTGCAACCAGCACTCTGCCCTGCCTGTATGCTGTACGTTGAAAAAGGCATTGGTGTACATTTTGGCCAAAGCGTAATAAGCCACTCACCACGTCAAGGTCACCTTCATGAGTGGTCCCTAACACTAGTTTCTACCGGTTATGGGCCATGACAGCCACACAAAGTCCAGGGAGCGCAGGTACAGCATGCACGCCAAGCACACTCTGCTTTTAAACCCGTCCGGTGCCATTACAGCTTTCATTGGATCCAGGGCTGCAAGTACCAACATGCATGCTGAGCCCACTATGTACTTCTCCTGGAGCCTAATGGTTACTGGTAGGTGCTATATAAGAAGACTCCGTTTTATACTGACTTTAAAACCAGCCTCCAGGGCAGACTAACTGGTCAGGTGTGCATGACTGCTTGGAGATCGCCATGCCTCCAATATATACTACAAAAAGAAAAATGTGGGGGGTTCAGCCCGCACAACCCCATGCAGGTGCAGATTGCTATGGCGAAATACAGATACAAACGCAAAAACACAAATGCAATCGCACTCTGCATAAAATATTGTAATTTGATACCTTTAAATGGTTAAAGGAAACCTGTCACCTCCCAAAACCATCCCAAGCCGCCAGCAGTATTTGCGTGTAGCCAGCAGTGTGTTTCTGATGATGCCTTTCTTCCTGAAGGCCGATGCAGCAAAAGTACTGAAAACGTTGTTTTATCCCCTGTCCGGTGCGCTTCTCCACACATGCTTGAAGTCAAGGAGGCAACGGTAACCGCGACCCCTTCCCTGCCCCTTCGCTGTAACTGACGGCGCTTATGCACGAGAGTTCGGCTGCCTTTACCGAACAGCCGGCTGTCTGTCACAGTGAAGGGGCAGGGAAGGGAGCGCGGTTACCGCTCTCCCCGTGACTTCAAGCATGTGTGGAGACAGGGGATAAAGTTTTCAGTACTTTTGCTGCATCGGCCTTCAGGAAGAAAGGCATCATCAGAAACACACTGCTGGCTACATGCAAATACTGCAGGCGGCTTGGGAGGTGACAGGTTCCCTTTAACGAAAAAAAATAAAAAATGATGTTATAAAGCAAGCTTTTGATACTCTGAGGTCCCTTCTTCAGGCTAGTAAGGACCTCAGAGTCCCGAAAGTTTGCCTTTATAATATTATTTATTTTAGTTAGCCATTAAAAGGCATCAAATTACAATATGTTACATTGTTTCTCTTTTGGAGAGCATCAGGTGCTCCTAAGGGCTCTTTCACACTTGCGTTCTTTTCTTCTGGCATCGAGTTCCGCCGTTGGGGCTCTATGCCGGAAGAATCCTGATCAGGATTATCCCCATGCATTCTGAATGGAGAGAAATCCGTTCAGGATGCATCAGGATGTCTTCAGTTCAGGACCGGAAAGTTTTTTGGCCGGAGAAAATACCGCAGCATGCTGCGCTTTTTGCTCCGGCCAAAAATCCTGAACACTTGCCGCAAGGCCGGATCCGGAATTAATGCCCATTGAAAGGCATTGATCCGGATCCGGCCTTGAGCTAAACGTCGTTTCGGCGCATTGCTGGATCCGACGTTTAGCTTTTTCTGAATGGTTACCATGGCCGCCAGGACGCTAAAGTCCTGTTTGCCATGGTAAAGTGTAGTGGGGAGCGGGGCAGCAGCATACTTACCGTCCGTGCGGCTCCCGGGGCGCTCCAGAGTGACGTCAGGGCGCCCCACGCGCATGGATGACGTGATTGCATGGCACGTCATCCATGCGCATGGGGCGCTCTGACGTCATTCTGGAGCACCCCGGGAGCCGTATGGACGGTAAGTATACTGCTCCCCCGCTCCCCACTACAACTACTATGGCAACCAGGACTTGAATAGCGTCCTGGCTGCCATAGTAACACTGAACGCATTTTGAAGACGGATCCGTCTTCAAATGCTTTCAGTTCACTTGCGTTTTTCCGGATCCGGCCTGTAATTCCGGCAAGTGGAGTACACGCCGGATCCGGACAACGCAAGTGTGAAAGAGCCCTAAAAGGATGCCAAATCGAAGGAGCTTGCATTTTATTATACCCAGTCATATAAGGCTGGGGAGGGGGTTGTCAATAGGGCAAGGGACAGAAAATCCAGAAAAATGCTGCATTGCCACTTCTTAACCAACCACCTTTACAATAACTCAAGAAACCGTTACTTCTATATGTGTGAAGGAGATCAGGCACTGCTCTGCGTTCGGAGAGGTACATTTGTCACCACTTTCTTCTGTCACAACAAACAAAATACCATACCTTCTGGCTAAATATTGTGGCGTACACCTTCTGCATGTTATGCAAATGAGCACACCTATAATAATTTCATCCTGTCTAGTATAATGGTCTCTCCTTCTCTAAAATGTTCTTCTGCTATAATACAAAGCTTGGGCAGTTCTGCCTAAAGCAAGAATGTGAAGAATGACAAATGGCTAGGCTGCTTGAGACAGCTGCTTTACCTCGAACAGTGGAAACTCATTATATACCATGAAACATCATAAATACAAAAAAAACACAACAGCCACTAATATAATGAAAATGCTGACAGCCTGGTAAACTTAGCATATTTGTCATAATTCCCGCTAAAGCGGCCCTCCCACAGGAAAAACTATCACCTAGCTACAGGATAAGCGATAACTGAATAATCAGTCGGACCCCACCAATCTCTGCAATGGGATATAGAATCTCGCCTCCTGAGGAGAAGTGTATTTTGTGGAATAACCCATTTAACATAAGTGCACAGACTTCATTCAAATACGAAACATAATGGAACGGTCACAGATCAGTCAAATAATTTTAATCTGTACAGTAAAATAAAATGGATCCAAAACAAAAAGCTACAACACCTACTCTCTAAAAGGGGTTGTTTAGTTTAGGAAACCCTGTTTGGGTATTATCTAAATGGGAGCCCCTCATGCTGGAGCTTAAAGGGGTTGTCTCGCTTAATACAAAGAAAGTTAATACAAGCCACATACTAATCTATTGCGATTGTCCATCTTGCCTACTTCGCTAAGGCTTGATTCATTTTTCCATCGCATTATGCACTGCTCGTTTCCATGGTTATGACCACCCTGCAATCCAGTAGTGGTGGCCGTGCTTGCTCACTATAGAAAAAGGGCCAGCCTCTCTGGTGGCAGGGACCACAGGAGCGTACATAGGCTGGTGCTTTTTCCTATAGCGTGCAAGCACGGTCACCGCTGCTGGATTGCAGGGTGGTTGTAACCATAATGCGATGGAAAATTGAATCCAGCCAGCAAAGGGAGCAATATGGATAATAACAAAACATTAGTAAGTGGTTTGTATTAACTTTCTCTACATGATAAATGCCATTTACTGAAGTGAGACAACCCCTTTAATCAGCTAGAGGAAAGGGCAGCTACAAAGAACTCCCCTCTCTCTGTTCAATGGACAGCCTACTGCAGGGATGGCAAACCTACGGCTCTCCAGATGTTGCAAAACTACAACTCCCAGCATGCAAAGACTACCTACAGCTATCAGCCTACAGCAGGGCATTGTGGGAATTGTAGTTTTACAACAGCTGGAGAGCCGCAGGTTGGCCAGTCCTGGCCTGCTGATTTTATGGGTACTCTGCAGTATTTCCATTTCCCCTATTGTGGTGGCACTGAACCCCTGTTTCCAGGTTTCCCTTGCAGATTAAAGCTCACCCATAAGGACCCGCTCACATGGCGAATTTAGCCTCTGAATGACGCAGACCCACTTTTGGTTTAGCCCCGTAGATTAGAGCTAAATCGTGAGCAGACACCTGCCATGGTATCCACTGGCGTTGATCTAGACACCATGCCAAGAAGGTGCATGTCCCTCCTTGAAGAGGAATCCCTGCCAAAACTCTGGCAGCAAAATATGCTGTGTGAATGGGCCCTAAGGGTTCTAGTAGTTGAATATCCTTTTATCAGCTTATTTCGTGGTGGGTCCTTTTACTGTATATGGCAATACTGATAAAACAAGTCAATTGGTGCTTGCTTAAAAGTCATTTACATTGGCCGATGCAAACTACATGCAGGGCAAACAATTGCTCCTACAATCTGTCGCCCACCATTCAGTATGTACTTGAGGAGATGTGCTGCCGACAAAACATTTTTTATTTGGCCGCATAAAAATATCCAATCAGTTTATCTGATCAGTGAGGGGTTAAGCTGGGCTGATAATCAGCTGAACCAATGGTTAAACAAACGTGCATTCCTGATCTCTGGCCTAAATAAAAGGGCCTTAACAAAAGGGGTTGTCAACAGCACATAAACCATGTAACTAATACAAAAATATGTCCAAACTCTTTTTCTCCCATTTAGAGTTCAAGAGTATTGCAATATGATGGCCCTCGTTCTGAAGAGTTTTTATGCTATGTGGATGTTTAAATTTAACCCCCGCATGAGCCATATATCCTGCATTTCCAATTTTTTTCTTTGTGTTTTTGAGTGTTAAGTATAATAAAATATCTGGGTAATACCGGCTATCAAAAAAGACAAAACAAAAACGCCAAGTATTAGAAACAGATATTGGAACTGCAGGGCACCTGAAGTCCTATAGCATGTACAGGCAAGATACGTAATAAAAAAGGAACAGTCTTACCAGTTTGAAGTGCTGCAGTTGAGGACGATCAGGTATCCCTCAAGAAACCCCGAAATGTGGTTTTCTAGTCCGACAGGGTCGTAGAGGACTATAAGTGACTGTGAAAGAGGCTCAATGCAGATAGGACGGGAACAACTATCCCTAGAAACCCCTATATGCTATAGGACTTCAGGTGCCCTGCAGTTCCAATATCTGATTCTAATGCTTGGCGTTAATGTTTTTTTGTCTTTTTTGATAGCCGGTATTACCCAGATCATTTATGCATTCATTATAAGTTATATTTTAGCTTCCTTTTTGGTCTTTGATTTAATGATCTTGATTTTTGGAAGTACACCCCCTCTATTTTTGGCCATAATATTGGTGTATTTATTGTTAACTATAATATATGGGCTTGTTCTCACAATCTGAAGGGCATGAACACCAGTGGAATGCGGATTTATAAAAAAAAAAATACTTACTTCAGAGGCTCAGGGGCGAGCTTAGTTCCTGAAAAGTTGATGTGTGTTAAAGCAAGAGAGAGGCTAAAGAACTGTTTAAAAGATGGCGACACTTCTTTTCCTTTCCTGTAGATCACAAAAAGAAGCATTATTTTTAATCGGACAATTGTTCAATGAAACTGAAGGCAAGTTTGCCAAAAACACCCACTAATCTAAAAAGGGTGGGAGAGTTAAAAATGTGAGTGAGGTTAATCCTGCAACCACTGAAAACCAATATGGGATCTAATTTCTATAGGCTGTGAATGTTGACACTAATTCTCTAGAAATATATTCGGCACTCTGTGTCACCATCCTTGGTTCCAGCAGTCTGAACTCTTGGGTCAACAGAGACCATATCCTATGTCAACTAGGGCTGAAACGATTCATCGATTTAATCCGCAAGCAAGTCTGGATGTAATGCATTTTTCACTGATGGTTGCTAAGAGATGTTGTTTGTAAACCTTCAGGTTTTTATCACGCATGTGAAAAACGTATCAAAACGCATTGCACCCACGTGGAAAAAACTGAACGCAATCGCAAACTGACTTAACTTGCTTGCAAAATGATGCGAGTTTCACTGAACACACCCTGATCACATCCGCAGCCAATCCGTCAAGCAATTGTGAAAGAGGCCTAAGGCAAGCAAGTGCGGATGCGGTGCGATTTTCACGCACGGTTGCTAGGAGACGATTGGGAACCCGATCATTATTATTTTTCCCTTATAACATGGTTATAAGGAAAAATATTAGCATTCTTAATACAGAATGCTTAGTACAATAGGGCTGGAGAGATTAAAAAAATAAATAAAATTAATTTAACTCTCCTTAAGGCTACTTTCACACTTGCGGCAGTGTGATCCGGCGGGCAGTTCCGTCATCGGAACTGACCGCCGGATCCGCCGATCTGCTGCTGACTGAAAGCATTTGTGAGACGAATCGGGATGCGGATCCGTCTCACAAATGCATTGCAAGGACGGATCCGTCTCTCCGCTTGTCATGCGGACAGACGGATCCGTCTTGTACATTTTTTCACATTTTTGCCGATCTGCGCATGCGCATGCCGGAACGACGGATCCGGCATTCCGGTATTCTGAATGCCGGATCCGGCGCTAATACATTCCTATGGGAAAAAATGCCGGATCCGGCGTTCAGGCATGTATCCAGTTTTTTGGGCCGGAGAGAAAACCGTAGCATGCTGCGGTTTTCTTTTTTGCCTGATCAGTCAAAACGACTGAACTGAAGACATCCTGATGCAAACTGAACGGATTACTCTCCATTCAGAATGCATGGGGATAAAACTGATCAGTTTTTTTCCGGTATAGAGCCCCTGTGACGGAACTCTATGCCGGAAAAGAAAAACGCAAGTGTGAAAGTACCCTAATTCACTTGTTCGCGCAGCCCAGCTTCTCTTTCGTCTTCAGGACCTGGGTAAAGGACCTGTGGTGATGTCACTGCGCTCATCACATGGTCCATCACATGATTCATCACCATGGTGATGGATCATGTGATGGACCATGTGATGAGCGCAGTGACATCATCAAAGGTCCTATTCCTACTGCACAGCAAAGAAGAGGACAGAAGAGAAGCTGGGCTGCGCGAACAAGTGGATTAAGGTGAGTTAAATTATTTTTTATATTTTTTTTTAACCCCTCCAGCGCTATTGTACTATGCATTCTGTATTAGGAATGCTATTATTTTCCCTTATAACCATGTTATAAGTGAAAAAAATACAATCTACACAACACCTAACCCAAACCCGAACTTCTGTAAAGTAGTTCGGGTAGCAAATATGCAGATTTTTCTCACGCGCTTGCAAAACGCATTAAAATGTTTTGCACTCGCGCGGAAAAAATCGTGCATTTTCCCATAACGTACCCGCATCTTATCCGGGCCAAAACCATGACGCCCGTGTGAAAGAGGCCTAAAGGTTCAGATAGCTCTGGCTGGGTATAGCCAATTGTGTCTCAAATAAATCCGTGGCGGTTTTTAAGTGGATAGACAGCTTAAGGTATATCACTATTTACCTAGATACTCTGACCCTATAGATACTAGTCTTATTAGCGGGGAACACCTCAAGTGGCTGTCGTCGGAGCTCCCACCCTGAACAGAGTGACCCCCAGCCTGCTGGACCTGTGCTAGATTACCCTGTTGCTTACTAGACCCTCATAGACATAACGCACTTCGCCGGGTCCTATAGGGTCAGAATAAAAGTTATGTTTTATATTATTTAGTATAAGGAGGTCCCAGACTACTGTATTAAATATTTACCACTCCCTGGTTCAAACTGACAACATATATCATTAGTCAGATGTGTATTATGAAGAATATTTTTTGTAGAAATTCACATTAAAAGTATGTTGAATAGAATTTATACCTGTGGGGAAAGAATGTCTTGGAAAGATTTAGTGTAGTAAGGTGCTGCAAGCAACCACGCAGTAGAGCGCCACATACCTGAGGGAAGAACAGCAGTAGTCATTACAATGTAGTCCATAAATCAATGCAATACATAAAACACTTTTTTTTGCTTTATTTTCTGGCTACAATTACACGTATTATCAGTATATTGCTGTACATGCCAGCCGTGGGCACGAACCTTGCTAACAGATTCCATTTAGAAGGCTACGCATACAATACTTTGATACTTAAGACTTGAAGTCTGAAAGTATTTCTAAGTCAGAAAATTTTACTGCGTTTAGAACAGAATGTGTATTCATAGTAATGTTGAGTAATGCACAATGCATCACACAACCTGCATACAGGTGGAAAACAGACATGTCTGCTTAGAATACGTTCACAAAGTTCTTAACATTTTTTGTTTATCCTGCCAATTAATATCTACAGAAAAAAATAAAAAAATAAAGGAATATGTGGACATAACTATAAGGGCGCTGTCGTGTGGCCCAACATTTAAGGGGTCCAGTTCTACTCAGATGCGAGGTGCCATTACTAATAACTACAGAACATAGTCATAAACCAATTCTGTTCTGATGAAGCAGGAACCTTGTTACACCCCTAAAGACACACATATATTAAATACCATATGCCTAGCTGAAAATGCCATACAACTATGAAATCTATATGGTGTCATACTCTATTATATAAGCAATTATAAAGTACATCATTATTACCACATCTGCTGAACACTCAGTGTTCGATAAATCCAAGTACTTTATGGCATTTGGCTGCGCCAAAAAAGTATACAAACACTACAATGAAAAGAAAAATAAAGAATGTGAACATATATATAGTATGTACAAAGTACAGGTAATAAAAAAGCTACATTTTCTAAATAAAAGACAAATAAATTATAGGCTTTTACAGTTTAAGGCAAAACTATAAGCGAACACAGTTAAAATATGATGTATGAATAGAGTACGTATAGTGTAGAGTGGGATCAAGCCCTTAAAGGGAGTCTGTCACCTCCATATGGCCATATACAGTGCTTACATGGCTCTGTAGCACACCTATACAGGATTGTAACAGTACCTTTGTCTTTAGACTTGCATCAGCAGGAAAAACAAAGTTTAATTCATATGCAAATGAGCACTCGCAAGTGCCCAGGGGCGGCGTTCAGTGTGTAGGTGCCCAGCCTGCTCTGCCTTCTTTTCACTTTACTCCTCCCCAGCCTCTTCCTTTGCCCGCCCTCCAAGTCTCTTGCCTCATCGATAGGGCAAAGGAAGAGGCTGGGGAGGAGTAAAGTGAAAAGAAGGCAGAGCAGGCTGGGCACCTACACACTGAACGCCGCCCCTGGGCACTTGCGAGTGCTCATTTGCATATGAATTAAACTTTGTTTTTCCTGCTGGTGCAAGTCTAAAGAAAAGACAAAGGTACCATTACAATCCTGTATAGGTGTGCTACAGAGCCATGTAAGCACTGTATATGGCCATATGGAGGTGACAGACTCCCTTTAAAAATGAAGCATTTAAAGGCTGGGGACAATTTTTTTTATTATTGCATTGTACTTATTTTGAGCTAAAAATCATTTTTCAATTGGTCTTTATTAACAAAATGTAATCTTTTTTTTTGTGTACGGAGCTGACACGCTCTACTAGCTGCAGTGGCATGCTAAGGAAGGGGAGTGTCCGCCCCGGGTGCCCGCTGTCACAGGGGTGCCAGAGCCGAAAAGTAATACAGATGGAAGCACTTATTGCTGGAGTGCAGGGAGCTGCAGTCCTGTCACTCAGCTCCCCGTGCGCCCTCTTTCCCACACTGAATGGTGAAGCAAGGAGACTTCGCCCTGCTCCACCATGCAGCCTGCACGCACAGATCGCACTGCTGACCTGGGTAGGAGGAGCCTGCAGTCCAGGAATCTGCCTAAGCTCATCCCACACAGTGCTGCAAAGCGATCTGCACCTGCAGGGGGATGTGAGCTTCAGGAACGGGACAAAGTGAGAAGTCACTGTGTTTTTTGTTTTTAACACAGAGGGGGCACAGAGGGCATTACTACTGCTATGAAGGGGGCACAGTGTGCAATTCTACTGTGCAGGGGGCACAATGTGCAATCCTACTGTGAAGGGGGCACAATGTGCAATCCTACTGTGAAGGGGGCACAATGTGCAATCCTACTGTGAAGGGGGCACAATGTGCAATCCTACTGTGAAGGGGGCACAATGTGCAATCCTACTGTGAAGGGGGCACAATGTGCAATCCTACTGTGAAGGGGGCACAATGTGCAATCCTACTGTGAAGGGGGCACAATGTGCAATCCTACTGTGAAGGGGGCACAATGGGCATTACTGCTATGAAGGGGGCATAATGGAATTACTGCTATGAAGGGGGTACAATGGAATTACTGCTATGAAGGGGGCACAATGGGCATTATTACTATGAAGAGGGCACAATGGACATTATTACTATGAAGAGGGCACAGAGGCCATTACTACTACGAAGGGGGCACAATGGGAATTACTACTACGGAGGTGGCACAATGGGAATTACTACTACGGAGGTGGCACAATGGGAATTACTACTATGAAGGGGGCACAATGGGAATTACTACTACGAAGGGGGCACAATGGGAATTACTACTGTGAAGGGGCGGGCATAACTGTTATGGGGCACAGAGTGGGCATTATTACTGTGAAGGGAGCACAATGTGCATTACTACTATGAAGGGGCACAGAGGGCATAACTACTGTTATGGGAGCACAGAGAGGGCACTACTACTGTTAAAGTGGCACAGATAGGGCATAACTACTGTGAGGAGGGCATTACAATTGTGAAGGGGGCACAGATAGGGCATAACTACTGTGTGAAAGGGGCACAATAAAACAATGAAGGGATAAGTACTTTAAGGGGGCACAATATCGGTATAACTACTGTGAAAGTTGTACAGTGAGGGCATAAATACTGTGAGGGGGCACACATGTGAGCATAACTACCCTAAGGGGGCACTACTGTACAAAAGGGGGCACATATCTGGACAAAACTACTGTAAATGTTGTATAATGAGGGCAATACTACTGTGAGGGGGTAACATTTTTTTTTTTTTAAGTATTGGGGGGGGGGGGGCGGGGGGGGGGGGGGGGGTTGCCAGAGAAAGGACCTGCCCTGGGTGTCAAAAACCCTAGGCATGCCACTGACTAGCTGCCAGTGTATTTTCTGTCTTTTACGTTTTCTAGGGAGCAGACTGACTCCTTATCTCTGCTCTCTGACATTATAAACACTCATTAAACCTGAATCCTTATCTTACGGATAAGAATGTGGCTTAAATAAGTATTTGTGACCTCTTAGTAGTTTAGAGATAAGAGTTATTAGATGACCAAGTGAAAGTATCAATCACACCGTTAGAAAAACAGTTAACCCTTTGTGACAAAATAGCTCAATATTTTTTAATAAAGGCCAAATTAAAATATGATTTTCAGCCAAAAATGAGCGAAATGCAATCAAATGAAAAATTGCCTCAAAAGGTGTACATAGCCTTTAAGGCCTCATGATCCACAAAATATAGATACTGGCCCTGTATAGCCCCCACTTTCTTCGGTCCCCATTATAGAAATGCCTATTCTTTTCAGCAAAATGGACAAGAATAGGACATGTTCTATAACTTGCGAAATGAGTGGACAGATATGGACAGCACACAGATGACATCCATGTGCTGTCCACATTTTTGCAGCCCTAAAGAAATGAACAGGACATGGACCAAAAATACATGCATGAGGCCCAAAACTGACTAAGGCTACTTTCACACTCGCGTTTTGGGCGGATCCGCAAAAAACTGATCCGTTACAATACAACCGCATGAATCCGTCATGAATGGATCCGTTTGTATTATCTGTAACCTAGCCAAGACGGATCAGTCATGAACTCCATTGTAAGTCAATGGGAGACAGATCCGTTTTCTATTGTGCCAGATTGTGTCAGAGAAAACGGATCTGTCCCCATTGACTTACATTGTGTGCCAGGACGGATCAGTTTGGCCCAGTTTCGTCAAGCGGACAGCAAAACGCTGCAGGCGGTGTTTTGGTGTCCGCCTCCAGAGCGGAATGGAGACGGAACTGAGACAAACTGATGCATTCTGAGCGGATCCTTTTCCATTCAGAATGCATTAGGGCAAAACCGATCCGTTTTGGACCGCTTGTGAGAGCCTATGACAGGTCTTACAAACGGAAAGCCAAAACACGAGTGTGAAAGTAGTCTAAGATCCAAGTAGCACAATTAGCAATTTCAACAGCAAAGATCTGTATTACATCTATTCATGAACTAAGCTGAAGAGTTTAAACTTTAATGAGTTAATAAGACCACAGCCTGTAAACAACTGAAAACCAATATGTACTAAAAGCCCTAAACAGAGAAATAACAAGATCATCAACATTAGTTTACTAAAGGTTTCCTGTAGCAACACATTGTTCTGAACCGCGCACATACTGTATTAAAAATCGATAAAAAAATGTAAGACTGTAAACTTGTCTCTATAAAGGCAAATCTCACGCAAAAGGGAAGCATCACTTTAAAAAAATTTTTTTTCTAGAACGGTGATAGCTAACCTCCGACACTCCAGCTGTGGTAAAACTACAACTCCCAAGATGCACACTTGCTTTGCTGTTCTCAAAACTCCACAGAAATTAATGGAACATTCTGGGAGTCGTAGTTTCACCACAGCTGGAGTGCCGGAGGTTAGCCATCACTAGGCCTTCATAAAGGCTGTAAACAAATGATAACATCATGGTATGGATGCAAGTATATATTGTAGAAGTGACAAAATGAATGTTTTTAGATAATCTACAATTTAGATAACAAATCTGATGAGAACATTAGATGTAAAACATGCAAAACAGTGTAAAGCAATGGGCTTATAATAGAATGTGCCCATAAAACACGAAGTGAGGTATTGTACATACTGAAAGATCATCACCACGGAGTATATTCCCTGAGAGATCAAGGTGGGTAAGGGTGGTTGCAATCAACTGGGTGGCACTCAGTGACTGGGACAGGCTATTCACTCCTGGGAATACATGAAGAAAAGATGGCATTTAACACATTGAGGGAAAAGACAGAAACAGATAGGTATTAATGTATAGCAGGGTTTAACATTTGCACAATACAGTGCAATAGTTTTATGCAGGTGTGGAAAAAATGCTGCAAAGTAAGAATGTTTTCAAAAATAGAGGTGTGAATAGTTTATTTTTATCAATTAACAAAATGCAAAGTGAATAAAGAAAAGCAAAATCTAAATCAAATCAATATTTGATGTGAACACCCTTTGCCTCCAAAACAGCATCAGTTCTTCTAGGTACTCTTGTACACAGTTCTTGAAGGGAGGTTGCTCCAAACACCTTGGAGAACTAAGTACAGATCTTCTGCGGATGTAGGCTTGAAATCACTTTATTTCTTCATGTAATCCAAGACTCAATGATGTTGCTATCAGGGCTCTGTGGGGACTGTAACATCACTTCCACATCACTCCTTGTTTTTCTTTATTCTGAAGAAAGTTCGTAAAGGCATTGGCTGTATGATTGGAGTCATTGTCCTGCTGCAGAATAAATTTGGAGCTATATGCCTCCCTGATGGTATTGCATCATGCATAAGTGTCACAGAATGGAGTTGTTGCCGTGACACTGTCTTCGCCGGTGGCAACGTGTGTGTTTTCCCTTTAAGGCTGTTTTCCTGCCCTCATGGTGTGCATGGGGTTAAGATGTGAGTATGGTGTGTTCTCTTGTCTCTTTATATATCCTTGCTGTGAGACTGAGATCAGTTACTTACCTGCCGTTCCTCTTGGCTTCCTCTCCTTGCTGTTAGGCCTGCAGAGACTCCTGCTATTCCGTGTCTTAGAAGAGCAGGTCGTCTCTGGCCCTGACCTTACTCTTCCAGGGATCGCTAGGGTCAGTAGGGCCCAGGTTCCGGAGTATGAGCCCCCCTACCAATGAGGCTGGCTCATACAGTTAGGAGGTCAGGGATAGGACGAGGGATGTGCCAGGAGGTGTCCCGCTCCCTTAGCCATGGTTTCTGGCCTGGGGGCATCCTATTTATCATTGACATTGTACGGCTGGGGGTTTACCCCACTCCCCACCGTGACAATAAGTATCTGGCTGTATTTCTCAGCATTGAGGACATCATTAATCCTGACTGGCTGCAATTTAATTCTGCAGCAGGATAACAACTCTAAAAATACAGCTACAGTTATTAAGAACCATCTTAAGCTTTATGAAAAAAAATTAGTCCAGGAAGTGACAATATGGCTCCTAAAGAGCTCTGATCTCAACATTGAGTCGGTCTGCGATTACATGAACAGACTGAGGGATCTGAGCAAGCCTACATTCACAAAATGCGGTTAACTTTACAAGATGTTTGGAAAAATCTCCCTGCCAAGTTCCTTCTGTGGTGGTCACACCAAATATTGATTTGATTTAGATTTCCCCTTTGTTCACTCACTTTGCAATTTGTTATAAATATATTTATTAGTTGCTTGACTTTTAAAATAGGATTCCATGCAGAACCTTGTTGCTACAATGCCACAAGGCACTAAATTGCTCCTAAAATGTCAATAGGGCCTGCTTTTTCAGCTCCTTAAAAGTCAGCTCATTTTGTTTCCTAAAAGGCATGGCTGCTATAAGTACAGTAGGTTAATATTCAGAGTTGTAAAGTAGCTTTAATCTCCAGAAAACCCTCAGACCCCTGGCTCAGTTATTCACTCATGTAGCAGAAGTATCTTTCAGTGTACTTAGGTACCAGGGCCATAGTGTGTCTTTAATCTCTGGCCACCTCCATAGCTACAACACTAACAGCCTGTGTCTACAGGTATCCCTGAAGAAAGAGGAGCTGTGGGAATGAAAGAGGCTTCAGATAAATCTTAAGGTGCGGCCCACTTGCTGAGCAGAGTCTAAGACACCAGAGAGATGTTTATCTACAGGCTCCTAAAATAAATCTGTGCATCTGGTTACACCACTGTATATAAAATTCTATTTATTTCTGTTAAATGCCAGAAAGGACTCGAAAAGGCTTTGAACGAAGCATACAAGGCAAGCTATTTTCCATTATCCATTATTAGACAGCAAAGAATTTTTGGCGATCAAGAGTACAGCAAAATACAGCTAGGTCCCACGTTGGACAACAGAATGGAGCTAAACCGCTGTTTGCTACAATGGAGAATAACAGAGTATCTGAGATGAGACCAAAAATGAATCACTCTAAAATGAATTTTAGTATAAAGTAATACAGGAGAATACAAAATGTAATTACATTACTATTTGAAGGTGGGTATGTATTTTGAAATAATTTTGCTCTCTTCCAACTGATCCCCATGGATCATATATCCTATAGGTGATAGGTATGAGCGGTTATGATGAGACAACCTCTTTAATTTCTCAGTACCCCTCAGCACAAATGACCCTGCAAACACTATTAAGTCTATAATGATAGTAAACGCATCCAGCAGGTTACAGAAGTGACATCTACTCAATGCATACCTTTAGGTGATATTGAGGCTTTTGATAAATTTAAATGCATCAGCCCCTTAGGTAGTTTGGCAAACTGTGTACTTAAAAAAGACACACCTGTAAGAAAAAAATAATACATAATGTAAATATACATGTACATATATGCATATATGGAAATCATATTGTAGGAGGGATTTTTCTGGTTAGGAATTCCCTGCCATAAGACAGATTGCAGATCTGCTACCAAGAGCAGCTCAGGTTTTGGTCACTCAGCACGGCCATGAATGACATGGTTGCCATTTCATCCTTGAAGGAGATATCCTTGCTGAGCACGTCTTTAGTAGTCTGATTTCCACAGCCAGTAGGTTGTCAGGGAGGCTGTAGTCTGAAAGGTGACTGTCTGCTTCAGATAACCCCTTTGGTGGGAGACCTCGGGCACTGAACTCATTGATGATACCACATCCTCCCTTTATGCTGTCCCCAATCACTTGAGGGACATTGCGTGGGGGGGGGGGGATTAGTGACTCTTTGAAGCCTTCAATAATCTGACAACCCAAATAAGCCTCCAGTAAGTGGCGATTCAAAGAGGACTAGCTTTACGACTGAACTGTAACAATAATACTATTACTTTTATGACATATGGCTTACATATTTTGAAGGAACAGTGACCTTCCCAAGATATCAGTAAAGTTCTGTTTCAGCTGCTGGAAAAATGGGTTTTTATATTTAGCTGAATTCGGTTTGGAAAATGAAAAATCAGCAGGATGATGACAGCAATTTGTCAGAGCCTGGTCACAAAGCTCTACATCTCTAGAGTGAAATGAATACATGAATATAAGGAGGACTGATAAAGGAGGAGCCATTGTAATATTAGATCTTTCCTTTCCATCTATAAACACGGGAGTCAGAAAGAAAATGCAGGCAATACTATAATTCTGATTCACCTCTTCTATTAAACCCAACTATGAAGATTTAAGAAATGTCCGATTGTTTATGGCTATGTCTGAAAAAATGATAAACATTTGGAGAGTTGTAATGAACACTTCAAGCAGAGCTGTGTTCCACCGAGAGCAGGGTCTCGGGGGACAGTAGATGCACAGCAATTCCCTCTTTTGATTGTTCCTGACTCCCTAGGTTATTTGGCAGTGTCCCCTCAGGCCTTGCACCAGGCAGATCACTGGGTGTTCCTTTAAGCAAGTGTTTCAATAAAACATTCCAAGTCTGAAGCCACCATACATTTCCCATTTGTGGTCACTAAAGAAGAAAAGTAGTATTACAAGCCAGCTAGTAACATGCATGTGTGATGATATGTCATCATCTGGAAATGTGTCTTGTATTAAAACTATCAAAACCAGGTAAAGATGCCTCTCTGCCAAACTCCAACAGCCCGATACCCAAGGATCTCAAAATACTGTCTAGGATAATGGTAGAGCGATTATCTGTATATCCTCTGGGAATTATTGGGAAGCATGCAGTAGGTATTATCAAAGGTTGGACATGATCAAAAATAAGTAGGATCCAAATAAATTTCTACTACTCACAACTGATGCAGACAGTAAGTTACCAACACTAGCGTTATTATTTTCCGGTATTAAAATCCAGTAAAGGCTCTTAATACCGGAAAAAAATGCATCGGTTTTGTCCTTATGCATCCTGAATGGAAAGCAATCCGTTCAGTATGCATCAGAATGTCTTCCGTTCCTTGTACGGTATTTGACCGGACACAATACCGATATTTTTTCCGGGCAAAATCCCGGAACACTACCGCACTTGCCGGCATTAATTTCCATAGAGATGTATTCATGCCGGATCCGGTACTAAGTGTTCCGGAAATTGCTGCATTGCCGGATCTAGTTTTCCAGTCTACGCATGCGCCGGGACATAGGAGGAGCAATTTTTTATTTTGATCTTTGAAAAATTTTTTATACTAGATCCGTTATTCCGGATGACACGGATCCGGTATATCACTGGATTCATCTAACGGATACGGAAAAAACATATTACCGTTTGCATACGGTTTGCTGGATCCGACAGGCAGTTCCGTTGCTGGAACTGCCTGCCGTATCCAAATAACGTTAGTGTGAAAGTACCCTTACCCTACGTCTGGTTTTTGCTAATAGTTTTTGAATTGTGTAAGAGGAATTTTTGATGACCCAAAAGCCCAGATGTATACCCTGGGTTTAGTACAGAAAAGCAGATAAGACATCCACTATACCCCATCCTTTCCAAATAGCCAGTAGCATGTTATATAGAGGGATCAAAATCATACAAAGGCATCAAGATAAAATGAGAATACATTTTAGCATCTTTTGCCAATGCTACTCTTTAGAAACAAACAAATCTGATTCTGGAAGAGCGGATAGAGGATATCTCCGGATTTAAAATCAAATCCTAAAGCCAACCCATTCTTTCATGAGTACGGACAAAAAAAAAATCATTTCGGTGGCAATGTTAAAAGTCTACATTACATGTCCCAAATGTGACAAAGAAGAAACACTGTACATTTATATAACTGATTGTGGATGTCCAAATGCTATTATCAGATATTATGGGGAAATATACTAACAGTAATAAAAAAAATGGAATCTAAATATTGCATGGGACCCTACAATACTATGAGTTTATCATCTGCCTTCTGAACTATCAGGGAAATCATAAAATTGATAGAAGCCTAGAAGGACACCATTTAATACTTTTGGCAATAAGAAGCAGGCCTAGGCTACTTGCAGCAGAGTGATCCGGCAAGCAGTTCCATCGCTGGAACCGTCAATCTGCATGCAAACAGACAGCATTTGTAGGCGGATCTGGATGCGGATCCGTCTTACAAATGCATTGCAAGAACGGATCTGTCTCTCCGTAGGTCATCTGTTATATATTTTTTTAACATTTTTACCAGTCTGCGCATGGAAGGACGGATCCGGCATTGCAGTATTTTTAATGCACTAAAACATTTCAATGTAAATTAATGCCGGATCCGGCATTCTGGCAACTGATCCGGAATTTCGGACAGAGATAATACAGCAGCGTGCTGCTGTATTTCCTCCGTCCAAAACGCCGTTCAGTGACTGAACTTAGGACATCCTGATGCATCCTGAAAGGATTTATTTCCATTCAGAATGCATAGGCATCAAACTGATCAGTTCTTTTCCGGTATTGAGCCCCTATGACGGAAAAGAAAAACGCTAGTGTGAAAGTACTTATAGACATTGAGGAACTATATCTTTGGATGAAACAAATGAAAGGGATAAACTAAGTACAATGATTTATAAAGTTAATAATATCTTCCTCCGGAAATTGGGATCCGACATTTCAAACAAGCTTTCAAAAGATAAAAGGAATAAGTTTAGAGTCTGAAATTTGGTGTGAGGGTTGGCATCTGATAAGGAAAATCACAACTTTTATTTGATAATTTTGTGGTTTGTAATAAATTCTCAATTATACACACCACAGACAGTGGCTCACCATCCAATGGCAAATGGATATGTGGGTGATCAAACTGCCGACCGACTAATAAGCTGTAATATCCCCTTTTATCTCTATACAGAGGTAATATCTGTCAATGCAATTCTGACTGTGATTATGATGCAATGGCTACTGAAAACGTACCTGTATATAACAAAAGGTCTCAGCATTATTAACTATTTCTTTAAATATCGATAGTGTCATAAAAAATGAAAAAAAAAAAAAATGTGATTTCAATAATAGTTAGTTTTCTGGTGACACAATCCCTTGAAACTATCCCATTCTCTAGGTATTTTTTTTTATGCGCTGTATAAAAGACAAAAACTCACCTGCAATTACATTAAATTATACAGTAATACTGCAGAACAGGAGAGGGAAAATGTAAATGTTGAAAGCCCCAATTTTGATTGAAAGGGTGCAATTTTCTATTGCAGTTAAACTATGAAATCCACCACCACTAATTCATTTCATTGACATGAAAACTTTTCTTGAATTAGTTTATTAGAAGATAAATTATCCCAGTTAGGGATCGACCGATTATCAGAAGTACCGATATTCAGGATTTTGTACATCATCGGTATCGGCATCTAACCTTGCCGATATACCGGTAATGCGTATAAAGCTTAATGCATTATGGAAGCGCGCAATAGTTGCAGGGAAGAAGCGCAGCATGCGTCTCCGATACTCACCCTCCCTGTTCTTCTTTGATGGGGCCCGCGCTGCACTGTCCTGACCCCGCACAGCGTCAGAACGTAGTGCACACACTATGTCCTGACGCTGCACGCTGTCAGGTGACAGTGCAGCGTGGGCCAGAGAAGACAGGGGAGCGAGACGCTGGACCCAGAGATGAAGAGGAGCCGCGGAGCCGGAGAAGTGAGGAGTTTTTTGTTTTATTCATCTGAGGTCTGATAGGGGTTAATAAATGTCTGATCTGAGGTCTGATAGTGGTTAATAAATGTCTGATCTGAAGTCTGATAGTGGTTAATAAATGGCTGATAGGGGTTAATAAAGGTCTGATCTGAGGTCTGATAGGGGTTAATAAAGGTCTGATCTGAGGTCTAATAGGGGTTAATAAAGTCAGTGAGGAGGGGATGGTGTGGAAATTGGCATTTGGCACTAGTATATTATACATTTAAATTATAAATTGACTACCAACTAAGGGCTTTATTAATTTATAATATACTAGTGCCAAATGCAAATTTCCACCAACTCAGTGACAACCAACTAATATAATATATATTATAAGATATAAAATATCGGCATAAATTATCGGCTATCAGCCTGAAAATTCACAGATTATCGGTATCGGCTCTAAAAAATCAATATCAGTCGATCCCTAATCCCAATATCCTCTTTCAAACTTCATAATGCTTTTTTTCATGAGCAAGTGAAAGGTAACCCATTCCATCATGCCTCTCTTCAGTGTGAGCGCTTTCTAATAAGTACTAAGGACAAGACAATATTACGGTATAAGGAGGCATTCACATGACCGTATCCATTTTGCAGTCCACAAATTGTGGATCCACAAAATACGGATTCGGTCTCCATTGATAAATTGCCTATTCTTGTCCGCAAAACGGGACAGTATAGAGATGACATCTGTGTGCTGTCCGCATGTTTGGCAGACCCACAGAAATTAATGGAAATCCAACCGGTTTCCAGCATGACACAGCACAAGCACCATTTTTGGTCTGGCAGAATCCCAACACTTATGCCAGAAACCATCTGGATCCCATAATAGTCAATGGGGTCTGGTGGTGCACCAACTCTATTCGGCTATGCAGGATATGATGAATTTCAGCAGGCTGTCTTCCACAGGAGTGGTGATGTCTGACCTTTGGAGGTCCCACTGCTGGGATCCGACCCTGCATGACCTAAGTGAGAAGGAGTTGGGTTCAGTGTGGTTGAGCAATGTCTATTGGGCTCATGGAAACTGCCGAGTGTTGCATTCCATTGTCCATTCCACAGACCCTGAATGGAGTGGCACTGCCCGCAGTGATCAGATACTTATCAACTATCCTGTAAACAGGTGCTAAATGCCCATTGTGGGAAATCCATTCGACTACGGAGCCCTTATATTATTACAAATATACATATCATTACAATAACATCACATAGTTACTCCTGTATTGAAAAGCTAGGGGAATTAGGGCAAATCCCTTCACTGTTCATGAAAATGTTGTAAAAAATCTCAATTACAGTACCTCTGTCCTCAATTGGGTTGCTTGCAAGGTTTATCGTGTGAAGTCCTGAGTTTGAATTGTATGCAAGAGCAGTGGACAACTTCTGTGCAAAATCACTAGAAAGAAAATAGAAGAAAAAGATCGAACCAATATACAGTATATGTTAAAATGTTGCAGCAACATATTATCATGTCTCTGTACAATGAAAAAGCATCCCCTTATGTCATAGAACAGTGAAGCACTGGACCTCCAGAAGAGAAATTATCCCATAGTCTAGGACAGGGATGCTCAACCTGCGGCCCTCCAGCTGTTGGAATAATGGGAGTTGTAGTTTTGCAACAGCTGGAGGGCCGCAGGTTGAGCATGCCTGGTTTAGGACAAAAAAATAGTGTTTTTATTAGGGTTGATGAGACATCTTTTCGTGCATGGATGGCTTAAATGTACTAAAAATGCCCTCAGCTTAAAAAGCAAGACTAGAAATCTATTATCTAGGAAAACCACATAAACAATTTTAACTCTTGAATCACTTTCAATCGTGAAAATATTAAATCGCCTTCTAAAACAATGTATGGCGAGCATTATTTATTAATAAAACATGTACCTTCTTAATTTCGAGTACCGTACTTTAGGCAAAGTAAAAATAATTCACATTTTGACACAAATTAATTTATAATAATTTACAATAACTTTTTACACAAATAATACACATGCCTGCAATATTTAATATTATATTAATACTGTTTTATCATCTTGATTGATCGAAATGACACAAAAAGTTGTTCTACTATTTGCCATAATACACATTCTACATTTTTGTCCACTTCATTTAACCAATGACGAAAACATTCAGATTTAAAGGGGTTATCCCATGAATAATATAAAAAATAAAAATCGGACATCATACTGTACAGGACACTCACTTTCTAAGGCTACTTTCACACTAGTAGCAGCCTTCTCCAGCAGGCTATTCCGGCGGGTGAACAGCCTGCAGGATCCATGCTGCCACTAGTGCCCGCTCTGGCCCCCATTGACTATGATATGACAGCGCGGATCCGGCAGGCTGTTCATCCGCCGGACCAGCCTGCCGGAGAAGGCTGCCACTAGTGTGAAAGTAACTTAAAGCTAGAACCAGAGATCTCCCTATTCATTGCTCTGCTAGATTTATATTCAGCTGGCAGCTCAGGGGTAGTGTCCTTTCTGCTGGAGCTCAGGGGGCGTGTCCATGCTCTCCCTATCACAGCTCAGGAGGCAGTTGAAGGATGAAACTGAGCATGTGCGGCCTTCTTAATGCGCCGGTCAAAGAAATAATAAATTAAATGGCACTATACAGATACATTTTATTGAATAACTCTGTAGCTATACAAAAAAGTATTTGGATCCGGGTGCTGGTTTGAAAACTGTAGAATATTTTTCATGGGACAACCCCTTTTACTAGTCAGTTTTTCATTGCCTACAGGGCCACTTGCGTGTATTGCTTTAGTGATACCATTGACCATTCTACATACTTACATTCTCAGCCCTGCATTTTCCAAAACCAGTTCTTCCAATCGACTTGACCTGCTCACCACTCGTAAGATTTGATCACAGACATCAGTGGACTGAAATATTTAAAAAGTAACAGACATTTCATAACTATTTCCAGTCGTGTCTCAGTGCTGTAGCGGGTGTACACTGCACAACTGTAAGGCCGAGAATTACATTTAAGACTTAGTAGCAAGTAACGTTTGGAGTATGTACAGGTCTGTAATTATTCCTCCGTTCTCTTCAAAACTGTTCAAGTTCGAGTTGCATATGGACCACTCAATAACAGTACACTGCACTGTAAGAATTTATCTTCATATTAAAATAAGCCTGCTTTAGAGAAAGCGTTACCCAGTGGAGACCTTTCTAAAAGGTAGGGTAAAAATGTCAGGTAACATTCAAACGACCCTTTGTTTCCCTGAGATTTATTATTTATTATATCAAACCACACAAAGCACATACTGGTACCTGGAAAATTGGAAGGATAGGATAGACAAACAATGGCCCAGATTTACTTATGTGTCTGAGCGAAAAATCTGTCTAAAAAGCGTGCAAATTGGTGCATCTAGGGTAAAACCAGTGTTTTGTTGGTGTAAAACGGTTTACTGTTTGTTGAGAAACCTGCATAGTAAATCTGAAATGTTTTTTTTTTGGGCCCAGTGTGAGGTCTGCATTAACCCCTTAAGGACACAGCCTTTTTACACCTTAGGACCAGGCCATTTTTTGCAAATCTGCCCAGAGTCACTTTAAGTGCTGATAACTTTAAAACGCTTTGACTTATCCAGGCCGTTCTGAGATTGTTTTTTTGTCACATATTGTACTTCATGACACTGGTAAAATGAAGTAAAAAAAAATTTTTTTTTTGCACCAAAAAATACCTAATTTAACAAAAATTTGGAAAAATTTGTAAATTTCAAAGTTTCAGTTTCTCTACTTCTGTAATACATAGTAATACCCCTAAAAATGATGCCTTTACATTCCCCATATGTCTACTTCATGTTTGAATTATTTTGGGAATGATATTTTATTTTTTGGGGATGTTACAAGGCTTAGAAGTTTAGAAGCAAATCTTGAAATTTTTCAGAAATTTACAAAAACCCAATTTTTAGGGACCACTACAGTTCTGAAGTCACTTTGCGAGGCTTACATAATAGAAACCACCCAAAAATGACCCCATTCTATAAACTACACCCCTCAAGGTATTCAAAACTGATTTTACAAACTTCGTTAACCCTTTAGGTGTTGCACAAGAGTTATTGGCAAATGGGGATGAAATGTGAGAATTTCATTTTTTTGGCTAATTTTCCATTTTAACCCATTTTTTCCACTAACAAAGCAAGGGTTAACAGCCAAACAAGACTGTATCTTTATTGCCCTGACTCTGCCGTTTACAGAAACACCCTATATGTGGCCGTAAACTACTGTACGGCCACACAGCGGGGCGTAGAGTGAAAGGTGCGCCATATGGTTTTTGGAAGGCAGGTTTTGCTGGACTGTTTTTTTGACACCATCTCCCATTTGAAGCCCCCTGATGCACCCCTAGAGTAGAAACTCCATAAAAGTGACCCCATCTAAGAAACTACACCCCTCAAGGTATTCAAAACTGATTTTACAAAGTTTGTTAACCCTTTAGGTGTTGCACAAGATTTAATGGAAAATAGAGATACAATTTCAAAATTTCACTTTTTTGGCAGATTTTCCATTTTAATATTTTTTTTCCAGTTACAAAGCAAGGGTTAACAGCAAAACAAAACTCATTATTTATGGCCCTGATTCTGTAGTTTACAGAAACACCCCATATGTGGTCGTAAACTGCTGTACGGGCACACGGCAGGGCGCAGAAGGAAAGGAATGCCATACGGTTTTTGGAAGGCAGATTTTGCTGGACTGGTTTTATTGACACCATGTCCCATTTGAAGCCCCCCTGATGCACCCCTAGAGTAGAAACTCCAAAAAAGTGACCCCATTTTAGAAACTATGGGATAAGGTGGCAGTTTTGTTGGTACTAGTTTAGGGTACATATGATTTTTGGTTGCTCTATATTACACTTTTTGTGCGGCAAGGTAACAAGAAATAGCTTTTTTTGTTATTTACAACATTCATCTGACCGGTTAGATCATGTGGTAATTTTATAGAGCAGGTTGTCACGGACGCGGCGATACCTAATATGTATCCAATTTTTTTTATTTATGTAAGTTTTACACAATGAATTAATTTTTAAAACAAAAAAAAGTTTTAGTGTCTCCATAGTCTAAGAGCCATAGTTTTTTCAGTTTTTGGGCGATTATCTCAAGTAGGGTCTCATTTTTTGCGGGATGAGATTACAGTTTTATTGGCACTATTTTGGGGTGCATATGACTTTTTGATCGCTTGCTGTTACACTTTTTGTGAAGTAAGATGACAAAAAAATTCTTTTTTTACACCGTTTTTTTTTTTTTTTTTTTTTTTTTTACGGTGGTCACCTGAGGGGTTAGGTCATGTGATATTTTTATAGAGCCGGTCGATACGGACGCGGCGATACCTAATATGTATACTTTTTTTTATTTATGTAAGTTTTACACAATGATTTCATTTTTGAAACAAAAAAAATCATGTTTTAGTGTTTCCATAGTCTAAGAGCCATAGTTTTTTCAGTTTTGGGGCGATTATCTTGGGTAGGGTATGATTTTTGCGGGATGAGATGACGGTTTGATTGTTACAATTTTGGAGTACATACAACTTTTTTGATCACTTTTATTAACTTTTTTGGGAAGTAAGGTGGGCAAAATTTCAATTTCAGCATAGTTTTTAATTTTTTATTTTTATGGCGTTCACCGTTTGGGTAAAGTAACATGACCGTTTTATAGATCAGGTCGTTACGGACGCGGCGATACCAAACATGTGTAGGGAATTTCATTTTTTTTATTTTTAATCAGTGATAAATGTGTTTTTAGATTTTTACTTTATTTTCTTGGTTCTTGAAGATCCAGTGGGTCTGATGTCTGTATAATACAGTACAGTACAATATATAGTACTGTACTGTATTTTACACTTTGTCTGAACAGATCTATGCCTTTCAGCACAGATCTGTTCAGCACCATGGACAGCAGGACGCCTGAGAAGGCGTCCTGTTGCCATGGGAACCTTCCCCGTCTGCTCAGTTATGGTCAGAACTGCGCAGACGGGGAAGGGTAAGGACGGGGCTTGGGGGGCTGCCTGGGAGCTCTCTCCCTCTCCATTCGGGGGGCTGCAAAGGCACAGCAGCCCTCCGATGGGAGAGGGAGGGAGCTCCCTGCGCTGTTAACCTTTTCCATACAGCGGTCCGTACGGACCGCGGTATGGAAAGGGTTAAACGGCTGACATCGCAGCACAGATGTCAGCCGTTTATACCAGGGTGCCAGCAATGTGCTGGCACCCTGGTATACCCACTAGAAACCAACGATTATTCAAGGGGAGGCGGGCGGGGGATCGCGAGCCCGCCTGCCGCACTGCCCGCAACCCTCCCCCTGCACCTCCCACCGTGCTCAAATAACTCAGGGGTGCAGGGGGGAGGGATGCAGGAACATTTTTGGAATCCTAACGTTTCTGATCAGAAACTGCAGAAATCGCAGCAAACCGCAGGTCTGAATTGACCTGCGGTTTGCAGCGATCGCCGACATGGGGGGGTCACGGGACCCCCCCGCGCATTTAGCCTAGGTGCCTGCTCAATGATTTGTGCAGGCACCGGGTTCCGATCACTGCCAGCCGCACGGCAGTGATCAGAAATACACAGGGCGTACATGTACGCCCTGTGTCCTTAAGTACCAGGGCACAAGGGCGTACCTGTACGCCCTATGTCCTTAAGAGGTTAAGGGGACCGATGTGGGCCCATTCAAAAATTTATGGTGGGGTCCAGTCAGTTATAATCACGCCACTGGGCTGTTATACTGGTAATTAAAAAGGATTTTTTCAAAGGATTGTTGAATAAGGTCCTGATAGGTTTTATAAAGTAGTGGTGTCCTCACCAGGTACCTCCCTAATCAAACTGCTTGCATAGACACGTAGCTGTGGTTCACCTGATTAAAACGTTGTTTTTCTTTTGTTGATCCGAGGCTCAGTGCCACAGTGATACGTTTTCTTAATATGCAAATTAGGCATTTGGTGCATCAAGGGTGTCACCATTGCTCTTCTTGCACCCAAGCTCCACTAGTTTCTGTGGCCAGCCCTTCTCTCGCTACTTTCCCACTGCCTGGTCCTGTCAATCAAAGCAGCGAAGGAGCATCTGACTACAGAAAGAAACTGATTTGGGGTGCAATAGGAGCAACAATAAAGCCCTTGTTGCACCAAAAGCCTAATTTGCATATTAGGAAAAAGTATCATAACTTGGGAATAGAGCCTCGAATCGACAAAAGAAAAACAAAGTTGTAATCAGGTGAACCACAGCTATGTGTCTATGCAAACAGCTGGATAAGAGGTCGCTGGTGACAGATTCCCTTTAAATAAAACTCTCAACTTACCTTCCTGGAAATATGATTATTTGAGTGGTACTCACCAATTTCAAGTCCTTGGATGACAGTTTTGTAAACCACAGGTTGTATTCTAGGGCTGCTACAATAGGTACCAAATCTCTGCAAAACACAAAATATAGAAACAAGACTTATTCAATTGAACTGCTTATTCTACAAATAAAATTACTCATAAGTCACACAATAGAAGTGCAGAACAGATAAAGGAATGCAACATAGATAATCTAGAAAAATGTTATATAACAGAAATGGAACCTGGAAAATTGGAAGGATAGAATAGACCAGGCAATCTCTAGGATTAGTAAATCTGGGCCAACGTCTAAGGCTACTTTCACGGCAGGGATCAGCAAAAACGCTTCCATTTTTGCTAATACAACCGGCTGCATTCATTATGAATGGATCCAGTTGTATTATCTTTAAAACAGCCATGACGAATCCGGCATTAAAACCATTGTAAGTCAATTGGTGCCGGATGCGTTTTCTATTGTGTCCGAGAAAACTGTTTTGCTCCATATCCCATGCCGGACAGAAAACCGCAGCTTGCAGCGGTTTTCTGTCTGTTATGGGAACGGAATGCATTTTGGAGAATTCCGTTCTGTTTAGTTCAGTTTTGTCCCCACTGACAATGAATGGGGACAAAACGGAAGAGTTTTTTCTCCGGTATTTTTGCCTCATCTCAATACCGGAAAAGAAAAACGCATATGAGAAAGGGGCCTCAAAGCCCTTTTAGATTCAAGAGGTTCCTATGGATGTTTGTTCATGATCAGTGCCTGCTCATTGGTTGTATTTACATGCAGCCATGACTGAGGTTGTATGGAGATCTTCCCCATAGTTTCCCTGTTTGTTGGGAAAAATTCCCTGTTTACACGGGACGATGTGATGCCGTGAACAAGGATTTTATGTGCTGCGATGTGATCGTTAGCTCATTTACACGGGCCAATTCTCTGGAACAAGCGTTGGTACAAATGCTTATCCCCGATAATTGTCCAGATCTTTAGCCCTTAAAGGAATTGTGCCATAAACTAGTTTTCAATCTAAGGTTTATTTTCATCAAGTATTCTAGCTCCTGTTTCTCTTGGGATTGTTTTTTTTCTCTTCAATTTATTTTTTATTTTTTTCAAATTTACCTCATCTGCAGTTTTATATATATTAGTTTTGTTCTATTTAAAATACTGCAAATCAAATTATAAATTAATTACCAACACGTGCATAAAATATGTCCTCTTAATAGACTAAGTAAAAAATGAAAGCATCTTAATACACTGTCAATGAACGCGTATTTTCTAATTATTCTTAGCTAATAGTCTAATTATTCTTCATTAAAGGAAGATCTGGAGAAATTCAGCAAGCTTAACAAATCACAGCAGCTTGTTCATCCATGTTCTTTATTCTGCTATAAACTTATCAGTTTATAATGAAGGAATTTATAATTTGTCACACAATTATATTTTAGCGGCCTTCACAGTACAAAACATAAAAGTACAAGGGCCTTATCAGGTAATCACAATGTGGAATCACATATTCTAATTGTTAAAACTGCTCTGTCTTCTAATTAGTAAAGGTGTTGTTCACCTTCAGGAGGCCCTTCTGTCAGACCCACATGGCTGGACCTGCAGAGGGAAGTTCTCCCACTGCTTCGCTCCAGCATCTGTGTGTCACCATCCTTCTTGAGTCACATGACACATGGGGGACACGCCACTGCTGCGACCAGTTACGGGCTGCAGCAGCCACATGACCAGTGTCAAATAGGGCCCTCAGGCAGTTTAGTGATGTGTAGAACTACATTAATAAACATAGGTGGTGGGGAAGGGGGGGGGGGCAAGAGGAAGGTATAAATGTATGAGTGGTAAGGCGTTTTCTCAACTATGTTCCTAAAAATGATAGGATATGGGACTTGACCCATCCATCAGCACCTTCTATTAAAATGCACATTGCTAATGATAGTTTTCCTCACATCCTGGAGCTGCAGAAGCCCAGATAAAAGCTAGGTGTGACACTGGGCTTGGAGAGACTCTACTGCATGCTGGTTAGGACAACTGCTGAAGTAACAATCCAGCACCTAGCGAGTATCATACACAGGTTGCACTGAATGTGGCTCGCAGACATCTCTCAGTGTAGAATGTGGGGACCACCAGCATAAACATAGGTCCAGCCATCTTTCATAACTTCTTCTGGATTCACGATTCAGGCCTTCCTATTATATTTTTTTTCTCAGGCATCTATTTGAATTACTGCCTGTGACGGCAGCCTGTTTGGAGACGAG
The DNA here is from genome assembly GCF_014858855.1 of Bufo gargarizans. Taxonomy (NCBI): domain Eukaryota; kingdom Metazoa; phylum Chordata; class Amphibia; order Anura; family Bufonidae; genus Bufo; species Bufo gargarizans. The sequence continues at coordinate 305,588,327 of NC_058082.1, read as the reverse complement.
ACTCTTGCCACTAAGCCTAGTAGTGATGTCATCTAATTGACACTGGCTACTTGGATTTTACATTTTCTATGTGTCCCAAATAAAGTTATTGGATTTTATTTCTGAGTGCTGTGTGCCTTCCATTTTTGGAGCTGACTTTGTAACTGTGAGACAACCCTGCCTGTCACTCCAAGGAGGTCTAGGTGAGCTGATCCATACACTGCTTGCTTTCCATCTAATTGATGAATGCAGGCAGTAGCCATTGAGACTAGCAGTAAAGTCTTCTGACTGACAAATGGAGGCCACAGATCATCATTTAGGTCAGAAGCACGCTGTATCTGTTACACACTGCAAGTCACGCCATTTTGTCACTGAAGGTCAACTAAAGAATGGCTTAGGTCTACTCAGTTTTTTACTTCAGCCACCATTCTCCTACACACACATTTGCACGGAGTCAATACATTATACTGGCAGCAGGGGGCCTAACTATGGCCACCAGGGCGTCCATGAAGGGCACAACAGGCCTTTCGCAGTCTGCTTCCTCAAGGCGAAATGAAGCTGACCACGAAACACGTGTCGGGGTACCAAGTTCAGACACATGGGACCCTCGTCAATCTGATATTGATGACCTATCCTGCAAAAGACAAGCCCTCATATGGTTATATTGACAGAAAAAAAAAAAGTAATGGCTTTATTTCATTCTCCTCCTTGGCTACAAATTCTCCTCAAAAACACAGAGTAATTTTGCTCTGCTGGAAACAATGGAGTTTGACCTCTGGTTGTATAGATATAGACACCTAAGCAATTAAGGACAGAAAAAAATTAAAAGGGTAATGGCACGCTCACCCAATATAAAAGGTTCTAAAAAAAAATCTGGTGTAGTGGATATAACTCAGAAACAATCATGACATAAGGAAATTATATATTTTTGTCCAATAACTTTGTATTTGTAAAGAGACAGATATGTATATATCTATCCAGGAATGGGATCCAGTCAGTTCTCCATGATTCAGTAAAACTGGTTATTAAAATCAAAGAGAGGGGTATAATTATATTCAGGGAGCACAGTGAGGAGCCAAAAATATCTGCAGAAAACTCAACAGAAATGAGTCATGTCCAGGAGTTGTCAAGATGGTCTGGGGTGGATGCAGAAGATAAGGGAACAGAATGTCTACAGTCAAAGAAAATGTCAGCTGTAAGATGGGATAAAATGCTTGATTACAAAGATTTATTGGTACATTTTCTTTTATTTTAGATTCTATATATTTATATGGTATATTTGGAACATCGCGAATACTAATATCTTCACTTATTAATGCTAGGTGCACATCTTTGTCAGCTAAGTGGGGAACCTGTAGTTAAACATTTGAATCCCACTCCTGTATCTATCTTTCCGCCATCCATCTGCCCATTTGTCGATCCATCAGTGTGTCTGTCTATTAGGCCTCATGAACACGACTGCATCAGTTTTGAAGTCCGAGTGAAGTTCACAATTTTTTTGTTGCAGACCTATGGCCTTCATTGGGCCCGTGGTCCGCATTCTGCAGACATATTCTACCTTTTTGAGGAACGGACATACGGATGCGGACCACGGACCACTGAATTCAACAGGTCCACTAAAAATGCAGACGAAACACGGACAGTATCCATATTTTGCAGATCTGCAATTTGGAGACCGCAAAATACGTACGGTCAAACGCATGTGGCCTTAGACATACATCAGAGAACAATATATCAAACATATCTAGTCCTGTAAAGAAAATGACACAAGCAAAGCTCTTCATCATTAGTCTCGTGCTCCATCTAGCTCTGTACACTAATGCGTTCTACCCTGGATATGATAAAAGAAGCTATGAATTACATAATGTAATCACTAAATGTTCAGACAGACAAGACTTGTTTCTAATAAGGAAACAATATCCTGCCAAGCCTCCTAATCCTAAATGTGTTAGCAGAAGATAGATCCGCTGCGGCAGAGTGTGAATATCTTTATCGAGACAGGCACAGCGTTCGCATACCAAAATCCTCCACAAAGAGAATCGAGGGAGATTTAGAGGAAACTGTAATGCCATCTAATTGGGTTACTACAAAATCTAGCAAACAGATCTACAAATATTCTGCGCATCTGAAGAAACTCATAGTAAACCTAGCAAACAGTTCAGTAATATAGAACACCTACACAACACAAATGTGTAGCTACGTTGATCACTCGTCCCCATACAGCATCGTTTCTGGAGTTCACATCGGCGTTCAGCCTTTCCGTTTTCCTGTTCCGTTATAGGAGCAGGAGCAGAAGAACGGAAATTATGGATTTGCCACAAAACTGAGCCGAATGGAGCCTACGGACCTCTCAGACTACAATGGGGTCCGTTAGGTTTCTGCTCAGTCATGCATGCAGGACTTAGGTGTCCGGTCATAGGAAGATTTTTGAAGCGGAGACATAACGGACCCCATTATAGCCTATGGGTCTGTAAGCTCCATTCGGCTCAGTTATGTGCCTAATCCTTCTTTTCCATTCTCTTGCTCCTATAATGGAGCAGTAGAATTTAAAGGCTGAAAGCTGATGTGAACTCAGCCTTGCTCAGAAGAGATGATTTTGAAGTCTGAATCAATGACCACTCATTCAATGTATGATCAGTTGCACCTTTATACAGGGAAATTATCAGGAATGAGCGTTCCTAGGAATGCTCCTTCAAGATAATTGGCCTAATCATTAGCCCATGTAAAGGGCTTTTAGTCTTAGACCGATAGAATAACAGCACGGGTATGGCGGTAGATAGTGATGAAGGAATAGTTATATGGTGTTGCAGCACTGTGGAGAGCTTTGTGGGCGAGACTAAGGGTACGTGGCAATCAATGGCCGCACAATTTTGCCGTAAAATTGTGCGGTCACTGAATGCTGCTGGTGAACGTGGATTAACTGCATGCGGCCAGCCATACTACAGGGTTGTACCCCGATTGGTTTAAATTGTATTCTGTAGTGAATAGACCACCAATGCAGTGACGGGGCACAGACTGGGGGCATCATAGTGGCTGGACAGAAAGAGAAGCCTGGATGCTGTAGTCAAGATTAACTGGCGAGAGGAGCATTTAGTGAGGAGAAGACCAATTATTATTCAGTTACAGCAATGAATAGTGAAAATATAATAAGAAAGATATAATTATATGATAGATATTTATGACCCATATTTATAGGCAGGCATAACAATTAAATTAAGCCTAAAACCAAGCCCTGCAGCTAGCTAGTATAAAATATTAGGACTAGATTGGCCAACTTCACATTCTTCAAAAAAGAAGCTAAATGGATGATTTGTAAATTGGCCAGCATAGGATTTCAGATGCTGTATCCCTTGAGAAGTGTTTTTCATCACAAAGGACTCTTCAGTCCGAATACTAGTACAATAAATTTGCGGCACACTTCTTAGAAGATGCAAATCAGGTCACAATTTCACATTATTCTCAGCATGAATCAATGAAGTGTGAACGTGGAGTCTCTGATCATTTGGAATCCATTGTCCATTATCCATAAATTGGATATTAAGGTGAATTTACACTGCTCGATAATCGGGCATATTTTCGGGAACTAACGTTCCTGCAAAAGCTTGTTGCAATGGGTCCGCAAAAAATGCAGACACCACACGGTGTGCTATCCGCATCCGTATGTTCGTTCCGTAGCCCCGCAAAAAATATAGAACATGTCCTATTCCTGTCCGTTTTTCGGACAAGGATAGGCATTGTTACAATGGATCTGCAAAAAAAGGATGCGACACGGATGTCACTCAGACGTCATCTGTATTCTTTGCGGATTCGCATTTTGCAGACCGCAAAATACATACGGTCGTGTGAATGTAGGCTAAACAGCAATCTGCTGCCCAGAAACAATGATTCTGTATGGGGACGAGGGATCGCAATAGCAATGCCTCGTCCTCATACCGTGAAGGAGATCACTGTAAGCACCTGACCGGACATCTCAGTTTTAGGTCTCTAGCACACGACCGTGTGGCTTTTTCAGTATTTTGCGGTCCGCAAAAAACGGATCAACAAAAAATACAGATGACGTCCATGTGCATTCCGGAACGGGACTGCTGGCCCCTGATAGAACATGTCCTATTATTAAGCATAGTACTATTCTATCTTTGAACGGAACGTAAAAACGTACCTTCTGTTTTTTTTTTGAGGATCTATTGAAATGAATGGTTCTGTATATGGTAAGTAAAAAAAAAAGGAACGTAAAATGAAAAAAAAAAAAAAGTTTGTGTGCAAGAGGCCTTAGTAAATCCTTCAATTTCCCATAAAGTAACATCTTTTGTCCAACTCTGCATTGTTCTGTTCCTGCAGAATAAGGCTACATTCAAACGTCAGTATTTTTCTATATCCCGAATTTCGGTCCGTTGTTTGCGGATCCGTTGTTCCTGAAAATGTTTCCGTATGTCATCCGTTTTTTGTGGATCCGCAAAAAAACGGAAACATGTATACATTTCAATAAGCAAATAAAGTTGTTTGGATTTCTTTGAAAAAAAATTTAAAAAAAAAAAAGTTTCTGTTTGCAGGATTTAATTTCCAGGAACGGAATCCGCATAAAACGGATGACATACGTAATGGCATACGAATGTCTTCCGTTTTTTGTGGATCTATTGACTTTGTATTGTACCAGGATCCGATTTTTGCGGAAAAGAATAGGACATGTTTTATCTTTTTTCGGACATGCGGAACGGAACAACGGAAACGGACAGCACACTTTGTGCTGTCCGATTTTTTTCAGGACCCATTGAAAATGAATGGGTCCAGATCTGGTCCAGATCTGTTCCGCAAAAAACGGAACAGATCAGGAAAGAAAAAACTGACGTGTGAATGGACCCTAAATCTACAGCTGGGCATTGCCATTCCCCTTCAGTCTGGCATGGTCAGCACTGACTGGATACAACGTGCAGGGACATGCCTCCAACTGGTAATACCCGGGTGTCCATTCACAGAGCAATAACACAGTAACAGCATATGGTTCTAAGAAAAGATGCTGTAAAACGGTTACTTTCATGAACAATTGTTATTTGATATAGAATACTAAAACAGACAGGAGTGGTGGTCTTTAACCACTTCAACCCCCCTAGCTGAAACCCCCTTAATGACCAGGCCACTTTTTACACTTCTGCACTACACTACTTTCACCGTTTATTGCTCGGTCATGCAACTTACCACCCAAATGAATTTTACCTCCTTTTCTTCTCACTAATGGAGCTTTCATTTGGTGGTATTTCATTGCTGCTGACATTTTTACATACGGACGTCTGAATGGAGCCTTACAGGGGGGTGATCAATGACAGGGGGTGATCAATGACAGGGGGGTGATCAGGGATTCTATATGGGGTGATCACCCCCCTGTAAGGTTCCATTCAGACATCCGTATGTGTTTTGCGGATCCGATCCATGTATCCGTGGATCCGTAAAAATCATACGGACGTCTGAATGGAGCCTTACAGGGGGGTGATCAATGACAGGGGGGTGATCAGGGAGTCTGTATGGGGTGATCAGTGGTTCATAAAGGGTTAATAAGTGACAGGGGGGGGGGGGTGTAGTGTAGTGTAGTGGTGTTTGGTGCTACTTTACTGAGCTGCCTGTGTCCTCTGGTGGTCGATCCAAGCAAAAGGGACCACCAGAGGACCAGGTAGCAGGTATATTATACGCTGTTATCAAAACAGCGTCTAATATACCTGTTAGGGGTTAAAAAAATCGCATCTCCAGCCTGCCAGCGAGCGATCGCGGCTGGCAGGCTGGAGATCCACTCGCTTACCTTCCGTTCCTGTGAACGCGCGCGCCTGTGTGCGCGTGTTCACAGGAAATCTCGGCTATCACGGGAGGACGCGTATATGCGTCCACCCAGAAGAGCAGGGCCGCCGCCAGGACGCAATCCTGCGTACGGTGGTCCTGTAGCGATTAAAGGGCATCCGTCAGCAGATTTGTACCTATAACACTGGCTGACCTGTTACATGTGCACTTGGCAGCTGAAGGCATCTGTGTTGGTCCCATGTTCACAGGGCCAGGCAGTGTAAATGTCATTATCCCTGTCCCGGTCAATCAAAGTGGAGAAGGCGTGGCAGTTGCAGAGACAGCAGAGCCTCTAGGTGTAACAGTAACGCCCCCATTGCTCCTAGAAACTCATTTGCAGACATTAATACTTAATTTTTCTCAGCAATGCGGGCACATATGAACATAGGACCAACACAGATGCCTTCAGCTGCCAAGTGCACATTTAACAGGTCAGCCAGTGTCATAGGTACAAATCCAGATGCCCTTTAAGGGTACTTTCCCACTTGCGTTAAAGTTTTCCGGGTTTGAGTTCCATCCTAGTGGCTCAATACCGGAAAAAAACTGATCAGTTTAACCTAATGCATTCTGAATGGAGAGCAATCCGTTCGGTATGCATCAGGATATCTTCCGTTCAGTCACTTTTACAGTATTTGGCCGGAGAAAATACAGCAGCATGCCGCGGTATTTTCTCCGTCCAAAATTCCGGAACACTTGCCGGAATGCCGGATCCAGCATTATTTTCCATTGAAATGCATTATTGCCGGATCCAGCACCAAGTGTTCCGGAAAATCTGATCCAGTTTTCCGGTCTGCGCGTGCACGGATCCGCATCCAGATCAGTCTAAAAATGCTATCCGTTTGCACACGGATTTCAGTATCCGGCAGGCAGTTCCAGTGATGGAACTGCCTGCAGGATCTTCACAACGCAAGTGTGAAAGTACCCCAAAACAGTACCTGATCCAAATGTGCAGTCAGAAACTGAATTACTCATATGAGAAAAAAAATGCAACCAAGCATCACCGAGCTATAATGCTTGGAAAATGTTGTAATCGTTGCAAGATCACACGTCACTTATTCCTTTAATAAGCAAACCAAGATTTTATAGAACTGTCCTCAAAGCCATTCAAAATATAAACACACCAGTCTCATATGAAGGCATTCCTCACAAACTGATAAGAACTTAAGGAGGAATTTATCGAGCCCTGCACTGCGGAATTCTGTCTGGACGGAAAGTCGGCGAGGTTATCTATGGAAATTCATTTCACTCCAGATTTACTGTTGGGACGTTAAAAAAAAAAAAAGAAAAGTCACAATACAAGTCTCAAAGTCATGTCTTTAGAGGGTGGTGCAGAAAACTGGAGTAGCATTTCTAGACAAAAGTGTTTAAAGTTGCGCCAAATTTAACAGACAGCCTGCAACCGTTGATAAATTTGGTGCAAAGTGCTACAACGCAGACTCTGCAAAATGGGCTTCAAATATTCCCCTCATGATAAGTTTTGACCTTTATAATAATTTCTGTACAGTTTAGGACAATAATAAATTGCCTGTAACTGACCACAACTTTCATTCTTAACACATATAACTGTGGTGTGATGGTGTGAAATAGATTACAACTACCGACAATAGTTTACATTTTAGCATACGTTTGTGCTTACAAATGTACATTTAGGACACAGGACCCGGCACATAGGATTTCCTTTGACCCGTTTTCTCTGAGAAGAGTTCAAAAGGTATTTCTGGGGAGCTGACGTTTTATCACCTCTATCTTTTACTCAGATTCTCAAAGTATGTTTAACCCGTACAGTACCAGCGCCATACAGGAGCTGCGCCTGCCCGATCAGCTGCAAGGGGTCCAGCAGTCACTGACAGCCGGACCCATGCTCTGTGCGCCGGCATCAGTGTTTTCACTGATGCACGTGCAATGTTTGTGGAGGGAGTTTCCATCCGGTCCCCGCGCTGATGTATTGTAATGCATTGTACAGGGGATCAGACCCCCAAATGTTGAAGTCCCAGAGTGGGACAAAAAATAAAAGTAAAAAAATAAAGTTTTACACAATAAAAAAATAAATAAATTTACATTTCTTTTCCCAAAATTACTTAAAAAAAATTTGTGTATCAAAAAGCCACATGTATCCCAAAATGGTCATCTCATCCCACCAAAAAATTAGCCCCTACCTAAGACAATTGCCCAAAAAGTAAAAAAAATAATATGGCTCTAAGAAAATGGCAACACAAAAACAAGATTTTATTCTGTTCAAAAAGGCTTTCACTGTGTAAAACTTAACAAAATAAAAAATAATAGACATACTGGGTTTCGCCGCATCCGTAACAACCTGTTCTATAAAAATATCACATGATACGCCTCCTCAGGTGAGTTTCAACTTTTTACTCCTGTTACCCCTTGTGAAAATGAAAAATTTGGGGCTAAAGCAAAATTTTATTGGAATAAATGAAACTTTTCCTTTTCACAGCCAAGTGTTTCCAAATTCCATAAAACACTTAGGGGGTCAAAGTGCTCAGTACCCCCCTTAATATATTTTTTAAGGGGTGTAGTTTCTAAAATTGAATCATTTATGGGTGGTTTCCATTACGAAAGCCCCTCAAAATCACTTTGTAACTGAATTGGTACTTAAAGGGAACCTGTCACCTGGATTTTGGGTATAGAGCTGAGGACATGGGCTGTAAGATTGCCGCTAACACATCCACAATACCCAGTGCCCATAGCTCAAAAAGTAACAACTTGAGGGCCTCTCTGGAGGATGGCACATTCCATAAAAAGGGTAGCACCCATCGAATTTTGAGATCCATGCACAATACATGGTGGAAAGCCAGGGGGATTCTAGACATAAAAGGGTATTCGGATCTTACACATATATGGCCGAACTTTATGTATAGGGAAGTGGATAAAGTGGATGGAGTTCAGGTGTGGGAGGCAAAGGGGCTTAAATACATGAGGTAGCTGTTCGACAATGATACCCTTAAGGAGTTCAGTCAATTACAGCAGGAATTTGGGTTGCTAAAGTCCCAATTTTACTTATATCTGCAGCTCAGACATGCACTGCGGGCTCAAGGACAGGAAGAGGTGGTGGGACCGGCAAAGAAAAACTCAGTAATAGACCTGGTGAAAACAAGTGGGGGCACAACGGGGGTGATATCACTAAATTATGTTTGCCTTATGGAAGCGCAGTTTAAAAAACAGGATTTCCCACTGTATGAGAAATGGAAGAAGGATGTTCCGGGTCTTACAGAGGAGCAGTGGGATGCTGTCTTAGGGGATTTTACTCAGGTGGCGGTGAGTGAAGCCCATAGAGTGTCTCAACTCCTGTTACTGCATCGGGTATATAAGACACCGGTCCTGTTGAAAAAGATGGGGTACAGAATGGACGACTGCTGCCCAAGATGCGACGTGGCAAACGCTGATCTTGTACACCTAATGTGGAATTGTCCCAGGCTGAGGAGATATTGGAGGGGAGTAGAGGAGATGATAAAGAATGTATTCGAAGTCAGTCTAGATATGACAGTTCAGTCCTGTATTCTGGGGTGTGTGGAATTATCAGAGGGGATGGCGGAGAAGAGACTAGCAATCCTTAGAGTGCTGTATCAGGCAAGAAAGGTGATAGCATTTCACTGGTTGGATAGACTATCGCCATCGGTGACTGAATTGGAGAGCAAGGTACATTTGCTGATACGCCTTGAACAATTCGTTTACCATAAAAGGAATAGTCTTAAAAAATTTGAAAAAATTTGGTCACTCTGGATTCAACATTATAATATTCGGGTGTGAGGGAGGGTGTTACTGTATGAGTGGGTTTGGAAGTGGGGGGTTAAGTAGGAAGTGGGGACCGAGTCTGGGAAGGTATGGATAAAACGCTATTCTGGGAAGTGTCTGAGATGCATATTTACAAGGAGCCAAATATGTGTAAAACTCTATGCATGGTTGGGTACATAATTGCCCAGGTGTTTCGGCACATCTACAAAGACCTATTACCCTGTTTCGGGCTTTGTCATGATTATGTCACTAAATTACACTCCGAACTGCGCTTTTCACAATAATGGAACTTTGTTATATTGCTCTTGCCTTGAAGGGGAATGTTGGGGGGGGGGGGGGGGGGGTGGGAAGGGAGGGGGGGTTTGGGTGTGATGGCACCTATTGTATTGTATTGAAAAATTGCAAATAAAAAATTATCTGATTTAAAAGAGGTTTTACACGATATTTAAAGTGACAACCAACATGGCCGTACTTCACACTGTCTCGCCAGATGCAGATTAATAATAAACACCTTAAGGATTTAGTATGTTCATTTACCTGTGATCTAGATGACTGAAATCTTGCAAGTTCAGTTCCCTTGTATCTTGTGTTAAGTATATTGTATCCACATCCTACAAAGATTAAATTAGCTTTTCATTTATAGAAGACAATTATTTTGTAAGAGAAAATTAATACTTTTCTTATTTCTTTGCAAAAAGAAAATTAACAGTGGCCATACACATTGGATGAAATTCATCCAACAATCCTTTGTGTATAAAGGCCACACTACTTTCCCATGACTACAGATGTTGGGGAAGAAGGATCTGGCACGTTGGCAACGGCTTATTCCCCTCTCCTATGAAAATAAACCTGCACACTCAGCCGAGCTTGCATGTATATTGGGAGAGTCATAGAAAGAAAAAAATATATACATATTAGCCAAACAAGCGATCCCTTACCAGTGTAATTCATATGACCAGCTGAAAAAGGGTTTGACCAGCTTTGGTAGCCTTCCTGGTTTCCCCATCCCCTACATCACTGATCTGTGGAGGAAGGCATACTTACCTGCTCTTCGGAGCTGGGTTCCGGCTCTTTCAGTCCACTGTTGTGTTCTTGGCAGCACATCACTGGGTCACATACTGCTTTGGGGGCACATCACCACTGCAGCCAGTCATTGGTTGCGGCAGAACACATGAACTCTGACCTCTCCAAAAGGAGGACAAGCTGGGGCAGGAGGGCCAAAACCACAGCAGTGAACCAAAAGAGCTGGAACCCAGTAGCAGGGGGGCAGATAAGTATGCTTCCCTCTGACAAAGTAGGGCGCGGCAGCCAAATCTAGACAACCCAGTTACACCAAGTTACTTATGATTGCACCTTACTCATTTATGGCTCAAAATAATGTTTTCAGTTGGACTTTAGTAAAAATTTTCCACAGTTCCTTAACTTTCAGTGCATCTGCATTTTACAGAAAATCTGTCAGGAAGCTGCTCTTTATCTCTGAACTCCTGACAGCTCATAAACACTTATTATATCTAAATTCTTATCACACCGAGAAGAATATGGCTTAACTAAATGTTTAGGAGCTGTCTGGAGTTCAGAGATAAAAGGGGTAAACATCGAGAGCAGCTCCTTTATGAAGTCTCTGCAAAACAAGAAGCAAGATAGTCTGCAGATACACTGAAAGTGAAGTCTGTAGAGCAAAAACTGTTGAACATTTTGAATAAAGAGCAAAGGAAAAGAAATTGCCCAAAATGAGTAAAATGCAATGATAAAAAAATGCGCCTGAAGTTGTCCATAGCTGTTAAGCCTATATATAACAGATTGCTGAAAAGATCCGTCATTACCCGCGCATACATTCTGATGCAAGATTTTCTTTCCATTCACAGTGTAAATATAAATGTATTGACCTACCCACTGTACTTCTTCTCTGTAAGGCATCGAAAGCCAGTCACAAACACACGCATACATCTGTGAAAACCCACCTAAAAAGCAAAAAAAAATATCAGATGAGTAGAGATTCAGAATTGAGCTCACTTTTATTCATATTCCAATGTGCTGAGTAACTTTAGTTGCATACCACAAGGGCCTACTTCTGACACCGTCTGGCTATCCCACAGAGCTTGCAAATTTGCCAGTCTGTCAGATGGTTCCATGGTTACTTTCTTCATAATTTTTCTGTAAAAAAAATAATAAAATAAGGAAAACGATTCTTTGGATATAATTTTGTTAAATTTTCAAACTAAACAGTATGCTGGACACATGTACCGTGCAGTCCTCAGCAATATCAGGCTACTACCTGACAGATAATAAGACACTAGGGCAGATTTACTAATAGCATCGTACTTTACAGTGCATAAGAATACGAATCCCAGTCTTACCATTAGACAAATTTACTATTCTGACGCATGGACCGCCAGAGCCAAATTCATGTGTGTAAAGACCCTCAGGGAAAAAACTACCAGATCAATAACTGACTATGGAAAAACCTCACAATGCCAGTTCATATGGGGCTGCTCCTCTTAACCTAGATGCACAGTCATATGAAAATGTAAGATGCCCCTCTGTGATATAGATGTTGGCTGTGTAGTCTAGAAAAGCAAAAACATGCAAGCGAATACCACCAATGTAGCACAGCAGCAACAAGAGCACCAAACCTACGGTAAAAAAATTCGTAAAATGTTACTATTAGGGTGGGTTCACACTAGCGTTAGGAATTCCGTTATGGCTTTCCGTTATAACGGAAAATAACGGAATCCATAAGACGGAGGACGGATCCATTCTTCTGCCCATAGACTTGTATTATGACGGAATGCAAAATGGAAGCCTTTAAAAGGCATTCTGTTTGCTTTCCGTCCTAATAGAAGTCTATGGGAATCAAAACCGATCCGTCTGGGTCCCGTTATGCAAGACGGAAAACAAAGTCCTGTCGACAGGACTTTGTTTTCAGTCTTGCATAACGGGACCCAGACGGATCCGTTGTGCTTTCCCATAGACTTCTATTAGGACGGAAAGCAAACGGAATGACTTTTAAAGGCTTCCATTTTGCATTCCTTCATAATACAAGTCTATGGGTAGAAGAACGGATCCGTCCTCTGTCTTATGGATTCCGTTATTTTCCGTTATAACCATGTTATAACGGAAAGCCATAACGGAATTTCTAACGCTAGTGTGAACCCACCCTAATAGTAAAATGTTCTGAATTTTTTACTGTAGGTTTGGTGCTCTTGTTGCTGCTGTTGCTTGCTACATTGGTGGTATTCACTTGCATGTTTTTGCTTCTCTAGACTACACAGCCAACATCTATATCACCAACCATGTTATAATGAAAAGCCATAACGGAATCCCTAACACTAGTGTAAACCCACCCTTATTAGGTTTTAGAACTGGAAATATTTGAGACACTGCAGCGAACACAAAGACATTTTTCTCAACATCATGACACCAAGACCACTGAAGAACCCTATAGCCAGACTCTTCTAAGCCTGAAATGTCTCGTTCTCGAAAGTGCTCTAAACTAGAACTTGAAACGAGTTTTCAGAATGCTGAGAAAATCAATTTGTCTGAACTGGTTAAACAAAAAGAGCCAGTTTTATACATTATATATTCAAAATAAAATTTCCACCCTCAAAATCAACTTTAGTCAGGGCAGCAAAAGTGTTTAAAGGGATTCTGTCACCAGGATTAACTTAGATATTTATATGTGCCCATTAGTCTCCATGCAGTGTTTACAATGATTCCTCTGTTTATGCTCTGTGTGCCTTATATTCTTATAAAAAGCAATCTTATTCATATGTAAATCACCTCTGTCAGGAGCCCAAGGGGTTGTCCCTCAATCGCCTGGAGTCCAGCACCGACCATCGATCTGGAGCCCAGCACCGCCTATCGATCCGGAGCCCAGCACCGCCTACTAATTAATTTATTCAGTGCACTATCCTGACGTCATGGAATCTCTGCTCCGTAGTCTCGCGCAGGCGCAGTGGACACTGTAGTCTGCGCCCATGCGGACTACTGGAACAAAAAGTATTCAGATCCAGGTACTGGTTTTCAAACTGTAGAATATTTTTCGGGGGACAACCCATTTAAGAAAAAAGGCAGTTTCCTATTGTTCCACCCCCGCAGCTTCAGGTGCCCAGCAGAACAGAAGTGTGATGTCCTGTCCGTGGTCACAGCTACCACTGCAGCTATTCACTGGCTCCAGTGGTGATGTGTCCCCATGACTACGGAGGCTCCGTGGTTAAGTCACCACTGAGGCCCATAAATGACTGCAATGGTGTATGTGACCAGAGAAGGACAACAAACTTCCAGTCCAAACTGGGGATTGATAGGAGAGGAAACAGGAGTCTCGGCACTGGAAGGAAGTGGTGGTGAAAATGCAAGAATTTTTTCTTATGCCGTAACTAAAATGTTTTTTTGGGTTGGACAACTGCAAGGCAATATTATTTGCATACAATTCCTAAAAGGCATGTAACAAAAATGCTGATGCAGTTAGTGCCTGCCTCTCAAGGGTCCTTTACACGGGCCGAGATTTGAAAAGATCATAGTTAGGCCTCTTTCACACTACAGTTTTTTGCGTTCCGTATACGGTCCGTTTTTTGCGTTCCGTATACGGTCCGTATACGGAACCATTCATTTCAATGGTTCCGCAAAAAAACGGAATGTGTTCCGTATGCATTCCGTTTCCGTATTTCCGTTTTTCCGTTCCGTTGAAAAGATAGAACATGTCCTATATTTGGCCGCAAATCACAGTCCGTGGCTCCATTCAAGTCAATGGGTCCGCAAAAAAAACGGAACACATACGGAAATGCATCCGTATGTCTTCCGTTTCCGTTCCGTTTTTTGCGGAACCATCTATTGAAAATGTTATGCCCAGCCCAATTTTTAATATGAAATTACTGTATACTGTATTTGCCATACGGAAAAACGGAACGGAACAACGAAACGGAAACGGAACCACAACGGAAGCAAAAAACGGAACAACGGATCCGTGAAAAACGGAACGCAAAACACTGAATTCAACATACTGTAGTGTGAAAGAGGCCTTAAGGAGAGTTCATAGCGATCTGGCGGTGTAAATGCACCGCCGAATTACCCGATGAACGAGCGTAACTCTCGTTCATCAGATAATTGGATCGTTAGTGAAGCACAAAAATCCTTGTTTCCCGACAGCAGATGGTACTGTGTACAGCAACACAATCTTGCTGGGAAACGAGTCTGTATGGGGAAGAGGGATGGCATTAGCGATCGCTCCTCCTCATACTCTGGAAGAGATCGCTGCATGGTCTCTTCCGCTAGCGATCAGTAGATTGTCCGGAAGGAACGCTTCCTTCCCGACAATCTGCTTGTGCATCGTCCGGTGCCTTTAGAAACACTGTAATCAAGCAATATTTTGCAAACATATTATATCTATACTGTAATGTTTCCCCTCGCACATCCCTAAATTTGTCTACCATTAATTTAAAAGACAAATAAAAAGGTAACTTTGTACAAATCCGGTGTAATATTTACAAGTCAAACAAATGGCAAAAATACATTCTGATAATTCACAATAACTTTTCCATAAGCTGGTAATATCTATGAGTGATTTCACATTCAGTGAAGCCTGCGGAGTGGCAGAAGGCTGGCCAATAGTTATAATTATTTCTACATTTTAATTTTTATTATTCACATATTTGTAACTGTCATATATGGGTGAATTATCCTCTATGTCTCATTGTTTATAGGTTAAAGCCAATCCTGCCAGATCCCAAAAATGATGCGTCATTTCTTTTTCTAATCAAACCAACCAACACAAATATAAAACAAAACAATCCAAAAGCAATGAGTACCGATAGAGAGCACTGCCCAGTCCCTCGTGTCCAGTATCAGTCCCTTGCCCACAGCAAGACACTTAAAAGGAATTCTTTCTAGCAGAAAGGTAATTCTTTTTTATGCTCAATATTCATAGAAAACATAGTAGGCATAACAGTAGGTGTAGGATTGAGATGACAGTATGACAGCTCAATTGTTTTCATGATAGTCCTAGATAAAGATGCCAACAGAAGAGCACTGCACTTAGTGTAATGTGGAGGACTCTCTCTGGTTGCAGTGACATCTGACTGAGAAAGTTAAGTGACCCTGTTTGTCGTGCTAACAGTCCAAACATGGAGGAAGTTAAAGAGCCAGGACAGGAAGTAAAATACATGGAGTGACTTCAAAAAAAATCTTCCAGAAAACCAACCACAATTTTTTTTTATTAAAAAATGACAGACTATTTATATACAGGTTAAAGGGGTTCTCTGGGAATTTATTAAATACAATTCCTGAAATTACTTTATTATAAATTTATTCCCAAATACCTTCATTAGTTGTGATGGCTTGTTTTGTCTAGAGAGCAATCAGGAGAAATAAAATGGTTGTTGGCCTATTAGTATACACACAAAACCTGTCCTGATAGAACAGCAGGACAAGTTATTTCAGAATACTGAACTAAAGAGCTGCCTCATCCTCATCTCTGCTCTGCTTGTCAGGGATTATGATTCTGAATACAGATGATAAGAAATTTTGCTGAATCTCTGTAGGAATGGAGTTCACGAGGAGACGTAGAGTGGATGTACAAGACAGACTGTGGTAACATAGCCAATTGCTGCTTATCAGCCACACCTCCATCCTCCTCTTTGTAGGAATGAAGTTCATGAGAAGACATGAAGTACAGAAATTAGCTGAAGATCTTATCAGCTGTATTCAGGATCATAATCCCTGATAAGCAGAGCAAAGAGGAGGATGAGGAAGCTCTTTAGCTCAGTGTTGTAAAGTAACTTGTCCTGCTGTGTGATTAGGACAGGTTTTGTGTGTACTAATATGATGGCGGACATTTTATTTCTCCTGATGACTAATTAAATTTATTTGGCAATATATTTATAATAAAGTAATATTTAAGTATTTTTAGTAATTTTATTTGATCAATTTCTGGAGAACCCCTTTTATATATGAGAAAAATGCTACATCAATTCATTGAGCCTTTCTGTACAACAAAACAATTTTATAAAGCCGTTCATATACTGATAACTATTAGTACATACACAGGTGCCAATCCTGGAAATATCTTTCGAAGACAGGTGCCAATATGTGCTATGACTTCATTCACATCATCAGAAGAAACCATCTTCAAGGATATGTTGCCTTTTTCAGTTTCAACGACCAACTGCAAAACACAGAAGCAGAGTACATAAAGATGTGGAATCTCGTAGGAGTACACTTCAGTAATGGATTACCTTTTCACATATCGGAGTGAACTGCAGAAGGGTAGGCTAAAGCACCAAGATGGTTTGAACTGTCTTTAGTGCAATTTATAGAATATTTCAAGAGCATTTTTAAAAACGGTCTTCACATTCCTTTCATGCCTTTAAGACCACACTACTGGCTTTTTGCCTTCTTTGAAAGTAATGGCCCTCATACACATAAAAGAAAAGTTGTCAGAACCCTTTGAGTTCAGGGGTCCAGCCAACTACTGTATCTTATGCGTATGAGGGCCTTCTGACTCTTCTCTGACAGATGATGTTGGTGAAAGAATGATTTGGCATGTTGAATTTCAAAAGGTGTTAGGCAGCGGCTTTCTCACCTCTCCCCGCTGAAAACCCATGTGGGCTCGCCTGACAGCTTTTGAAGGTCTTTGAGCACCTTCACGGGAGAAGACGTAGCTCCTTACTTCACTGATGTTACGGCACACACGGTCATTGCACACAAGGATTCAGAAGCACAGAGAAGTTTTACTTAATGCGGAAGATGGCTTCAGATTACTAAACATGCTCCCTGCAGCCACAGAAGCATTCAGATAAGAGGGAGGCCAGAGGTTTGCATTTTTGGATCCTGGGTTCGGACCAAAGACCACATCTGCAAGGAGTTTGCATGTTCTCTACATTATTAGCCCCAGTGGGGACGGTGAGCAATGATGGCCCATGTAGAGCACTGCAGAATATGTGGGCGCTACATAAATGAATGGACAAACCTTTTTGGGTAGTTCGTATACTTTGATGCATTCCTCACAGATCTGTCAGAAATAAATGCGTGGTGGCAAGTTCTCCACATCAGAACTGCACGGCACAAGCTAGGGTTAAAATAGGCAATTTTTCTAGTTAAGGCTACTTTCACACTTGCTGTAGCCTTTTCCATTATGGCCAAAAATGACAGCACGCTGCGGTTTTTGTCCGGCCGCCTCTCCGCATGTTTGCCGTGCTGCGGCCGGACCTCTGGCCCGCTCCCATTATAGTAGCAATCAGTTGTCAGAGGGAGGGGTTGGAAATAGAGAGGAGTGGGTCTTTAGTGCAATGAGAGATATAGCAAAGCCCTCGTTGCACTAAAGCCTCATTTGCATATTGCAAAAATAAAAATAAAAATTCTTTGCAGGGAAAATGCAGATCTACGAACCAAGGATAGCATTGTAATCAAGTGCGGAAAACCAATTTGACACTGTCCTTGGTTACATAGGGACATCACTGGTGACAGACTTCCTTCACGATATACCAAAGCGATGACCCCCTAGTAGTACTTTGTTGGGCTACCAGTTGCCATCGCCTATAAATTGTAATGTCCAGCATTGCGGTGACAGAATGAATATGAATAGAAAAGAAGCTGGTAATGAGCACATAGCTAGAGGTTGTTATATTGGTAAAGTGGAGCTTTTATGAGAGAAGTCGGCTTTAAGCAGGAGGTTTCCACCAGAAACAGTAAAATTCTTTAGTGTCTTCTGAAATAAATAGATGAGACAGAGAGGAAATCTTTGAAAGCACACCACAACTGGTTCATATATCACAGAGACTATCCCTGGAGACGTAATTACAGAATAATGTAAGGGATGTGCCCTGCATTAGACTGTAACGCGGGCCTGGCGGCTGTCAGGAGTGTCACTTACGTGGAATTAATTTCACCTATTCTTATTCCCTTGGACCATATTTTTCTAGAAATTCTAAATCAATGACATGAAACATTTCTGCTGTCTTTATTATATTGCATTGAGTCCTGTATAGGAAGTGGCCCTTTAAAAATACTATAATGTAAGCTACGTATTCTATAAAAGACATTCATACACACATACATACACATACCCATCCATGATTGTACAAAACGGATTTAATTTAAATTATACTCTATTTCTGTTGTAAGATGAGAGTCCTGGGATGCTGATCCACACCAGCAATAGTACTACAGACCAGTGGGCTAAGAAATCAGTTATTTAACAAGGAAATATTTTGGCTCGTTTCCATAAAAAATTAAAATAAAAAAAATAAAAGGGAGGTTTCACTGTATTTTAAGATTCTAGCTACTTGGATTATTGTGACAAAAAAAATGGGCAGTGGCAATCAGAATTGGACTGCTCAGTGCAGAATTGGGGTATGTTCACACATGATGTATCTGCTGCAGATTTTCTGTTTGCATCTGCATGCAGAAAACCGCAGTCTATTACCGTATCAGCAAAGTTAATGAGAATTTACAAAATCTCATCCACACACTCATTCCAAATGGAATTAGCACACAACTTGACCTGCGTGAGCATTTTAAATCTGCGGGGTACCATCTCTCCTTGGGGAGAGAGCACCTTAAATCGGCATGAGGAGACTTATAGGCCATACATGCTCCACTGGAATTCTAGGAAGAAAGGGATGCAAATAAGCTTTTAGCAAGCTCTGCCTCTAATGCCACCAGATGTAAGATAGCTATCCTATAAATCCGTTTTTGACCCTTTAAACAGGCCTTGAGACATGACTCGGATATTAAATAAGCCTGCACCTCATCTGCAGACGGGGTGATTGCCCCTCATCAGTGCAGAGCAGAGAGTACTGGCTTAACTAGGTGGGTGGCCTGCATGTCCATTTATGATGCAAATTCTCAATGCAGAATTCACTCTTGCAACGCAGAGGATAAAAACTGCAGCAAACCCAGTATTTCTATATTTTGTGGGAATTTTGATAATGTGTAATCTTTTATTTCAGGAATGGTGGAACTGGTCTGTGCAGGCAATTCTCTGTTCACACTGGCAGAATCGGTTCTATTCTGACAGGATTCATGACCCGTATGATGAATGAATGCCTTTTCAACCATTTTACAATGAACCCAAGCAGATGCCGTAGTTGGGTTTCCTTTTCCATTTCTGGACTATTTTATTCTGCCCATTAAAATGTAACAGAAAGCTTCCAGAACAGAATCTAAAGCTTAAACAACTGTTCTCAGCCTGTAGGCCAAAACCACACCACCTCCAGCATTGTCCCATCCATAAGTAAAAAAGAGGTCAGGTTATTTTAGTAGATGTGTCTGGTAATGGCTACTTTAGGTGCCATTACCGGACACATTTTTGGGAGGAAAACTCCCTTATATTTAGTCCACAGGTTTCTCTAGACAGACTGGACAAACCTCTCTAATAGAGAGGACTTGAGAGCAAAGTGGCTTGGGACTACAACAGGGCTACAAAGATTTTTTTTTATACAATGTCGATGAATGAAGCTCTAAGGCAGGCATGGCCAACCTGCGGCTCTCCAGCTGTTGTAAAACTACAACTCCCACCATGCCCTGCTGTAGGCTGATAGCTGTAGATTGTCTGGGCATGATGGGAGTTGTAGTTTTACAACAGCTGGAGAGCCTCAGGTTGGCCATTCCTGCTCTAAGGGTACATTCACACCTAGGTTTTTAGTGTTGTTGTTCTGCACTTTTAGTGGTTTTAGTGGCATTTTTTACTCCAGAATTATTTGCGGTAAAAACGACAGCTTCAATTGTTAGCTGTAGGTCTATGGGAAATATGACACATGACACATAAGCGCTTTTTAGCTATTGGTGTTTTTGTTAATTAGGCAAAGTTTTTATGGCTTTATCAAAAGCGACATGCTGCAGCTCTTGGCATTTTTTCAGGCGTTCTTCTCTATAGGGCAAAAACGTCAGAAACAAAGCTGCTAGCGATTGTGTGCGCCAAAAATCTGTCTAGAAAGTGTTGCAAATTGGCAAATAAATGGTTTTCTTTGAGTAATTAAAGGGTTTCCCAGATTCATGATACTGACCTTAAGATATGTTATTAATATCAGATTGGTGGGGTCTGACTCCCAGCACCCTCACTGATCAGCTGTTTGAAGCGGCCGCAACGCTCGTGCGAGTGACGTGTGCTCTTCTATATTTACCTGCATGCCATCTACTTTGTAGTGTCGGTGTAGGGTAATATCAGCTTTCCCGAATAGGGTGAAAAGCTGTGGTTACAAAGCACTGCCACTACAATGTGGGTGGCATGCAGTTAAACATTGGGAGGCCGTAGCCCTGGTACAAGAGCTGCGGCCCTTTCAAACAGCTGATCAGTGGGGGTGCCAGGAGTCGGACCCCACAGATTTAATATTGATGACCAATTTTGAGGATAGGCCATCAACATCATGAAACCAGAATACCCCATTAAGCACTATAGAGGTTTCCAATAAACTTTCATGATCAATTCTTCACGGTCCACAAGATCTCTGCCACCATTAAAATGTAATGGAAATTTTTTAGATCCAGGGGATGCAAACCCTTTGATTTTCTGAAACTGGCGTATCCCTGTAAGGTGCCACCATCTACCAAAAAATGGAAACATGACAACCCTATAGATTTCTTTGCTGCAGTAAACATATGTCAAATTTTTCTCTTAAAAACACAGATGCTTGTTCGTTAGCCTTGGTCTTTAGTTTCTTGGGCTCAAACACGCTCTCTGAAAATGTATATCCTACAAAACTCCCCTCCGGGAACACAGGAGACACATGCTCAGTTTAGTCAAAAATCCAAGAGAATGCCAATTCATGACCTAAAGGCATATAGTATATAGTCCAGCACAGTATACCTTTAGATGTGCCGGGGGACCCGCGGGTTCACAGACAACCCTCGACATCCGTTCCGCTTATAGCAGCTTAGTCAGGAGGCACACTTATACTAAAAGCAGGGGTATTCATATAGCGAAGAACTAATAATACAAATGAAATCACCCGATTAGTTTGACACGTCCTCGGCGTGATGCAGCAGCATCAGAGAGAAGGTGCACCAGGTGACAAGTTACATGATGATGACCAAACGAGTCACATGAAAACGGTCAGCCATATTTGCCTTCACAGTGCTGTATTTCGGTCACCTAGTTGCTCTGGGGGTTCTCAATTAATTTATAAGGTATATTTTGTTTCCTTATTCCAAGTCCACATGTACATTTTACAACTTGTATCCACACGCTGCAGAAAGTTCCCTCAATGAAATTAACCTCCAGTGCAGATAATACAATCTGCAGCATGTCAATCTGTGGAGAATCTGCAATACAATATGTATAAGCTATAGATTCTTGGCCATTTTCACTCGTGCTACCTTGAAAAGGGCTGGAATCTGTGGTGAATCCGCAGCAAATTCTGTATGTTACCCCACAGTGTATGGACCTATCCAAAAAGGTTATGAAGACAACCCCATTCATATTCTCTATAAGGACATATGGACACCACAACTGAAGCCACCTCTATGAGCCAAGGCAGAGAGCCAATCTGTAAGAGCAGCTTCATGTGCTACATGGAAGGCAAATCATGTAAATGTCCGCCATGTAATCCTGCCATGGAAACATCTGCCTGTGGAAGCTGAAATCTGAAAGGGATTATTTCTGATGAGACAACTCTGAACAAGCTCAAAAACATGGAGTTCTGAGATCTGATAACAGCAACGGAGGAAAACACTAATGTTTTTTTTTAAAGATGTGCATAGGAGGACATTTTTGGTAAGGAATTTTTAAGGCTACTTTCACACTTGCGTTCGTCGGTCCGCTCGTGAGCTCCGTTTGAAGGAGCTCACGAGCGGACCCGAATGCCTCCGTCCAGCCCTGATGCAGTCTGAATGGAGCGGATCCGCTCAGACTGCATCAGTCTGGCAGCGTTCAGCTGTCCGCCTGGCCGTGCGGAGGCGAGCGGATCCGTTCAGACTTACAATGTAAGTCAATGGGAACGGATCCGCTTGAAGATGACACCATATGGCTTAATCTTCAAGCGGATCAGTCCCCCATTGACTTTACATTGAAAGTCTGAACGGATCCGCTCAGGCATCTTGCGCACTTAGAAATGTTTCTAAGTTATTAATGCAGACGGATCCGTACTGAACGGAGCCTCCGTCTGCATTAATATGATCGGATCCGTTCAGAACGGATCCGATCATGCGCAAGTGTGAAAGTAGCCTAACCAAGACTATTCTCAGAGCCATTTCATTCTACACTGAGCAAAAATATAAACACAACACTTTCGGTTTTCCTCCCATTCAGCATGAGCTGAACTCTTGCGGCAGGACGGATCCGACAGGCTGTTCACCATGTCCTTCTGCTTATTCGCCGTGTCGCCGGACCGCCGCTCCGTCCCTATTGACTATAATGGGGACAGGGGCGGAGCCCCAGCGCAGCACGGCGGTGCATGGTGAAAGCCGCCGGACTAAAAAGTCATACATGCAGGACTTTTTAGTCCGGCGGCTTTCGCCGTGCTGCGCCGGAGCTCCGCCCCTGTCCCCATTATAGTCAATGGGGATGGAGCGGCAGTCTGGCGGCACGGCGATATAGCAGAAGGACGGATTCGACATGGTGAACAGCCTGTCGGATCCGTCCTGCCGCAAGTGTGAAAGTAGCCTTACTCTAAAATATTGTTCACAAATCTGTCTAAATCTGTGTTAGTGAGCACTTCTCCTTTGCCGAGATAATCCATCCCACCTCACAGGTGTGGCATATCAAGGTGCTGATTAGACAGCATGAATATTACACAGGTGTGCCTCAGACTTCCCACAATAAAAGGCCACTCTGAAATGTGCAGTTTTGCCTTACTGGGGCAAAGACGCCATCGACTGAGCATTGACCCACTCAAGTCGGTTACGACGATAAACTGCAGTCAGGTCCAGACCCCGATGAGGACGACGAGCATGCAGATGAACTTCCCTGAGACGGTTTCTGACAGTTTGTGCACAAATTCTTTGGTTATGCAAACCGATTATTGCTGCAGCTGTCCGGGTGGCTGGTCTCAGATGATCATGGAGGTAAACATGCTGGATGTGGAGGTCCTGGACTGGTGTGTTTGCACGTGGCTGCGGTTGTGAGGTCGGTTGGATGTACTCCCAAATTCTCTGAAATGCCTTTGGGGACGGCTGATGGTAGAGAAATGAACATTCATTGCACGGGCAACAGCTCTGGTAGACATTCCTTCAGTCAGCATGCTAATTGCACGCTCCCTCAAACGTTGCAACATCTGTGGCATTGTGCTGTGTGATCAAACTGCACATTTCAGAGTGGACTTTTATTGTGGGCAGTCTAAGGTAGACCTGTGCAATATTCATGCTGTCTAATCAGCACCTTGATATGCCACATCTGTGAGGTGGGATGGATTATCTTGGCAAAGGAGAAGTGCTCACTAACACAGATTTAGAAAGATTTGTGAACAATATTTGAGTAAAGGGTCTTTAGTGTATGTAGAAAATGTTTTTAGATGTGTGAGTTCAGCTCATGCAAAATGGGAGCAAAACCGAAAGCGTTTATATTTTTGCTCAGTGTAATTTTCAATGTATGGGATCAATACAAACTTTGGTTGCAAAGGAGAACACACCCCAGCCTATAATATAGGGATGTTAAAGATATCGAGTCCTTCTGCTATCCAAATTAGCTCTCTTACGTGTAAATAGACAGCTGTCCTATCAGTCAATGTCTGATCCTTTAAAACAGGCCTTGAAACATAACTAAGGATGTAAGCAAAACCAGACACTCATCTGCAGACAGTTTCAGGTTGCTTGCCCTTTGTGCAGAGCAAAGTACTGGTTTGACTGAGTGGGGGGTTTCTACTTCTGCTTAATGGCGCCTAAAAGGGGCTAATGAGTCGTAGGCCATGCAATGATCCTCAGGCAAACAGGTATGCAAATTAACTCAAATAAAATAAAATAAAGGTCGTGCCCCTAGTGCTCTCTGTTGGAAGGCAGTTGTCCTATCATTTAACAGTCAATAGTCAATGTATGACTTTTTATTTCAGGACTGTTTAAAAGGTCAGACATTAACTTACAGGATAGCTGCCTTCCAAAATATGGTGCTAGAGGCATAGGCTATTATTATTTTTTTGTAAAGAGCCAATTTGCATAACTTTTGCCAGAGAAGCATAGCATGGCCTATAAGATGCGTAAGGAGAAACAGTACATCCCAATTTCCAGCTTCTCTGTTATTACCGTTTTAATAAAAATGAGATCCCACTTCAATTGCTCTACATTTCAGATTGTAGAGGGAAATAATACTTGTCAGGGAGAGTAGACGGTTAAGATAAGAAACAAAGACCTATATGCCGATCACTTCATATGAAGACCTGAAGTTATTATTAGAGTCTTCATTAATTATTGGCCGTCATGCTACAAGACCAAAATTTCATGCAGTGTAAATCCTCATACTGGAGATGTGACAGGTAAAGGACTAAATATGGAGTCTCTGAGATACCAAACACACTCTTGTCAAGGAATATGGCATGTAGGATGTGGATGCTGGATTCACTAACGTGGGTGGTGCTTCATAGATAACATCAATCACTCCAGTTCATTTTTATTCTCCAAATGTAAAATGCAAAGGATTTTATCAACTCCAATAGAAACTACCGGTGACTGAAGATTTTCAATATCCCACCACTTTAGAAGACCCCTTCACAGGGAAGAAGTTTCAGGGACAATTATGTTGTGCTTACGACTTCCAAATAAGAGAACATACTTACATGACCTGGTTTGCTGCAAACAATGCCTTGAATTTCCAAATAACTGAATGTAAGTTCGAGCTGAAAGTGAAAATAAAGAAATAAATACATTTTTTTAAAATAGCACAAAACTGGGCCTTCAAATTATGAAAGAGGACAGAAAGCACAAATTATTTTCTTGATACAAATCTAGACTGCTTGCGGACACCACTAGGGGGAGCTTAAAAAATACTTACCATATATGAGCTTGTGATCAGAGCACCATGATACGATAACACAGGTTCTCTGCGGACAACTGCCTGTGTCATGCTATTACGGTGCTGTGATCATGTGGGCACTGCCACTTTGCCTGCGCAATCAGGAACAGGACCATGGCTGAAAACACAGCAGTGGTCCTACTCTAATGGAAGAGTAATTTAACCCATTAAGGACACAGCCTTATTTCACTTTAAGGACCAGGCCATTTTTTGCAAATCTGACAAGTGGCACTTTAAGTGGTGATAACTTAAAAACACTTTGACTTATCCAGGCCATTCTGAGAATGTTTTTTCGTCAAATATTGTACTTCATGACACTCGTAAAATAAAGTAAAAAAATAATATTTTTACCAAAAAGTTACAAGTTTCAATTTCTCCACTTCTATAATACATAGTAATACCTCCAAAAATATTGGGAATGTAAAGTAATAACTATGTCTACTTCATGTCTGGATCATTTTGAGAATGATATTTTATTTTTGGGGGATGTTACAAGGCTTAGAAGTTTAGAAGCAAATCTTGAAATTTTTCAGAAATGTTCAAAAACCAATTTTTTAGGGACCAGTTCAGGTCTGAAGTCACTTTGCGAGGCTTACATAATAGAAACCACCCAAAAATGACGCCATTTTAGAAACTGAAGGTATTAAAAACTGATTTTACAAACATCGTAAACCCTTTAGGTGTTCCACAAGAATTAATGGAAAAAAGAGATATCATTTAAAAATTTAACTTTTTTGCAAGCTTTTCCATTTTAATATTTTTTTCCAGTTACAAAGCAAGGGTTAACAGCCAAACAAAACTTAGCATTTATGGCCCCGATTCTGTACTTTACAGAAACACCCCATATGTGGTTGTAAACTGCTGTACGGGAACACGGCAGGGCGCAGAAGGAAAGGAATGCCATACGGTTTTTGGAAAGCAGGTTTTGCTGGAGTGTTTTTTTTTACACCATGTCCCTTTTGAAGCCCCCCTGATGCACCCCTAGAGTAGAAACTCCATAAAAGTGACCCCATCTAAGAAACTACACCCCTCAAGGTATTCAAAACTGATTTTACAAACGTCATTAACCCTTTAGGTGTTCCACAAGAGTTATTGGCAAATGGAGATGAAATTTTTAGAATTTCAATTTGTGGGCAAATTTTCCATTTTAATCCATTTTTTCCAGTAACAAAGCAAGGGTTAACAGCCAAACCAAACTCAATATTTAGTGCCCGGTTTCTGTAGTTTACAGAAAGACCTCATATGTGGTCGTAAACTGCTGTACAGGCACACGGTAGGGCGCAGAAGGAAAGGAATGCCATACGGTTTTTGGAAGGCAGATTTTGCTGGACTGTTTTTTTTTTTTACACCATGTCCCATTTGAAGCCCCCCTGATGCACCCCTGGAGTAGAAACTCCAAAAAAGTGACCCCATTTTAGAAACTACGGGATAGGGTGGAAGTTTTGTTCATACTTTCGTACATATGATTTTTGGTTGCTCTAGATTACACTTTTTGTGAGGCAAGGTAACAAGAAATAGCTGTTTTGACACAGTTTTTATTTTTTGTTATTTACAACATTCATCTGACAGGTTAGATCATGTGGTATTTTTATAGACCAGGTTGTCACGGACGCGGCGATATCTAATATGTATACTTTTAAAAAAAAATTATGTAAGTTTTACACAATGATTAGTTTTTTTAAACCCCAACAAAAAATCATGTTTTAGTGTTTCCATAGTCTGAGATCCATAATGTTTTCAGTTTTTGGGCGATTATCCTGGGTAGGGTATGATTTTTGCGGGATGAGATGATGGTTTGATTGGCACTATTTTGGGGTGCGTTTGACTTTTTGATCGCTTGCTATTACACTTTTTGTGATGTAAGATGTCAAAAAGTAATTAATTTAGAACAGTTTTTATTTTTTACGGTGTTCATCTGAGGGGTTAGGTCATGTGATATTTTTATAGAGCCGGTCAATACGAACGCAGCGATACCAAATATGTATACTTTATTTTTTATTGCAAGTTTTACACAGTAACAGCTTTTTTAAAACAAAAAAATTATGCTTTAGTGTTTCCATATTCTGAGCAATAGTTTATTTTATTTTATGGGCGATTGTCTCAGGTAGGGGCTAATTTTTTGTGGGATAAGGTGACGGTTAGATTGGTACTATTTTGGTGGGCAAACGCCTTTTTGATCGCTTGCTGTTGTATTTTTTGTGATGTAAGGTGACAAAAAAAATGGTTTATTTAGCACAGTTTTTATTTTTTACGGTGTTCATCTGAGGGGTTAGGTCATGTGATATGTTTATAGAGCAGACGCGGCGATACCCAATATGCACACTTTCCCCACCGCCCCTATTTTTTAAACTTTATTTGGGAAAATGACGTTTTTGTTTATTTTTACTTGAAACTACATTTTTTGGGGGGGAAAACTTTAACGCTGGGTTCACACCTAGGCGTTTCTCAAACGCGCGTTTCTATGCGCGTTTTTGTCACGCGTTTTATGCGCGTTTTTTTTAATAGTGAACGCGCGTTTGACGCGCGTTTGGGTGATTGACAGCAGTGTTGTCCAAAGAGTCTATGGCCCAAACGCGCGTCAAACGCGCCAAAAAAAGCTCCTGTACTTGTTTGAGCGTCGGGCGTTTTACAGCGCGATCGTACGCGCTGTAAAACGCCCGGGTGTGAACCCTTCCCATAGGGAATCATTGGTTCTTGCCTGTTGTGCGTTTTACAGCGCGTAGGAACGCGCTGTAAAACGCTCAGGTGTGAACCCAGCGTAATTGTTTCAACTTTCTTTTTACTTTATTTTTTGCCCCACTTTGGGACTTCAACTTTTGGGGGGTCTAATCCCTTTACAATGCATTCCAATACTTCTGTATTGGAATGCATTGGCTGTATGAGTAATACAGTGAGTATTACTCATACAGCTTCCGGCCTGTGAGATCCATGGGGATGGATCTTTTAGGCTAGTCACCAGAAGGCAGCGCGATGCATTCCATGCCATCGGTTCCCCCCTACAGCCGCATGGGGACCCAATGGCACGCCCGATCACCGCCGCAAGCACAGGTAAAAGCCGCAAACTGCGGGTCTGAAATGACCCCCCCCCCCTCCCCCCGCGCATTTAGCCAAGGTGCCTGCTCAACGATTTGAGCAGGCACCGGGCTCCGATCCCCGCCCGCCGGGAGGCGGTGATCGGAACTATACATGACGTACTGGTACGTCATGTGTCCTTAAGTGGTTTAATCCTTGTATGCCATGATCAGATTGCAGGACACAAGAGGAAAGCAAAGAAAGGATCCCCCTTTGATCATATCACAAGGATTTCCTGTGACAAGATCTTTACCCACAAACAATGGATGGATCCTAGGGTAATCTATTAAAGGGGTTGTGCCACGAAAAATATTCTACCAGCACCCGGATCTGAATAATTCTGTAACTAGTTTAGTAGTAGTAACTAGTATAAGTTTCCACATGCACTTAAGGGAATTTACAGGAGTAGAATATTGCTGACTTTTCCTCAGGATAGGTCATCAGTATCTGAATATGGGGTGGGGGGGGAGTCTGAACCCCAGAACTTCCACCAATCAGCTTTTTGAAGAGGTTGACAATTCAGTGAGCTCAGTGGCCTGTCCCTAGGCCAGTGACGTCACGTTCATCGATCGGATGTCCTGTGTGAATCTCAGTCACTATACAAATGTATGACGATGCACATGGTTCGCTGTGAGGGAGCCGCAGTGCTCACCGGAGCACCGTGGCCTCTGTAAACAGCTGATCGGCAGGGGTGCCAGATGTCGGACCCCCAGCAATCAGATATTGATGACCTATCCGCAGGATATTCTGCTTCGGTGAAGCCTATTAACCACAAGACTTGTACAACATTCCCAGAATAATGATTTCAAATAGGATATTATAAGAAAACCGAAGAAAAGTCTTATTATGTAAAGTTCTATAAAGTGCTACTTTCGCAGTCATCAATAGCTTATGCAACACAACGACCAGTAAATCATATGACTATCAGTGTGACAGCGAGAAGTAATCAACCGTAAAATCACAAATCATAAGGGCGCCAATTCCATTAGTCATCACATCTCATCACTGAGAATTCATAGGTTGACAGGCGCTGCCTATCTACAAAGGATTGAGCATGTTGAAATGCATCTTGCCTTATCTAGATAAGATAAGATGCCTTTATTGTCACTGTACAATACAATGTAATACAATGTACAATACAATGAAATGTTGTTTGGAGCAATCCTAGATGCCATGGACAGAGGAACAAGAACTGACATTTAAACTAAAGCATTACACTAGAAAAAAACTAAACATTGCACTAGAAGGCATTACTTTTCACAGTTCAAAGCATATATATATAGCAAGAGCAAAGTAGGAAGTGCTTGTGAGTATATATACACTGATTCAGACACCACTGCAGACAAGAGGTCCTCATGGGGTCATGAATGCAGCAGTCACTTTCAGTCTGTGGTAGTTTCTATCCTAGGAAGGGGCAATAGTCTAAGCATTTAGGAGAATGATTGCTTTGGGGTAAAAGCTGTTCTTCAGCCTAGTGATGCGGGCATGTAGGGCTCTAAGACGCCTACCGGAGGGTAGGGGAGTGAAAAGGCTGTGGCCGGGGTGAGTTGGATCCCCGCAGACAATTTTTGCCCTGTTGCTGCAGCGAGCAGTGAAGATGTCATCCAGTGATGGTAACCGAGTACCAGTAATTCTGCCAGCCATTCTGATGATGCGCTTGAGGGTCTTCTTGTCCTCAGAAGAGCAGCCGGAGTACCACACTGTAATAGAATCTGTTATCACATATTGCATGGTGCACCTATAAAAATTGACAAGCAGCTGTTTTGGGAGTTGTGCTTTCTTCAGACTCCTCAGAAATAAAGCCTCTGAAGGCCTTTTTTGGTAATTTCTGTTGTGTTTTTTATCCATGATAGGTCCTGACTAATATGAACTCCCAAGAATCTGAAACTTTGAACTATCTCCACGTTTTCACCATTAATGCTAATGGGATGGTGTCCATTTTGTTTCTTCTTCCTAAAATCCAGAATTGGCTACTTTGTTTTCTTGGTATTGAGTATAAGGTTGTTGTTCTTACTCCATCTCTCTAGGTTCTCAACCTCTTTCCTATAGGCTGTTTCATCGTTGTTGGAGATTAGGACTATCACGGTCGTGTCATCTGCAAATTTTATAATGGTATTGTGAATAGGTTTACAGTCATTTGTGAAGAGGGAGTAAAGGAGAGGGCTCAACACACAGCCTTGCGGTACCCCAGTGTTTAGTGTTAAGGATGCAGAAAAGTGCTTGCCCATGCGTACGATTTGTGGTCTTTTTGTAAGAAAATCCAGTATCCAGTTGCACAGGTGTGAGCTGAGACCCAAAATGTTCCGTTTCGTTGCCAACTTGTTGGGAGGGATGGTGTTAAAAGCCGAGCTGTAATCAATGAACAGCATCCGCACATAGCTGTCTCTCTGCTCCAGGTGTGACAGCGCAGTGTGAAGGGTAAGCGAGACAGCATCCTCAGCCGACCTATGTGCTCTGTAAGCAAACTGGTATTGGTCCATGGAGGTGCAGATCTTGCTCTTCATGTGCCTGAGGACAAGTTGTTCAAAACACTTCATAGCAATAGGAGTGAGAGCCACCAGGCGATAATCACTTAAGGTCTTCACCCCGGCCTGTTTTGGAATTGGGACAATTGTGGAGGACTTCAGGCAAGTGGGGACAATGGCCTGCTCTAGTGAGCTATTAAATATACTGGTAAATACTGTTTTCAGCTGTTTAGCACAGTTTTTTTAGGACTTTTCCAGGAACTTCATCAGAGCCAGTTGCTTTGTGGGGATTAATGTGGCTGAAGGCCCATTCTACCTCATGTGCTCTCAGCATCAGGGAATATGATGGAGCCTCTTGCTGGGCAAATTTGATGATAGGCAGCTCATTGCCTTTGTCAAATCGTGCAAAAAAGTTATTTAGGTCATCAGGAGAGAAAGAATTTCCAGCGTTGATAGAACAGGTGTTGCTCTTATAATTCGTAATGGACTTGATACCCTGCCACATGCGTTGGGAATCAGAGCTTGTAAAATGATGTTGTATTTTTGTTTTGTAGCAGTGCTTCGCCTTCTTAATGCCCCTCTTCAGATTGGACCTGGCTGTTTTGTACTCCTCTGGGTCTCCCTTTCAGAAAGCAATGTGTCCCGTGCCTTCAAAAGGTTTTGGACATTTCTGTTTATCCATGGTTTCCTATTTGGGAAGGTCCGAATGATTTTGGTATCAGTGACATAGTCTATGCAAAATGTAATATAGGCTAGGACAGAGGAGGCATGTATGTTTAAGTCTGTGTGATTTTCCTTTGTAGCTGCCTGTTTAAACAAATCCCAATCTGTGTCCTCAAAACAATCCTGTAGTCTCGTTGTGGCTCCTTCAGGCCAAACTCTGATTGTATGCAAAGTAGGCTTAATCCTGGCGATAAGAGGTTTGAATGCTGGAGCTAAAAACAAAGAAATGTGATCCAACCTGCCAAGATGGGGGGCAGGTGATGCTGTATAAGCATTTGCTATGTTGCAATAGACACTATTTCTCCCCCTAGTTTGGAATTTAACAAACTGGTAGAATTTGGGGAGCACAGTTTTGAGATTGGCTTGGTTAAAATCACCCGCTAAGATGAACACTCCATCTGGATGGATATTTTGCAGACTGTTCGTAATATCATGCAATTTGGACAGTGCCAGCTTAACATTAGCTTGTGGAGGAATATAAACTACGGTGAGATACACGACTGTGAATTCCCTCGGTAAGTAGAACGGTCTGCATTTAAGTGTCATAGGTTCTAAATCAGCAGAGCAATATTGTTCAGCAATGACTGTGGAGGTACACCAAGCCTTATGGACATAAATACACACTCCACCTCCCTTATTCTTACCGGACTCAGCGGTTCGATCCATTCGGTAGGCAGTCTGATCCGCAAGTTCAATAGCCTCGTCCGGGATGTTAGTATTTAGCCAGGTTTCGGTGAAAAATGAGGCACAAGTGTTCATCCTATCAGATGAGATCCTCGGTCTCAGCTCATCGATCTTGTTCACTATAGACTGGGTATTTGCGACGAACAGGCTGGGTAGTGCTTGCTTGTTTGGGGGGTTCTTTAATCGAGTATTGATGCCACCCCTCTTGCCCCGCTTCTGCTTCCTTTCCAGTCTCCTCCTGTGCCGTCGCTTCGATGGTATAATCATCCAGTCGGGCACCGATGTCCTTAGAATCTCATCCGGGATATTAGGGGGTGGTGGTGGAACAGGACCTTTCATTCTGATGTCCAGTAGCTCTTGCACACTATACGCTGTGTGTGCTGTAGCAGACTGAATACAGTTGCTCGCTGTGCTTAAAATTAAGGCAATAACTATGTAAAAAATAAGAAATTGGCATCTAAATGGAGAGCTCCAGGCTGCTGCATCCATGCGCATCTACTCCTCAAACAGCGGATGTTGGGAGACAATCTGGATTCGATTTCTGAAATCAGTAGGAAACATCAGCCGTTATGTGAAGTGTATCGTCAGATTCCAATCATGAAGGGGAAAAAAAATTCCACTGGAATGACCAAGCGTATTGTAATTTGTCAGTATTTTGGCTCTGGATTGCACACGAATTCCAGATGATACTGTGTATCATCAGTATTGCTTCAGTATTTCCTCACGTTGCATTTGATATTAGGAATGAAGAGCTATATAGCTATATATTCATTACTAATGTGATCCAGGCAAGTGTCATGGCAGTCGAGGTGACTGTGACTTCAGACTACTGCTTCCCTGGCATTAAGTTTTGTCACTTTCTACACTGTACTAATGTAAAGCAAATGGAGTGAGAAAGCAGAGCAGGGGACGTTACACATCTCAAGTTGGGAGCATGAAGATAAACAACCAGTGAACACACTGATGGAGGCTAGTGAGCAAGTTTAAAGGGATTTCCAGCCGGTAGACATCGATGACCTATCCCGAGGAAAGGTCATTAACAACCCATCGATGGGAGCACGGCAGCTGGCACCCCACCAATCACCCGATTTTTTAGGCGCTGGCTGCTGCTGAAAACAGCTGATCAGTGAGGGTTTCTGGGTGTCAGACCCCCACTTATCTGATATTGATGACCTATCCGGACTTTGCAAAACTTTATGAAACTCAAACGCTATCATAGCTACTATGCTATTACCTAACTCCAGTAGTCAGTCCAAGATCAGAAACACTTAAAACAGAAGTAGAAAGATGAACCTACCTTGGTTGGGACTCGGGCAGTTAATATAAATGCTC
Source organism: Bufo gargarizans (assembly GCF_014858855.1). Lineage (NCBI taxonomy): Eukaryota > Metazoa > Chordata > Amphibia > Anura > Bufonidae > Bufo > Bufo gargarizans. The sequence continues at coordinate 305,554,568 of NC_058082.1, read as the reverse complement.
GACATGATGTTAGCACCTAGAAATACAAAAAAAAATAAAAAATTGAAATTACATTGAATCCAGTTAACAAATTAGGTTTAAATGAACAACGACAAATTAAAGTGGACCTGTCACCAATGGAAATGCAAAATATAGAGCAGAAGGAGCTGAGCAGGCTGATATATAGTTTTATGGGAAAAGATTCAGCAATTTTTTTATTTCATTCATTGAAATTCCTGCTCTGGGCTTTGAAGTTCAGGAGGCGGTCCTATCAGTGATTGACAGCTATCTTTGTATACACCGTCACAGAGGAAGGCTGTCAATCACTGATAGAACCACCTCCCTGACTCCATAGCTCAGAAGGGTACTGGGAAATCCCTACTTGTAGATCTCTAGCAATCAGCTTTTATCTGTGGGGTAACATGGCAAAAAGTGTTCAATTTTCCTGGAGCTCTACCACAGGAGAATAAGTATTACAAAGCATCCATTGAAATTAGTATCTGGTCTCTGCTCTGGCCCAAAAAATTACAAGCAAGAACCACCACCTTGCTATTAAAGGGGTTATTCCACAGGGAGTCCTACCGCTGGGGCACCCCTACTGATTACGAGAACGGAGGCTCTGTACCCAAACAGAATGGTTGGATGGAAATGTGCGCCGCCATTCCATTCATTTCTATGGAAGTGTAGGGGCGCTGTACTCCGCTATCGCTGGTGCTTCCATAGGAATAAGTGAAGTGACCACCATTCAGGGGGGCTCCACAGGGTACAGGGCCCCCTGATTGTAGGACCCCTACCAATCAAGTTTATACCTATTCTATGGATAGGGGATAACTCTCCCAACCGGAATGCTCCTTTAAGGCCTCATGCACACAACTGTGTCTGTATTTCGGTCTGCAACTATGGATTTGCAAAATATGGATATCTTCCGTGTGCATTTTTCTCACTCCCATCAATTGAAATTACTTTTCTCGTCCGCGGACTAGAATAAGGAATGTTCTATAATTTGCGGAACGGCCACATGAATCCGCAAAAAATACAGATGTATGCATGGCCCCATAGAATTGATCTGGGCTGTATGACATCCTCAAAAATGCAGATAGTACACAGATGAAAAATACAGCTGTGTGCATAAGGCCCAACACAGAATTTCCAAATAGGGAATATGAAAATAGGCTTTTTAAACTGGACATCTCCTTTAGAAACAGACATGTAATACAAATATAATATAATATGTATACACACACACACACACATATATATATATATATATATTAGCAACCTGTAGTGCTAGTGTAGATACACATATTTAAAAACCATACTAAAGTACTGATATATAAGTGGGGGTAAAAGTGGGATGAAAATATGGAGTTCATGCCCCACTAACATCTCCAGGGAAGACTATGGGTTTTATACAGACACTTGTATAATGAAATATGATTAGCATTTTTAAATACAGATATACAGAGCTAGCTAGGTTCACAGCCTGCAGCAGAGGTTCATTGGGAGCCATCACAGATTCTAGCAAAAAAACTGGACAAAATACTGTATCTGGCAGAATCCCAAAAACCGTAACGGAAACTGGATGGATCCCATTATGATCCATTGGATCCATCGAGTGCCATTGCTCTCCTAGCTATGTTGGAACAATTGATCCAGAGTTTTTTTTCTGTTCCTATACTAGAATAAAAAACTAAAAAGCAATTGTTATGGCAGTGGGTGTTGAACCATTGTGTCAACCAACACACTTGACTTTGGGATAAACCTAAGGGCATTATCCTGGCAGTATTGACCCTTTAACCCCAGTACAGGAATCTGGACTTCGCTGCAGGGGAACCACCAAGCCACTACCTCGTAGAGTAGTCTATTGGGTGGTTGACAGCTGACCTATGGGGGTCAGAGACCCCAATGCAGAGTACAAAAGAGTTAAGCAAAATTGTAGTCAGGAAAAGGCTGAGGTCAACACAAGTAGAGTATGTTCTAATATAATGTCTGAAGTCAGAACGGCAGTAAAGTATGGGGGTCTGGTAAGGTCACAGAGGGTCAGAATCCAGTAAATGGGCAGAGTCTCTGTACATGGGTAGACAACAGAATACAGCACACCTTTGCAGGAAACTAGCAAGCTAGACAACCTATTGCTCAGGCACCTTCCCAGAGGTAATCCAGGTTTGGCAGCCATTGGCTGGTGAAAATTAGGCTGCAGGCACTGACCCTTTAAGAGCTGAAGGGGGTGCACACTTGCCCTACAGGAAGTGGAGGGGTGGCTTTGCTGGCAAGCAGGAAGCAGACAGCTAGACTCGCCAGGAAGAAGGCAGCGGGAGGCAGGTCTGGTTCACTGAGCAGGGTAAGTGGGGCACCAGCGGCTTGCACCAATAGTGATCTGAATCTAGGGTACTGTAAACCCTTTACAAAGGTCCAAGTCTTCCTTATAATCAGCAGTTTCTTTCTTTCTGATCTGCAACACTGTCGTGACACAGCCTACATCTCAGTGCCTCCAATTATATAAAAACTCACATCTCCCTGCATTCCATATACCAGACTGGCTAAGGGAAAGGTTTTACACACAGGCAAGCAAAACATGAAGATTAGTTACCACTCGGTGCTCACGATTTACTCAAATGCACCAGAATAAAAAAATACAAATAAATGAAAGCAGTATATCATTTACAGACTGCAGTAGCGCAAAGCGTAACATAAAATTCATTTGCTGGAGCGGCTAGTACTGAAAGATCCTGCCACACAGCAAAGCCAAAAATCCAAAACTAGTTCACATTCCATGCATCACATCCATCGCTATACGTTCTGCAAACAATAGGCAGACCTTCAGACACAAATGCAATCCGTCCCTTGAAGGAATCAAAATTTTCTGGTATTAGAACAGAAAGGCCAATCAGCAATGTGGAAAATTCACCATGACACGTATCAGGTTTGTCATGATGGTTAACATCCTTCTCATACGTGAAACTATATTTCATGCTCCAGAGAGAAAGAAGGATGCAGTCAACAAGATGAAAAATCTGTAGGTTCACTCAATTTGAAAAAGCTCACTGGTACTGAAAAGGCAATTTAATTTAGCAGTGGACGCTGGCTGCAGACTTTCTGCATCGGTGTCTCCTAGAGTACCGCAAAAATGTAATTTCATTTGTAACCATAACAGACCTTAACAGGTCCTCGCTAGGAGATGCTATCAATACCCATTGGTGCAGATATAGCTGCTGTATCACAAGATGATTGTGCCACTTCATCTCCTGGCAACTCTGGGCGGCTTTTTCTGAAGGCCATATGGACATTTTAAAGTGTATTACTCAATATCTGGTGTTTACTCAGTCTTAGTTTATAACTTTTAATCTGAAGCAAATGAATCTAAAAGGATTAGGTTGCATCTATCGGAGATGTATGTAGCAATGTAGATAACAAATCAGACTAGACCACCTGAGTCGTACAGCAATTAGAAGTGGTCAAATTAAAACTTAACTTTTATTATACAATGGTTAAGAAAAATGGCCCCAAAATAAGGTAATATACAATTACAACAATAAAGAAGCATGGTAGGTCACCCCACAGATGATTGTGGTACCGGATAGCCAAGACACGCTTAATAGCGAAGGTGCTCGGCAGCACCAGAAATAAATAACCAGATGGTCCTACCGCTCCGATGAAATGCTTCTCGGTGCAACGGTTGCCTCACCGATATTGGATGATGTCCATACAACAAGGCTGCAAACAGTTGCTGATCACAGGGTTAGGAAAGCTAAGCTAGCTGGCCCTAAAGATGCCCTGGGGACCTACACTCGCCTAGGTGACCTGATCACGGACCCCCGTGACCAGACACAAGCAGGAACCTAGCCCTAGAATTATTGCGCCCTAGTAAGCACTCTCCTACCTATTCCCTACACGCATGTTTCGCTGAAATATGAGTATAAAGCTCATCAGGGGAAACAAAAAGGGAGCTTGGGCTGACTAGCTGAACGGGGTACAGACAGTGATGCTAGCCGAGACCCCTAGACAGCAAAATGAGATGTCCACGGACCAGATGTGGCTCCAGATGGACTAACTGGCAGTACACATGGGAGAGGACCACTGATACTTGACCACCCTTCCTCTGCCAAAGAACTAGCGCATAGACTGATGTAGGCTTCTCCCAGCTGTCAATTTATTCATACAGTTCTATCAGAAAAAACTGTGGAATGGCAAAATTCAAAGTTGTAAATGTAAAATGCAAGATTATCTATAATTGTTATATTATGAGGAGCTGACCACCCCTTTGCTCCTATCCTAAAGCCCCTGAGCAGATTATAGTACAGAAAAAACAAACAAAAGAAAACCTGTTCGCTACTCCATTCCTGGTCGGTTCAAGTCCCCGCTACGCCCAGTCGCAGGCCCCTGTGTCTTAAACTCTACGTGATTCACATTAGTAAGAAAATCTATGGCACACCAAAATTCTTTTTAGGAATTCTACAAATAATTTTGGCGTACCTCTGATTTTCTTACTAACGTAGATCGACAATTGCCTTTTATGAGCACCCACCACTAAAGGGGGTGCAGATCTCATCCTTCTAAAGCCTGTGACTGGCCACAGCAGTCACAGGACCCAGTCATTTCTTGGTCCTGCAGGGACTGGAAGCGGCCATTAATGGAGAAGTGGTGGAACTGCAGACAGTTGAGACTTTCCTTATATACAGTACAGACCAAAAGTTTGGACACACCTTCTCATTCAAAGAGTTTTCTTTATTTTCATTATTTTCATGACTATGAAAATTGTAGATTCACACTGAAGGCATCAAAACTATGAATTAACACATGTGGAATTATATACATAACAAAAAAGTGTGAAACAACTGAAAATATGTCATATTCTAGGTTCTTTAAAGTAGCCACCTTTTGCTTTGATTACTGCTTTGCACACTCTTGGCATTCTCTTGATGAGCTTCACTCTTTTGCCTTCACTCTGTGGTCCAGCTCACCCCAAACCATCTCGATTGGGTTCAGGTCCGGTGACTGTGGAGGCCAGGTCATCTGGCGCAGCACCCCATCACTCTCCTTCATGGTCAAATAGCCCTTACACAGCCTAGAGGCGTGTTTGGGGTCATTGTCCTGTTGAAAAATAAATGATGGTCCAACTAAACGCCGCTGCAAGATGCTGTGGTAGCCATGCTGGTTCAGTATGCCTTCAATTTTGAATAAATCCCCAACAGTGTCACCAGCAAAGCACCCCCACACCATCACACCTCCTCCTCCATGCTTCACAGTGGGAACCAGGCATGTAGAGTCCATCCGTTCACCTTTTCTGCGTCGCACAAAGACACGGTGGTTGGAACCAAAGATCTCAAATTTGGACTCATCAGACCAAAGCACAGATTTCCACTGGCCTAATGTCCATTCCTTGTGTTCTTTAGCCCAAACAAGTCTCTTCTGCTTGTTGCCTGTCCTTAGCAGTGGTTTCCTAGCAGATATTCTACCATGAAGGCCTGATTCACACAGTCTCCTCTTAACAGTTGTTGTAGAGTCTGCTGCTAGAACTCTGTGTGGCATTGACCTGGTCTCTAATCTGAGCTGCTGTTAACCTGCGATTTCTGAGGCCTGACAGGGCACACCTGTGAAGTGAAAACCAGGTGACTACCTCTTGAAGCTCATCAAGAGAATGCCAAGAGTGTGCAAAGCAGTAATCAAAGCAAAAAGTGGCTACTTTGAAGAACCTAGAATATGACATATTCTATTTTTGTTATGTATATAATTCCACATGTGTTAATTCATAGTTTTGATACCTTCAATGTGAATCTACAATTTTCATAGTCATGAAAATAAAGAAAACTTTTTGAATGAGAAGGTGTGTCCAAACTTTTGGTCTGTACTGTATGTTCAGTTTTACAGGTCCCTACCAAAGGGGTTTCTATGTTACCATGATTACCACAGATGACTGCATTTATGGGATTGTGTTTTCTAAAACTTAAAGGGCCAATGCTTTTATTCGCCAAGTTCTCCCTTCAAAATTACAGATAACAAGTCAGCTTGGTCTGTGAAGTAGAGCAGCTCAGATACATTCGTCCTCATTCCCCATTGTGCTTTCTGTTATCAATCAGCTGCCCTACAAAATCATCTCTTCAGCCAAAACTCATAAACCACTGCGGAGAATGAAGCACGAATATCAGTAGGCTGGTGAAACACTACTATGGCTATCAGTAACACGTCTCTTCTAATAAAGCTCAGCTTGCCGACTTCATTACCTTCACTTTGTCTCCCCTGCTCGTTTCCCTTGACATGTCAGCCCTAGAACCACATCATAATTCTACCGCTTCACAAACCTGTCTCCAACAAATCAATAGATATGTTTATTCAGTCAGTACAACACTTTTCTAAAATCTGAAAATATCAAGGAAAATTGTTTTGTTTCTCTTAAAGCAGCTGACGGACCTGGACCTTCAAAATGTGGAATGTTCACTGCCTGAGCCATCCTCTCAGCTGCTGGCTGGGTACATAACAATCTGGTCCTCTCAACATTAATTAACGCTAGGATAATCAGATGCCCCCCACCTGAATTTAACTGTATCACCATCCTCCGGACGCACTATGGTATTTGTTTCTGTTGGGGCAGTATTTTGTGCTGCACTATTGTATTGCTGGCCGCACCTACTTGCGTTGTCCCTGCCTACTTGTCTTGGCCCTACCTTCGGTCAATTTGACTTCCCTACAACATGGAGCCACTTTTACTTTTTTCCCAGGGCCACTTTAAAGGGAACCTGTCACCGGGATTTTGGGTATAGAGCTGAGGACATTGGTTGCTAGATGGCCACTAGCCCATCCGCAATACCCTGTTCCCATAGCTCTGTGTGCTTTTATTGTTGAAAAAAAAACCGATTTGATACATATGCAAATTAACCTGAGATGAGTCCTGTACGTGAGATGAGTCAGGGACAGGACTCATCTCAGGTTAATTTGCATATGTATCAAATCGGTTTTTTTACACAATAAAAGCACACAAAGCTATGGGGACTGGGTATTGCGGATGTGCTAGCTGCCATCTAGCTACCCATGTCCTCCGCCCTATACACAAAATCCCGGTGACAGGTTCCCTTTAAGTTCCCAGTCCACCCCTGCCTTTGCAAGCTGGGCATAATGGAAACTAGATGTTCCAAATTTTGGCCAAATTCATGTCGAGATTTAATGTACTCACATCAGTAAAAGTGGACCACAATGTCTGTACTAATGGCTGGAGAAATCTGTTCTAAAGCTGAAAGTTTTTCTGGCTTCTTTACTGCATTTATAAAGTTGTCCTGGCTTGTTAATTAGTCATTTAGACATCTCAAAGGCCTGACCAGTCAAGTTGCAGCTTCTGGGATTGTCATCAATTTGTATGTCTTTTGACAATGACTGTTGCAGTGGGTGTACATACATGATCATTCTCAGATGAAATTAACAGTAATTATGGTAACCTTCAAGTGTGCAGCTGAAACCGTTTTTCTAAGCCATCGAAATCTCAAACAAAAACAATTGTTCACCCTTTGCCCTTTCATGCATGGTTTTTGATTTTTTTTTAAAGAAATCTACATTTTCCACACTTTTTTAGTTAACACCGCATAACTGCAGGCTTAAAGAGGTTTTCCGGAATTTTCATATAGATGGTTATAGGTTGTTAGTACGAGATCGATGAGGAACCCACTCCCAACATCCACACTGATCAGCTATTTTAAGGGAATCCATGACGAGTGCCACAACCTTCTCACTGGATAGCAACTGTGCTTGTTATCGCAACTCAGCCCCATTCATTTGAATGGGACTGATAGGCATACAAGCCATGCAAGTGATGAACATAACATCATGTGGCCCAGGAACCCGCTAACTGCTCAACCTCTTCAAATGAGCACCGAGTGGGTAGAGGGGTCGGAAATCAGACCCCCACCAATCTCATATTTATGACCTATTCCAAGATGAAACGTCTTTAAAAGCAGAGTGCAATTTCTGCTGCTTATGATCCAAACAATCCTATACACATTTAATGATGCAGAAATCTGGGCTAGTCTCACCAGTCCATTGTTCTAGGCTAGGGATGTATGACTTTTGTGTCCAATGGTCACACGGTCATAAAGACCACTCTGTAAGGCTGCAATAAAAGTTAAAGGAGTAATTACCATCAGACACCTATCGATATGGCACCTAACAGGAGAAAAGGAGTCACCTACTCTATCTTTTGAACTCGTAAAATGGAGACTTTCTCCACTGTAGTTTATGTGAGTTTCTGAAACAGCCAAGTACTTCACTACTCTCAGACTATAAAGAACAGCTGCATGTGACCCTCGGGTAGTGAACCCAGGGCTCCAGACAAAAAGAAAATATCAAGGAGCCATTGGCTCCTAACCTGAAAAATTTAAGAGCCAAATTTAAAATATATATAATTACCGTCTAATAAAAAAAATAAAAAAAAAATAACACATGTCTTGTCTTTTGACTATTTCGATACCATAAAAAAGTATTGCGATACTCAATACCATGTAGAAAAAATAAAACGCCAAAAAAGCCGTGTGCATTCCAGATTTTATGGAACGTCTGGACCATAATAGAACAGTCCTAACCTAATTTTTGTCGGGACAAGGTGACAAAAAAAAAATAAGGCAAATTATATATATATATATATATATATATATATATATATATATATTTAAATATTTTAATATGTAATTTTTTTATTTGTAATATATTTTATATGTAAAATTGGGCACGGGGTGATTTAAACTTAATATTTTGGTGTTTTTTAACTTTTTTTTTAACTTTTTATTTAATACCTATTTACCCCCTTAGGGGCTAGAACCTGGGATCTTTCATCCCTTGTCCTATTCACCCTGATAGAGCTCTATCAGGGTGAATAGGATCTTACATTGTCCCTGCTGCCCTGTGCACTGCCACCAATGATAATACCTGGGAGATGGGGGGTTGGGGGCGCACTGCACCACCAATGATTATTAGACTTCGGGGGGGAGGGGTCGCACTGCGCCACCAATGATTCCGATTTATAATACTGACGGGTTAATAGCAGCGGATCGCAGCGTGCAGACATAGAGGCTAGGTGCAGGGTATGGCATATGGCCGGCAACCGCAGCCTGTGTTTGTATCAAGCATAAACTATATTCATTGGTGGCGCAGTGGCCACAGCCCCTCCCCTCCTCCTCCCTGATATCAGCCCATTGGTGGCAGCGGAAGCGGCGGGTCTAGGCGCAAATGGCGACAAGACTACAAAGTCAAAGTGTGTCGGCGATCGCCACAAATCGCAGGTCAATTCAGACTCACAGGCCGGAAGCTGTATAAGTAATACACACAGTATTACTCATACAGCCAATGCATTCCAATACAGAAGTATTGTAATGCATTGTAAAGGATTAGATGCCCAAAAGTTCAAGTCCCAAAGTGGGACAAAAAATAAAGTGAAAAAAATAAAGTTGAAAAAAAGAAAGTTTTTCCCCCAAAAAATTAAAAGTTTCAAGTAAAAATAAACAAAAATGTCATTTTCCACAAATAAAAGTAAGAAAAAAATTGGTAAAAAATAGAGGGAAAAAAAGGTATACATATTAGGTATCGCCGCATTCGTATCGACCTGCTCTATAAACATATCACATGATCTAACCCCTCAAATGAACACCATAAAAAAAAAAAAAAGACTGCTAAATGAACCATTTTTTTGTCACCTTACATCACAAAAAGTACAACAGCAAGCGATCAAAAAGGCGTTTGCCCACCAAAATAGTACCAATCTAACCGTCACCTCATCCCGCAAAAAATGAGCCCCTACCTCAGACAATCGCCCAAAAAATAAATAAACTATGGCTCAGAATATGGAGACACTAAAACATCATTTTTTTGTTTTAAAAAAGCAGTTATTTTGTAAAACTTACATAAATAAATAAATAGTATACATATTTGATATTGCCGCGTTCGCATCGACCGGCTCTATACAAATATCACATGATCTAACCCCTCAGATGAACACCGTAAAAAAATAAAAACTGTGCGAAATCAACCATTTTTTGTCACCTTACATCACAAAAAGTGTAATAGCAAGTGATCAAAAAGTCATATGCACCCCAAAATAGTGCCAAACAGTCATCTCATCCTCCAAAAATCATACCCTACCCAAGGTAATCGCCCAAAAACTGAAAAAATTATGGCTTTCAGACTATGGAAACACTAAACCATGATTTTTTTTTGCTTAAAAAAATCATTGTGTAAAAACTTACATTAAATTTTAAAAAAAAAAAAAAAGGATACATATTAGGTATCACCGCATCCGTGACAACCTGGTCTATAAAAATATCACATGATCTTACCTGTCAGATGAATGTAGTAAATAACAAAAAATAAAAACGGTTCCAAAACAGCTATTTCTTGTTATCTTGCCTCACAAAAAGTGTAATATAGAGCAACCAAAAATCATATGTACCCTAAACTAGTACCAACAATACTGCCACCCTATCCCGTAGTTTCTAAAATGGGGCCACTTTTTAGGAGTTTCTACTCTAGGAGTGCATCACGGGGGGCTTCAAATGGGACATGGTGTCAAAAAAAACAGTCCAGCAAAATCTGCCTTCCAAAAACCGTATGGCATTCCTTTCCTTCTGCACCCTGCTGTGTGTCCATACAGCGGTTTACGACCACATATGGGGCGTTTCTGTAAACTACAGAATCTGGGCCATAAAAATTTAAAATTAAATAAATGGAAAATCTGCCAAAAAAGTGAAATTTTGAAATTGTATCTCTATTTTCCATTAATTATTGTGGAACACCTAAAGCAGGCATCCTCAAACTGCGGCCCTCCAGCTGTTGAAAAACTACAACTACCAGCATGCCCGAATAGCCTACAGCAAGGCATTGTGGAAGTTGTAGTTTTACAACAGCTGGAGGGCCGCAGTTTGAGGATGCCTGACCTAAAGGGCTAACAAAGTTTGTAAAATCAGTTTTGAATACCTTGAGGGGTGTAGTTTATAGAATGGGGTCATTTTTGGGTGGTTTATATTATGTAAGCCTCGCAAAGTGACTTCAGACCTGAACTGGTCCCTAAAAATGTTTTTTTTTTTGAAAATTTCAGAAAAATTTCAAGATTTGCTTCTAAACTTCTAAGCCTTGTAACATCCCCAAAAAATAAAATATCATTCCCAAAATGATCCAAACATGAAGTAGACATATGGGGAATGTAAAGTAAGAACTATTTTTGGAGGTATTACTATGTATTAAAGAAGTAGAGAAATTTAAACTTGGAAATTTAAAATTTTTTAAAAAATTTTGGGTAAATTTGGTATTTTTTTTATAAATTAAAATAAATTTTTTTTACTTCATTTTACCAGTGCCATGAAGTACAATATGTGACGAAAAAAACAATCTCAGAATGGCCTGGATAAGTCAAAGCGTTTTAACGTTATCACCACTTAAAGTGACACTGGTCAGATTTGCAAAAAATGGCCGGGTCTTTAAGGTGAAATAGGGCTGAGTCCTTAAGGGGTTAATGTAACTTAAAATTAGAATATTGTGAAAAGGTTCAATATTCTAGGCTCAAAGGGTCACACACTAGTCAGCTAATTAATCCATAGCCCCCGAGGGTACCTGAGATTGTGACTTTGGGGTTTCATAAGCTGCAAGCCATAATCATCCAAATTATAACAAATGAAGGCCTGAAATATCTCGCTTTGCATGTAATGAGTCTCTCTTATATTTTAGTTTCACCTTTTAAGTTGCATTACTGAAATAAAGGAACTTTGCACGTTATTCTAATTTTTCGAGTTTCACCTGTATACTTGCACAGAAACTAGTTTGGTACAACAGTTTGACAAGTAACTGCTAAACAATTTGAAACCAAAACGTCTTTTGGGCCTTTGCGGACCAAGGGGCTGTGTCTTGGCTGGCAAAGGGGTCTAACCAAAAATGCTGCATTTTGAGCCACAATGGCATCACTAATTTGGCATAAAATAGTGTCGCAAACTAAGCCAACCAATAGTTGGTACGGGGGGTGGGGGGGCGCAGGCTGAGTGTCAAGCCATACACCAAATTTGTCCACCTGAGCCACTCTGAGAAATCTGGTGCAGGTCTGGACAGCATGTCTAAAGTCACACCATCTACAACAAGATTAGAAAATCTGCCCTGTTGTCTTTCCACGCAGTTTTACCGTTGCCAGACAACTTGGATTGGAGCTGTATTTGAACCAAGTTGTGCAATTTATGTACCATTTTTATTTTACTAGGAGAAAATGTCACACCAGCCCCAGCCTTTTACAATAACTGGAATGTTAAATTTACAACATCTCCGTTTCTTATTTATAATGGGATAAACTCATTTATTGAAGGAAACAAGAAGTCCTTTATATTACATTATTACCCATTTCGGGGTGTAAAGCCGTAATCAGATAGGTTTTCAGGTCACAAAATCCTCATTTCTTACGGATTTGTGAAGCTGCATTTCAAACTCCACATTGTAAACTGGCATCATTTATTCATGCAGCCAAGCTTTTGTTCCAGTCCCCTGTCCCTTAGAAAAGCCAGCCTGGCAACAACAACCCTAATTGGTGCCTAGAGAGAACTTTCTAAATAAAAGCCCATTCAATATATTTTTGTAGGCCAAATACTAAATTGCATACCCATTTGTCACTGCCTGGGAATTTATAGGTAAATGCTTCTTGGGAGAACACTTTAGTATGTTTAAACTTTTTTAAATTAGATGTTCAATTTTTTTAGAGCCATGTTAATGTTCACATTTTTAAGCATGCAAACATATATATTTTTTTATTTAAAGCTGTATAGCCTGTGATGTTTAAAACTGTTCAACTTGGGTTTGGTTCTTTCTATATAATGGTTCCATAGACATAGGGCTCATGCACACGGCCGTTGCCCGGACGGCAAACAGTGACAGCGGGTCCGCAATACATGGGCCCCACCGCACACAGATGCGGATCCATTCACTTGAATAGGTCTGCAATGCAGGAGATGCTGTCCGGCGCGGAACGGAGGTATGGATCGGAAGCACTACGGAGGGCTTCTGTGCGGTATGATAACTTTGGTGCATCTTGCTAGAAATGAGACACTTTTCTCTCCAGTCACTCTCCATCCAAGTAAGGTGTAAAAAGTGATTAAAACACATAAAAAATGGAAGGCATGGTTTGTACTCCACAATTGTGGCTCATTTAGCTTTGTAAATGTCCCCCAATGTGTATAAATAAATGAATTTCGAGATGTAATTTTGCACATAAAAAAATGAATCTATAAAACAAGGACAAGGGCAACAAAACCCATTGGGAAGCACCGGCGAAGGAATGTACCCTTTCATGCCATATGATCCATCAAGCTGCAGTTAACTTAGAGACGTATATGCGTATCCAATGAAGTAGACAACATTGAAAGGGCAAGTAGACGAGCCCAGAAAAACAGAAACTTCCAAACGGATCCTCTTTTTCCCACTGTCCTAAGATCTGGACTCCTCAGCCATCGTTGGATGCACAAGTGATCTTGACTGGTGTCAATCTCATTTTGAATGACCTTTGATAATTATGACCTGTCTCAATCTAGATTTTTCCAACCATTGTCCCAGATTCACTAATCCTAAAGATATCGTAAGCTTAATGTCCCTTTATATGGGACAACAGAACAGCAGATTGTCAGGAAAGTAGCGTTTCTTCCCTGACAATCTGCTGCTCACTAGTGGATGAGACTGCTGTATTTACAAGCAGTGATCTCCTCCAGAGTATGGGGAGGAGCGATCGCTAATGCCCTCGCTTGTCCCCATACTGACTCATTGTTTGCCGACAGCAGATTGTGTTTACACAGCACAATCTACTGTGGGCAAACAGATCTTTGTATCCGCACAAATGATTGGATTACCTGATGAATGAGTGTTTAGCTCGTTCATCAGGTAATCGGCGGTATGTTTAAACTGCCAGATTATAGCATTCTCGGCCCGTGTAAGGGGCTCTTTAGAAAGGCTGCATGGATCTGCCATAGATTTATCACAGTGGCTCAGGCTGGATGGTAAATGCAGTGCAGGGATATACTCTATACTAACTTAAAAGTAACTATTGGCTAGTTTACTTTGAGGCCCCCCTTACTTAGGCTCCCTTCTTGGACATGGTAATAAAAAAAAATAAAAAAAAGTTGAAACCTTAGATGCACCAAATTGTACCACTTTTTAGACTGATGTTTGGTGCAGACGTACCAAAAATAATGCCACAAAAGCAAACATACATAATAAACAAAGTTGTTGGCTAAATTAACTATTAAATTGTAGGAATATCTTTAATAGTACAGGGTCCCTAAAGTGAACAGAGAGCAGCTGTACATGCGTGGCGACCCTCTATTCACTGCTTTACCATTCACGGTTTTATGAGGGTTTTAATACCCCTTTAGCTGGCGGTGGATGCGCCAAATTTATGTAGAGACGCCGGCCTATACATAACTGCGGCATATCCACAGGTTGTCTAAATCTACGCTAGCTCCCTTGCTGGCATAGATTTAGACAATTTTCTCAGCCTAAAACAAATGTAGAAAATGATAAGACGAGACGGGCCTGCCGGCCTACCCATGCCCCCTTTTTTTAGACCTGGCGTGAGTGTGGAAAGTCAGATTGCAGTTCAAATAACCTTTGTGCTGCAATCTATGACAGATATACGCCAAAAAGTAGCGTATATCTGTTTGTAAATGACCCCCTATGTGCTCACACAAACAAGATACCTAGGGCACCACCAAGTTATAAATATTGCCCAGGCTAGGTGTATAAATATTGCCCAGGCAAAGTTCTGCCTCTATAAATGTAGTGCTCCACTTTGGATGAGTAAGGGCTCATGCCCAGGAACATATTTTCTTTCCGTGTCCGTTCCATTTTTTTTGTGGACCGTATGCGGAACCATTCACTTCAATGGGTCCGTATGTCCGTGTTTCCATTCCACAAAAAAATAGAACATGTCCTATTATTGACCGCATTACGGACAAGGGTAGTACTGTTCTATGTAGGGCCAACTGTTCTGTGTGCATTCCGTATTTTGCGGAACAGATGTCATCCGTATTTTTTGCAGACGGCAAAATACATACGGTTGTGTGCATGAGCCGTAAGGCCAAGTTCAAGCATCAATTATTTGATTAGTTATTTCCATCAGTGATTGTGAGTAGAGATGAGCGAATTTCTGCTTATGGTGGTAAAAGGTGAATTGATTAATGGATTCGGTTACCACGGACCATAACGCAATTCTATGACTGAATGCATAACGGAATGCCTTTAGAGATATTCCGTTATTCATTCTGTCATAATAGAAGTCTATGGGCTTCAAAACTGATCCATCCCGTTTCCGTTATGCAGGGGAGTCCTCTTTCTGCTTTTCTCCAATTCTGCTTTTACCACCAAACAAAGTGTGAACGAATTTCAAAATATGAAATTTGCTCATCTCTAATTGTGAGCCATAACCAGTATTGAAGCCTATACTCAGAGATTAGATGTAATTTAAAGAGGACCTTTCATCAGTCCAAACATTGTGAACTAAGTGTCATGATCTGTACAGCGGTGCCCAGGGATCTCACTGCACTTACTATCATCCCTGGGCGCCGCTACGTTCTCCCGCTATGCCCTCCGGTATGTTCGGTCACTTGGTTATAGTAGGAGGAGACTGCCCTTGTTCTGTGGGCATCTCCTCCTCCTAGGCTGTAGCACTGGCCAATCACAGCACAGAGCTCACAGCCTGGGAGTTTTTTTCTTCCAGGCTGTGAGCTCTGTGCTGCGATTGGCCAGCGCTACAGCCTGGGAGAAGGAGACGCCCAGGAGAACAAGGACAGTCTCCTCCTACTATAACCAAGTGACCGAACATACCGGAGGGCATAGCGGGAGAACGTAGCGGTGCCCAGGGATGATAGTAAGTGCAGTGAGATCCCTGGGCACCGCTGTACAGATCATGACACTTAGTTCACAATGTTTGGACCGATGAAAGGTCCTCTTTAAAGATTTGCACCTCTTTTGTGTTTTTGACCCGCACCTGGTTTTGGCTCTTAATAACTGATGGAAAATTACTGGCCAAATAACTGAAGTGTGAACTTGGCCTAAGCAGTCCACCTTACAACCATGAAATCAAGTGGACTGAATTGTTATGGCCAAGGTGACTAATGAGGCCTAACCATATTAATTATTACAGAACACTAAAATATACAGGAATAACTAAAAAATTTACATCTGGAAATTGTCATTCTAGCAATATAGCTTATCATGTTTTGCAGTATTAAAAATGGACAGCAAGCAACTGCTGGTGCAGCAGAGATAACTAAGAAGAGGAAGTGTGCTTTATAATCGGCAGTCAGCCGCATGACAGCTTAAAGGGACATTAAGCTGAACGTATCATGAAAACTGGCAAAATGTCTGCAGACTAAAACAAATCCCCTTTCAATGGAAAGAAATCTACCGTACTTTTCTAGAGCAAGAATTCATCTTACTGGCTAAATTAAGCTGCAGGATCTTTTTTTTTTTTTTTTACAGTTTCAGAGGAGGATATTGGTCAGTCCTAGGGTAATCTACCACCAAGCATCGCTGTTAAAAGATATTAAAAAAGATATTAAGTCCAACTTTTCACTATTGTACGGAATATGCATCATATCTTCAAGCACTGGGTGCTGCATTATACTACAGGCTTGGACTGAGAGTCAGCATCCTTCAGAGACACAGTACTTCGAAAAAGTTTTAGGCAGGTGTGAAAAAATGCTGCAAAGTAGAAATGCTTTACAAAACAGAAGTGTTAATAGCTTAAATGTATTCTGCGACAGGACAACAACTCCAAACGTACAACCAATGTCATTATGAATATCCTCAGAGTAAAGATGAACGAAGAGTCCTGGACGGTATGGCCTCCCAACATGGGATTATATGTAGAGACAGAAGGATCTGAGCAAGCCTACACTCACAGAAGATCGGTGGTTATTTCTCCAAGATGTTTGGAACAACCTCCCTGTCAAGTTCCTACAAAAGCTGTGTGCAAGTGTACCTGGAAGAACTGATGGTGTTTTGAAGGCAAAGGGTGGCCACCCCAAATGTTAGATTTTTCTTTTATTCATTCACTTTTCATTTTGTTGATTGATAATAGTTAATATTTAACACTAATTTTTAAAAGCGATTGTTCCCACACCTGCCTGCTTTTTCACAGTACTGTGCAGTACAAGATTTTACTTCCACGGAGCTGAAGGAGCACAAGCGTCTCTCAGGAATTGGCTCTGCAGTCTGGAAACCAGGAGATTTATGAGGCTTGCAGGCTGCGAAAATGTATGTATGATGTGCATCCATCAGGACAGTATCTGCATTCTGGTAGTAAACTGA
This sequence comes from Bufo gargarizans, assembly GCF_014858855.1. Taxonomy (NCBI): domain Eukaryota; kingdom Metazoa; phylum Chordata; class Amphibia; order Anura; family Bufonidae; genus Bufo; species Bufo gargarizans. The sequence goes on along the minus strand of NC_058082.1, from coordinate 305,537,285 downwards.
TGGTCTGCTTTTTAGTTTTCCGGTCTTTGGGTACCTTGGTGTAAACACCAGAAAAAGAAACAAGCCGCTTATTTAAAAAGAGACACACCCAAACAGCAGCCGCTGCATCACCCGCACGCGTATACAGAGGACTCAAGCAAAACGTACTTGGCATTTGCTTTTATTTTTGTACTTTCCAGTGAACATACTATTCCATTAGAATCTCCTGGAAGGAAGAAAACAATGTTTTCAGGGCATAACTCAAGTGAGGGCAGGACGCCAAGAATATAGTATTAACGGAATTCTGATAAGTCAGCTCTGTACCAGTAGTGAATGAAGCGGGCAGTGCACCAAGTCATGACATTTCTACAGCTATTTGCTGATCACCCTCACATTCCTGTGTAGGAGGGACAGTCTGCTATTTCCTTATGCATTACAGTATCTCTATACAAAAACATTTGCCTCGGGTCGTCCCTTAAAAGAAATATTTATGTGCGGTCTCTATAGAGAATCATCATTTTACGTTTTTTTTGCTTACTTATGGAAATGACGCTACGTTCCTGCCTAAATGAGGTTTTGTTTCACTGTGCATATATTTGAACCATGCAGGAGAACCCTGTACATTGCACAGGATGGAGAACATAGCCTATACTGTATCCCTCGGTAGAAGCATAAAGGCTCTCAGTTATACAGGGCACACAAATGTTTACCTCCATGTGATGCAACCATGAGCGGCGCAATGGAACAAAGATCTTTTTGTTATGGCTGATAGCCGAATCAGCACAAGTGAAAAAGCAGTAATAGAAATGGGAAAAGAAGACTTCTTGTGTTTGAGACGAGCGTTAAGCTAGGCTCTTCTCCAACTGGGGAAAAGATTCAGTCTGCTACACAAACTCTATAACCCAATATCCTGGCCAAGGTTGGGTGCCCTATTGATGCCTCTCACTAATTACTATAGACAGGGGTGAGGATAGATGGGGCATGTGCCTAAAGGTAATTTGTTGAAAGTAATTCAAATATTGATGAGAGGGAGAACTAGGTAGCCCAAGTATCTGTGGCATCATACCACTCCAGGGCACTGGCTCCGTTATTTAGAAACAAATCTGTAGAATTCTTCCAGTATTTCCCTTGGAGTTCGCCTCTTGTTCTAGTTATGAGGAAACATCATTTATATTTGTTAGCGGTTGTGCCTGTGGTTGTGACTGCAGATTAGGTTACTTTCACACTCGCGTTTGGTGCGGATCCGTCCTGGATCTGCACAGACGGATCCGTTCAGATAATACAACCGTCTGCATCAGTTCAGGACGGATCCGTTTGTATTATCTGTAACATAGCCAAGTCAATGGAAGACGGATCTGTTTTCTATTGTGCCAGATTGTGTCAAAGAAAACAGATACGTCCCCATTGACTTAGGCTACATGCACACGACCGTATGTGTTTTGCGTCAAAAACTGATGTTACGTATGGCATCCGTTTCTTTTTTTGCGGATCCATTGTAATAATCCTTATCCTTGTCCGCAAACTAGAAAAAAATAGGACATGCACTATTTTTTTAGCGGAGCAACAGAACGGACATACTGATGCGGACAGCACACGGTGTGCTGTCCGTGTTTTTTGCGGACCCATTGAAATGAATGGGTCCGCATCCTATCCGCAAAAAAAAAACGGATCGGACACTGAAACAAAATACGGTCGTGTGCATGTAGCCTTACACTGTGTGTCAGAACGGATCTGTTTGGCTCAGTTTCGTCAGACAGACGGTTTGGTGTCCGCCTCCAAAGCGGAATGGAGACGCAACAGAGGCAAACTGATGCATTCTGATCTTTTTCCTTTCAGAATGCATTAGGGCAAAACTGATCAGTTTTGGACCACTTGTGAGAGCCCTGAACGGATCTCACAAACGGAAAGCCAAATTGCGAGTGTGAAAGTAGCCTTAGACCAATTCACTAAAGATAGGCCAGCAAAGTCCCAGAAACAGTCTTTAAAAGTAAACCTGTTTAGTAGGAGAGAAGTTGAGCTCTGTGATATATCGTTTTATATTATTTGTAGCAGGTGCCCTGAGAGCAGGACCTGATAGAGTAAGAAGTTGAGCTTATCGATATATAAGTTTATATTATTTGGAGCAGGATTTTTTTAAGTAAAAAGCAGAGTATATCCTGGCAGGACTCCTAGGAGAGAAAGGGAGACCCGAGTACTGCACCCCCACACAGTGATTGACAGCGTTGCCTGTATCAATGTATAATATATATTTTATATACATACACACACACACACTTGATATAAAAAGTCCACACACCCCTGTTAAAATGTCAGGTTTCTGTGCTGTAAATAAAAAATGAGACAAAGATAAATCATTTCAGAACTTTTTCCACCTTTAATGTGACCTATAAACTGTACCACTCAATTGAAAAAACTGAAATATTTTAGGTGGAGGAAAGAAAACAAAAAAAAAACTAAAATAATGACTAGGGATGTAGCTATGTTCAGAATTAAGCAATCACATTCAAAATCATGTTAAAAAGATAGGAGTCAGCATATACCTGCCATCATTTAAAGTGCCTCTGATTAACCCCAAATAAAGTTCTGCTGCTCTAGTTGGTCTCTCCTGAAATTTTCTTAGTCACATCCCACAGCAAAAGCCATGGTCCACAGAGAGCTTCCAAAGCATCAGAGGGATCTCATTGTTAAAAGGCATCAGTCAGGAGAAGGGTACAAAAGAATTTCCAAGGCATTAGATATACAATGGAACACAGTGAAGACAGTCATCATCAAGTGGAGAAAATATGGCACAACAGTGACATTACCAAGAACTGGACGTCCCTCCTAAATTGATGAAAAGACGAGAAGAAAAAACTGGTCTGGGAGGTTACCAAGAGGCCTACAGCAACATTAAAGGAGCTGCAGGAATTTCTGGAAAGTACTGGCTATGTGGTACATGTGACAACAATCTCCCGTTTTCTTCATATGTCTGGGCTATGGGGTAGAGTGGCAAGACGAAAGCCTTTCTTACAAAGAAAAACATCCAAGCCAGGCTACATTTTGCAAAAACACATCTGAAGTCTCCCAAAAGCATGTGGGAAAAGGTGTTATGGTCTGATGAAACCAAGGTTGAACTTTTTGGCCATAATTCCAAAAGATATGTTTGGCCCAAAAAAAAAAAACACTGCACATCACCAAAAGAACACCATACCCACAGTGAAGCATGGTGGTGGCAGCATCATGCTTTGGGGCTGTTTTTCTTCAGCTGGAACTAGGGCCTTAGTTAAGCTAGAGGGAATTATGAACAGTTCCAAATACCAGTCAATATTGGCACAAAACCTTCAGGCTTCTGCTAGAAAGCTGAACATGAAGAGGAACTTCATCTTTCAGCATGACAACGACCCAAAGCATACATCCAAATCAACAAAGGAATGGCTTCACCAGAAGAAGATTAAAGTTTTGGAATGGCCCAGCCAGAGCCCAGACCTGAATCCGATTGAAAATCTGTGGGGTGATCTGAAGAGGGCTGTGCACAGGAGATGCCCTCGCAATCTGACAGAGTTGATGTATTTTTGCAAAGAAGAGAGGGCAAATCTTGCCAAGTCAAAATGTGCCATGCTGATAGACTCATACCCATAGACTGAGTGCTGTAAAAAAATCAAAAGGTGCTTCAAAGTATTAGTTTAAGGGTGTGCACACTTATGCAACCACATTATTTTATTTTTATATTTTTTCTTCCCTCTACCTATAAGATTTCAGTTTCTTTTTCAATTGAGTTGTACAGTTTATAGGTCACATTAAAGCTGGAAAAAGTTCTGAAATGATTAATCTTTGTCTCTTTTTTTTTTTTTACATCACAGAAACTTGACATTTTAACAGGGGTGTGTAGACTTTTTATATCCACTGTGTCTGTGTGTATATATATATATATATATATATATATATATATATATATATATATATATAGAGATAGTGGGGATTCGTTCTGGTAGTTAGGACTAGCGGATGCAGTATAGAGGCAAAGTACACAGTTCTTGAATCAAACAGCGGTGTTTATTCACACATTGGTATATAACGAAATGCAGATAAGGCTACTTTCACACTAGCGTTCGATCGGATCCGTTCTGAACGGATCCGCTCATATTAATGCAGACGGTGGCTCCGTTCAGAACGGATCCGTTTGCATTACCATGAACAAAAAAAAAAAAATATTATTTTTTTTTTTTTTGTTCATGATAGTGCAAAACGGATCCGTTTTGACTTTACATTGAAAGTCAATGGGGGACGGATCCGTTTGAAAATTGAGCCATACTGTGTCAACTTCAAACGGATCCGTCCCCATTGACTTACATTGTAAGTCTGGACGGATCCGTTTGCCTCCGCACAGCCAGGCGGACACCCGAACGCTGCAAGCAGCGTTTAGGTGTCCGCCTGCTGAGCGGAGCGGAGGACAGACGGTGCCAGACTGATGCATTCTGAGCGGATCCGTATCCACTCAGAATGCATTAGGGCTGGACGGATCCGTTCGGGGACGCTTGTGAGAGCCTTCAAACGGAACTCACAAGCGGAGCCCCGAACGCAAGTGTGAAAGTAGCCTAAGATGCATCACAAAACGCAGGTGGCTTGGTGTTTGTTCACACACAAGGAAAGTCCATAAACAATAAAAGTAACCTTTTCTCCTGGGTGTTAATTCACACCCTGTTAGCCGTTCAGCCTCATCAAGTCCATAGGCAACCTGTTTGCATTTACAGGGACCTGAGTCCTCCAGCCCAGCTCAAACCTCAAATCCCAGCACAGCCCTCAGTTCACAGCATACAGACTCCTGAGCTTCACTGTCAGAGGGAGGTAAATCCACACACCTGGCAGTGCTGGCTGTTTTTTATGCCTGGAAAAACCCGGCCTGGAACATGGGGAGTAGTCACCCACCTAGCACTTTGACTACTCCCAGTAAGAGCCGTCCCAGATCAGCTATAAAAGCCATGCTTTAGGTATCTTTAGGTATCAATTAGCAATAGCTGCTGTTGATACATAAAATACCTGCTCTTACTTCACTGTGGCCAGAAACCTCGGTGACACATACCTTCTATCCATGATGATTTGAGGTACCTTCTTACATATCCCCCCCCTCCCTTCCTTTGTTCAACCCTGAGGGGGTGAACATCTGCAAAACAGTATACCGGTGACAGGGCATCTGTGTTTCCCTGCAACCGGCCTGCCCTGTGTTCCACAGAGAACTCAATTCTGCAAGGACAGGAACCACCCGGTTAATCGGGCATTTCTCTCTTTGGCCTGGCTCATTCACTTGAGAAGGGAGTGGTCAGTCACTAGGCGGAACTTTCTCCCCAACAAATAGTAGCGGAGAAACTCGAGTGCCCACTTGATAGCCAGGCACTCTCTCTCCACTATGCTATACCTAGTTTAAGCTGGGGTGAGCTTGCGGCTTAAAAAGACAACAGGATGCTCCTCCCCGTTGACTTCCTGAGAGAGTACAGACCTGAGGCCTACTTCGGAGGCATCTGTCTGTACCACGAATTCCCTATTGAAGTTGGGCGTCACCAGAAACCGGTGACGCGCACAGGGCCAACTTCAAAGTGGAAAAAGCTTCTTCTGCCCGCTCATCCCAGTGAACCATAACTGATTTTCGTCCCTTCAAGAGTTGTGTCAAGAGCGCGGCTATAGTGGCAAAGTGAGGATTGACCTAATTTAATAGGCCATCATTCCTAGGAACTACTTTACTTGTTTAGTGGTGACAGGTCGGGGACTATTTCATATAGCCTCTATTTTGTTTACTTGGGGTTTGATCACTCAGCGCCCAATGACATACCCCAGGTATTTTGTCTCCTCTAACCCTATCAGGCATTTTTTTGGGTTAGCGGTTGGTCCAGCTTTTCGAAGGGAGTCTACTACAGCCTGCACTTTGGGCAGATGACTTCCCTATTCGGTACTGTGGAAGACAATATTGTCCAGGTAAGCCGAAGCGTACCGACAATGTGGTCGCAGCACAATATCTATTAACTTTTGGAAAGTGGCGGGGGCGCCATGCAGACCAAATGGTAGCACCTTATACTGGTACAACCCCTCCAGTTAAGGCCGTTTTCTCTTTGGCAGCCTCCGTTAAGGGTACCTGCCAGTAACCTTTGGTGAGGTTCAAAATAGAAAATACTGGGTTTGTCCTAACCTCTCAATGAGCTCGTCTACCCGGGGCATGGCATATGTGATGAACTTAGATACCTTGTTTAATTTTTGAAAATCGTTACAAAACCGCAACGTCCCATCCGTACTATAGGGCTGGCCCACTCATTTCTAGACTCCTCTATGACGTCTAGTTGCAGCATTAGTTGTACTTCTTCAGAGAAGACCTGTCGCCGAGCCTCGGGTACCCGGTATAGTTTCAACCGGATTTTGGCCTGAGGCTCAGTGACAATGTCATGCTGAATTATGGAAGTGCATATCAGGTGCACAGAACGATAAACTATAGCACATTCCATATATACAGTACAGAACAAAAGTTTGGACACACCTTCTTATTCAAAGAGTTTTCTTTATTTTCATGACTATGAAAATTGTACATTCACACAGAAGGCATCAAAACTATGAATTAACACATGTGGAACTAGATACATAACAAAAAAGTGTGAAACAACTGAAAATATGTCATATTCTAGGTTCTTCAAAGTAGCCACCTTTTGCTTTGATTACTACTTTGCACACTCTTGGCATTCTCTTGATGAGCTTCAAGGAGGTAGTCACCTAAAATGGTCTTCCAACAGTCTTGAAGGAGTTCCCAGAGATGCTTAGCATTGGTGGCCCTTTTGCCTTCACTCTGCGGTCCAGCTCACCCCAAACCATCTCGATTTGGTTCAGGTCCGGTGACTGTGGATGATCCAGCTAAACGCAAACCAGATGGAATAGCATGCCGCTGCAAGATGCTGTGGTAGCCATGCTGGTTCAGTATGCCTTCAATTTTGAATAAATCCCCAACAGTGTCACCAGCAAAGCACCCCCACACCATCACAACTCCTCCTCCAGGCATGTAGAGTCCATCCGTTCACCTTTTCTGCGTCGCACAAAGACACGGTGGTTGGAACCAAAGATCTCAAATTTGAACTCCTCAGACCAAAGCACAGATTTCCACTGGTCTAATGTCCATTCATTGTGTTCTTTAGCCCAAACAAGTCTCTTCTGCTTGTTGCCTGTCATTAGCAGTGGTTTCCTAGCAGATATTTTACCATGAAGGCCTGATTCACACAGTATCCTCTTAACAGTTGTTCTAGAGATGTGTCTGCTGCTAGAACTCTGTGTGGCATTGACCTGCTCTCTAATCTGAGCTGCTGTTAACCTGCGATTTTTGAGGCTGGTGACTCAGATGAACTTCTCCTCCGCAGCAGAGGTGACTCTTGGTCTTCCTTTCCTGGGGCGGTCCGCATGTGAGCCAGTTTCTTTGTAGCACTTGATGGTTTTTGTGACTGCACTTGGGGACACTTTCAAAGTTTTCACAATTTTTAGGACTGACTGACCTTCATTTCTTAAAGTAATGATGGCCACTCGTTTTTCTTTATGTGGCTGCTTTTTTCTTGCCATAATACAAATTCTAACAGTCTATCCACCTGACTTCTCCACAAGGCAACTGATGGTCCCAACTCCATTTATAAGGCAATAAATCCCACTTATTAAACCTGACAGGGCACACCTGTGAAGTGAAAACCATTTCAGGTGACTACCTCTTGAAGCTCATCAAGAGAATGCCAAGAGTGTGCAAAGCAGTAATCAAAGCAAAAAGGTGGCTACTTTGAAGAACCTAGAATATGACATATTTTCAGTTGTTTCACACTTTTTTGTTATGTATCTAATTCCACATGTGTTAATTCATAGTTTTGATGCCTTCAGTGTGAATGTACAATTTTCATAGTCATGAAAATAAAGAAAACTCTTTGAATGAGAAGGTGTGTCCAAACTTTTGGTCTGTACTGTATATCAAGAAGGGATTGCTCCCCCGGGCATAAACACGCTAGTTTATCATTGGTAACATTCTGTGCACCTGGTTGCCTGTGTCACATGGCCTGTTCTAGGTGGGGCTCACAGCCTCCTCCTACCCTCCCATTGTATTAGTGATCTTACTATGGAGGTATGTGGGAGTTTGGCTGCGAGTCAGACCTGAGCACCTATCGGACTGTGTTCACACACTGTAGGTAGGTTAGCGGTAGGACCCATGCCACAATGAGATACCTTGACGGGGTGCCTTGGGCTCCGATATGTTCCTGACTGGAGTATATTGGTCAAGGTCTCAGTTTTTAACATCAGCGTGAGGGTTTGGCCAGTATTGTCATTAGCATACTATTGTGCTGCACCTTTTGCAGTGATTTATCAATTATCGGAAAGGACCGGTTGCTTCCTGATCATTGCCTGCTCAGTTGGTGCGTGTGAATGCGCAATAAGGGAAGTGAGTGATTACATTATGTACAGTGCACCGAGGAAAATTACAGTGTAATACAATGTAAATAACAGTTAACTTCAATAAATCACCGTGCTTACATGTACTGTGCCAGTCACCGCCTGACTTTGCATGCTGTTCTGCCTAATGTCACATGCCACAATCATATTTCTCATGGATTCATACAAAGCAATGTTACACAAAAGGTATAATATGAACAACAGAGATCCCCTGGATGAGCCAGAAGAATTAAATCCTGGGGATTTTCATATTGATGGCCTATTCTCAGAATAAATCACCAATATTAGATTAGTAGGGGTTACAAAACCCAACCACCCAAATCCCCTGTCCTGAAGAATCTCTGGTAACCAACGCTGAAAGTACAGTTTGTACTGGACAGAGCTGGTTACTGCAGCTCTGTTCCCATTCACTATTGTTGCACCAGTGGTCCGTGCCAGCCGTCATCTTCCTCTCGGGAACAGACGCCAAAGCGCTCACCTGGCTGCTTGCTCTGCTCCCTGGCATTCCCCTGCTCCTTCCCCTTTTCAGCAGGTCCATCAGGATAGCGCTGCCCCATCCACCCCACGCAGGCTGAAACATAGGGCATGCTGCTCTCTCTATCTGGCTCTTTGAGAGTCAGCATGCACACCTTAATCTTCCCCAGCCTATGGCTGGCCACCTTGGATATTTAAGACCTATTCCACTGTGGGTGCCTGAGTAATAGGTTCCATAATAATGGGTTTGTTTTCTCCCAAATTGAGCTACTTGTCTTGTTCGATCTACCATATACAAACTTCTGTCTGTCTCTGGATTAGACCCCTTGCTGCCTGACCTGACCTCTACCTGAGCTCCACATTGACCCTGACCTGCCCGCCCTGACCCTCAGACAGACTTTGGATTGCACAAACTCTGCCTACTCTCAACTCAGCTTGTGCCTGACCCCTTAATGTTTTGCACTGGTGTCTCTCAACACTTGTGGGTCAGCAGTCTACTAAACAGACTACTCCAAGAGGTATCAGCCTCGTAGTTTCCCTGCAGCCAAGGCTAGACCACTCAACAGGGGTTAAAGGATGAAGATGCCAAAAAACAAGATGGATCAAGCGAATAAAAGCAATAAAGTCTTTATTTATTCTGTTTAAAAAATATAAACAAATGATATCCCTCCTACAGGTAAAACTCAGGAAATTTTAATATGGTGCAAAGCTCATTTATTTCAGTAATGTAACTTAAAAGGTGAAACTAATATAGGAGATAGACTAATTACATGCAAAGCGAGATATTTCAAGCCTTTATTTGCTATAATTTGGATGATTATGGCTTACAGTTTATGGAAACCCCAAAGTCACAATCTGGGGTACCCTTTGCTCAGGAGGTATGGATTAATTAGCTGACTAGAGTGTGACACTTTGAGCCTAGAATATTGAACTTTTTCACAATATTCTAATTTTAAGTTGCATTACGGAAATAAATGGACTTTTGCACGATATTATAATTTTTTGAGTTTCACCTGTATAATAAATCTGACGCTTTTCAACCCATACAGCTCTTAATCATAGATCAAGTAGTATGAAATTGTTAAAGGATGAAGACCAGGGGAGCCACATACAGTAGATATAAAAAGTCTGCACACCCCGATAAAAATGTCAGGTTTCTGTGCTGTAAAAAAAAAAGAGACAAAGGCCTCTTTCACACTTGCGTTGTCCGGATCCGGCGTGTACTCCACTTGCCGGAATTACATGCCGGATCCGGAAAAACGCAAGTGTACTGAAAGCATTTGAAGACGGATCCGTCTTCAAAATGCTTTCAGTGTTACTATGGCACCCAGGACGCTATTAAAGTCCTGGTTGCCATAGTAGTAGTGGGGAGCGGGGGAGCAGCATACTTACCATCCGTGCGGCTCCCGGGGCGCTCCAGAATGACGTCAGAGCGCCCCATGCGCATGGATCATGTGATCCATGCGATCACGTCATCCATGCGCCTGGGGCGCCCTGACGTCACTCTGGAGCGCCCCGGGAGCCGCACGGATGGTAAGTATGCTGCTCCCCGCTCCCCACTACAGTTTACCATGGCTGCCAGGACTTTAGCGTCCCGGCAGCCATGGTAACCATTGAGAAAAAGCTAAAAGTCGCATCCGGCAATGCGTCGAAACGACGTTTAGCTTAAGGCCGGATCCGGATCAATGCCTTTCAATGGGCATTCATTCCGGATCCGGCCTTGCGGCAAGTGTTCCGGATTTTTGGCCGGAGCAAAAAGCGCAGCATGCTGCGCTATTTGCTGCGGCCAAAAAACGTTCCGGAACGGAAGACATCCTGATGCATCCTGAAGGACGGACTGTCCATTCAGAATGCATTAGGATAATCCTGATCAGTATTCTTCCGGCATAGAGCCCCGACGACGGAACTCTATGCCGGAAGACTATAACGCAGGTGTGAAAGGGCCCAAAGATAAATCATTTTAGAACTTTTTCCACTTAATGTGACCTATAAACTGTACCACTCAATTGAAAAACAAACTGAAATCTTGTAGGTGGAGGGAAGAAAATAAAAAAAATTTAAATAAATAATGTGGTTGCATAAGTGTGTACACCCACTTTTTTTTTAAACAAACTTTTATTGTTGTCATGTCATTACGGTACAACAGTAAAGTAAAGTGCAAATAAGGCATATAAAAGAGCAATCGGTTGACAATTCTTCTCTTCCATACATAAGATGATAACATGACAAACCCAAGTTTTCTATTCCCCCCCCCCCCCCTCCCTCCCCCTCTCTGGATGGCCCGGCTACTTCTGAGGAACATTCAAACTTTCAAATTTCCTAATCGGTCTCTCAGGTCTTCTTGTAGATACCACTCTGTATATTTAAAAGGCCCCATTACTGAGGAGTATTCAGCATGCGGAATGTAGTGCAGGATAAACTTTTTCCAAGTTTTATATAATTTCTTTCCTAAGGTCTCCTTTTTATCAATGGCGTTCTGCCATTCCATCTGAAATATACGTCTTATCTGGGTTATCAGTAGATCCAAACTAGGGACCTCTGCAGTCAACCACTTCGTCAGCAAACACCTTTTCGCTTCTAACACTACTCTATGAGCTAACAACGTCAGTTTCTTTTCCGTACACCCACTTATTACTAGGAATGTAGCTGTGTTCAGAATTAAGCAATCACATTCAAAATCATGTTAAATAGGAGTCAGCATACACCTGCCATCATTTAAAGTGCCTCTGATTAATCCCAAATAAAGTTCTGCTGCTCTAGTTGGTCTTTCCTGAAATTTTCTTAGTCGCATCCCACAGCAAAAGCCATGGTCCACAGAGAGCTTCCAAAGCATCAGAGGGTTCTCATTGTTAAAAGGTATCAGTCAGGAGAAGGGTACAAAAGAACTTCCAAGGCATTGGATATACCATGGAACACAGTGAAGACAGTCATCATCAAGTGGAGAAAATATGGCACAACAGTGACATTACCAAGAACTGGACGTCCCTCCTAAATTGATGAAAAGACGAGAAGAAAACTGGTCTGGGAGGCTACAAAGAGGCCTACAGCAACATTAAAGGAGCTGCAGGAATATCTGGCAAGTACTGGCTGTGTGGCACATGTGACAACAATCTCCCGTATTCTTCATATGTCTGGGCTATGGGGTAGAGTGGCAAGACGAAAGCCTTTTTTTACGAAGAAAAACATCCAAGCCAGGCTACATTTTGCAAAAACACATCTGAAGTCTCCCAAAAGCATGTGGGAAAAGGTGTTATGGTCTGATGAAACCAAGGTTGAACTTTTTGGCCATAATTCCAAAAGATAGGTTTGGCGCTAAAACAATACTGCACATCACCAAAAGAACACCATACCTACAGTGAAGCATGGTGGTGGCGGCATCATGCTTTGGGGCTGTTTTTCTTTAGCTGGAACTAGGGCGTTGACTACATTGACCATACGTTTGGAACCATATGTATGGTGTGCTCAGACTCCTGAGAGAGTCGAAACAGAAGTATTGTTTGAACATAGCTCAATGTGGAGTTATACTTATACACAGTGATCCATTACCTGCGGCACTGTATGAATTCAACTATTTTGAAGAAATAGTACGCCGCACAGGATTTGAATGTGTTGAATTTATACTATGTATGTCACCTGCTAGTATAATAAGTATCACAATTTAAAATACACCAGTCTATACGTCATCCAAGGTAGGATCTCGCTCTACCATATCAGCTGTGATCCATAAGAACCATCCCCATTGGGAGGACACGGATGCAGCTTTTTTGACATAGCGAACCTTGGATACGACGTCTTCAAATTATTGCAAAATTCAGGTCTTGGATATATCCATACTCCCCTTTTTTATATATTTTTATATTTTTTATTTAATGTATACATGTTGACGTAGAGATATATATTTTATAAATAATACATTATTTTTATACTATTCCACGTGATCTCCAATTGTTCTGAGTGCAGGTTCAACTTCTTAACCTTAGTTAAAGGGGTTCTGCACTTTGTTTTAACTGATGATCTATCCTCTGGATAGATCATCAGCTTCTGATCGACGGGGGTCCGACACCCAGGACCTCGGCCGATCAGCTGTTTGAGAAGGCAGCGGCGCTCCAGCAGCGCCGCGGTCTTCTCACTGTTTATCGCCGGCCCAGTGACGTCACGACTAGTATCAACTAACGTGGACGGGGCTAAGCTGAATCTGATTGAAAACCTGTGGGGTGATCTGAAGAGGGCTGTGCACAGGAGATGCCCTCACAATCTGACAGATTTGGAGTGTTTTTGCAAAGAAGAGTGGGCAGATCTTGCCAAGTCAAAATGTGCCATGCTGATAGACTCATACCCATAAAGACTGAGTGCTGCAATAAAATGAAAAGGTGCCTCAACAAAGTATTAGTTTAAGGATGTGCACACTTATGCAACCATATTTTTTATTTGTATTTTTCTTCCCTCTACCTAAAAGATTTCAGTTTGTTTTTCAATTGAGTTGTACAGTTTATAGGTCACATTAAAAGGTGGAAAAAGTTCTGAAAATGATTTATCTTTGTCTAATTTTTTTACAGCTCAGAAACCTGACATTTTAACAGGGGTGTGTAGACTTTTTATATCCACTGCCGATAACACACTTAGGAGCAGCCCTGAGTCAAATCTGTTCAGTGGACACAGAGGACTCACATCCACTTTGTAACAACTATACTAGGGAAGGAACTCTGTGGTGCCAGAGCTACTATTAAACAGTTGATAGGCAGGGGTGCGGGGTGTTGGACCCCTGCCGATCTTCTATTCATGGCCTATCCTGAGGATGAGACATCAATATAAAAATCCTGGAGAAGTTGAGGCTTTTTTTCTGTGGATGGAGCACATATAATGTATTATTGTGAAATGCTTCCCTAGAACTTGACTATAATAGATAGAACCATAGTCATGAGAGAATTTGCCATGAATTACACAATCTGAAATAGCAAGGTCTTTCGCATTAGCAGTAAAGGGAAGTTATGGTGGTTTGAGCATTTGTACAATGTGGAATAGGGATAAATGACGTCACCTTTTGTGTGGGAATTTTTACTGTTTATTTCTAACTAAGCACAAAAAAAGGAACGCTGTGACATAAATCATAGCTATTGAAGATAACACAACGCCATGATCTCACCACTCACTGTTTAACCAGCTGTGAATTGGCAATATGTGCAGGTTCTCTAAAATCCTCAGTATAAGCACAGGAAATGTCTATTTTGTAATTTGGCCAGAGGAAAACTTGTTTTGAAAGTTGTTCTCAATGGCTGGATTCAGAAAGGATGGAAGTGCCTCATCGCTGTTCCAAATAGTAATGTTCCAGCACACAGTACTGGAATACATAGGAGATTTAATGAGGTTTCACACAGTAGAATGAGGCTGTTTTCCTCTATTTTTCAGCAAGCTCGGTCAAACTGGATATATACATATAAAACGACAAGGAAAGAGCAAATCTCCTTAAGTGTTTGTCCACAAGGCGGTTTCTGCAGCCAGAATTTGGAGTGCATCCCATGCCAATAAGCCACCTGTGGCTGTGCAGAATTCGCCTCCCACTGTTTTCAACCCTGACATTCATGTGGCCGTGGTTTAAAAGACATGTACTTTCTTGGTCTTTCTCGATTTTTGGTGCAAAATCCACATCAAATTCAACATGTGAACAACCCCCTACGGCAGGGGTGGCCAACCCGCGGCTCGCGAGCCGCATGCGGCTCCTTCCGACTTCATTTGTGGCTCCTCCTCTCTGCCGCGCTCTGTCTACAGATGCGGCCCGCAGGGGAATGTATGCGGCTCGCAGGGGATCATGGCAGATTTAATAGTAGTCGGCAGCCTTTGGGGTCACAAAGTGTTAACAGGCCTACAGTGATAACGTCCTGACGCTTGAGGACGTTCTGCGCGGGACTTAACCAGCACCGCCTTCTTGCTGTGTACAGGAGCAAGAACAGAAGACCGAGGCTGCTGTACTGGACTCTCGCTGGGCAACTTATGCAACTAGCTTGTGGTTGCAGATCATCAGTGCTGCCTGCAGATTTTTAAGCTATGTGAGGGGCAATGTGCGGCTGGTAATTCACCCAGTCACAGTGGTTGGGAGGGACATTTTGACAGTCAGCCATATTTGTATTTCTGCAGTTACATAACCATAATGACTGCAATGCAAAATGGCCACAAAAATTCACTGGTTATCACTGTAATTGCCTCCAAATGATAATGACACTGCTGCACTCCTATTTTATGCTGCAAAATAAAATAAAAACTTATGTGAAGTATTATATACCCCTGTTTAATTATCCTCCCAATAGTTACACTTAATTTGCATAATTAACTCTACCACGTATGACTCGCTGGCAATATTGTCTTTTAAAACAGCAACTGGCCAATTTGCCATTTTTTTATCTCTTCATCTGCCTAAGCTTCGTGCCTTGTGCACACGGCCGTTGCCCGTCTGTGGCCATATTGCACCGGCTGTGTGCTCCCCGCATCACTTGAATGGGTCCGCAATCTGGAGCTGCAGTGCTGAACGGAGGCACAGAATACCGAGTGCTTCCGTGGTGTTTCTGTCCGTGCCTCCGCACAGCAAAAAAAATAGAACATGTTCTATTTTTTTGCGGTGAGGACAGTCTTGATCCGTCCTGGCTGCCGTACAGATGTTGCCCGTGTACTGGGGTCCAAAAATTGCACAACGGCTGTGTGCATGAGGCCTAAGGGACCTGGACTCAGACTCCCAGACAGATATATATATTTTTTTTTCAGCGCAGCAGCAGCAGAGGTACGGCAGGATAAGCCTCCTACACATGGAGAAGAGCCCTCAGCTTTTTATTGAACTACTGATCATGGGGGTCTTATGAGCTCAGATAAGACCCCCAAATCCTCATCAGACCCACAAAATAAGCCCCCCAGTGCTCACATAAGACACCACAAATCAGACACCCCATGCTCATAACTCCCCCCATGTCAGATCATCTGAGCATGGGGCGGTTGTCTGAGCATTGTGGGTGATCAGAGCATGGAGGTGTCCGATTTGTGATGTCTCATCTGAGTATTAGAGGTCTCATTTTGGAGGTCTGATGAGGATTGGTTCTATTTTTTTCAAATTTTTCTCCTCTAAAACCTAGGTGTGTCTGCAACGTCACCACACTAAACATCGCAGTGTCTGGGAAACATAAAGCCAAGCCTAAATATGAAGATGAACACAGAACATTTCTACTGGAGTGGGAGGATTTGTATTTTTTCATTGAGAGGAAAGGGAAGCCATTCTGTCTGATATGCCAGACACCAATATCACATTTTAAAGCTTCAAATCTTCAGCGCCACTTTGCCACACAACATGCTAAAATTGACCACGACTTTCCGGCTGGTACAGAACTGCGCAAACACAAGCTAAATGCATTGAAACGCCACTCAGAACAACAGACTCAGTTCTTTAAGAAACTTACAAAACATTCAGAAACTGTCACTCTTGCATCCTATCAACTGGCATGGAATATTGCTCGCGCCAAAAAACCATACAATGAAGGTGAATTTGTGAAAAGTTGCCTTAGTGACGCCATTGCAATCTTGTCTCCAGAAGATGAACGTTTGAAACGAATGGTATCAGACCTCCAATTGTCAGATAACACAGAATATCAGACATTAACCGTGCAGTTGAAACACCGCTGTACTCTGACCTTGAGAAATGCCAGTATTACAGTATTGCACTGGATGAGTCTACTGATATACAGGACAAGCCTCAGTTGGCAATTTTTGTACGGTCTGTATCAGACAATTGTACAATAAAAGAAGAGCTACTTGATATTGTCCCGTTAACAGACAGAACTCGTGGCATCGATATAAAAGAGACCCTGATGACTGTAGTTGAAAAGGCAAATTTGCCATTATCAAAACTCACAGCCATAACCACAGATGGAGCACAGTCTATGATAGGATCTGTGAATGGCCTTGTTGGGCTATGTAAATGTGATGACCGATTTCCACAGTTTTGGACATTTCATTGCATCATTCATCAGGAGCAGCTGGTGTCTAAAAAGCTAAATTTGGACCACGTCATGATGCCTGTTCTGGAAATTGTCAATTTTATTCGCACTCATAGACTTAATCACAGACAGTTCAGAAATCTCATTGCAGACCTTGATGAGAACCTTCCCAGTGATTTACCACTTCACTGCTCTGTAAGGTCAGGTAAAGTTGTATCTAGAAGAAAAACACAAAGACTATCCTGTGCTTTCTGATTCCCAGTGGATTTTGGACCTGGCATTTTTGGTGGACATGCTGCACCACCTGGATAGACTCAACCTTGACCTCCAAGGGAAATTAAAGATGCTGCCCGATCTAGTGCAAAAAGTTTTTGCGTTTATTAACAAGCTCAAGCTTTTTAAAACTAATCTGAGAAAGGGAGAACTAACACATTTCCCCTCTGTGTCAAATGCAAGTGCCCAAGCTGCTAAGATCCTAAAAAAGAGAACTTCTTACTACGCAGAACTTCTTGAAAACCTACAGCAGACCTTTGAGGACAGATTCCAGGATCTACAACTGAAGAGGCCACAAATTACATTCCTCGTTAACCCATTTGCTGCCGATTCAGATTGTTTGAAACCCCCGCTGGTGACAGATGAAGCAACAACACAAATTGAGATGATTGAACTTTTGGAAGATGACCGACTCAGAGTGAGGTCCATTCTGAGTGAGGGAACCTTGGAGTTTTGGAAAATAGTGCCTATGGAGAAGTATCCCAATGTAAAACGAGCTGCACTGAAGCTTCTGTCAATGTTTGGCTCAACCTATGTTTGTGAATCTGTTTTTTCCACCCTGAAACATGTGAAATCAAAGCATCGTTCTGTTCTTACTGACACACATGTTAAAGAATTGCTTCGAGTTGCAACGACTGAATACAAGCCAGATTTGAAACACATTGTGAAAGAAAAAGATTGCCAGAAGTCTCACTAAAGCAGTCTACATTACAGGTAGGAAAGGCGGTTTAAATACACTTTTAAATGTTTGAAAACTCAATCGCAGTAATACTGTCGTGTGTACGCATATTTGTGTAATTGTATATATAGCTTGTGGCTCCTGGCAGTCATATGTTTTTTTAATTGTGGCTCTTTGGGTCTGTAAGGTTGGCCACCCCTGCCCTAAGGCCTCCTACAAACGTCTGACAGCAAACTTGTCCATATTCCAGACAGTGGATACGTGACAAGTTTTAAAATGGAGAACCAGTCATTTAAATGTCTTGCCGGAAAACGGACTGGCTGACATTTTGTTAGCATGGAGTGATGGACTAATTGACTGTGCAGAACATCGCTCATATGAAGTTGACCATTCAATGCAGAGCTCAGTGATGCCTGTTGTAAACTTGGACAGCACCAGGACGGGAATACTGCCCAAGTTAAATTAGCCTTAGGCCTCGTTCACATTTCTGTGTCAGTGTCACGTCCGTGAGGAAAAAAAAAAAAAAAAAGGAGTACGTGTTTCATCCATGAAGATGCCCGTGAAGGATCCGTGGTTGATCTGTGTGTCTGTTTTTATCATCCATGTGTCATCCGTAATTCACTGATGTTGCTCAGCTGAAAATTAATTTCCAAAGAATCTCCTATTAGTCTTCAGTACAAAATGGACACAACATGGACATGATACGAATCTGCGTCAGTGATTTTCATGGACCCATAGACTTCAATGGACGTGCTTGGTCCGCATCAAGGATCAATGTCCCCGTGATTTTCTTTTTACTGACCCAGTCATTAAAAGAAATGAAATACTGAAATGTGAACAGACACATTTAAATCAATGGGTACGTGTGCTGTCCGCAGGAAGTGTGGACAGCACACGTTAGTGAAAAACAGAAATGACAACAAGGCCTAAAGGTGGTTTCACACAGTTGTCTTTTCCCTATAACACTGCACTTTTAGTTGTTTTTTTTTCTTTTTCTGATGATCATATGGCATCTGTAATTCATTAGAAAACTAGGAAATGTTTTTGCTGCATTTTTCTTCTCTTGCACAACATTTTTTTCAAAATCATCATGCCGTAGGTTTGCCTATTTTCAGGCGTTTTCCCATAGAGTATTGTATAGGGCAAAAAAAACATGTAAAAAATGAGTGACCAAAAATTACACCAAAATAAAAGCACTTGAAAAAAAAATGCATGACTTTTTTTTTACAAGTCCCCCCCAAAAAAATCTGCCACATAAAACTATGTGTGAATGAAGCTTAATCCCCCGAAGTCTGTATTATCTATTAAAAGATTCCTATTTGCCTGCTCCCGCTTCTCCAGTCCTTGGCTGCATTGGTGCAGGTAACCTGACCCTACCCATCTAGATGTAAACAAGCTGGGGACCGAATGACGGCCAACTGGGTGATGGAGTAGAGGACTGAAGTAGTGGCGAGCAGGCAAGTATGAGGCCATACATTCTAAATAAAAAAATGTAAGACATCCCGGAAAAGCCCTTTAAAATGTATATGGTGGGAAAACCACTATATTCACTGGGGCACAGTTCAACAATGGAGACGCTGCACACATGCTTGACTCCGCGCTATGATCATGTCGCGGTGAGAAAAATGAAGAATGGGCGATTTGGGACTGTCCTTACGGCGATTGTGAAGATCTCAGCTTACACATACAGTGGAGGAAATAATTATTTGACCCCTCACTGATTTTGTAAGTTTGTCCAATGACAAAGAAATGAAAAGTCTCAGAACAGTATCATTTCAATGGTAGGTTTATTGTAACAGTGGCAGATAGCACATCAAAAGGAAAATCGAAAAAATAACTTTAAATAAAAGATAGCAACTGATTTGCATTTCATTGAGTGAAATAAGTATTTGAACCCTCTAACAAAAAAAGACTTAATACTTGGTGGAAAAACCCTTGTTTGCAAGCACAGAGGTCAAACGTTTCTTGTAATTGATGACCAAGTTTGCGCACATTTTAGGAGGAATGTTGGTCCACTCCTCTTTGCAGATCATCTCTAAATCCCTAAGGTTTCGAGGCTGTCTCTGTGCAACTCTGAGCTTGAGCTCCCTCCATAGGTTTTCGATTGGATTAAGGTCCGGAGACTGACTAGGCCACTCCATGACCTTAATGTGCTTCTTCTTGAGCCACTCCTTTGTTGCCTTTGCTGTATGTTTTGGGTCATTGTCGTGCTGGAACACCCATCCACGACCCATTTTCAGTTTCCTGGCAGAGGGAAGGAGGTTGTCGCTCAGGATTTCACGATACATGGCTCCGTCCATTTTCCCGTTTATGCGAATAAGTTGTCCTGTGCCCTTAGCAGAAAAACACCCCCAAAGCAAAATGTTTCCACCCCCATGCTTGACGGTGGGAACGGTGTTTTGGGGGTCATAGGCAGCATTTTTCTTCCTCCAAACACAGCGAGTTGAGTTAATGCCAAAGAGCTCTATTTTGGTCTCATCAGACCACAGCACCTTCTCCCAGTCACTCTCTGAATCATTCAGGTGTTCATTGGCAAACTTCAGACGGGCCTGCACATGTGCCTTCCTGAGCAGGGGGACCTTGCGAGCCCTGCAGGATTTTAATCCATTGCGGTGTAATGTGTTTCCAATGGTTTTCTTGGTGACTGTGGTCCCTGCTAATTTGAGGTCATTAACTAACTCCTCCCGTGTAGTTCTAGGATGCTTTTTCACCTTTCTCAGAACCATTGACACCCCACGAGGTGAGATCTTGCGTGGAGCCCCAGAGCGAGGCCGATTGATGGTCATTTTGTGCTCCTTCCATTTTCGAACAATCGCACCAACAGTTGTCACCTTCTCTCCCAGCTTCTTGCTAATGGTTTTGTAGCCCATTCCAGCCTTGTGCAGGTCTACAATTTTGTCTCTGACATCCTTGGACAGCTCTTTGGTCTTTCCCATGTTGGAGAGTTTGGAGTCTGCTTGATTGATTGATTCTGTGGACAGGTGTCTTTTATACAGGTGACTAGTTAAGACAGGTGTCCTTAATGAGGGTGACTAATTGAGTAGAAGTGTCTAACCACTCTGTGGGAGCCAGAACTCTTAATGGTTGGTAGGGGTTCAAATACTTATTTCACTCAATGAAATGCAAATCAGTTGCTATCTTTTATTTAAAGTTATTTTTTCAATTTTCCTTTTGATGTGCTATCTGCCACTGTTACAATAAACCTACCATTGAAATGATACTGTTCTGAGACTTTTCATTTCTTTGTCATTGGACAAACTTACAAAATCAGTGAGGGGTCAAATAATTATTTCCTCCACTGTATGCTGTGGGTAGGTGATAAATGTATTTGGTGGAAAAAGCCCTTTAAATGAGTGGTCCTAAATAAAATAAAAAGTCTAAGTAATAAATCCACTTACTCTCAGGTTAGCATTCACAGTAGGAAGGTTTAATGTAATGCTCCGTGCATGAACCCAAATTATATGCAAAGTGAAAAAACAAAGTTTTCAAGTGAAAAAAAAAGAAATAATAATAATCATCTAAAGATCTCCATATGTTACATTTGAAGTACACTCTGAATTGCGATGACTAGGGGAGACGTTTCGGTCAAATCTAGACATTTTTCAAAGCATTGCTAGATAATGGAGTGGCAGGAGGTGGAGACGGCGTCCCTCCCTGCTAAGCGCCCACCACGTGGGACGCCATCTCCACCTCCTGCCACTCCATTATCTAGCAATGCTTTGAAAAAGGTCTAGATTTGATTGAAACGTCTACCCCATTCATGGCAATCCAGAGTATACTTCAAATTATAACATATAGAGATTTTTTTTTTTTGCATCACAATTTTTCACTTGAAAACTTTGTTTTTTCACTTCTTTTCATATAATTTGGATTCATGCACTGAGCATTACATTAAACCTATCTACTTTACATACTAACCTGAGAGTGAGTGTTTTCATTACTTAGACTTTGGTTGGGTCATTACCCTTACACCACGGCACCTCCCCTAAGTAGGAGTGCATATTCCGGCTTCTTCATTGACTGAATTAAAAAGAAAGCGCCTATAGCTTGTATCTAGTATTAGAGCTCAGCACTGAAGCGAGTGGGGCTGAGCTGCAGTACCACCCTCAGCCTATGACGCTGTTTTTGAAAGAGAGCAGCCATGCTTTTCTAATCCTGGAAAACCCCTTTTAAGAGCTATGCACACAAGTATATTATGGATCTGTAATGAGGAATCCCTAGAAATCAATGCGTTTCCAAAATAGAGGATTTTTCTAACCAATTCATGGTGGCATCTTGAATCAGATGCCATAAAACAGGATGATTCTCCCCTACAAGCTTTGCTTCTAGGTAAGAGCATGGGGTGTCATTTATGACCAGTTATACCCCACTTATGTGATGTATATCTCGCACAGATTCTACCTTTGTTCCATGGTGCGGAAAAATCTGCAATATTTTCCCCGCTCACGCCAGTTCTAAAAAAAAGTGGGTGTGGCGTGGCGTGGGTGGGTCAGCAGGCCCGTCTCATTCATCATTTTCTAAGCCTGGTTTAGGTGTAGAAAATGGTCTAAATGTAGTACAGCAATGAAGCTGGCTTACATTTGGTATCAGCGCTGGATGTGCTGAAGTTATGTAGAGGCCAGTGCCTCTAAATTACTTCGGCAATCCACCGCCAGCTATACGGCTTATTAAGACAGGTGTCTAAAATGGTGGTCTTAATAAGTGTGCTCCATGGTGTCTAATTCTGATCATAATGTATTATGTTTTATGAATATATGTGCATATTTATGTGGAAGTGCACATACACACACACACAATACTACACACACACACCAACATGCAATGTAGTCTGTCTATAGCAAAATTATTAAAGGGTAACTGTCATTTTTTATTTTATTTATTTGCTAATTTATTAGAGCTAGGCATGTATACCTGAGTTAGTCTGTCAATGATTGTCAAAAGATCTGTAATTACCTTATAACAACAGCTTTCATTAATGTCCCCTGTCCCTTTTCACTGCTCCCTTAAAAGAGAGTTGCTAAGGCTTGTCTGTCTCCGGCTAAGAAGACAGGAAGATGGAGGGGCGGTCCTTCACACTGCATGTCTGCATTAGGCTTTAGAGTGAGGAGGCGTGTCTCTCAGTAATCCAATCTGATTGGCTGGCACAGAGCTGCTGGCTACAGCAAGTGTGTATGGGAAATGAGGGAAAGCAGTTTTGGCCTCAGAGAACTGGCAGAGGAGCCATCTTGAGAAGGTCCTCATATTGTAAATGTTTAAACAGCCGTAACTAAGGGAAAAACTCAAGGAAAACAGTGGTATGTGAAGAAACTAAATATTGCTTTATGCATAATGCTGCTGCAGCAACAGATGCTAAAATAGATTTTTTGATAACAACATGACGGTTACATTTTAAAAGGAAATAACACTGAACTGGCAAACTACTGCACAAATTCAGCCCTGAGCCGTGGAAATCATTAGCTGCTTTTCACTAAGACTCCAGCAGAGAGAATGAAGGAAATGAATCATTAAGTCTGCTGATCATTGAAATAATATTTCTGCAAACACATGAGACTGCTTTTACAACACAATAGGGGATGGAACGTGTGGAATCAGAGATGTAGAAAATAAGTTATGTATCTGGTTAAACAAAAAATGGTAAAGTAAATTTCTGTTCTGTAATAGAAAAGACCCAGCATGAAAAAAGGCAATGATTTCACTTTATGTTTGACCAAGATCAAAGTAACCCATCTGTAAGGAGGCCACATTACCTTTTTTATTTTTAGACCTGATGTGCCGAATGGCTATCTTTCAACTCAGCTGTATGATAGGAGGGGTTAGCTAACTGTCTGATGTGACCACACTAAGCATCGCCAAGTCAATGTGACCACAGATGGGATGTCATGATGGTCGGTGCTCCAAGGAGCGGTGATAGGAGCATAAGCAAAACTAATTTTATTGGCGAGGCTAGACAATGACAGAATGTCGCCCCACTATGGCCACTTAGTAACTACACAATGGCACTGCTATGCTCAGGATAGGTCATCAATATCAGATCGGCAAGCATCCGACACCAGGCATCCCCACCGATCAGCTTTAGGAAGAGAAGGCACACGCCATGCACGTGTGCCATCTCCTGTCTCTCTTCCTGCTGACGGTCTACATAGCTGTAGTGAGCAGACAGACAGGAGATGACACGTGCCTTCTCTTCCTACAGCTGATCGGCAGGGATGCAGAGTCTCGGACCCCTGCCGATCTAATATTGATGACCTATCCTGAGAACAGACATTCAGTTAATAGATGACGGCAGCATTATTCTCCATTAATTCTTTATTAGTTGTTAAACCATTATATAAGTACAAAAACGACCCATAAAAACAGCAACATTTCGACTACGATGTAGTCTTTGTCAAGCTCAGAATACAGTGCTAACTCCAAACATTTATACTATACAAGTCACCCCCTCTGGTTCACACATCACCAATCACGATAGGCATCTGTTAAACCTCCACCCCCGACTTGGAAAACTACCAATGGGGTCATATCTGCAGGTAATCAACAAACTTGTGCACCTATATTCAATTAACAAGGTACCACCTCCACCAATGCAGGGGTCCAGATGGCGACCAAAATGGTCGCCAATGCGACCTAGAATTGCTAAATTGCGACATTGTAGTCTTGTCGCCATTTGCGCCTAGACCTCTGCCGCTTTCACATTACTGACATGGCACGCGCTGCTTTCAGCGTGTGCCATGTTCTTCTCAACAACACAGGGGAGAAGGAGGCAGTCCCTCCCCCCTGTACTGCTGTATGGGCGGATCGCAGGGAGGAGGAGGGGAGGGGCTATGGCCACTGCGCCACCAATGAATATCGTTTATGCTTAATACAAACGCAGGCTGCGGGTGCAGGCCATATCCCATACCCAACATTCAGCCTCTATGTCTGCACGCTGCGATCCGCCGCTATTAACCCCCCAGGTGGGGCATCTGAGGGGTTAATAGTGGCGGATCGCAGCATGCAGTCATAGAGGCTGGGTGCCAGGTATGGGATATGGCCGGCACCCGCAGCCTGCGTTTTTTATTAAAGAGGACCTTTCATTACAATAAAAAATCAAAACTAAGTATGCCGACATGGAGAGCGGCACCCAGAGATCTCCCTGCGCTTACTATTATCCCTGGGCGCCGCTCCGTTCTCCCGGTATCTTCAGGTTTTTCGTCTCAACTGGGAGGAGCCTGCTCTTGTTCTCCTGGGCGGCTCCTTCTCCCAGGCTGGAGTGCTGGCCAATCGCAGCGCTCAGCTCACAGCCTGGGGCTCCGATCGGTTACCATGGCAGCCAGGATGCTATTGAAGTCCTGGCTGCCATAGTCAGCTCCATGCTGCTGTGTGCATAAAGCACAGTGT
Source organism: Bufo gargarizans (assembly GCF_014858855.1). NCBI lineage: Eukaryota > Metazoa > Chordata > Amphibia > Anura > Bufonidae > Bufo > Bufo gargarizans. The sequence continues at coordinate 305,512,100 of NC_058082.1, read as the reverse complement.
GATGTCCTATTCACACTGATAGAGCTCTATCAGGGTGAATAGGACAAGGGATGAAAGATCCCAGGTTCTAGCCCCTAACGGGGTAAATCGGTATTAAATAAAAAAAATAAAAAAGAAAGTTAAAAAAAATATATATATATATATTAAGTTTAAATCACCCCCTTGCCCAATTTTACATATAAAATATATAAACAATAACAAATTTACATATCGCCACGCCCGAAAAAGTGTGAACTATTAAAATATTTAAAAACATCTCTTATGCGGTGAACGCCATAACAGAAAAAAAACGTGCAATTTGCCATTTTTTTGACCCTTGTCCCAACAAAAATTAGGTTAGGACTGTTCACTTATGGTCCTGACATTCCATAAAATGTGGAATGCATGCGGCTTTTTTGGCATTTTATTTTTTTTAACGTGGTATCGAGTATTGCAATACTTTTTATCCTATCAAAATAGAGTAAAAATTTTGGTATCATGACAACATTAGGTAAGACGTGTGTTTTTTTTTTTTTTTATTATTATACCGTAATAATATGTATTTTAAGTTTGGCGACTAAAAATTTTAGTCTGGCTACTAAATTTTTCAGGTTAGGAGCCAATGGCTCCTTGATATTTTTTTTAGTCTGGAGCCCTGCAATGAGCATCTCACCTCTCATGTCCATATACTGCTTAGGTCATCAATAGAAAAAGCCTGGAGAACCCCTTTAAGTCATGATTCCATCATATTTGGCTTACCAAATCTCCCCCATCATGCCTAGTACCCAGTGGTACACTACAGCTATTATACTAATCCTAAAAAAGCAAACTGAGACTAAACAGGCTAAAATAATCAAAAGATTTGGTATGAATCACTCCTGAGGAATAGTATAACACAGATGTACGGTATATAAATGGAGGCTTGTCTATAAAATGCTAAAACCTCCCTTGGAAGGGAAGATAAGTGATCAGGTGGGGCTGCCATAAAAAAAAAAAAAAAAAAAAAAAAAAAAAAAAAATTGTCTTGTTAGTTTTAAATTGCAAGGTAGCAATACAAAGAGGTAGTGCAACACAAAGGTAAGATAGATATTAAACCCTAAAATAACCCTGGTTTCACACCTAGGCGTTTCTCAAACGCGCGTTTCTATGCGCGTTTTTGTCGCGCGTTTCTATGCGCGTTTGTTTTAATAGTGAACGCGCGTTTGATGCGCGTTTGGGTGATTGACAGCAGTGTTGTCCAAAGAGTCTATGGCCCAAACGCGCGTCAAACGCGCCAAAAAAAGCTCCTGTACTTGTTTGAGCGTCGGGCGTTTTACAGCGCGATCGTACGCGCTGTAAAACGCCCAGGTGAGAACCATTCCCATAGGGAATCATTGGTTTCTCTGTGTTGAGCGTTTTACAGCGCGTAGGAACGCGCTGTAAAACGCTCAGGTCTGAACTTAGGGTAAGGGAAAATGTCAAAGTAAACGCAACTACCTAAATTGTATATAAATGTAAAAAAAACGACAAACAACAACAACTGGCAGTCACCGTGAATCACTATCAATGTATGCTTCCCAAACCTCCTAACAGAGATAAAGTGCAAAGTGCAGAAGCAAACACAATGCTCTCATATTACTGACAATAGAATCCAATAAACCCATCCGCGCCCCCGGAAGACGGCAGATGCCGAAACGTGCGTTGGGTTGTACGGCTCTCCTGAGGAATCATCTCCCCCTAACTTTATGGGTAGGTTTATGGGATTTGGTTTGGGAAGCATACATTGATAGTGATTCACTGTGACTGCCAGTTTCTTGTTTGTCGTTTTTTACATTTATATACAATTTAGGTAGTTGCATATACTTTGACATTTTCCCTTATTGTAGGGTATAATATCTATCTTAGGCCTCTTTCACACTTGCGTTGTCCGGATCCGGCGTGTACTCCACTTGCCGGAATTACACGCCGGATCCGGAAAAACGCAAGTGTACTGAAAGCATTTGAAGACGGATCCGTCTTCAAAATGCTTTCAGTGTTACTATGGCACCCAGGACGCTATTAAAGTCCTGGTTGCCATAGTAGTAGTGGGGAGCGGGGGAGCAGCATACTTACCATCCGTGCGGCTCCCGGGGCGCTCCAGAATGACGTCAGAGCGCCCCATGCGCATGGATCATGTGATCCATGCGATCACGTCATCCATGCGCCTGGGGCGCCCTGACGTCACTCTGGAGCGCCCCGGGAGCCGCACGGATGGTAAGTATGCTGCTCCCCGCTCCCCACTACAGTTTACCATGGCTGCCAGGACTTTAGCGTCCCGGCAGCCATGGTAACCATTGAGAAAAAGCTAAACGTCGCATCCGGCAATGCGCCGAAACGACGTTTAGCTTAAGGCCGGATCCGGATCAATGCCTTTCAATGGGCATTCATTCCGGATCCGGCCTTCCGGCAAGTGTTCCGGATTTTTGGCCGGAGCAAAAAGCGCAGCATGCTGCGCTATTTGCTGCGGCCAAAAAACGTTCCGTTCCGGAACGGAAGACATCCTGATGCATCCTGAAGGACGGACTGTCCATTCAGAATGCATTAGGATAATCCTGATCAGTATTCTTCCGGCATAGAGCCCCGACGACGGAACTCTATGCCGGAAGACTATAACGCAGGTGTGAAAGGGCCCTTACCTTTGTGTTGCACTACCTCTTTGTATTGCTACCTTGCAATTTAACACTAACAAGACAACAGGTTTTTTTTTTGTTTGTTTTTTATGGCAGCCCCACCTGATCACTTATCTTCTCTTCCACTTCCAGGGACGTTTTAGCATTTTATTACAAGCCTCCATTTATATACATCTGTGTAATACTATTCCTCAGGAGGGATTCGTACCACATCTTTTGATGTGCTTTTGTCATATTTAAGTATTTAATAAAATTACTGATTATTTTAACCTGTTTAGTCTCAGTTTGCTTTTTTAGGATTACTTCATGATGCCGAGCTGGCTTCTTTAGGGTCAGACAAATCTGCCTAACATTTATGTGGGTTTTTCTCGTGTATGTAAACCTGTGCATGCTAGCTATTATACTAGCAGAAGATCAATGCCAATCACATAACAGTTCCTGCTGCAAAAGTGCCCATAAAAAATGTGATGGTCAAATAGGAGCCCATTCAAACATGGCAGTCTGAACAGAGTGCAAAAAGTAATTCAGCTACAAAACCACTATAAAAATAAGACTCTTAGGCCTCGTTCACATCATCATCCAGTAGATCCAGCAGGCTGTTCTGGCAGAGAATGGCCTGTCAGATTTTTCCTTTTTCCCGATCCAGCATTGTTGGATCTCCAGTTCAACACCGGATGCCCATTGGCAGTAATGAGGTCCGGAGGTAATCCAGCTGCTTCCCAGCATACATGTTGGGTTTTGGCTGGATAAAAACCATTGCATGCAGCAGTGTTTTATCCAGCTGACAGCCAGCATTTGTGCCGGATCAGGCACTTGGATCTGCTTGACGGAGATGTGATCAAGACCTTACCTCTGTTTTTAAGTTCGACATACAAGGTTCGGGTTATCCAAGAATTCCGTTATGGATTCCACTACCACGGACCATAAATTATGGTCCGTGGTAGTGGAATCCATAATGGAATTCTTAGATAACTCGAACCTTATACGCCGAACTTGAAAACACAAGTTCGCTCATCCCTACTTACCTCCTATTTGGTGTAGAACTACTTTTTACTCTATTTACAGAAATCTACATTCGAGCATCCAACAAGCACACACTTGAATGTACTACAATCAGCACTGGAGAAGACATATCAGGTTGGAAGGCTTCCATTCCGCTGCCCTGCAAAAAAGATACAGCATTTCCTATTCTTGTCCACAATTGCGGACAAGAATAGAAATTTTTATCATAGGGCTGGCTGTGTGCGTTCTGCAAAATGCAGACCGCAAAATACATACAGTTGTGTAAATGTACCCTTATTCAGAAAAAAAACACGGTGGTGTCTAGCTCCACTATGTGGGTTCAACAAGGTGAACAAATGTTCCTAGGAAAGGATCAAAGCGCTCCAGACGTCGTGAACAATAATCCACATTTATTTACATGAATAAGCTTGAGAAGAACCCAGGACAGGGGCGAAACGTCACTGATGTCCATGCGTATAAACAAGCATCATTTTAAATTGACTTCTGGAGTGTTGCGATGCGTTCCTAAAAATAGTGAACAAAGATGAAATATCACTACTTTATTTGAGCAGTTCGAGTACACCAATGGACTGCGCTGCTGGTTTTCTATTTGCGTGTAAAGATGGACAAATGGGAATTTGTTCTATTCAGAGGACACCCACAAAACAATGGGAGAATGCACAGTATATATAGTAAGGTGGCCACACATAATAGATAGAAGTCGGTTTATGGTTGAACAGTCGTTGAATAAACCATCATCTGATGAATGATGTTTCACAGACACAGCCATACACATTTTAGTCCATACTGGCCATTACAGTCATAGTCCTTCAAACTGACCTTAGATGTTCAATCACGTTGGGTGAAGGAAAAACAATCTTTCTGGGATGTCAATTAAAAATAAATACATTTTCTACAAACTATCTTTCTTTGAATAAAACTCTTTTGCCCAACTATCAGATGAAAATTTCAAACACATTGCTAAATTTCACCCGACATATGATCTGCTCAGCTCCTCCTGCTCTATAACATGCTGCCTACAAGATTATTTAGCATTTTCATGGTGGCCAGTTCCTTTTAAAAGGAGTTTTCCGAGAGTAAGATTTTGATGAACTATCCCAAGCATAGGTCATAAATAGCTAATCCATGGAGGTCCAAACTTCAAACACCTCCGCCAATCATCTTTTTGAAGATGCTGTGGCACTCCTGTGAGTGATGCGGCCCTTCACTTTCATTGGTCATATGGCCTAAGCTCAGTCCTATTAGTCTGAATGGGCCTGGGCTGTAACACCAAGCACAGACTCTATACAATATGAGCTGCTGTACTTGGTAAGCTGCAAGGAGGCCGTGGCACAGGATCTTCAAACGCTGATCGGTGGAGGTGTCAGGAGTTAGACCCCCCACCAAATCAGATATTGATGAGCTATTCTCAGGAGAAGTCAGCAATACTGTACTCCTTGAAAAGCTCTTTAAGCACCATTCCACCAAACAACATAGATCCATGTAACTATATGGATAAAGCTGAAGATGTGTTTCTGATTATCTGATACAGATAACGGGAAGGTTTAGGGTGAATTTAGATGAACATTGCTGAACTCGTGCAAGTTCCAGATGGCGTCTGTCTGCGGTTTATTTTTCCCACAGACCCGTTCACTTGAGTAAATGATTTGCAGGAAAATCAAAGCTGGATGGTGCAGGCTGAGATTTCTAACCATGGACCTTTGGTCTGCACGGAAAATCACTCCTGTCCATTCTACACCCAGACATGAATATTATTCAACTGAATTCATCCTTATTAAAAAACCTCCCAAAATTATGAGACTAAACATGGACTATGTTTGGCTGCTGAAACAGCAAGGAACATGTGTGAAATATCAGTTTTCATCACACATTTGGGGGAACCAAAAAATGCTGCAGAGGCAGATTAATAGATCAACATGACGCTCTAGCCGGCATCCTCCCAGTGAACAGAGCAGTCAAACACACCCGTATCTGTGTGCACCAGTGGGAAGTATACTAAGGCACACCTTTAAGCCTCTTGAACACGACCGTATGGCTTTTTCAGTATTTTGCGGTCCGCAAAAAACACGGATGACATTTGTGTGCATTCCGTTTTTTGCGGAACGGAACAGCTGGCCCCTGATGGAACAGTACTATCCTTGTCAGTTATGCGGACAATAATAGGACATGTTTCATCTTTGAAAGGAACGGAAAAACGGAAATAGGGAAATGGAAGGCATACGGAGTACCTTCCTTTTTTTTTGCGGATCCATTGAAATGAATGGTTCCGTATACAGTACGCAAAAAAACGAACTTAAACGAAAAAAAAAAAATAATAATTGTGTGCAAGAGTCCTTATTGGGAATTTTAAATCCGATGACATGTTAAATTATTTCCCAATATCTGTCTTATGGTGTGTGTGTGTACATATTTATGCATTTATTGTAGTTTTTATTTTTTTATAAACACAGTGATTTTTCCCTAGCAATTTTAACCCTTAGGATACCGGATTTTTTTATTTATTTTTTTTTCATTTTTGCGTTTTCATTTTTCCTCCTTATCTTCCTTGAGCCATATTTATTATTATTTTTTTCCGTTCACATAGGTGTATGAGGGCTTATTTTTTGCGGGACAATCTGTACTTTCTAATGGCATCATTTACAGTTGCATACAATGTAGTGGGAAGCGTAAAAAAAATTCCAAATGTGGTGGAATTGGAAGAAAAAAATAAAAACAATTCCTCCACCTTTTTATGGGTTTTGCTCCCACGGTGTTCCCTTTGTGGCAAAACTGACCTGTGCCCTTCACTCTCTGGGTCAGTAGGATTACAAAGATACCACATATGTATAGTGTAAAAATAAATGTAAACTTAAAAAAAATATATATAATTTTATATCACCATATTCTGACCCCCAGAACTTTTTTTTATAGTTATATCTAGTGAGCTGTTTGGGGGCTCATTTTTTTAGGAGACAATCTTCTATTTTTATTGATACAATTTTGGAGTGTGTGTGACTTTTTGATCACAATTTATTACTTTTTTTGTGTTAGAGAAGCGATAAAAAAAAAGGCAAATTGGCCATTTTGACACTTTTGTCCATGATGCCATTCGCCATATTGGAAAAATTTCTTAATATTTATCTAAAATATATTTATATTTTTATATTTTAATAGTAATAGTTTTTGGACGTGGTGATGCCCATAATGTTTATATTTTTTATTTATGTGTTTATTTTTTTGCACGCGCAAGTAGGCACCATGTTTGAGTACATGTACGGCGCTGGTAGCGAAGGGGTTGAAGAGGTTGTTCCATTAAGACAACTTATCCCCTAGTCACAGGATAAGAGATGTGTATGATCGGAGGTCTGATCACAAGAACAGGGCCCGTTCTCTCCCATTTGCATGGAATGGCAGTCACACATGCACTGCTGCTCCATTTAACTCTTTAGGGCTAGCAGAGATAGCACAGTACAAGCGCTTAGCTAACTCTGGCAGAGTAGAATGAACATGCATGTGTCTGCCACTCCATTTAAAAGGAGAGGAGTACAGGGCCCCCGTTCTTGTGATCGGCAGAGGCCCAGCGGTCAGAACCCTGCCAATCAGACACTTATCCTCTATCTCATGAATAGGGGATAGACTGTCTTAAAGGGGCTGTCCGGGTTCAGAGCTGAACCTGGACATGCCCAGAATTTCACCCAGGGAGCCCCCCTGACAAGAGCATCGGAGCAGTTCATGCTCCGATGCTCTGCTTTGCCCTGCGCTGAATCGCGCAGGGCAAAGGCATTTTGTGGAGTTCCGGTGACGTACCGGGCTCTCCTTCAAGCCGTCAGGCAGAGACTTTTGCCCAGTAGTGAGCCCGGTGACATCACTTGCAGTGATGGACGGGCTTTAGCACTGCCCTAGCCTGTAAAACGGCTAGGGCAGTGCTAAAGCCCGCCCATCCGAGCCTGTGACATCACCGAACACACTGCTGGGCGGAAGCCTCTGCCTGGCAGTGTGTTATAGTAAATAAAAGAGCCCTTTCCCTGCTCAATCGTGCGCAGTGCAAGGGAGAGTATCGCAGCATGAACTGCTCCGATGCTCAAGTCAGGGGGGCTGCCTGGGTGAAATTCTGGCTATGTCCAGGTTCAGCTCTGAACCCGGACAACCCCTTTAATGGAACCCCTTTAAAATACTTAGGGAAATATCACAGGTTTTATAGAAAATTTAGCCCTTAAAACACGCCAAGGGCTCATGTGGATGCAAAATATGGTCATGTACATCTGATTCACATTTCTTTTGTTTATGGGTCTGACAGCCATACCCGCATGAGTGTGCATACAGAGACAGCTGGCGATCACAGAATAGGACCACCCAGTAAATGTCTGAGCCCCGAATGAGCAGATAATTAAGTGAATAAATTACTAGTTCTGGCATCATTTAGCCATAACAGCATACTGGTCCCCTGCCGATGAAACGCGTTGGTAGGTTTGTTGGTGCACTATTAAGTGCGCTTTTGATTGGGACATTTTTTATGCAACATTAGGCGCTCCCTGTATTTTGGTATACACAACAATGCTGGTGTGACTTTATACACGTCAGAATAAGCTAGGCAGGAACACCGGGTTGTATATCCTGTGTATATCTAGGTGCTCAATTTGTGATGCTCAATAGCGTCAGGGGTGGAGGACCCAATTCACACCTGTTTGACGAAGCTGGGCAGTCAAAAACTGAGAAGAGGGATTTTTCAAGGTTGTATAGTGAGGTTTGATATAGACAGTATTAGGGACACCTGGGGCAAGAGACCCAGCATTGTGTCCCTCTGTCTATTATTTCATCTTGCACTATTGTATATTACCATCCCCTGTTTGGGTTCTCTCTGTTTGCCCTGCATATGGTACAATCATACTTGCAGCTTTCGGTTGTTTTTTTAGGAGTTATTTTGGAAACTTTAGGCTACCCACTAGTTGTGATTTGCTCTGTTAATTTGTTTCCTACAAAACCATGTATCAATGAGCTTAGTTCATTTTGCCCTGAAACACGTTGCCCACAGATTGGAAAACTGCTATTATTAAAAAGTATTTTTTTTATTATAGCTTTATTACTTAAATATTAAAACTGACACAAAAATTAATTATTGCAATGGGTTCCCTATTTTGTGACAATCGTTTACAGTGTGCCTACTAAATTAACCAAGCAGCTTCCACTTCAATTCTCCAAGTGCAGGGTCAGATAAAGCAGCGCTACTGCCGAAGAACATTAGGGAACTCAGCTTCCTAGACCAGGCATGCTCAACCTTCAGCCCTCCAGCTGTTGTAAAACTACAACTCCCACAATGCCCTGCTGTAGGCTGTTCAGGCATGCTGGGAGTTGTAGTTTTGCAACAGCTGGAGGGCCGCAGGTTGAGCATGCCTGTCCTAGACCATAATGGGTATGTAGTACTTGGTGGCAGTCGGTCATAGGGTTTTAGGCTTTAATCACAAAAAAGAGCATAAAAGTATAAACACATCAACATGTCTGCCTTCTTTAGGATAAAGACATTGCAGCAGATTGCATGGTGATACTACAACAATCTCCTTCAACCCCCGAGAGTAACTGATCTTTTTATTCTTCTCTGGCAGGAGAAATCAGAAAGTATTTTTGCTGTTACTTGCGCAACTGAACTTTTCACCCAAGAACAACGTCAAAAATAAGAAATTCAGTATGTTTTAGGTATCATTTCATTGTTGCACATTAGTGTCCTAACACTGCCCTTACATAAGTGCTCTCAAATGCATAAAGTTCAAGCCAAGATAGAGCCATTTAGTTAGGACAGCGAAGACACAACTAAGGCTACTTTCACACTTGCGTTAGGAGCGGATCCGTCTGGTGTCTGCACAGACGGATCCGCTCCTATAATGCAAACGCTTGCATCCGTTCAGAACGGATCCGTTTGCATAACTGTTTATTTCAGATCTGATTTTTCACTTCGGAAAACTCAGATCCGACAGTATATTCTAAACACAGAAGCGTTCCCATGGTGATGGGGACGCTTCATGTTAGAATATACTGAGAACTGTGTACACGACTGCCCCCTGCTGCCTGGAAGATGCTGCCAGGCAGCAGGGGGCAGACCCCCCCCCCCCCTCCTGTATTTAACTTATTGGTGGCCAGTGCGGCCCCCCCTCTCCCCAGTATTAAATATGACCAGTGCGGCCTCCCCCTCCCTCCCTCCCCAGTATTAAATATGACCAGTGCGGCCCCCTCCCTCTATATTTATTGGTGGCCGGGCCAGTGCGGATTCCAAGTATTGTGAGCAGTGCGGCCTCCCCTCTCCCCCCCTAATTAAAATCACCCCCCCCCCCCCCCCCATCATTGGTGGCAGCGGAGAGTACCGATCGGAGTCCCAGTTTAAATCGCTGGGGCTCCGATCGGTTACCATGGCAACCAAGACGCTATTGCAGTCTTGGCTGCCATGGTTACTTGGCAATAAATACAAGCATTATACTTACCTGAAGAGCTGCGATGTCTGACCGGCCGGGAGCTCCTCCTACTGGTAAGTGAAAGGTCTGTGCGGCGCATTGCCTATAGCACAGACCTGTCACTTACCAGTAGGAGGAGCGCCCGGCCGGTCAGACATCGCAGCTCTTCAGGTAAGTATAATGCTTGTATTTATTGCTAAGTAACCATGGCAGCCAAGACTGCAATAGCGTCTTGGTTGCCATGGTAACCGATCGGAGCCCCAGCGATTTAAACTGGGACTCCGATCGGTACTCTCCGCTGCCACCAATGATGGGGGGGGGGGTGATTTTAATTAGGGGGGAGAGGGAGGCCGCACTGCTCACAATACTTGGAATCCGCACTGGCCCGGCCACCAATAAATATAGAGGGAGGGGGCCGCACTGGTAATATTTAATACTGGGGAGGGAGGGAGGGGGAGGCCGCCGCACTGGTAATATTTAATACTGGGGAGGGAGGGGGAGGCCGCACTGGTCATATTTAATACTGGGGAGGGAGGGAGGGGGAGGCCGCCGCACTGGTAATATTTAATACTGGGGAGGGAGGGGGGCCCGCACTGGCCACCAATAAGTTAATTACCGGAGGAGGGGGGGGTCTGTACACAGTTCTCAGTATATTCTAACATGAAGCGTCCCCATCACCATGGGAACGCCTCTGTGTTAGAATATACTGTCGGATCTGAGGTTTACGATGTAACTCAAATCCGATGGTATATTCTAACATAGAGGCGTTCCCATGGTGATGGGGACGCTTCAAGTTAAAATATACCATCGGATCGGAGAAAACTCCGATCTGATGGGGACTCCTGACTTTGCATTGAAAGTCAATGGGGGACGGATCCGTTTGAAATTGCACCATATTGTGTCAACGTCAAACGGATCCGTCCCCATTGACTTGCATTGTAAGTCTGGACGGATCCGTTTGGCTCCGCACGGCCAGGCGGACACGAAAACGCTGCAAGCAGCGTTCAGGTGTCCGCCTGCTGAGCGGAGCGGAGGCCAAACGGTGCCAAACTGATGCATTCTGAGCGGATCCGCATCCACTCAGAATGCATTGGGGCTGTACGGATCCGTTCGGGGCCGCTTGTGAGAGCCTTCAAACGGAACTCACAAGCGGAGCCCCGAGCGCTAGTGTGAAAGTAGCCTTAACTGTACAGATGCAGGAATCCTTTGTGGTTATCATCATACATTTTGTAAAGTTTTTCAGCCACATTTTCATTACATTTGCACTTTTTTACACCACAGTGCAGGCTACACAAATAGAACAGCAGGGGCCTCAGGAAAACCTTATCACTGCAAAAGCCAAATTATGGTCTTTGCCATAGACAGCAGCAGCGGACAGGATTAGAGAAGGGAGACGTCACGCGCACACTGCGCTAATACAGCTGATTGGCGGGGTGTCGGACCCCGGATGTTGATGACCTATCCTGAGGATAGGTCATCAATAGTAAAAGCCAGGACGCCATCCAACTACTGACTATAAAATGCATCAGTTGTATTATTCACTATGAAATATTGTGCGCGTAAATAAAGCTTACAGAACACTACAAACTAAATCGGGTGTGCAAACAGCTCAAAATAATTTTAAATTAAGCAATATTGTAAGACTTTCCTAGCCACGCCTAAGGGAACAAAATATTCACTGTTCGGCTGAAGGTTTTAGTGTGTCATGAATGAGAGACTGTGTGGAAAGGTTTGGGTGTGGATCGGAAAGAGCGAGGACAGTTTGGGTTCTCGGAGCAGCCTCCATAGCCCGTCAACTTTCCAAGATAAATGTAAGGCGCAATAGTAAATGTGTAAGAGAGTTATGTCATCCTACATTTAAAGATTGTGCCCGTTGTGATACCCTGTTAGGATCATAACCAGAGTTAGGCTACTAACTGGTTTTTAATTCTGGTATTGAAATCCGGCAGAGGGTCTCAATACTGGAATTGATTGATTTTGCACATCAGCATGCATGCTTTCTGTTAGGATGCGGTTGTGTGAAATAAAAATAAAAAATAATAAATGGATCACTAAATACATGAAAAGTACATTGCGTGGCTTACAAAAGTCGCAAATTATGGCACATGCCATAACTGTGCCATAATTTGCGACTTTCTGAGATCCTTAACACTTTTCTAAAGTGGCAAGAAAAGGGGATGGGGCTTCTCATTGCCCACAGGTTTACTATAACTTAAGGCAGAAACTGGCACAGTCTCCAGTTTCTGAGGCACAGAGTGCCAGAGATGTTCCTAATTTATTAAAAGGCATCTGTCTCTTAAGTAAAGGCACACAGGGATCAACATTTGCGTAGGGGAACGTCAGTCTTGATAAATGTCCCCAATTGTGCCTGGTTTATCAGTGAATTTCCTGGTGACTGATTCCCTTTAAAAAGGAACTATTTTTAATAAATCTATTGTAAATCTTCAAGGAAATGGTGTTTGTTTGACCCACTGAAATCTTAATCTAATCTGTCACTGACTCGGAAATTTCTAAAACACAGACATTATAGTGATAAGTGCTGTGAGGTCTAGGAGAGCAGAGAATAAAGATCTCACCATGTAGAACTGCGTGACCACTACTTTAACAGCAGCTTTGGGCAACAATGTGGTATCATCATAATGTATGGCGGCAACCTCCCATCAGGTCAGGTAGCTGTAGCTAGAGAAGGAATAAAGGTGTACAATCCATGGACCTTGTAGGAGCACACAAGATGACATGAATTCACTGCCTCCGAGATGGTAGAAGCCTTCACACAGATATCTGGTTTCCCCAAAATTGCAAATTAGGGCTTTTGCGACTTTTTTCACTTGCTTGTGCAAAATTTTGCAACGTTTTACATTTTTATACCACTCACTCCAGTTTTGTAATGTGGGTGGAAAAGTGGGTATGGTTAGCCCTATTAATGAGTTTCACTCCAGTTTGATCATTGAGATCTCCAGTAGGTGGGTGAAGTAGGAAAACTGGAGTAGCTTTTCTAGACACAAGTGTTATGCCTCTTTCACACGGGCGTTGCAGGAAAATGTGCGGGTGCGTTGCGGGAACATGCGTGATTTTTCCGCGCGAGTGCAAAACATTGTAATGCGTTTTGCACGCGCGTGAGAAAAATCGGCATGTTTGCTACCCAAACCCGAACTTCTTCACAGAAGTTCGGGCTTGGTATCGGTGTTCTGTAGATTGTATTATTTTCCCTTATAACATGGTTATAAGGGAAAATAATAGCATTCTGAATACAGAATGCATAGTAAAATAGCGCTGGAGGGGTTAAAAAAACAAACAAACCTTAATCCACTTGATCGCGCAGCCGGCATCTCTTCTGTCTTCTTTCTTTGCTGTATGCAGGAACAGGACCCGTGGTGACGTCACTCCAGTCATCACATGGTCCATCACATGGTCCATCACATGGTCCATCACCATGGTAAAAGATCAAGTGATGGATCAAGTGATGGATCAAGTGATGGATCAAGTGATGGATCAAGTGATGGATCAAGTGATGGATCAAGTGATGGATCAAGTGATGGATCAAGTGATGGATCAAGTGATGGATCAAGTGATGGATCAAGTGATGGATCAAGTGATGGATCAAGTGATGGATCAAGTGATGGATCATGTGATGACCGGAGTGACGTCACCACAGGTCCTGTTCCTGCACACAGCAAAGAAAGAAGACAGAAGAGATGCCGGCTGCGCGATCAAGTGTATGAAGGGGAGTTAAATTTTTAATTTTTTTTTAACCTCTCCAGCGCTATTTTACTATGCATTCTGTATTCAGAATGCTATTATTTTCCCTTATAACCGTGTTGTAAGGGAAAATAATAATGATCGGGTCTCCATCCCGATTGTCTCCTAGCAACCATGCGTGAAAATCGCACCGCATCCGCACTTGCTTGCGGATGCTTGCGATTTTCACGCAACCCCATTCATTTCTATGGGGCCTGGGTTACGTGAAAAACTTACAAAATAGAGCATGCTGCGATTTTTACGCAACGCACAAGTGATGCGTGAAAAACACCGCTCTAGTGAACAGCCCCATAGAAATGAATGGGTCAGGATTCAGTGCGGGTGCAATGCGTTCACCTCACACATCGCATCCGCACGGAAATCTCACCCGTGTGAAAGGGGCCTTAGATTTAAGAACAAGACAAATTTATCAAACAACATGAGACATTTGATAAATGTGACATAAAGTATGCCAATGCAGACTTCAAATATTTCTCGCATGATAAATTCACCCCTAGATTTTTATACCTTCCAACTGTTGGGATCCAGCAGGTCAGTATGGGATTTCAGTGGCTGTCAATTCTGCAGGAGTACGCAGATACAGTTGAATTTAATGGTGAAGCTGGAGAGCGTATAGGCCAAAGATCATCCCCCAGACTGTGCGCACTCCTGCTCGGCTCAGCAGGCACAATACCGTCACTGCACAGCGCCTTCATGATGTTCTCCATTCATCAGGGGAATGAGAATCGATGCGTTACTTTCTTATTATTAACTTGACAGGGGTAACACCATTGTAAGGGGGTCACTAAGGGGGCATTCTACAGTGGAAGAGCAGTAAGGGGGCATTCTACTGTGTCCAGGCACTAAGGGGCATAACAGTGGGGACATTAAGGGGGTATTCTAATGTGTGAGGGCACTAAGGGGGCATTCTAATTTTTGGGGGCACTAAGGGGCATTCTGTGTGCAGGGACCAAGGGGGCATAACAGTGGGGACACTAACGGGGCATTCTTACTGTGAGGGGGCACTATGGCGATATAACTATTGTGTGGGATCACAAAGCTTAAGAAAGACTGATTTCAGTCAAAATGTTGTACATGTTTTGGTGAATAAATCTTATTAACATGGATTCAAGAATTGGACTGCTGCAGTATACCTTAATATGGTATTTGCTGGGGCCTATGGATAAGGCCTAACACTGCCTGCACCGCCACCGCATGGAACCCATCATAGGATTCATTAACTGCTAGTGCTGCTTTAACTTTTCTGTGACTGGATCACTAAGGGGGCATTCTTACTGTGAGGCGGCACTGAAGTATAACTACTGTGAGGAAGGGCACTAAGGGAGCATTCTACTGTGAAGGGGTACTAAGGGGGATAACTGCTATATGAGGGCACAAAGGGGGATTGGGTGTGTATAGATAAGCATTGGATGTTGTTACAGAAGTGGCTTGGAGCAAAGAATATATTAAAACAATTGCTGCTGTTTTCTCTCCAATGGGCTTTTCAAAAGCTGGGAGGTATGTTTTTTTTTTTAAGTCACAGTAATGTCACAAATTATGTTGAACATTAAATTACCCCCATAATCTGAGACTCTGAGGTGGGGCTTAGGAGGCGGCCTGTCGGATGGATTTACTATAATCCACCAGAAACTGGTGTAAATTATAGCTCAAGTCTACGTCAGCCCCTAGATGATGTAGATTTATTAAGAGGCATGCACCACTCAATAGATTAGGCATATCTCACTCCAGTACACAGGAGATCAAGACCAGCGACAGACAATAATGCCAGTCGCAGGCATTTAATCCTCTAAATGGCAAAAAACCCGGAAGCACACAAGATAGGACTGGCTCCCCCATGAGGGGAAGCTAGTCCTTTGAAGAGACCCAGCAAATTAGAGCTGCAATTCTTATAGAGGCCTGCAGGTGGAAGGCCAACATAGGATAACCCCGAATGGAGCTTATACTGTAGTTCTATGGAACTACAATATAAGCTAAAATAAATCTAATGGGTAGACTCCTAGAAGGGCAAAAAAAATAAAAAAAATAATAATTATATAAAAAAAATTAAATTAAATTAAATCACCCCCTTTCCCTAGAATAAAAAAAAATATATAAACAATTAAAAAAAAAAAAACATCATTGGCATTCCCGAGTCCAAAAATGCCTGTACTATTGAAATATTAAAAAGTTTATACCTATTACGTTACATATTATCCCACTGGAAACAGACAACAAGTTTGCTAACAGAAATATCTCTACATTTAGTTGAGCACTTATAATGCTGCGGGATAGTCAGCTTTCCCTACCTAAAATTACTCTGAAGCTTATAGTGTGCAAGCACGACCACCACTGATGGATTGCAGGGTGGTTATTGTAACCCCTGGATACGAGCAATGTATAATGTGATGGAAAAATGAATCAAGCCAGCAAAAGGAGGCAATATGGACAATCACAATACATTAGTTAGTGGCTTTTATTAACGTTCTCTACATAGTAAATACCATTTGCTGAAGTTAGACAACCTCTAAGTGCTAACTGCAATGCATCATGGGAAATGCAGGTGCTTGATGAGCTACGCCCACCCCCCCCCCCCCCCCCCCCCAAAGAGAGGGAAGAAAGTTCGCCAAATCAGGGAGTAAAACTTTTAAAAAGCATTTTACATTTGCGGGATAACCCTTTAAAAATTTTATGACGGGTATGAAGGAATATGAAGATACATTACTTGACACTTGGTAATTACCGTCCACTTAATTCACAAAGGATTATACTGTAAACTATAAGAAAGCAGACATGCTAAGACAGAGAACCCATCTCCTTCACTCTGAAAACTATGTCTGGCAGCAAAACCACACATTACTCCTAGGCGGCTTTGCTCCACAACTTGGTGGGTCATGACAGCACAAGCCTAAAAGAAAAGAAGCGATATCTGTGTCATCATCAGTATACATTCCCTTACAAACGCACAGCATGTATCTCATACCATGAAATCACAGAACGTGCATGAGGTCAAGGAGAGTCAAAAAGTAATCAAAAAATGCAAAAGCTGCCCGTTTTCAAGTTTATGTACTTGACAATCACATTAAGCTAACACCATGTAGGGGAGATTTATCAGAACTGGTGCAAAGGAAAACAAACTTAGTTGCCCATAGCCACCAATCAGACTGGTCCTTTCATTTTCCAAAGGAGCTCTGAGAAATGCAAGGTGGAATCCGATTGGTTGCCTAGGGCAAATAAGCCAGTTTTCCTTTACACCAGTTTTTATAAACCTCCCTCATTGTACATTAGCTCCTTTCATTAAGAACAGAAGGCAATGGAGGCACAGATATTGTGTAGCTGCAACTGTGGCACTGGTCTCCTAAACACTTCAGAAATGTATCAAGCTGAATGGACACGGCCGTGTGCGGTCCGTGATAACCCGGCCTGGATTCCTGCTGAGAGCAGGAGCGCACAGCGTCATTGGTTGCTATGATGCCGTGCGCTTCATGCCGCCGCTGCACTACAGTAATACACTCGTATAGATCATACCAGTGTATTACTGTAGTGCAGCGGCGGCATGAAGCGCACGGCGTCATAGCAACCAATGATGCCGTGCGCTCCTGCTCTCAGCAGGAATCCAGGCCGTGTTACCACGGACCGCTCACAGCCATGAAACACGGCTGTGTGCAGTCGGCTTTAAGCCTCCACAAACTCTAATGTGATGGCACAGCAACACTTTGTGGCTTACTACAGTTGCCGCTCCATCCATCCTCTATGCGTTACTCTGGAACTCTGCTTCTTCAGATGGGCTCCTGTGCTCAGCAGAAGTCCATCAGTCAGTATATTGATTTCCATTGCAATAAGGATACAAATACTTTACACTACAAGTAAGAAAATTGACTTTAACAGGTGATCGTCTTAAATATAGTGAGGCAAATTTGCTTGGAGATCTGAATTGAAGAGCGTGCCATCTGGGACATTTATGGCATATCGACAGGCTATACCATAAATGTCCAAAAGGTATGGATGCCAGCTCCGGGACATGCTCCTATCTCAAGAATGTGGTCCTAAAATAAATGGAGAACATGCTGCAAATGCATGGCCCCACTATGGGACTTCCCAAAGAAGCTGAGCTCTGTCTTGGCTATTTTCAGAAGTGCCATACCAGTAAATGAGGCCTCATTTACATCAGTGTTGAGTTTCTTTTTTTATCAGTCAAAAGAACTGAAAAAAATAAAAATAAAAGTGTCCTCTTCATGCCCCACATGTTTGAAGGGGTAGTTTAGCGCCTCATCCATCATGTATCCACCTGTTTTGGCAGAAGAAAAAGTCTTGCCAATGGATGACGGATTCTGCCCTTCCGACGGATCAGAGGAACGGAAAGTTCAAAGCAAATATTAGTTATTAAAGGAAGAGTTATGTAAAAGGTAAGTAATGGACATGTTTGAGACACGATACTGAAGTCTGTTTCTGACCAAAGATATGGCTGCAATCTAGAATTCTTCAACACGTGAAGTCATGATGGGAATAGGAGGCAATCCGGCTCTGGGCCTTGCATGTGACTTCTTACTAAAACAGCTAGCAGGCATGTGATGCGGCATATCTACACAGCGTGGAGCGGATCTGGACAGTCACACTTTGGATGGATGATTAATCACCTGAGATGGTAAGGCTGTATTCCAGGAGTGCTCGCAATCATGCTTTCACACAATGCTGATGGCTTCAAGTCAGTAAATCTATATCAAGGTTATATGAGTCACGTGTAGATCAATGTGACCAGATAGAGGGACGCAACTGCCAACAACAAGCCTTTCAGCTCGCACAGTCCATTTCTCTACCTAGTCTGAGGAGAACAAGCGACTATACGCAAATGAACGAATGAGAACAACTGCACGGTTCACAAATGCCTCGTCTGCTTCTCTAAAAGGTCAAAAAATGAACTTTGAAGTCCAGACCCCAGGCATTACCCCTTTCTTGCTGTAAGCCAGACTAGTATCCTCTTGACGTCGCTGTCCTCTGCACCTCAAATCCCACGCTGGCTCCTGACACATCTATCCTAGTAAATCCTTGTGATCTGATGAAGTAATGCCTTAGGACTCTGCATGGTGTCATTTCTCTGTTAGTCTGCCTAGAAATGTATGAATAAATGGACAACTGGGGGTACAGTTTGACAGTGTCCAATGAGATATGACTTTGTACTGACACTCCCATTTGACAAGGGTAATGGTAACACCCAGTTCCCAATCTATTCATGAATGTTCAGTAGGAATAACAGAGGGACAGCACCAGGCAGAGTTCTAATAAAAAATCTGCTACAGAATTGTTACAGTATGGAGAATAGAAGTATTTCCTCTGTAGGGCTAGGACACACAAAGTGCCTACCGCACACTTCCGATAGATACTGCACCCACATGTGGTGGGCAGGGTTTTCAAATAACCTGCTAATTGGCCACACAAATTTGCAGGTAATATCTTAATTTTACCCACAAAACAGCACATAACCATTAACAAGTCATGACAATGGCCACAAGGACTTTCAGGAAATTGTGCAGTATTACTGAATCTGCAAAAGTGTGCGACAAATTTTGTGGCTAAAAGTAGAAAATACAGTAAACTTTTGGTGGTTTGGCTTCTTACAACCAATGTAAATACACCGTCATTTCACTTTATTTTTAATATTGTGTAGGGAGAGAGATGTTAAACATTTTTGTAATATATTTAATTAGGGAAAGATGTTTCTTTCTACTAGATATCAGGGTGTGAAGAGTCTTCTTAGCGAAGCTCTGAGCATTGCTCCAGTCTGTCTTCAGTGTTCTACTGAGTGCTGAAGAAGCCTGTGTGTACTATCCAGAGCCTGCCAGCCTGTTTCGTGTCACTGTCCCTGACTATGTCCATGTGCCATATCACTGCCCATTTCCCTGCCTATCTGACTTGTTACACACAGGTGCCTTCAGCGCGCCTCAGAACACTGAAGACTGAAAATAGACGCTCCTTAGCAACGCTCAGATAAAGCTTTGCTAAGGGTACTTTCACACTAGCGTTAAAGTTTTCCGGTATTGAGTTCCGTCCTAGGGGCTCAATACCGGAAAAAAACTGATCAGTTCTATCCTAATGCATTCTGAATAGAGAGCAATCAGTTCGGTATGCATCAGAATGTCTTCAGTTCAGTCACTCTTACAGTATTTGGCCGGAGAAAATACCGCAGCATGCCGCTGTATTTTCTCAGTCCAAAATTCCAGAACACTTGACGGAATGCTGGATCCGGCATTATTTTCCATTGAATGCTGGATCCGACACCAAGTGTTCCGGAAAAATGGATCCGGTTTTCCGTTCTGCGCATGTGAAAAAAAAATTGAAAAAAATAAATACCGGTTCCGTCTTTCCGGATGACACCAGAGAGACGGATCCAGTATTGCAATGCATTTGTGAAATGGATCCGCATCCGGATCCGTCTACAAATGCTATCCGTTTGCATACGGATTTCCGGATCCGGCAGGCAGTTCCGGCGATGGAACTGCCTGCCGGAATCCAACAACGCAAGTGTGAAAGTACCCTAAGACTGAACCCCGTTTTCTAGAACAAAGACATATCTTTTCCTAAAAAAATATATTACAAAAATAAAAATAAATTGAAAAGAGCAGTTCCACTTTGTGTGAGCATGTTACAGCATGTAGTCAGACTGATTTATGAGACATACACTAGACTATAGATGATGTCTGTAAACCAACCTTTCATTGCTGCTGTAGGGGTGCGGTGATGTCATTCTAGCAAATCTTACACTTTTGTGGCTTATGATATACTGGAGAGTAAGGCGCCCTTTCTGATGCTGAGGCATGTCAAAACCCTACACTCATGCCAGAGCAGAAGGGCCCTGTACTAGGTTCTTATATCCCATGTACAATGGAAGGATCCTACAGCACATGTCCAGTCATCTGGAAAGAGAACACTTTGTGGTTATGTGTAATAAGGTTGGCAATAAGCCATCAATGCCTGTCTGTATACGGTCACCAGCAGCACACTGCTCCATGGCAAAGATACATGCAAACATGGATAAATCTGAATTGCATTACCGTTATACTCACCGTGTGGTAATTAGAAGCTGTTTGAAAACATTTTTTTTATCAATATTGTGTCGGGCCCATCTACCAAAGACAAGATGGCTTCTAACAGACAGGACCTACACTATCAGAGTTGCCTGTCCTGAGCCTAAGCCTACAAAATTCAGGGCAATGTACAATCCAGCTATATTATACTCTGATAAAAAGCCCTGGGCAGATGGGTAGGAGTGCAAGATTAATATGGAGGCATCCACTCGCTGGTAGATGGGCCCGCGGGTTTCCACCTGTACTATTTCATATTGCTTGGAAGTGTCGGACTAACTTTATTAGTTTTTTCCAGTATATTATGTAATGTCTGCTTTCTATACTCTAATGTATTATTTGTGATTTGCATTTTATACAGCTTATGTGCTCAGTTTAGACATTTAGAACAGCGGTCTGCAACCTCTGGCTCTATGGCATCCATGACATGTTGGGACTTGTGGTTTCCTTCCAGCCCGAGAGTCACTAGTTGCATACCATGGACGTTCAGCAGGGGTCAACAATCTTTGGCATTCCAGTTGTTGTAAGACTACATTTCCCAGCATGCACACTCACTCCGCTGTTCTCAAAACACCCACAGAGGTGGAGAGTGTACCGGGAATTTTAAGCAGTAAGCAGCTGGAGTGCTGGAGGTTGATAACCCATGATGTACAGTAAAGGCCCCTTTAGGGTGCATTAACAAGACCGTATTTTTGGGTCCGCATCTGTTCCGCAATTTTGTGGAACGGGTGCGGACCCATTCATTTCAATGGGGCCGCAAAAGATGCGGACAGCAGACTGTGTGCTGTCCGCATACGTAGTTCCAATCCGCGGCCCGCAAAAAAGATAAAGAATGTCATATTCTTGTCTGCAATCGCTGACAAGAATAGGCATTTCTGTCATAGGGCCGGCTACATTCACACGGCCGGTATCCGTGTGTTGCGGATCCGCAATTTGCAGACCGCAAAACATATACGGTCGTGTGAATGTAGCCTTACACTGAACAATTTGTCAAGCAACTGCTTGTCAGTGAAGGAGACTGCTGCATTTACATGCAGCAATTTCCTCCACAGTATAGGGAGGAGCGATATCTGATGCCATCACTTGTCCTCATAGAGACTCGCTGTATGATCTGCTGCTGACAAATGACAATTTAGGTGCCTACATAAACGATCCAATTACTCAACGAATCAGCGTTTCTCTCTTTCATCGGGTAATCGGCAGCAACTTAACACTGCCATATAACCGCTAATGAGCTTTCCTATGAACGCTCGTTAGCGATTTTCTGGCCCCGGTAAAAGGTCCCTTTAATGCATAAGGCATACACAATCATGTTTATCATGTCTTACATATAGATAAAGACTTGTAGGTTGCCTGTGACCAGGAGACCAACATATTTGTCCTATGGAGGTTTTATGGCTGACAGGGAGTAGCTTCTACATGTGACAGACACCTGCAGCACAACCAAGACTGCATGAAGTACTGAAGGAGTACAGTCAAATTTCAGACCCGGACTTTTTGTAGCACAACTAATACTGAGGTACAGTAAAGCAGAATACATCGGATGTAATCTCGTGGACTGCAGCGGTCACTCAACAGTAACACAACAAACTGTCTCTATTTTTCAAAACTACCGAGGCTGAATTGAGGAGCCAAAAAACCCTGGTTTGCAGAACAATTTGTGACTTTTTGCCCTTTTCCACCATGCTTGCCATTTTTCAAAGGAGCCTAAGCAGCCCAACATACTTAACATTACTGACAACAGTTTTCTAGAACAAGTAAGGGTCCGCAAAATGGGTCCGGAATGTGCTGTCCGGATCCGCACTTCCGGTGCGCAAAAAAAATAGAGCATGTCCTATTCTTGTCCGCAATTGCGGCATTTTCTATGAGAGTGACAGCGATGTGCGGTCCGCAAAATGCGGAACGCACATTGCCGGTGTCTGTGTTTTGCGGATACGCAAAACACATTGGACCTGTGAATGGACCCTAATGCTGTAATCTACATCAGCTCCTAGCTGGTGTGGATTTCAGATTCTGGCGCACATATCTGGCGAGATGCACCAAAATGATGAAAGGGGTTTTCCAAGATTTTTTTTTTTTTTACTGATGACCCCCACCGATTAGCGGTTTCAGAAGGCAGCGGTGCTCCTAGGCCAGTGGCGACCCGTTCATGTGTCACATGGCCTAGGAGCAGCTGTAATACCAAGCACAGCCGCTATACAATGTACGACTGTGCGTGATAAGCTGCGAGAAGGCAGCCGCGCTCACAGGTGCGCTGCTTCCTTTTCAAAACAGCTGATTGGCCGGGATCCCGGGTGTCCGACCGAGCAGATACTGATCATCAGTAAAAAAAACCTTTTAAGGCCTCATGCACACGGCTGTGTTCCGTGGAAACCCGGCCGGGATTCCTGCTGACAGCATGAGCGCACAGCGTCATTGGTTGCTATGACGCCATGCACTTCATGCAGCCGCTGCTGTACAGTAATACACTAGTATACTAGTGCGCTCATGCTGTCAACAGGAATCCCGGCCGGGTTTCCACGGTCCGCTCTCGGCCGCGGAACACAGCCGTGTGCATGAGGCCTGAGAGGTATGCGTCTCTTAATTCTGACACATCTCACACCCCCGCACACTAGATCAAGACTAGCGTTGGAAACAAGAGTCTCGATAAATCTTCCCTTTGTGTATCCTAGGCTTTAGGACACTTGGTCTCACTGAATCAAAACCCCATGTGTTAATGTCAGGAGTGGAATCATGTAGGACAGAGTGGACTTCTCTTATATCGAATCCATTACTTTCTTCAAAAGAAAAACACCCTAAACACTTGCCTTGTTTTTTTTTTTTTATTCACTGTGCTAGAAATACCAGTTACATTAGAAAGAATAGGAGAGAATACACATTCTCTACCATTATTCTGTCATTCAGCACAGCTACAAGACTATGCTGAAGATACAGAAATGAAAAGTGAAAAGGTCAGGAATACCAGGCATTCTCCCAAGGAAACAAGCATGGACTAGCTGCTAAAAGACAAGCAAAAGGATTTTGAAGAAGATTGCTCCCCTCCCCCAAATAAAGAAAAATGGAAAAGCAAGAAAAACCTTATGTGACACATACAACTTACACAATATACAATTATACAATCATATATCAATCATAAGCAACTTGCTAGAAGGAAACCGTATGGACAACATAGGAAACAATAAACGTCATCTTCCCCAGGCGTTGGAGAAAGGGATACCAGGGAATTCTCTTTATTTTCTTTGTTTTACTTCATGTTAATTCCTTGTTGTAAATTAGGGTTTCACCAGGGCAAATTTGCGGAACGGGTGTGGACCCATTCATCCCTACTTCCGTTCCGTGGCCCCGCAAAAAAGATAGAGCATGTCCTATTCTTCTCCGCAATGGCGGACAAAAACAGGCCTTTCTATCATAAGGCTGGCCGTTCCACAAAATGCGGAACGTACGCGGCCGGTAAAAATGGACGCCAAAACAGATACGGTCATCTGAATGAGCCCAAATTACTATACTGGAAGATATCCACAAAAATATAGAACGAGGCAGCAATCCAAAATTGTGAAAATGGTGGACCTCTTTATTTACCCAACTTGCAACTAGTGATGGACGAACATCTACCGGGACGGTTCGCAAACGCGATCGCGCGAACACCATCAAATGTTTGTGAACCGCAAGTTCGCGGTGGGTCCCAATAATTTTATTGGCAGGCGAACCTAAAAAACCTTCAGCTCATATTTGCAGCCAAGAAATAATTGCAGCACAAATAGTCCCACAGATGCACTATAAAGAAATTATATTGGTATACAACACCCCTGCTTCAATCAGTTTTTTGGGGGGGCGACTGGTATATGACACCGGTAGAAATTATTTGTTCCAATAACGCTTGTCCCTCTATATACCTGCAGTATCGCAGCAGAACCGCACACAACTGCCGCAAAATACAAATGCACTATAATATACTTTCTAACATATAATATACTTTCTAACATTGTACAAGGAAGGGAATCTATTAGAATATACATAATGATAAAACGTAACCTTTAATAATTTTACTATGAGGGTTCATTCACACGTAAGTGTTTTGCGGATCCGCAAAACACGGACACCGGCAATGTGCATTCCCCAATTTGCGGACCGCACATCTCCGGCACTATAATAGAAAATGCCTAATCTTGTCTGCAATTGTGGACAAGAATAGGAATATTTTTGGGCGGAAACTGAAGCATAGGTGCGGATCCGCAAATGTAGATGCGGACAGCACATTCCGGCCCCATTGAAAATGAATGGGTCGGCACCCATTCTGCAAAATTGCGGAACAGATGCGGACCCATTTTGCGGACGTGTGAATGGAAAAGATATCCCTCAAAATGAAAATAAATTTAATTATTAAAGTTAAGCAAAAAGCATAGATGTGGTAGGCAATAACAAGTGCTCGGCGGCACTAAATCAGAAACCATATGTCCTACCACAATCCGGGGGGTTCCAGGGCACATCCATGAATCCCGGAGGGAAAGCAAAAAACATCTATCCCTGGGCTAGATGATGATGTGGTATTGAAGGACAGGGTGGGCAAAGAACTGTCCCCGATATTGCCCTACAGGGGGGGTGCTATTATGGCCCTGATAGCCTAACCACAGACCACCCGCCCTGATGAGAGCGACCCCGCCTGGAACCTTACCCTATATAAAAATGGCCCTAGTAAGCCCCTGACTTCCAGGTGATCACTATATACATCTATGTGTTTTTGACTCATTATAAAAAGTATATTATAAGTATATTACACCCCTCAGTATATCACACCTATCAATAGCACACCTATACCAGTCCTTAAAAGGACTTTTGTGGCCCTATTTGCTAGCGTTTGGTGCCCCTAACAGCCTGTCCCTGCTCCACACAGCAATCTCTCCCTACACTGGCAAAACACTGAATGTAAAATGGTGGCCAGATCAGGTTTATTCATAAGGTAGGGGGTATCTCCATGTGCTGAACCGCCTCGACTGGCTGTCCTATACCACCTAATGGATGTGTCATGGGTCAGAGTTCTTCACAATGTAAAAGAATATGGCGGGCGCGAATATCTCCATATGTTCGGCGAATTGCGAACGCGCAAAGTTCGCCGCAAAAAGACCGCCGGGCGAACCGCAAGGCCATCTCTACTTGCAACGTTTCAGCCCAACACAATGAGGCCTTTCTCAAGCAATGTAAACAAATCATATATAAAAGGCAAAGTAGGAGGATCACGTAATGTGATCAATTAAGTGTACACATTCAATGAATTGATATATAAACATAAAATAATATAGAGAAATTGTGCACTGAGTGAATTTATCATAAACTACGTTAGATGGTTCACATCACGGTGTAATATACATACATGATCAAATGAGTTATATGACCCCAATAAAAAGTGCATATCGTGTAGTGAGATAATCACCATATCACGTGTGAGTCAGTGCGTGCATGGCGTGCTCCATAATGGAGTCAGTCCCTGTGACGCACCGACGTCATCACACACTGGAAGATAGTGACGAGCAGCCACTATATCTGTAATGAAAGTGGAGAGGTTGCTGGACACCAAGGCTGTGTTCACATTACGTTTGACGCATATGTTACAAAAAAAAAGGCTACAAAAACGCAGCACACCACGATCTTGTATCCTGCACAGTCCGGTAAAAAAACCAAAAAAAAAAACGTATACTTTTTTTTTTACAATGGAACTTTATGGTGAATGAATTCTACTGTATGCATCAGTCTGAGGCATCCATTTAATGTGTAGTTTTTTTTGTATACGTTAAAAGGATGGGAAAAACGTGATGTGAACCCACCCTAACTAGCACAAATTAACAGCCAATCTATAGAAATAAAGGAATTTGTCCACATGATTGCAATTATCATTTTACAGGTCAGAATAAAGCCTCATTTAGGGTCCATTCACACCTCCGTAGTGAATTACGGATCCGCAATACACCCGGCCAGAACCCCCCATAGAACTGCCTATTCTTGTCCACAATTGCAGACAAGAATAGGACATGTTCTATTTTTTTGCGGAGCCGCGGGCCGCCTCCAGAAATCCGGAGGTCACATAGTGTGCTCTCCGCATCTCTTCTGGCCCCATTGAGAATGATTGGGTCCGCACCCGTTCCCGATATTGCCGAACGGATGTGGACCCATTTGCGGACATGTGAATGGACCCTTACACGTCTGTGCTTAAATCTGTGATAAGATAGTCAGCGACGCCTCCATTAAAGGATCCATGTGTGGTCCACGTGTCTATTTTTTGCTGTCCGTATGTCATCCGTGTTTCACAGTCACTGTGCAGGTGTAAAATAATTTTCAAAGCATCTCTTCCTAATGACCCGTTAAACACGGAAGAGAAACAGAGGCATCTCAGGCAAAATAGAGCATGCTTCTGTGCTAAGACTACTGTTCCACGGACCGTGGTAAAAAACTGATGTGTGAATACACACATTAAAATGAATGGGTAGATGTGCTGTCTACGGGGAACGTACGTGAATCGCTGATGTGTGAATGAGGTTTAAAGAGGTTGTCTCAGAAAAAACATTTTCCATTTGCCAAACCACCACCTGGATCTGAATACTTTTGTAACTGAATATAATAAAAAATGTAGTACAGCCAAATCTATCTGTATAGCGCCATCTGCTGTCTATTATTTCTCTGCCCTCCTACTAAGGTGGTCGCACATGCTCAGTTTGATCCATCAACTGCCATCGGCTGGATCTAGTGTTAGAAGCTGTGTCAATTACAGGCAGAGAGCTGTAGTCGAAAGAACACGCCCCGTGAGCTGCCAGCTGAAAATAAAACTAAGGCCTCTTGCAGACGACCATGGTTTGGTTCCGCATCTGAGGCGCATTTTTTGCGGCTCGGGTGCAGACCCATTCACTTCAATGGGGCTGCAAAAGACGCAGACAGCACTCCGTGTGCTGACCGCATCCGTTGCTCTAGATCATGTCCTATTCTTGTCCGTTTTTGCGGACAAGAAAAGGCATTTCTATAATGGGCCGTCTGTTCCGTTCCGGAAATTGAGGAAGGCACATGGACGGCATCCGTGTTTTGCGGATCTGCAATTTTCGGACCACAGAACATGGCACGTTCATGCGCAAGAGGCCTTACAGAGCAAAGCCGGGGAACAAGTGGGGGGGAGCTCTGGATCCATGCGAGGTAGAGGGCTGGTTCTAACTTTCTTACAAAGAGATTGTCATGTACTATATGATGGCTGATTTTCATGTTTTACATTAATCCTAGGATAACCCTTTTAAAGGGGCTGTCTACTCTTGGGCCAAACAACCCCTGGTGTCCAAACCTGTGTACTTTAACATAAAAAAAAAAAAAAACTCATCCGTCTGTGATCTCGGGAGCGGAGCAGTGACAGGACGATGGACAGGTTTAGTGGGGTTTTGTATGTCAAGGGGCCCAGTTTAGGACCCCAGGAGTTATTGGCTCCAAGGCCACACAACCCCTTCAATCTACTTATGTGTTTAAATTAGTAATTAGAGCTATGTGTACGAGCTAACATTTTTATGGTTCATTATTCTATATTTTCAATTCGGCTGCAAAAATCTGTTTACAACAAAACCAAAAACGGCAGGTGGAAGGAAAGCAAAGGGGAGTCTTTGGTTGGTAGATTTGAAGAAGATTATGAAAAATATTAAATTAAGCAATTGTTGTGTAATTTCTTATTTATTTACTGCAAACTGAAGCTGCAAGTTAAAGCTTCACAATGCCAACAGAAGAGAATCCTCCTACAATTTTAATTTTTACAGATATTACATTTTTTTAACATTTTCATCGTAAACATATACAACAACAAATTACAACCATATAGAAGCAATGCAGGACTTCTTCTGCTTTATATAATACGATGGTTAAGGCATACATACCAGGCCAGAAAGGAACCTTTCCAGATACAGGATTAACATGAATTAAGAGCTCAAATACCCGAACAGCCGGGAGTTCACAGGATATAGGATTACAAATGGCTTTTATATATTACAAATTCTGTACTTACTTGATGGGAGTTAATGAGTAATCAGTAGCGCATGAGTAACTGAGAGAGTGAGAAAGGAAAGCAGAGAAGGAAGAGCTCGAGAAGAATCATAAGAAAAGGGAGTAGTTGGATGGAGAGAAAGGGAAAGAACAGCAAGAAACACCTGCAGAGATGAATAAACAGGTGGACGAAATAAAATCAGAACTCACAACATATAGCTAAAGGGGTTTTCTTAGTATGGACATCAACAGCATATGCCATCAACGTCTGATCGCGGATGATTGCTGGAATAACGTAACACGGGCCCGAGAAAAGCACAGTGGCACTGAGTTTGAATAGTAGGCTGAATAGTTGGTCCATTATAGGCAAGTCGACAACTATACAGAACCAACAGGAGGTGAAGTGGTATGGTGCTTTCGAGTCCTGCTACCTCTTCATTTTAAGTGGTGGTCCATCCAATGTGACCACTGCTGACAGTCACATCCTAGTTACATGCCATCAAACTCTCTTTATTGAAGAAGGATTCCTTGGTGATGACCCTGTACAATTAGCAAATACGCCTTTCTGGAGAGTATAAATATAAAAATAGTAAATTATGTGATCCAAGCTCTTGACGTTAGGATGGGGAGGGAGGGATTTCCTTGACAAAGCCTGGCATAGCAAAGCACAACCCTACATTTCCAGATTCTCCTCCAAGGTTATGTTCACATCAGTGTTCAAAATCCATCAGGCTTTTCCAGCAGAGTTCACCGTGTCAGGCATAGTCAGATAATCCTGGGAACTGCCGGATCCCCATTCACTGTAATGGGATCTGTCCGCTTTCTGGCAGAAATGCCGGGTTTGGCCTAACAAATACTGCCTGACTGCCGGCATCTAGGCTGAAACAGGCTGACAGATCTCCTAACGCTAGTGTGAACCTTGAGTAATGATAGATGTCAAAGGAAAGAAGGATAAGCCAAGATACGGGAGATAAGCCTTCTGCAGAGGTGTCTGGCAGCAGCTTATTAATCCTTATTAACGATGAAAAAGGGCAGCACTCCAGTAGATAAAAATAAAAATAACTTTATTTACCCATAAGGCTGTAGCGACGTTTCGGCTCTAACACAAGAGCCTTCCTCAAGCAGGAAGCTTGAGGAAGGCTCTTGTGTTAGAGCCGAAACGTCGCTACAGCCTTATGGGTAAATAAAGTTATTTTTATCTACTGGAGTGCTGCCCTTTTTCATCGTTTTATATATATATATATATATATATATATATATATATACACACACACACACACACACACACACACACATACAAACACACAACTAACTCTAGCAAAAGATTTTTATACTGCAGGAATAACCCTAATAATAAACATGCCCCCCGCACTGCTCACACCAGCGAGCCGACCAATCAGGACACGTTTTTATTGCTACCATTTTGGGGTACATATGACTTTTCGATTGATTGATATGTTTTTTGTGAACAAAAAATAATGTTCTTGTGTTGCAATTTTCATAGAGCCATATTTTTTTTTCCTTTTTCTAGCTATGGTCTTGTGTGGGGGCTCATATTTTTGCGGGATGAGTTGGCATTTTTTATTGCTACCATTTTGGGGTACATATGACTTTTTGATTGATTAACATTATGTTTTTTGGGAGGTGAGCTCACTAAAAAAATCTTTTTGGGAGAATTGTGTACCCCATAAAAGGTCATACAAGACCTCTGGGGGACATTTAACTTTTTTTTTTTACTATTGATTTCTCCTGTAACTGGGGCTGATATAGTAGCCCCAGTTACAGGGGAAATACACCCCACCAGAGAGGCTGTACAGCACTATACTGTGCTGTACAGCCTCAGTGCAGGGCTGATCGAGGTCTGTGGAAGACCCGACAGCTCCTGCACTCTCCCGGTCTCAGCGGTCACATGACCACCGGGCCGAGACAGGAAGCGGCATAGAGCTTCCTGATCTGTATACACAGCGCTCGTTGAGCGCTGTGTATACAGCAATCTAGAAGGCAGGGACACCGAGGAACAGTCCCTGTCTTCTCTCTGGGGTGCCCTGCTGTCACTGACAGCGGGCCCCCCGCTCGGCAGCTGCGTGATTAGCGTATAGCTGCGATCTCTGAATGGACATTACAGAACGTCCATTCAGAGATAAACGGACCGCCCAAGGACGTTTATAGTCAATTGGCGGTCGGGAAGTAGTAAAAAAAAATCACTCCCTTTCCCAATTTTACATATAAAATATAGATAAACAATAAACATATTGCCACCTCTGAAAAAGTCCAAACTATTAAAATAAAAATCCCCTATGCGGTAAACGCCCTAACAAAACTGGATGATTCACAATTCTTTTGTCACTCCCCCCCCCCCCGCCCCCCAAAAAAATAAAAATAGGATAGGACTATTCTTTTATGGGCCGGATGTTCCATAAAATGCGGTATGCATGTGGATTTTTTGGTGTTTTATTTATTTTTGCGTGGTACTGAATGGTATCGAGCATTGCAATACTTTTCTATGGTATCGAAATCGAATCATAATTTTGGTATTTTTGGTTATTTAAAAAAAACTCCCACCACATGTTGAACCACAGCTTCTAGCCTTGTCCCCAGTGACATAACCCACACAGGGCAAAGGCTTTTTCTCGAGATCTGGTGACGCACTGGGCTCTTCATGGGTAAGCTAGGTGGAGGCTTCCGCCCAGCCGTGAGCCAGGTGACATCACCGGCAGTAATGGGCAGGCTTTAGCGCTGCCCTAGCCTGTGAAACGGCAATGGCAGCGCTAAAACCAGTCCATCGGTGCTCGTCACATCAACTGGAACATTGCTGGGCGGAAGCCCCTACCTAGTGGTGTAAAAATGTAAACAAAAAGCCCTTGCCCCGGGTGATAAAGCACATGGCAAATGAGAGCATCAGAGCATGAAATGTCAGAGGGGTTGCTTGGGGGAAGCAGGGAATATGTGCGGGTTCAAATTTAAAAACAAAAATGTGAAAAAAGATTTTTTTTTTTTCTCTTTCTGGTTATAACCAATAATAACAAAAAGAATATTAAATTAAAATGACATAAAAATAAAGCTCCACATATGACTGTGAAAAAGGCGGAAAAAAACATTTACATAACAGAATGGAATAAAGTTATGGCTTTCAAAGATGCGCCTGATCAGGAAGGGGGGTAATTGGCCCAATCCGGAAAAGGTTCAGTGTGGTTTTTACGGAAAATTATAATTTTCATGCAAAATGTAAGGCTCTTCACAATGCCATCCTTACCAAAGTGCAGCAATGAAATACAGTAGTTCACAAATGTTATACATTTGTCATTGTTTGGTACGATGAGTGTTACACTGCAGCTGCCCGCCATCTACTCGCAATTCCAATTCTCTTCCGGTGGAATTTACAATCTGTTTAGACTTGAATGCACAGTTTACTCAAGACTTAAGTCACAAGCTGGGTTTTGCTCAAGGCCATAACCTCACAACACTGCATATCAAACAACTGGGAAATGTACAGCCATGAAAAAATGCTTGTATTCTGAAATACACCAATCAGCTGTAACATTAAAGGCCATCTGTCAGCAGATTTGTACCCATTAAACTGGCTGAGCTGTTGCATTTGCTCTTCTGTGGCATCTGTGTTGGTCCCATGTTCATATGTGCCCGCATTGCTGAGAAAATGAAATCGCACATGCAACAGGTCAGCCAGTTTCATAGGTACAAATCTGCTGACAGATGCCCTTTAAAACTACTTACACTATCATGGCACAACAGCACCTGTCAGTGGTCAGGTATATATCAGGCAGCAACCGGGGGTTGAAGTTTATGTGTTGGAAGAAGGAAAAAAATAAAAAAATAAATCGGCAAGTCTATGGATCCGAGCGACACTGGCCAAATTGTGATGGCAAGAATATGAAGCCAGAACATCTCCAAAACTGCAAGTCTTGTGGGATCTTCCATGTATGTACTGGTTAGTACCTACCTAAAGTGCTCCAAAGAAAGACCATGTGTGTGTGTGTGGTGAAGACTAGCCTGGTGTGAGCCCACACAAGAGCTGCAGCCACACATCCGCTGAATACAGATACCTTCCATGTGCATTCCACATTTTTCTCAATCAATGGAAATGGCTATTCTTATCCCCAAATATAATCTGCAGAGCACCCAAATGGATCCGCAAATAATGTGGATGTGTGCCTGGCCTATGAGAAATGAATGGGTCAATGTGCTATCCACAAAAAATGCAAATGGCACATGGATGAAAAATATAGATGTGTGCATGTCACATTTTCCTAAAAGAAATGCCTATTCTTGCCCGCAAAATCCACACAAATACAGTATAATTTGCGGAACGGCTGCAATGATGCAGACAGCACACAGATGACATTTTGTTTTTTGTAATTATGTTTGCTTCATGGATATGCACCTGTGATTCTGAAGGTTCTAGTCTAAATATATTGAGGGCAGCACCTCTTTTAGACTGAACACGCCCATCTACCTGGGACTTCTGAGCAGAGTACGTTTGTAGCTGGTTCCTACAAAGCCTATTGTAGGCTTAAAGAGGACCTTTCACTAGTATAAAAACTAAAAAACTAACTATATCAGTGGGCAGAGCGGCGCCCAGGGGTCCCCCTGCACTTACTTGTATGTCTGTGCAAAAAAGAAGAAAAAGAATACCGAAACGAGAGCCGCACATCTAAAATATAACAAATTTATTGGAAAAGACAGACACAACACAAAATGATTAAAAATTGTCGTATACAACAAATCAAGGCCATGTAAACCATATATCAGTACATGCCATCCTGGCTCACCACAGGCATATGGACAAACCCCCACATCAATTAGTAGATAACAATAAAGTGCATGTAATCCATCAACAGGAATGAAAGATTCAAAATACTTATCATAAAAAGTATATCATGATGGGGGGCCTGCGTGGCGGTCAGGAGAAGAGCCCAACGCGTATCGCCAGACTTGCTAGCTTCCTCAGGAGTGCCTAGTCTCAAATGCTCCATGACTATACACATATATACAAGATAATCAATTACTGATGATTTTTACCTGTGTGCCAGGTCGCCATGTGGAGGAAGGGGGCCGCAACCTCCTCATTAGCATAAAGTAGGAGAGGGGGAGAGAGGAGAGGGGGGTGGGTGAAGATGTACAGAGTGCCAGCGTGCAGGCATTATAACATATATAGTGAGCCACATGTATACAGCGTTCGGCTGTGTCGACCGCGCATGCGCCCAAAAGAGCAAGCGCAGGCCGCGTTCCAAACACCGGATACGATCGGCCGCGCATGCCCATTGGACACCCGCTGCGTGTCAACAGCCGGAAGCTGAGACTCAGACCTGATTGCAGGACCAGGAGTGTATGAGGAGCCGCGGGCTGCGCTCCAAGCACCGGATGCGAACAGCCGCGCATGCCCATTGGACATCCACTGCGTGTCAACGGCCGGAAGTTGCGTCGCAGACCTGAATAAAGGATCAGAAGTATATGGAAAGCCGCGGGCGAGTGCACAGCTGCGAAAAAATGAACTAAAAATGTTGAAGAGTATAAATGTATAATACTGAAAATATGACTATTGCAGATAGCCTGGTACAAAATCTGCTATATTCAAGAAAAAAGTATACACATATATAAAAATGAATTAGTGCATATCAAAAAACCACATTAAAACCCTCAATTAGACTTATATTACTATCGTCTAGTTAATTCATGTGCAGAATTAACCGTCAGTCAATTAAGACTTGACGTGTTAATTCGACAACGTGACCAACACCCAAAACAATGTGAAAATTACACTTACCCTACTATTACATCTTGTCTCAACCTTTCTTTGTTTAATTTATGAAAATTAATTTTATCAATTATGTTGTCAATATTTAAATTCTCTCCCTTTTGAAGAAATTTTTTGGGACAAGAAAATTATTTAAAGTTTTTTATTTTTTATATTTTATTTTTTATATTAATTATATTATTATTATTTGTTTTTTTGTTATTTTTATATTTTATATATTTTATATTTTTTATTCATTACTTTTTATATATAAATATTCTTTACTATATTTTCAGTTCTTTATATTTTATATATATATACTATCATTCTGCATATAACCAATTTCCACCATTACAATTTTTTATATATCCAATTTATTAGCTTATATTTTAATGTTTTTTATAATTATTTTTTATATATAATAATCTCTTTTTGTGTTTTATAATACATTTTATTATTTTATATATTACTATATGTAAAAGATTTTTATCAGTATTTTTCAGATTATAATTTCAAGATAATTGTTGTATTTGACCATTTTTTATACTCTTCACATTATTAGAAAAAAGGGGAAAAGAGAGATTCTTCGCTCTGTGCTGTCGCCCACAGCGCCCCACACACAGGCCACATAAATGAGGAAACATTTCACAGGATGAGGTAATCAATGAAGTGCTGCACCAAAATATAAACAACTAAGACAAAACAAAAAATATAAATGAAAATAAAAATTATTATATAAATAAAAATAATAACAATCTAGTACACATCCGCTGAATACAGATACCTTCCATGTGCATTCCACATTTTTCTCAATCAATGGAAATGGCTATTCTTATCCCCAAATATAATCTGCAGAGCACCCAAATGGATCCGCAAATAATGTGGATGTGTGCCTGGCCTATGAGAAATGAATGGGTCAATGTGCTATCCACAAAAAATGCAAATGGCACATGGATGAAAAATATAGATGTGTGCATGTCACATTTTCCTAAAAGAAATGCCTATTCTTGCCCGCAAAATCCACACAAATACAGTATAATTTGCGGAACGGCTGCAATGATGCAGACAGCACACAGATGACATTTTGTTTTTTGTAATTATGTTTGCTTCATGGATATGCACCTGTGATTCTGAAGGTTCTAGTCTAAATATATTGAGGGCAGCACCTCTTTTAGACTGAACACGCCCATCTACCTGGGACTTCTGAGCAGAGTACGTTTGTAGCTGGTTCCTACAAAGCCTATTGTAGGCTTAAAGAGGACCTTTCACTAGTATAAAAACTAAAAAACTAACTATATCAGTGGGCAGAGCGGCGCCCAGGGGTCCCCCTGCACTTACTTGTATGTCTGGGCGCCGCTCCGTTCGCCCGGTATAGGCTCCGGTGTCTGCAGCTCCTTCTGTTGTACTGGGCGGAGTTTTTGTATTAAGGTTGTCCCTTGTTGCAGCGCTGGCCAATCGTAGCGCACAGCCCATAGCCGAGTGCGCTGGGGGGGAGGGGGTGTTGAGCACTTAGCCGCGCCTCTGGGAGGCGATTTAGATGAACTTGGAGGCGTTATTAGTTTTCAAATTTAGCCGGGCACGGCACTTCAGAGAGGCGTTCCTGGGCACCGTGGAGAAAGAATAACGCCCCTCTGGGTACTCTGTTAAACATGGATTCATGAAAAAAAAAAATTGGGTAAATTGCTAGTGACAGATTCCCTTTAAGATCCGACACTATGTAGAAACCATATAACTCACCCATGTATTTAATAGACATTTTTACCGTTTAATACCTCATGTGACTCAAAAACACGTATTGTATTTCTAGGAAGTCTACAACCTATAAAAAGGTTAAGAGTCTCTGATGTAAAGCATATACCTTGAAGCAGGTGTTATGTGGGAAAACATGGAAGAACTACCATGTGCTCTTATGCTTCTTCCCATATTCTGTAGTTCCACACTGAAGATTTTATCAATCAATAACTATGGGATGTTTTATCAAGTAAAGAAACGTATTCGATTTTATGTTAAAAATTGAAGAACTGCAATGTTTAGTGTGGTGACTCAGAATGAATAACTTCCTGTGGAAGGAGCCTGCAACTGCGCCGTGGTGCCCAATAAAAGATAATCATTAATTTGAATGCAAACACTGGCAGTGGTGACCACACAAGAGAAGAACATTGCAGTGTTATTAACAAATGCATGAATAATGCATTCTCTTATTCCAAGCCAGGTCTAGTGGAAGAAGAAGGATTTCCCAGTGCTGTAGCAGTCGCCAAATGGAAGGATATCAGCACTCGTACTTTAAAAGGGGTTTTCCAGGGAGAAACGTAAAAAAATAAAAATAAAATTAACAATGTTAAAATATATATATATATATATAGCAAAGCTTGAGAAAGGCTCTGAAACGTTGCCTTCCACATGGGTGAATAAACACCACTTGCTTTTTAACCTGGAGTGCTGTCCGATTTTCGTCTTTATCCATTTGGGGTAAGCAGCTATATATGGACTTAGCACCCACCAGTATTTGTTTTCCAGTGCCACCATCACGTTCCCATATATATTATATATATATATATATATATATATATATATATATATATATATATATATATATATATATATACACATATATATACACGAAGAGAGGACAGCACTCCAAGTAAAAAGTAGTGGTCTTTAATCACCCATGTGGATGGCAACGTTTCAGCTCAAACAAGAGCCTTTTACAAGCTTGTAAAGGGCTCTTGTTTGAGCTGAAACGTTGCCATCCACATGGGTGATTAAAGACCACTACTTTTTACTTGGAGTGCTGTCCTCTCTTCGTTTTTGTCCATTTGGGGTAAGCAGCTACATCCCTGGACCTAGCACCCACACTGTCTGCATCCGGTGCCGCCATTATTTTCTTTATATTATATATATATATATATATATATATATTAGGGATCGACCGATATTGATTTTTTAGGGCCGATACCGATAATTTGTGAACTTTCAGGCCGATAGCCGATAATTTATACCGATATTCTGGGAATTTTCATTTTTGAAAAAAAAATAAAAAATTCCCACAAATCTGCTGAAAATTAATGTTTATTGTTAATGTGTATTTTTTATTTTTTTTTGTAAATCTTTTTCATTTATATTTAATATTTTGGTGTTTTTATTATTTTTTTTGTAACTTTTTTTTTTTACTAACTTTTAGCCCCCTTAGGGACTAGAACCCTTGTCCTATTCACCCTGATAGAGATCTATCAGGGTGAATAGGAGCTCACACTGTCCCTGCTGCTGTGTGCTTTGTGCACACAGCAGCATGGAGCTTATCATGGCAGCCAGGGCTTCAATAGCGTCCTGGCTGCCATGGTAACCGATCGGAGCCCCAGCATTACACTGCTGGGGCTCCGATCGGAGGAGCAAGGGAGAGGGGATCCTGTGGAGGGGCGCACTGCGACTGGGGTGGGGGGGGCCCTATGCGCCACCACTGGGGGGGGGGCGCACTGCGCCACCAATGTCTGATACTGGGAGGCTTGGGGGGGCGCACTGCGCCACCAATGAAGCTTAATCTCACATTTATTCATATACAGGAGGCGGGAGCTGGCTGCAGGATCACATAGCCGGCTCCCGACCTCTATGAGCAGTAGCTGCGATCCGCGGCACCTGAGGAGTTAACTACCGCGGATCGCAGCTACAGCTCATAGAGGTCGGGAGCCGGCTATGTGATCCTGCAGCTCCCGCCTCCTGTATATGAATGATAGATTAATCTTCATTGGTGGCGCAGTGGCCATAGCTCCTCCCCTCCTCCTGTCCCCTGTCCTTTCATTGGCGGCAGCGGCAGGAGCAGCACAGGGGGAGGAGACACTGCTTCCTTCTCCCCTGTGCTGCTGAGGGAACACGGAGAGCGCTGTCAGCAGCGCGATCTGTGTTCCCCATACACTATCGGAATATCGGCAAAATAGATGCCGATACCGATAGTGTTCAAAATCCTGAATATCGGCCGATAATATCGGTAAATCCGATAATCGGTCGATCCCTAATATATATATATATATATATATATATATATATATATATATATATTTATTACACACACATACACACACTCACAGAAAGAATTAGGAACACCTATTCTATTTCTTATTAATGCGATTATCTAGTCAACCAATCACATGGCAGTTGCTTCAATGCATGTAGGGTTGTGGTCCTGGTCAAGACAATCTCCTGAACTCCAAACTGAATGTCAGAATGGGAAAGAAAGGTGGTTTAAGCAATTTTGAGCGTGCCATGGTTGTTGAGTATTTCACAATCTGCTCAGTTACTGGGATTTTCACGCACAACCATTTCTAGGGTTTTCAAATAATAGTGTGAAAAGGGAAAAACATCCAGTATGCGGCAGTCCTGTGGGCGAAATAGGCTTGTTGATGCTAGAGGTCAGAGGAGAATGGGCCGACTGATTCAAGCTGATAGAAGAGCAACGTTGACTGAAATAACCACTCGTTACAACCGAGGTATGCAGCAAAGCATTTGTGAAGCCACAACACGCACAACCTTCAGGCGGATGGGCTACAACAGCAGAAGACCCCACCGGGTACCACTCATCTCCACATAGGAAAAAGAGGCTACAATTTGCACGAGCTCACCAAAATTGGATTGTTGAAGAGTGGAAAAATGTTGCCTGGTCTGATGAGTCTCGATTTCTGTTGAGACATTCAGATGGTAGAGTCCGAATTTGGGGTAAACAGAATGAGAACATGTATCCATCATGCCTTGTCACCACTGTGCAGGCTGGTGGTGGTGGTGTAATGGTGTGGGGGATGTTTTCTGGGCACACTTTAGGCCCATTAGTGCCAATTAGACATCGTTTAAATGCCACGGGCTACCTGAGCATTGTTTCTGACCATGTCCATCCCTTCATGACCACCATGTACCCAACCTTTGATGGCTACTTCCAGCAGGATAATGCATCATGTCACAAAGCTCGAATCATTTCAAATTGGTTTCTTGAACATGACAATGAGTTCACTGTACTAAAATGTCCCCCACAGTCACCAGATCTCAACCCAATAGAGCATCTTTGGGATGTGGTAGAACGGGTGCCCTGGATGTGCATCCCTCAAATGTCCATTAACTGCAAGATGCTATCCTATCAATATGGGCCAACATTTCTAAAGAATGCTATCAGCACCTTGTTGAATCAATGCCACGTAGAATTAAGGCAGTTCTGAAGGCAAACACCGTATTAGTATGGTGTTCCTAATAATTCTTTAGGTGAGTGTATATACACATACTGTAAAAGCATTACTCACCTTCATCGATCCTCTGCTGCTCCGCTCCCCACTTCCTGTCCCACACTGGAAATACCAAGAAAGGATCACTCAGCCAGTCACTGCTAGAGCAAATGTTTGGCTGAGTCTTTCTTGGCATTTCTGGCATGTTGAGGCAAGACAGGATATGAAGGGCAATGGGGACCAGAGGAGCGTTGTAAACCCAAAAAAGTGGGGGAATCGGGGGGCAGGAGAGTAACAGTTCTTTGTTATTTTTAACATTGTCTGACCAGTTTTTCTTTAAAACTTCACCTTAGAAGACTGTATTCATTTTTATAAAAAACCTTCAAAATTCCCTGCCATTTTATACGCAAAGACGCGACACTATATAACCGAGAGTTCCACATGCACGTTCAGTCTTTAGGCCAAGATGTACTGGGAACTTAAAGTAGCCCTGGAAAAAACTAAAAGTGGCCCTATGTTGTAGGCAGGTTCACATTGACTAACGGTGAGACAACAGAAGTAGGCAGGGCAGAAATACCATAGTGCTACACAAAATGCTGCCTCAGCAGAATCAAATATCACAGTACAGAACATACTGCCACTTCTGTTGAACTATATCATACAGGTAAATTCAGGAGGGCACCTGCAGTCATTGGCCAGGTACATAAGTACATGATGCTACTATAAATGAATGCTGAGAGCATCAGATTGTTTTTTTTTAAACTCGTTTTATTGAAGTTTAACAAGAAAGGCATGTTACATCAGCACAAGTAAAGAAGTAGCAAATCCAGGATAAATCCCACGCAGGGGACACAGTGCAAGTACAGGACAGTATTACATTAGATCCGATACAGTAAGAAGATGTACTAAGTCAGATATCATCTAGAGACCGCAAAGTAAATGAGACAGTTGCCTCAATACACATAGACATAATACTACACATCAGCAGCTGAATACATACAAGCATTATGCACAGTCAAAGGAGATGCGCACCATTCACCCCACACTTTGTCAAACTTTTGTGGACACTTCCTGTGAGTATAGACAACCTTTTCCATGCTTACAGCCTGATTGACCAGCGCTTTCCATTGACCCAGTGTAGGAGTTCTATCATCCATCCATCTCAGGGCAATGGCTTTCCTGGCAAGGAATAGGGTTTCACTCAGAAGAATCCTGTGGTGATGACCCCAAACCTCCTCATCTAGGATACCGAGTAAGCAGCTTTTTGGGCACAGCGGTACTGCATTTGGGACTATTGCGGATAATACCCCTACCACAGCTTCCCAGAAGCACCTTAAGTACGAGCAGTCCCACAGGAGATGCCAAAAGTCTGCCCCATCCTGATGACACCTGTGACACCTACTATGTGACAGTCTGCCCATTTTATGCAATCGGACAGGGGTAAGATAACTTCTATGCAGAATAAACAGTTGAATCAGCCTATTAGTGACTGACGGGGAGACCCGCGTCGGAGACAGCAGTGCTTCATTCCAATCATCCGCCGATAGGGAGGGGATAGAGTTCTTCCATTTCCCTTCAACCGTAAGTGGGTTCATCAGTGTGCGATTGTTAAGCAGGTGCGTATAGAGTGCAGAAATAATACCTCTCGGGCCCTGCGATCTAAGAATTCCTATCAGGGGATAATTGGAAATTGAGTGACCTCCCGTCCCAAACTGCGCCGTTAGTGCATGTCTTAATTGTAGATATCTAAAAAGGAAAGAGCGAGGCAATTCAAACTTCTCTTGTAACTGAGAGGAGGAGCACAGGCTGCCGCCGGCATATATATCACTCAGTTTGTTGACACCCTGTGCCTTCCACCATCTAGCTCCCTCCAAATCTTTCAAATGAGCAAACATAGGATTATCCCACAGAGGGATGTCATCCGGGATGTCTTTGAACGACCTCATCTTCGCAGCCGTCCACACCTGATGGGCCATTCTATGGATGGGGAGCGAGCGCATGGATATAAAACGCGGTCCTTCCAAAACCGGCCACAGAGAGGATAAGCCCAGGTGCTCCCTGAGATAGTATTCTGCATTGGGCAAGACCGACGACTGAACCCAGGTAGTTAGGAATTTCAGCTGCCCGGCTAGGTAATAAAGGAAGAAATCAGGTAAAGCAGCGCCACCTTCTAGCTTGGGCCTCTGAAGA
This sequence comes from Bufo gargarizans, assembly GCF_014858855.1. Classification (NCBI taxonomy): domain Eukaryota; kingdom Metazoa; phylum Chordata; class Amphibia; order Anura; family Bufonidae; genus Bufo; species Bufo gargarizans. Next base: position 305,470,076 of record NC_058082.1, on the reverse strand, counting down.
ACCCGAAGGGACAACTTCCGTCTGGACTCCCCCCACACAAATTTAGTCACTGACGAGTGGATGCGAGCAAAAAAGCCCTGCGATACCGGGGTGCACGCATGCGCCAGCAGATACAACCCTTTGGGCAAAAGTGTCATCTTAACCAGATTCAATCTTCCCATAATGGAGAGTGGTAAGGTCCGCCATGTCCTAAATTTATCCGTAAACAGGGTCTCCAGAGGAGCAATATTCAGGGAATACGCCAACTGGGGATCCCTGGTGATAATAACCCCTAAGTATTTAAAGGAATCCACAACTGGCAGATTACAATACTGAGGAGGCCACGTGTGCGACCACAAGGGCATGAGTGCCGATTTCGTCCAATTTATGTGCAAACCCGAGAACCTTCCAAACTCGCCAATTATATCAATCGCTCTAGGGAGTGTATTCTCTGGTTCATCCATAAAAAGGAGGAGATCATCCGCATAAAGTCCGACCTTGTCCGTTCTATCGCCCATAGAAATCCCTTTAAAGACCTGATCCTGCCGAGTTCTCAAAGCAAGGTGCTCAATGGCTATGGCGAACAAAAGTGGCGACAGGGGGCAGCCCTGCCTGGTTCCCCTGTGAAGGCTAAAGGATTCAGACATCGACCCATTTACAAGTATGTTATCTCTGGGGAGGTGATACAGAATTTCTACCCATTCAATAAATCTAGGGCCAAAGCCAAAACAGCGTAACACTTCCAAAAGGAACACCCACTCCACGGAGTCGAAGGCCTTAGCAGTGTCTAGAGATGCCATGGCCCAGCGCTTATCCCTCGCCACTCCCACCTGCGCTATAACCTGCGCCCTTCTGATATTATCAGACGTTGAACGTCCCGGTATGAACCCAGACTGGTCTCTATGTATTACTTTGGCTATCACTTTATTCAGTCTGGAGGCGATAAGTCTCGTGAGAATTTTATAATCCAAATTTAGGAGTGATATCGGCCTTTATGACCCACACCCACAGTCCTTGTCTGGCTTCAAAATCACCACTATGGTGGCATCATACATCGAATCCGGGAGTCTACGCCTCTGCTGCGCCGCCCGATAAAGTTTAAGGAGCTCAGGTCCTAATACCTCAGTATATTTTCTGTAAACCTCCACTGGGATCCCATCGGGGCCAGGTGCTGAGCATCAGATTGTTATTGGGGGTATGATCTGAGGATCTGATAAGGGGGTCTGTTCTGATGTCCCGATATGGGGGTCTGATGTGAGGACCTGTATGGGGGTCTAACCTGTGTATCTGATATGGGGATATGATCTAAGGATCTGATGAAAAAGATTTTTTTCTTATTTTCCGCCTCTAAAACCTGGGGTGCGTCTTATCATCAGGTGCATTTTATAAAAGCAAAAAATACGGTATATGTTCTGGGTCTAACTGGACATTAACAGAGCATATCTTACTGATAGCAGCATTAACTGCCAGCCAGAAGGGACTGAGTGTAGGCCCGTCCCACCATAAATGCTCTCTCTGCACCTCCAGCATTTTCTCCAGCAGGACAGTGCCTTTCTCGGCAAATTGGTGCATTTAATACCACCTAGTAACGAGTTTATATGGGTTTTCCTGTATATGGACACAGTGGGAAATGTAAACTAGGCAACACACGATCCACTTCTTCTCTACTTGTAGATCACAAGCTAAGAGAAACCTAAATTTTGTTACAGAATGTTCCAGAAGTAAACCTTGACAAAGTTTGATAGGAGTTTCCTAGGTAGGGTAGGATAGTTCTCCACCCAGGTCCGGTCTCTGAACTTACATTTTAATTTGTAATAATAAAATCCCATTGCTTAGAAGAAGCTGGCGGCCGTACTGGGGGCTCTGGTGGCCCCCTTTGGTATATATTTTAATTAGTAAAATCTGAGTAAAATACTGTATGAGTAATGGAGAAGAATTAAAATAATAAAATTATTTCAACCTATACTGACAGCTCCTGACTGAAAGCAGATAAGAAAATACAAAAGGATTCAACATGAATCATATTTTGCTGTATCGGCATAATTACATTCCTTTTATGTAGAACAAAATCATCTTAAAAAATATTTCGCTCTATTCAAACAGGCAATATGATTTGTAAGCAGCTAAACAGTCATACCTAAAAGGAAATACATTTCAGTAATTGGTAGGGTTTTCTTTGACTTATTACAGGAGGCAAAATAAAATGCAGCTGATGCTCTGTTGACTCTGTGTATGAGATAACACATGCCGTTGTATAGGCATATACTGCCAAGAGGGTCCAACTGTAGAAAAAAAAAAAATAATAATAATAATAAAAATAATATATATATATATATATATATATATATTTTTTTTTTTTTAAATGCACATTTTTGTTTACAGTTGTAGCCTGTACCCCTCTGCAGAGAATAAGGTAGTCTATTGGACAGTGGCTCTGTCGCTTTGTAAGCCTGGGGTCCTGGGCAGTGATGGCCAGTTCGCATGCAAACACATGAGGGCTGCAATCTTTTTTCACAGTCCGGCGAGGCACAGGTAAGCCCTTACCTGTGCCTGTGCGCAAGCCGGTCTGAAACAAATGAGGACAGTGGGAGCAGGCAGTTCTGAGAACAGCCGCCGGGGGCCTTCATCAGGCTGTTCTCAGAACTGCCTGCTCCCACTGACCGCATTTGTTTCAGATCTGTGCCTCGCCGGACTTGCGAAAAAAGATAGCAGCCCGCGTGTGTTCGCAGGGGGAACAATGCGAACTGGCCATCACTGGTCCTGGGTTAAAAGCCAACCAAGGGAAACATAAGTTTGTATGCGTTTCCTCTGGGTACTAAGGCTACATTCACACGACAGTAAAAAAAGGGCAAACAATCCATTTTTAATGGACGTTTTTTAGTGCTGCTTTTCTGAAAAACGGACCATACAAATAACCCCATTCAATGGTATGGAGACTGTTGGGATATGTCCCATTTATGTGGACGTCGTATTTATGTATATATCCTCTCAATAAAAAGGGCTATCCTTATCCACAAAACGGACCAGAATAGGACATGTTCTATAATTTTCCGAACCGAAAAACAGACCTGCAAAAACCACTGATGTGTGAATGGCCTCACAGAAATTAATGGGTTAGTATGCATGAGGTAATGACAATAATGAATGTACTCAATTCCTCAATGTAAGTGGAGTAAAAACAAGAGTACAGTCATCCCTCAAGAGACAATGGCCAAGATACAGTATTTGCAACGTACAATGTTCTTTTCTGGGCCATTGTAAGTTAAAACGCTCAACAAGGAGAAACCAATGCTTCCCTATGGGAATGGTTCTCACCTGGGCGTTTTACAGCGCGTACGATCGCGCTGTAAAACGCCCGACGCCCCAAGAAGTACATGAGCTTCTTTGGGGAGTCTTGTTGTGCGTTTTCCGTACATAGACTTTTGGGAACGCGCGACAATGGGCGTTCGCTTGTCTCTGTATGCGCGATTGCAAACGCCGGTACAATCGCGCATACAGAGCGCTCCCTTCAGAACGCTCAGGTGTGAACCCAGCGTAAACATACAATGCCTCAGACTCCGATCCCACCAATCAACATGGCCATTTCAGTGGTAAAACACCTTTATTTGTTGTCTAGTAGTTCCTCTGTGGTACTAAATGTTCTGTACTGCTCCCTGAGCTGCTCCTTTGGAAATTAAAATCATTGGATCATTGGTGGGCAGTGCGCCCTCACCGGTATTAAAATCATTGGTGGGCAATGAGCCCTCCCCCCTTCATCATTGGTGGCAGCGGCAGTTCTGATCGGAGTCCCAGCAGTTTAATGCTGGGGCTTCGATCGGTTACCATATACTTACATGCGCTGTGGCCACCCGGCGCTCCTTCTTCTTGTAACTTCAGTAGCGTCCTGGCTGCCATGGTAACCGATCAGAGCCCCAGCATTAAACTGCAAGGACTCCGATCGGAACTGCCGCTGCCACCAATGATGTACCGTGCACTGCCCACCAATGATTTTAATACTGGGAAGAAGGGGGGGGGGGGGGTTGGGGGGGCGCACTGCCCACCAATGCAAACATTGTACAAACATTCCCGGCACCCAACCTCTGACAGGGAGCTGCTGTCCGTGCAATTAACCCCTCAGGTGTCGCGGATGTCAGCGCCCTATCAGAGGTGCGTCCCCATCACCATGGGAAAACCTCAGGTTTAGAATATACCATCGGATCTGAGTTTTCTCCAATCCGATGGTATATTTTAACTTCAAGCGTCCCCATCACCATGGGACCGCCTCTCCATGCCCAGCTCGTCGCCGATCCACTGCGTCTACTGCTCCGGTAAACAAAGCCATCTCAGCCCTGCTACTTGCCCACAGCAGGGCTAAGCTACTGAACAAACTACCTGCCCGGAACTGCATGTCCCGGGCATCGGGTGATACGATTTCCACACCCCGGATAATGCGCCGCATGGAGTCCAAAAGAGAGAGAGAGACTCTGACACAATATTCTCTGTACACTTAGGGCATAGGGCTTTCGGCAAATAGCGCATTTCTTGCGGCCCGAATCAGCCCCAGGTGCCTTGACGGTGGAGGTTTCTCTACACTATAAGTAATCAAATTTAGGAATTTTAGTAGGATCCAAGTCCATACAAAAAATTCCTAACAGCACCAAGCACCCAGGGTGAATGAAGGGAACCACAACCCCACCAATATAATCCACCAACACTTTGGAGAAGAGGCTTACCGGCGACTGAGGCAGAATTCATAGGCTTGCGGGCAGCTTCCAGATCCATAGGAGCCAACACCATAGGAGCAAATGAGACACCGCAGAAAACGGTGTTCCCATCTCTTTTAACGCAGTCATTGGAGTTACTCCGACATGATGACGCACACACAGTCACGTGACGCACCGCACCTGTGCCGGGTAAAGATATTTCTTCCTTGCTCCGGAACCAGGAGCAAGCAACTGGAGCCTGGGGCTGCCTTTCGGCAAAGGATTTATGACAAAGGATGGGGAAGAGAGACAGCACGTCCCTAATGCCCCCTATCCTCTGCACGGCCCTCCCAGAGACTGGGGAAAAGGCCAGGCCGAGCTTCAGTGCGACCCGGGGACAAGAAACAACACTGATTTAGGTAAGGAGAGGAAGCCTCAGTGTTGTTTCCTGTCCAGGGGGCGGGGACACCCTCCTGTCAGTTCCGTTGGGGAGGTGCCGGAAAAATCACGAAGTAATACGGTACCAGCAAAGTGTATGAGATTAGACAAATCTTTTGCACGCTTTCTTCTTCCATGCAGAAATTGACCTGTACTGGTGTGCAGGTACTTTTAGGGAGTCATTTACTAATCTGAAATACGCCTACATTAGGCATATTTCAGGCATTGTGCCGCTATCCGTGACTTTTCACTGCTAACGCCAGGTCTAAAATTGTTGGCGTGGCACAGGCATTTACCATTTTCTACACCTGTTTTAGGCGTGAATGGTCTTTCATTTAGAACTGGCGCTGGATGCGCCAAAGTTATGGAGAGGCCGGCACCTCTTCATAACCTTGGCGGAGCCACTACCAGTACAGGGCCTTTATTAAGACCGGCGTCTAAAACGCTGGTCTTAATAAATGTGCCCCTTAGTCTTTCATTGGGCACACTATGAACAGTGTACTCACAGTTCCAAAACAAACTAATCATAGGAGTCACCAATTTCACCCCAGCCTGAAGAAGGACTATATTTCAATAAAAGCACTACAACTGCAAAATGCTTCTAATGGAACCAATACGTTAATTTGCATTCTAATGAGCCTGTCCTGCTTTTAGGAAACTGTAAATGGAGTACAGTTGTCAGAGTGCCAAAGATACCGAATAATGAGAATAGATTGAGAGGGTTATATATCAATGTGTCAGGGTACTTTATCTATGGAGCAGTTCTCCACAGTGACCATCGCTCTTAATAACCTCAAAAACTGCACTTGAAAATTAAATCAAGTAAATGATTTGATTTAAAAGCAATTGAATCAATAAAATATTCATATTATAAAGAGGTCCAGTTCTCAGTGAGGTTGGCTCAGCAATGAAAGTTAGCACCATGTGGCCATGTCATTGTCAACCCTCAGAGGATCTCTTCATTCAGGTACTTGGCCTTGATGTGGATTGTGAGGACAATTCTGAGACACCAGATCACAAGGGGAATTTGATACTGATGGCCTATCCTCAGTATAGATCATCAACATCAGATCAGTGGGGGATCTGACTCCAGGGACCCCTGCCGATCAGCTGTTCAAACAGGCCGCGACTTTCCGTGAGCTGCTATACCAAGCACAGCAGATATACAATGTACGGTGCTGTGAAGAGCCTGCAGCACTCACCGCACCTCTGGTGAGCGTGACAACCTCTTTAAACAGACGGAGGTGGAAGGTGTCGGATCTCCACCGATCTGTTATTGATAACCTATCGTGTGGACAGGCCATCAATATGAAATCCCTGGATAAAGAAGTATTCTAGTAACAACAAGTTATCCCCTATCCTGTGGATAGGTGATAACTGTTCAACCATGGGGGGGTTTTGCTCCACTTATCTGTATGGGACTGCCTTATATAGCCTAGTATAGTGCTTGGGTATCGCTAGTAGTTCCATAGAGTTGGAATGGAGACTCATACAGTACTGTATTACATATAGTCTACTTCAATTTTTAGTGGCTGTAGCAATGACAAAGGACTCAAAAAGAAATAGGCATTGACGCCCTTCCACCTATGATCAGAACACGACTGATTTTAATTTTTCCAAATCAGAAGCAGCTTACTTTCTTTCTTACTAGTATACTATGATATTGTTTTGTCATTTATAGGGAATCCTTAAGTAAAAGAAAAGTGTGTGGGCATAGAATGGGCCCAGGGCAGGACAAGGGTGCTTTATTATGGATTCATAGTAAAGGTCATGTTCATGAGATCTAAGAAAATTTTCAGCTGTGGGAGCATTTGGTCTGTACAGGTTTTCAGCCCACCCAGACATAAAAGAATGTTCTTATTTACAGTCTTTCCAATATGCCATGATTTAAGTGTTTTTCCCGAGATCCAGGCGAGTTTCAGAAAATCCCACTATGTTGGATGAGATTAAAAAAAATGTTTTTTTTAAATCTAAATATGCACCAAGTCAGTTGGGCCGTGGAGCTCCCATCCCTTCGTCCCAAGCTAGGTGGCGAGAGTGTCGGAAGATGCTAAAAATTGACAAATTTTAATCACTGAAACAAAACAACAACAAAAAAAACGCTGTATATATTTCAAATTTATCAAAAATCATTGCCTATTAGGAACGGTAAAAATAACACATTTTAACATTTCTATTAGGCAGGGATTAGGGATGAGCGAACTTGTGTTTTACAAGTTAGAGTTCGGGTTTGATTAAAATTCCATTACCACGGGCCACAACGGAATTCTATGATGGAATACATCACGGAAGCCTTTAAGAGGCATTCCGTTTTTTGCATTTTGTCATAATAGAAGTCTATAGGCCGCATAACAGATCCGTCCGGACTCCTGCAACCAGACTGATCCGTTACATCATGGATGTCAAACTCATGGCCCTCCAGATGTTAAAAAACTACCACTCCCATCATTCCCTGATAGCTGTAGTATGCCCAGGCATGATGGGAGTTGTAGTTTTGCAACAGCTGGAGGGCCACGAGTTTGACATCCCTGCGTTACATGGTCCATAGACTTCTATTATGAAGAAATGCAAAACCGAATGCCTCTTAAAGGCTTCCGTGATGTATTCTATCATAGAATTCCGTAATGGCCCGTGGTAACAGAATCAAAATAACTGATACTGTAATAAATAAATTCACTAACTTTGTAGCAAAATGGCACTTATGACAAAACTTGCAACTTCTGTACACCAAAAAACTGGCCATAAATAAAGAAATCTCCTCCTCTGTACGGATACGGCGGATTGGTCACAGATTGCAAATGTGTCTAATATACATAGTAACATAGTACATAAGGCCGAAAAAAGACATTTGTCCATTCAGTTCGGCCTGTCATCCTGCAAGTTGATCCAGAGGAAGGCAAAAAAAAAAAAAAAACACAATCCAATACTTCTGAATGGGATTTTCAGAACTCTGTCCCCATATATCTATGTAGATTCCAGGGCAAGATGCCACTTTTCACATTTCTGTAGATGTCATGCTTTGCACTGCTAAGAGTAAAGTTCTTGGCAAATCCGTGGAGAACCAGCAGCAAAATACCTTGGAAAAACTTTGCAATGTCTGAACCATTTTTACATTTCTGGGAATAGCTAATTTTTTAGGGATTGGTTCCTACTAAGTAAATGGCTTCTTTATACTGTATACAGTCCAAATAAATTGTTTACATTGGAAAACATTCACTTTTCAAGGTTTCCTTTCTCAGCAGTTATCATGCGGACACAGGCTGCATGCAGGGCAGTGCCAGCAGATATTCTCTTTTTTTTTACATAAAGCAGATGATAACCTTTTCGTGGGCAGCGCATAAAGGCCAATTGTCTAAAAATGGCCTAATCAGCTGGCCGGCCAACTTACAGAGCTATCTTCTATTAGAATGTGATGACACAAATAGTTAATCGCACAACGAGGAGACAGAAACAAATCACACCATTGAGATAAATGGAGCAATCATCAGATTAAACCAAACTATTTTAACTACGGCACAATTAGCACACCTAGCTGGATCCCACATTACCTTGCTCTTGAAAACCATTTATTACACATAAATAGGAAATCAGTCAAAAACATTGCAAAGCAAACGCTGAATTTATATCAAAGTATGAGTCAACAGAACTTCCCGAATCATTAAAGAAACACTGCAGTCAGAATTCATATACTATGTTATATGCCTGGTGTAAGGTCAGAGGGGCGGGGCATGACACAGGAATTGTATCTTTGGGGTTCTTTCAATCCCTGGGTCATGCTCCACCCCGGCAGGCCCTGTACTAGAGATAACACAATTGATTCCTCTTCCCCAGTCTATTCCTTAAAAGGCTTTTCCGAGATTTAAATACTGATGACTTATCCTCTGGATAGGTCATCAGTATGTGATCGATGGGCGTCCCACACTCGGGAACCCCGCCAATCAGCTGTTTAAGAAGGCACCGGTGCTCCTGTGAGCGCCACGGCCTTCTTTCAGCTTACCAATACCAGCGATGTACATTGTATCAGCTGTGCTTGGCATCGCGCTCAGTCCCATTCACTTGAATGGGGGTGAGCTGCTCCAAGGAACGTGACACATGACTGTCGTCACTGGCCTAGGAAAAGCAGAGAGAAGGCCGTGGCTCCTGGGTGTCGGACCCCCCACCAATCACATACTGATGACCTATCCAGAGGATAGGTCATCAGTAAAAGAAAATCTCGAAAACCCCCTTTAATTCAACAAAGAATGCCAAGTAGAAACATTTTTACATGTTTTCCTCTACTAAGCAACATTCTGAACCTGAGGCAGTAGGTAGACGTTATACTACCTTTGGCTTCCATGAACATTGCAGGTAAGTTCAGCACAAAACCCACAGAAAATAATTTTTTGGTACGCAATATTGCATGGAGCTCTTCCCCCTAGGAGGATAGAGGTTTGTTATACACAGTACCCGACAGAGAACTGTAAAGCAACACACAGAATGCTGTTTCGCTCCACAGTTCAGAGCCATAAGGGACTCCGTGTCCTGATGTACCGACCCCATGTTGTGTGCATGAGGCGCAAATATCTTTAAAAACTGAATGCTCATTTGGTCATCAGCTCCCGACCTCCTCGTACGCACGCACTTTCCATTCGGCTGAGTGTGCATGTGTTCTCAATGCCAGAATGAACATCAACTGAATATCGAACATGCATCACATGGTTGGCTGGTCTTGCCGAAAGCAGTGCTTTTTGCCAACCTTGGTCTAAAATGTACAGATACCTATAACCTAACAGACAACAGTAAGGGTTGTCACAAGGTTTCCACAACTCAATATGGCATATAAATCTCCAATGTTGTACAGTAACTTTGCCCAGACCAACAGCTCCGCCTTTCCTGTGTATAGGTAATGCTACTGGCACGTCGGAGGTTCTGGCAGGAGCCTCCGTTGCAGATTCTGGCAAAAATAAAGGATGAAATACCGCTGCATGTAGTATTTCAATTCCAGTGAATGGGATCTGGTGGGCAGTGGCTGGTGTCCAGCATATGTCGGATCCAATGATTCTGGTATTTTGTTCATATGCCAGAATAGACTACTGGAATCTAGGCCCAAGTCTGTACAAAGCCTTACAATAGTTCAAGAAAACACACTGAATGAAAGTACTGTCAATAAGCAAATCTGGAGATACAATCTATGGGTCTTCTGGAATAATTCGAAGCATAATAAACTTACAAAGTATATGCGGTCAGAAGCGGCGGGCAGTTATTGCTATTGGCTTCTAATAAAAATTAATTCGGAATACATACCAGAACTTTGTTTTCAACTTTATCTCCCTTGATCTCAAGTTTCACCTTCTTCCGCACGGCAATCTTAATTTTTCTCCCAATAACATCCCGGATGCTTTCTGAAAGTAACAATGAAAATTACGTTACCAAAATTGCTTTTCATACCTTAGGCTGAAACAACTGCCCCACAAACGGCGGCTCGGATGCGGACCCAAACAACGGCCGTGTGCATGAGGCCTTAAAGGGAACCTGTCACCGGGATTTCGTGTATAGAGCTGAGGACAAGGGTTGCTAGATGGCCGCTAGCACATCCGCAATACCCAGTCCCCATAGCTCTGTGTGCTGCTTTTTTGTAAAGAAAACTATTTGATACATATGCAAATTAACCTGAGAGGAGTCCTGTGTGTGAGATGAGTCAGGGACAGGACTCATTTCAGGTTAATTTGCATATGTATCAAATCTGTTTCTTTACACAATAAAAGCACACAGAGCTATGGGGATTGGGGATTGCGGATGTGCTAGCGGCCATCTAGCAACCCATGTCCTCAGCTCTATACACAAAATCCCGGTGACAGGTTCCCTTTAAAGAGGCGTCAAAGCAAAACTGGCTTCAAATATTTACTCATGATAAACTCCCCCTATGTGCTATGTATTAAGGAGCATAAATACCTTTAAAAGGGTTTTCTGGGAGTTTAATATTGATTCCCTACAAGCCACCAATCAGCTGAATGAAAAGGACACTGTGCTCCAGTGAGCACCGTGGCCTCTTAGGCCATTTTTGCCACGTTCATTGGTCACATGGGCTATTTGCAGCACAATCTCATTCGAGTGGATGGACCTTGGTTGTGATACCAAGCACAGCCACTATTCAATGTATGGCGGTAATAGCCTCTTGAAACAGCTGATCAGCGGGGAAACATAGAAACATAGACTGTGTCGGCAGATAAGAACCATTTGGCCCATCTAGTCTGCCCAATACGGGAAGTCGGACCCCCACGTTTCGACACTGAGGATATTCTAATCAATACTGAACTCCTGGAAAACCCCATTAATGTAACAGAACCATAAAGAATAAAGGCCCATTTACACTAGACAATGATGGTTGACTAATTGCTTGTATGAACATTCCCTCCGAACAGTGCCCCACGTCCACCATATGATAAATGAGCGAACACTTGTTTATCATTGATCACACATTCAAATCATTTGGGGGCAGCACATGCTCTCAGGTAAACAGGGAAGTGTTACCAACAATAATGCAAAATGTATGGAACAAACGATGATTTCTCAACATAAATGTAATTAAACAAGCGTCAACTGACTTGCTATATTGTTGATTATAGCATTTGCAAATGGGCCCTAAGGCTACTTTCACACTAGCGTTTTTGTTTTCCGGTGTTGAGTTCCGTCACAGGGGCTCAATACCGGAAAAGAACTGATCAGTTTTATCCTAATGCATTCTGAATGTAGAGCAATCCGTTCAGGATGCATCAGTTCAGTCCCTCTTACATTTTTTGGCTGGAGAAAATACCGCAGCATGCTGCAGTTTTCTCTCCGGCCAAAAAATGTATTAGTGCCGGATCCGGCATTAAAATTGCCGCATTGATAGATCCGTTCTTCCGGTCCGCGCAGGTGCAGACCATTAAATCTGTAAAAAATAAAATTAAAAATAATAATAAATACCGGACCTGCCTGCCGGAATCCTCTGCCACAAGTGTGAAAGTACCCTTATACATGGCAAACATTGTCAGTTTGGCCTCATGCACACGACCGTTTTTTCGTCCGTGGGTCTTCCTTGATTTTTGGAGGATCCACGGACATGAAAAAAAAGTCGTTTTGGCGTCCGCCTGGCCGTGCGGAGCCAAACGGATCCGTCCTGAATTACAATGCAAGTCAATGGGGACGGATCCGTTTGAAAATTGAGCCACAGTGTGTCATCTTCAAACGGATCCGTCCCCATTGACTTACATTATAAGTCTGGACGGATCCGCTTGCCTCCGCACGGCCAGGCGGACACCCGAACATAACTTGAAGCGTCCCCATCACCATGGGAACGCTTCTGTGTTAGAATATACTGTCGGAAATGAGTTTTCACGAAGTGAAAACTTAGATCAGAAAAAGCTTTTATGCAGACGGATCTTCGGATCCGTCTGTATGAAAGCAACCTACGGCCACGGATCACGGACACGGATGCCAATCTTGTGTGCATCCGTGTTCTTTCACGGACCCATTGACTTGAATGGGTCCGTGAACCGTTGTCCGTCAAAAAAATAGGACAGGTCATATTTTTTTGACGGACAGGATACACGGATCACGGCCTCGGCTGCAAAACGGTGCATTTTCCGATTTTTCCACTGACCCATTGAAAGTCAATGGGTCCGCGAAAAATAACGGAAAACGGCACAACGGCCACGGATGCACACAACGGTCGTGTGCATGAGGCCTTAATCAGATGGCAGTTTTATTTGTGTCCCACAAAAAATGAATGTTGAAGACTGATAGATTTACAAATCTACATAACACGCTATAATAATACGTCTTCTGAACACCCACGCAAAAATGTCAGAAAAAATCTCTCAACTTCACAGATGCTCTACCTCAGCAGGAATCCATAGAAACCAACAGGGGTTATTAAAATTATTTTACTGACAAAAAAAGACAAATGATGGCTCCCTTCCTCCTCCGTGAGTGAAATTTAAACAATACTTGGAACTCTGCCGAAACAGTAGCACAACATATAAGGTGAACTTGTTTGAGAACCACTTTACTTTTTTACATTGTACGTTTCTACAGTCCAGGGATTCCAGATTTATAATAATTGGGCATTACTTGGCATGACAATATTATATTTATATAATTGCAGCAAATCCCTAAAACTCTGTCTCATTTTCACAACTATGACTCTAGAGTTAAGAACTTATTCTTATTTCTGAATTATTGGAAAAATTAACCAAGATGTAGTACAGGAATGTCTACTGGTGATTTACATGTCTAAGGCTACTTTCACACTTGCGGCAGGACGGATCTAACAGGCTGTTCACCATGTCGTATCCGTCCTGCGGCTATTTCGCCGTACCCGCGGACCGCCGCTCCGTCCCCATTGACTATAATGGGGACAGGGGCGGAGCTCCGGCGCAGCACGGCGGTGCACGGAGAAAGCCCGCCGGACTAAAATTACTGCATGTCAGGCTTTTTAGTCCGGCGGCTTTCTCCGTGCACCGCCGTAGCTCCGCCCCCATCCCCATTATAGTCAATGGGGACGGAGCGGCGGTCTGCGGGCACGGCGAAATAGCCGCAGGACGGATACGACATGGTGAACAGCCTGTCGGATCCGTCCTGCTGCAAGTGTGAAAGTAGCCTTAGGGTACTTTCACACTTGCGTTTTTCTTTTCCGGCATAGAGTTCCGTCAAAAGGGCTCAATGCCGGAAAAGAACTGATCAGGCATATCCCCATGCATTCTGAATGGAGAGTAATCCGTTCAGTTTGCATCAGGATGTCTGCACTTCAGTCATTTTGACTGATCAGGCAAAAGATAAAACCGCAGCATGCTACGGTTTTATCTCCGGCGAAAAAAAACTGAAGACTTGCCTGAATGCCGGATCTGGCATTTTTTTTCCATAGGAATGTATTAGTGCCGGATCCAACATTCAAAATACCGGAATGCCGGATCCGTTCTTTCTGCGCAGACCGAAGAAAAGGTGAAAAAAAAAAAAATATGCCAGTCCGTTTTGCCAGATGACACTGGAAAGACGGATCCGGCATTTCAATGCATTTTTCTGACTGATCAGGATCCTGATCCGTGTTACAAATGCCATCAGTTCGCATACGTTTTGCCAGATCAGGCAGGCATTTCTGGCAACGGAACTGCTTGCCGGATCATTCTGCCGCAAGTGTGAAAGTAGCCTTAGGCCTTTTCCGGCATAGAGTTCTGTCCTTGGGGCTCTATACCGGAAAAGAACTGATCAGTTTTATGCCCATGCATTCTGAATACCATTTTCTACACCAGGGAGCTGGAGTAGTTTAAACTATGTCGCACGGTCAGTGGAACCAAGCGCCAAAGTTATGTAGAGGCCTGCACCTCTACATAACTTTGGCGCGTCTGCCACAAGTGCAAGAGTAATAGACCAGCGTATAACATCGCCAGCCTTAAAAAACAAACAAAAAACACATAAGGCCCTTATTTATCAAGATTAACGTATGTTACGTCGGTCTTGATGGCCCCTGCACCAACGGAGGAGGCATTTAATTTATGACGAGGCCTGTGGTCATCATAAACTAAATGCCTTCTCCAGGAGTCCATGCACCAGACTGAAACCTACAACAGCTCGTAGCTAGCGTAGATCTAAGTAATCATTTATGCCAGTTTGTCATTGCCCACACAATGCCCCCTTTTCTGAAACTGGAAAGGGCAGTGTAAAAAGGCCAGTAGCAACTAGATTTAGTCACAATGGAGCTTAAAAAGTTGCAAAACCGGGGTTTCCACTTTTTAGCGCCAAAACCAAGGCATAGGGAGATGGTATATCTCCCCCTTAATGTTAACTCCTTTATACCAGTTTTTTTCCTATTGAATAGTACTGCTTGTCAGTACATCAGATTACATGGACAAGCTACACAGAGGGATTAATGTACGTGTCTCTTTCATAGAATCAGCTAAAACCAAGTCTGTATAAAACACGAGATACAACTTATACAGAACCAGTCTCAGGGCTCTTTCACACGAGTGGATCCTGTGCGTGAAAGAGAGCCAAGCCCCGTTCCGGAGAGCAGAGACACGGAGCAGTAGCACGATTGGTAATGCTCCGTGCCTCTCTGACCTTTTAACTACAAAATCACAGTGACAACTTTATCTCACTGTGATTTTGTAGTTAAAAGGTCACAGATCGGCACAGAGCATTATCAGTCATGTTAATGCTCCGTGTCTCTGCTGTCCGGAACGGGGCTTGGCTCTCTTTCACGCAGCAGATTACCCGCACGGCATCCACTTGTGTGAAAGAGCCCGAAGGGTTGTATTACACCAACAGATTTTCAGACCAATTTCTGTCCAATCAGACCAATAGTTGGTGTGTACAACAAAAGATCTGTGTAATTGGCCATCTGACCAATGATTGGTCAGAAAATATATGTCAGATAACCTGTTGGTATAATACAGCCCTAAAAGGCCCCATATGAATTGGATTAGGGGCAACCGAACCCAATAGTTACTTATTGTGTATGAGAGGGGCTTCCAGACTCTCCGACTGCATTGAATTCCAACACCCGATCCATTTGTTAAGTCAGAAAAGCTGAAGCCAAGGTGTCTGGCGGCAGCTTTTCTCCTCTCTTGACACCGAAAACACACTCATGCCCAAACGAGTTGAGCGCCCATATGTACCGGAGAGTCAAGAGGAATAACTGTGGGCCGAACTAGTGTTTGGCTGACAGCTATTGAAAGAGATCTTGGCTTAGAGATCTAATTATTAAACAAAACAGCGTGGTCACTTATGAGCACTAGATCACATTTTATTAACAGATATAATATAGTTAAATAGTTGCAAAATTTAAGCTCTTAAAAGGGAATCCGTCATCAACTTTATGCTGACCTCACTGAGGGCCACATAAAATAGTGACAGAAATGCTGATTTCAGCGGTGTTCAGCTAAAAGTAAGTGGTTGCTGAGAACCAGCATCATAATCCTTGCAGCCCAGGCCTTGCAAAAAGTCAGATCTACCTGAGAAGAGTCCTGGTTATACATAGTCTCCTGCTCTCTCACCCATCTGCTGATGACTGGCAGTTCTCTCCTAGAGAGAAAGGGAGAAAACTAGGTAGAAGACGGTCAGTCATCAGCAGGAATTCATGAATAACCAGGACTCTTCTCAGGTGGCCGGGACTCTTTTCCAGGCCCAGTCTGCAATTATTGTGATGTTGGTTCTCGGCAACCACTTACATTTAACTTATAACTGACAGACCGCTGAAATCAACTCACCTGTCTCTACTTTATTCTGTCGTTAGTATGGGAAGCATAAATGTGATGACAGGTTCCCTCTAAGCCTGCAGAATTGCAATTGTGGCTCTGAACTATTATAGCATATGCATTTCAAGCTTGAAATTAAAAATCACTGCCAATGACATGTTAACATGTCACAATTTTTTGGGTTTATTTGATATTAAAATTGTTTTCCCCCACGATGTCCTTGTAAGCTATGATTACAAACCTCCCATTCAACATGCATAAGTATACTACATTCACATACTGTGGCAGAAACTAAATAAAGGATCGGGCTGGAAAGTCTCTGTTTCTTTATATGGGTTTTAACAATGGAGAACGAGGCGAGCTCTTTTTAGTTCCTCCCGACTGTTATACTGTATTCGGAAAGATACTCAACAATGGTGTTCAAATGCTGACATTCACTTACACAACACATTGCAAATGGACAGAATTTAGTGCTCTGAGCAATGAATGGCCATTGTTACGCCCACAGAACCCTATCAAGAATACCGTAAAGTAGATTTCAAAGGAGTAGTGAAATTCAAAGCTTTATTATTAGGTCGGCGGTTAAGTGAAATTTTGAAGACAAGCCAGAACAAGTCAGCATGGGACACAGTTCTCAAACAATATCAAGTTTCACTCATAACCCATGCAATCAATGCTCTTTTACTGCCATGGCTATTAGGCTACTTTCACACTTGCGGCAGTGTGATATGGTGGGCAGTTCCGTCGCCGGAACTACCCGCCGGATCCGCCGATTTTGTGACTGGTAAATGACAGTGTCCATGTAGTACTGACCCATTGGGTGAACCAGGTCTACTTTATATGCACTGGGTTTGGCTAGTGAGAGTCCTGTATTCTGTGTATATAATGTTCATGAGGACCAAACATCAGTCGATTACCACAGGAGTCCAGGGACTTGAGGGCAATTGTTTCTAGGCTTTTTCAGCATCATTTTCTGAGGTTATACACCATTAAAGGAGTTGTGCGTTTTCTGCATATATTTCTAAAATGCCATGCATTGACATGCGTTGGCATATAAAATGCCAAAATGGCCCATTGCTTAGTCAATCCAATCAAGCATCTGTGAGATTATGCTGGAAAAACAATCTATGGAGGCCGCACCTCACAATTTACAGGACACTGCTATCTTCATGGTGCCAGATAGCATAGGACACCTTCGGAGGTCTTGCAGAGTTCATTCCCTGACAGATCAGAGCTGTTTCGGAGGCATGACTGGGACCAATGCAATATTGGGTTAAAGATTTTAAAGGGGTTGGTCACCTTCATGGACATTTTCTTCAGACCCCACAGCATGGTCGGACCTGCAGTGGTAATCATACTTACCTGATCTTCACCACTGGGTCCCGACTCCACTGCTGCCCCAAGGGTCTGCAGATCCCGCCATCAACATCCGGTTTGATACTGGGTAACTGGCCAGAGCAGTGACGTGTCACCCATGTGTCACGTGATTGGGTCAGGTGATCCGACATCAAACTGGATACTGACATAGGGACACCCTTGACCTACAGAGCCAGTGAGGCAGTGATGGAGACGGAAACCAGCGGTTGGGATCAGATAAGTATGATTACCACCAAAGGTCTGGCCACACTGTGAGGTCTGTAGAAAACATCTACAAAGTTGGCCAACTCCTTAAATTTGATGGCTGATCAGTGTGTATCCAGTAGATTGGGTTTGCCATTTGGCTGTACAAGAATAGTAGAAATAAGTAGAACAGTGAGAATCAAGTCATAATACAGGATCTTTATCAGTGAACCCGGCCTATAGCCACCCTTCCTGCCTCCCGCCATACACCTCTGTGTGATAACCAAACAAGAAAAACTCAAATCTTTTCTCATCACAATATAAAGGGCAATTAAAATCATAATTTTTTTTGTTTCCAAACATTCACAACGATAATTGCCTAGTGTAAGTGATCATTTATCATAAACCAAGACTAATCATGCATATATAAAAATCACCACCAATGTGTTGGCCCCCTGCTGGGGATGACAACCCTACCAATCAAACATTGATGGCAAGTCCTAAGGATAGGTCCTAAATCTTATAGTTCTGGAAAACCCCTTTAAAGAGGACCTGGACATAGGACCTTAAAGGGGTTGTCGGAGTTATGGAAAAAAAAATATATATATAGCACTGTAAATCTTATGGTCAGCGATATTTAACTAAGCTAAGCAAGTTTTAGGCATAAAAAATAATAATCTATTTCCTCATTTCCTTAGTTCTCTTCTGGCCCTTTGTTTAGGCTACTTTCACTCTTGCGGCAGTGTGATCCGGCAGGCAGTTCCGTCGTCGGAACTACCCGCCAGATATGCTGATTTGGATGTGACTGAAAACATTTGTGAGATGGATCCGTCTCACAAATGAATTGCAAGAAGGGATCCGTCTCTCCGCTTGTCATGCGGACAGACGGATCCGTCTTGTATTTTGAATGCACTAATACATTCTGTTGTGAATTCCTATGGGGAAAAATGCTGGATCCGGCATTCAGGCAAGTCTTCAGGTTTTTTTCGCCGGAGATAAAACCGTAGCATGCTACGGTTTTATCTTTTGCCTGATCAGTCAAAACAACTGAAGACATCCTAAAGCATCCTGAACGGATTACTCTCCATTCAGAATGCATGGGGATATGCCTGATCAGTTCTTTTCCGGTATTGAGCCCCTGTGACGGAACTCTATGCCGGAAAAGAAAAACGCTAGTGTGAAAGTACCCTTACTTGCAATAAAAACAATCTCTGCCCCTCCCCCTGCACTGCTAAGGGAGTGAATAAAAGTGCTGCCCTGAGTGACATGTCTGCCTGCTGGGAGACTCAGCAGCATGCTTAATGTATAGGACTACAAGTCCTAGCTGTACAATGACACTGCTAATACACACAGGATCTTCCCCCTACCTGCAATGCTCTGCAGAACTTCTCTGTCAGCTCTTGTGCCCAGAATCTGACTCCTCACTGCCTGCAGCTACACAGTAAACACTTCAGCCCTGAGTCTGTGCAGCTAGAGGGGTTAAGAATCCTGGGAGAGAGCAATAAGCAGCAGCTGGCAGTGCAGGGGGGCGTGGCCAGCACAGTGACCTCTTGTGTACAGATCTCTCAGGCTTGTGCATGAACATTATCAGAGCAGGGAGAGAAGCTGACATCACAGGTCATGTGACCCTCAGTGAACTCTGAGCCACTGGAGATAAAGTGAGTTAATTGAAAAGCTTTTACAGTTGCTTAGTTAGAAAAATAGAAAGAATAAAAAAATAAAATTTGGACAACCCATTTAAGGGATCTGTTTTTATCAGAGGTCCATCATGTCATAGCTTGGGTCCACCAGAAAATCATCTGGACTGGTACCATAGTGGGCCAGTGCAGCCCTGGATGCTTCTGCACAGGGTTGTTGGCGTCCGCCCCCGGACAAGCTACTGCGATATCATAAGTGTATTTCCAACATATAAGCTGATGTAACATCAAAGGTGAATTTCAGAGAGGTAAGAAGCTGTAACGTCAACTGTTGTATGGTGGCTCAGTGGTTAGGACTGGTGCCTTGCAGTGCTGGGGTCCTAGGCTTGAATCTGACCAAACACAACATCTGCATGGAGTACATGTTGGTTTCCACCCTCACTCCAAAGACATGCTGATAAGGAACTCACATTGAGAACCCCATCGGGGACAGCATGTGATGAAAATGTCCGAATAAGGCCGAATGCACACGGCCGAGAGCGGTCCGTGGTATCCCGGCCTGGATTCCTGCTGAGAGCAGGAGCGCACGGCGTCATTGGTTGCTATGACGCCGACGCCGCACTACAGTAATACACTCGTGCATTCGACCTAAGTCAGTGTAATAAATAAGTCAGCTTGTACCATGACAAGTAGGTTTTAGTTTAGTTGTGTGATATGCTATGACAACATCCGTTTATTTCTGTATGGTGGGAAGTGATATCACAGTGTGTTGTCATCAGATAGGCTTCAGTCAGGCATTCTATTGTGACATCACAAGTTGGTTTTACTCAAGTAAAGTACGGTAACATCACAAGTGGGTTTCAGTCAAGTAAACTATGGTGACATCATAAGTGGTTTCTGCAGGGTGAGCTGCTGTGACATCACAAGAGCGATTTCATCAGATATGCTGCTGTGACATCACAAGAGCGATTTCATTAGCTGTGCCGTGGTATTTTTCCAGCCAAAACCCCGGAACAATAACGCACTTGCCGGATCCGGCATTAATTTCCATAGCGATGTCTTAATGCCTTATCCGGTACCAAGTGTTCTGGAAATTGCCACATCGCCGGATCTGGTTTTCCGGTCTGCGCATGACCAGGATATAGGAGGAGCTAGTTTAGCTTTTAATACCGGATGAGATGGATCCAGGAAAAAAAAGCTATCCGTTTGTATACGGTTTGCCGGAACTGCCCGCTGGATTCTAACAACGCTAGTGTGAAAGTACCCTTAGGCTACTTTCACATCTGCCCTTTCCCTTTCCACTATTGAGATCCGTCATAGGATCTTAATAGCGGGGGGGGGGGGATGCTTCCGTTTGGCTACGTCCCCATCACGGACAGAATAACACTGCAAGCAGCATTTTTCTGTCCGCGATGTGGTGAGGAGCAAGACGGATCCGTCATGACTCACAATGCAAGTCAATGCGGAAGGATCCGTTTTCTCAGACACAAAGAAAACTGATCCGTTCCCCATTGACTTACAATGGTTTTAGTGCCGAATCCATCTTGGCTATTTTAGAGATAATAGAACGGATCCAGACGGTTGTATTATTATGATGAAAGCGTTTTTGATGATCCACGACGGATCCAGCAAAAACGCTGGTGTGAAAGTCGCCTAAGACTGAGTTCACACGAGCGTGTCCAGATAAGGTCCGGATGCGTTGCGTCAAACCCGCGCGAGTATGTACCCAATTGCAGTCAGTTTTGACTGCGATTGCGTTCCGTTGTTCAGTTTTTATCGCGCGGGTGCAATGCATTTTGCACGAGCGTGATAAAAAAACTGACTGTGGTACCCAGACCCGAACTTCTTCACAGAAGTTCAGGTTTGGGTTCGGTGTTGTGTAGATGTTATTATTTTCCCTTATAACATGGTTATAAGGGAAAATAATAGCATTCTGAATACAGAATGCTTAGTAGGTGGTCAATTGAGGGTTAAAAAATAATTAATTCACCTTCTCCTCTTGATCGCGTAGCTGCCGGTCTCTTCTTACTTCTTTAATCATGAGATGCCGGCTAAAGGATCTGTGGTGACGTCATATCACATGGTCCATCACCACGGTGATGGATCATGTGATTGGAGCATGTGATCTGACGTCACCACAGATCCTTTAGCCGGCAGCTCATGATTAAAGAAGTGACCGGCAGCTACGCGATCAAGAGGAGAAGGTGAATTAATTATTTTTTAACCCTCAATTGACCACCTACTAAGCATTCTGTATTAAAGAATGCTATTATTTTCCCTTATAACCATGTTATAAGGGAAAATAATACAGTGAATAGACTGTCACCTAGCAACCAAGCGTGAAAATAGCACCGCATCCGCACTTGATTCACTTCTATGGGGCCTGCGTTGATAAACGCACAATATAGAGCATGCTGCGATTTTCACGCAACGCATAAGTGATGCGTGAAAATCACCGCTCATGTGCACAGCCCCATAGAAATGAATGGGTCCGGATTCGATGCAGGTGCAATGCGTTCACCTCCCGCATTGCACCCGCGCGGAAATCTCGCCCGTGTAAACTAAGTCTACTTTACCAGATGTTGTAGAGCAGGCTAGGTGGGAGTGAAGTCACTCCGTGGACAGGAGGGACAGCAGGCTGCTGCGCTCGTTACCCGGAAACACCTCGATGGAAGCCGGAGGAGACGCTTGGAGGTTTTGTGTCCTGGCAGAATTCTCATTTCCAGGACTCTTAAAGGGGTTGGCTGAAAGATTTCCCAAAGGGGGAACTGTGATAAAGCAATAAAAGAACAGGTACCCATTTGTTCCCCCGCTGTCCCAGTGCCACCATGACCAAAAATCGTCCACATGGAGAGAAGCGCAAGAAAAAAATGCCGCACAACACTGGGGGCTAGTATTAAAATATTTTATAAAAAATAAAATAACATGACAATCAGATACACGTTTCAATGGCGGTCCACCATCTTCATCAGACCCCTAGCAGATTGTCATGTTTTTATTTTATTACCAGCCCCCAGTGCAGTGCGCCATTTTTTTCTTGCTCTTCTGAGCGTTCCTCTCCATGTGGAGGACGTACTGGTATGGCGGCACTGGGACAGCGAGGGAATAAATGGGCAAGTACCTGTTCTTTTAGTGCTTTATTACAGTTCCCCCTTTGGGAAATCTTTCAACCAACCCCTTTAAGAGTCCTGGATATGAGAACTCTGCCAGGACACAACCTCAGTGCATTGCATCAGTAACACTCTGTGGTGTTTTCATTTGCAATAAGAAATACATAAATCATAGGGCGAATACGCGCATTTGCCCACTGCAGCAAACACAGATTTTTGCAATGTATGGTTGGCATGAAACGCGGTGGCACAATCACCAGGTACCATTAAACAAGGCAGCGTACCAGGCTCCACTATGGAATAAAATCCCACTGACAGAGGAGCCATCTGCAAAACCAGATACAAATTCACTTCGCGCGGATCTCAGTTTTTTTTTTTTTTTTTTTTTTACCCACAAATGCCGCCACTTAAAAGAATTCTCTACAATTTTTGCTCCTTTCAATGAATGGTCTTTCATTCTCACCGAGGGAAATCCTTGAATGGGAATGACGGGGTACAGCCACCCATGGGACCTAGGATTCAGAGATTGAAAGGCGGGGGTCCCCATCAATATTCTGACATCCATACAACATACCATAAGGGGGTGGGGGGGCACCTAAAAACATATACCATCCAGTGCATCCGAAATGATGGTTTAAAGGGGAAGTATCTCAGGCAATAACCAGTGGACCCTGTTTGTTTAGTAGAAAGCAATGTGAAGTGAATGCGGAATACTTCCAGGGCCCCTGATGTACATGGGGGGGGGGTCTCTGATCTCCACCTGCAGCACTGCACAGTCTCACCACTGCCTGGAGCTATTGATTCTCTCTCCCCCCCGATTGACGGATCTGTCAATGCATCTGGGGCAGGTCTCCGGCGTACTCTGGGCAGCCACGCCCACCCCCTTAACCCCTGCCGCGCCGGCTCACCTGCAGCAGGACAGGAAAGGGTTATTATTCCGGGGCACTCACCCTGTAATTCTTTGGGGACCTCGGAGCTCTCCTCTGTCATTGTGCCCCTCCGGTGTGAGACGGTGCCAGGCAGCGAGCGCCACACAAATCAGCAGCACGACGTCCACCACAACTACAGCTGTCACTCCGAGCGCGGGCTGCGGGCACCGCTACTGTCCATGCCCCCCACGGCTGCCCTCCATGCCCCCAGCTCCAGGTTACTCCGATACAACAGGAAATCAACGGAGAAATCCCCTGCACTGACTACCAAGGGGGAGAGGCTTAAAGAGACGGGCAGAGGGGGTGGGGTGTGAGCGGGAGGCAGGAGGAGGGGAGGCTGATAACAGCGGCTCTCTGTCTTTTCCCTCAAGCTTGGATTTCTGAGGTATTTTCACCTCCCCTGCAGTGGCAGGCAGCGGCCACTAGGGCATGGGTACGGCCCAGGAGGCAGGCTGGGTACAATAACATGGCACCCCTGTCAGGGGAGGGTCTGCCCACAGTGGCACCCGGGGCACCACACATGATAAACTTCTTTCTTAATTTTATGAAATATGTTTTTTTTTTTAAAACAATTTATGGACAATGTCAATGACTGTGGTCACTAGGCAGCCTAAAAACGGAGAGAATTAAGAAAAAAGGGCATCAAAGTGGGCAAATGAGAGAGACGGCATGAGATAGGCACTGCCTTCACCCCTAGGGACTGTACACGAACGTGTGCGCCCCGTGTCCGGACCGCAATGCACGAACACCCACCGTGGGGCAGCGGATCGCGGACCCGTTCACTTTAATGGGTCCGCAATCCGGCCTTTCCGCAAAAAGATAGAACATCTTTTTGCGGGAACGGAAGTACGGGACAAACACCCACGGAAGCACTCTGTACCGCTTCCATTCCACATCTCCGGATTTCAAACCCATTTAAGTCAAGGGGTCCGCATCCGTGATACAGAATGCACACGGAACGGTGCCCGTGTATTGCGTATCCGCGAATGCGGTCCACAATACAGCCACAGAGCGCACGCGTTCGTGTGAAAGAGGCAAAATGTAGTTACATCAAGCCCGGCTCCTAAATCTTGGCATCAGCGTTGGCACATTTTACCGACTTGAATTATTTGGCTCATTGGCACTCCCACTGGATGGAGGCGCCGCGGAATTGCCGTTGACAGTACCAGTAAAGTGGCTTTGACATATCTAAGGGTGCATTCACACAACCATATGTATTTTTCGGAAAAAAATTTGGATGATGTCCGTGGTGCATCCGTTTTTCTTTTGTTTGTTTTTTTGCAGACCCATTGTGACAATGTCCGTTCTTGTCCGCAAAACATACAAGAATAGGACAAGTGCTATCTGTTTTGCCGGACTGCATGGCGTGCTGTCCGCATTTGTTGCAGCCCCAGTGAAATGAATGGGTCCACATCTGATCCTCAAAACATGCAGAACTGGATGCGGAGCAAAAACACGGTCATGTGAATGGGACCTTATCCACGTGCTGTGAAAACAATCTGAGTCAAAAATTGATCTGCGGTGCAGAATGTAGTGGTTATCCGGGATCACGTGCACTAGCGCCGTGGCTAGGGCGAGGATCACATGCCCAGTGCATGGTATGTGATCCCGGAATTTGCCGCCATACGGAATTGTGGTGCAACCCGGATAACCCCTTTTAGTTCCCAGCATGTCTGGTGCAAGTGCTAAGTATTGCAATGTATAGGCTGAAATCTGCAAAATGCACTGTATGGGAGCGGACCCGAACATATCCCGTTGGGTCTAGATTGGCCTGAACATGCGCCTTCAGCGCTGCGCTCCGGTTTTCTTTGCTGCTGACTAGGGATGAGTGACTCTATTCTAAAATTGATTTGTCTCATCAGCAAAAGTTCTTCACCTGTGAGGGGCGTTCCCCGCAGGTGAAGAAGTGCTTGATCAACAGACTAAATATCCGTCCCACCGCCCCCCCCCCCCTTCCCCCCCGCTCTGACTATCTTGGGCATAGTAGCGGCGCAAGCGCGGAGGCTCTGATTCCACAGTCGGAGCAGCTACTGTTCAGGCGCCGTTACCTTGAGGTGTTTACTCAAACTGCTGATATCATCTTCCTGGCTGCAGCAGTGACGGGTTGTATACTTTCACACTGGCGTTTTGACTTTCCGTTTGTTAGATCCGTTCAGGGCTCTCACAAGCGGTCCAAAACGGATCACTTTTGCCCTTTAATGTATTCTGAATGGAGAAGGATCCGCTCAGAATGTATCAGTTTGCCTCCGTTCCGTCTCCATTCCGCTTTGGAGGCGGACACCAAAACGCTGCTTGCAGATGACGAACTGAGCCAGACGGATCTGTTCTGACACACAATGTAAGTCAATGGGGACGGATCCGTTTTCTATGACACAATCTGGCACAATAGAAAACCGATCCGTCCTCCATTGACTTTCAGTGGTGTTCAAGATGGATCCGTCTTGGCTATGTTACAGATAATACAAACGGATCCGCTCTGAATGGATGCAGACGGCTGTATTATCTGAACGGATCCGTCCATAACGGATCGGCACAAAACATGAGTGTGAAAGTAGCCTTAGACCAGTGATTGGCTGCACCGTTGACCTGTGTAGACAGAATGTCACTGCTGCAGCCAGGAAGATGATGTCAGCAGCAAAGAGGACCGAAGCACACCACTGGAGGGGGAAAGGGGGGGGGGGTAGAAAATGGGTGAGTATTGATTCTTCAGTTTTACTACATATACAGGGGCTGCAAACCATTGTAAGAATACACTGAGAGGACTCTTAAAAGCCCACACATAATGAAGAGGACTCCAGGATGAGTCCTCTCAACGTGCTCCTGCACCAGGTTGCACATAAGATGAGTATAGAAATCCAAATGAGAGGGTCAAGGCCAGTTGCAGCAGTAATATTGCTGTAGCAGTGCACAGGGCTGGACTGGCAGATGTGGGGCTGATGGATGGGCCTTTACAATCAGCATCACCTAGTAGCTGGCTGAGGCTGAGGCTGCCCCCTGGTGTTCAAAAGGACATCTTACTAGAGGATGCTCTGCTTGTGCAATAATGCTATGGAGCAGTGCAGAGATCCAGCATAGAGCTGGCTAGCGGAGCCTCTTGATTTCTGTACCTGGACTAGGTAACTATACCAATGTGATTGAAGTGATGTGTGTTTCTGATTTTCATAGCAATGTGGTGTATTCTTAAAAGCATATCTTCCAACCATCCTGGACCCTGTAGGTGAGTCCCAGATTTTGGTGGCTGTTCTGCAGTCCTGGGACAGCTGTGGTATGTCTTGCTCTCAATTGTCTCTGTGCATTTAGGAAGCAGAGACAGTTAAAGGGGTTCTCCGGGCTTTTAATATTGATAAATGTAAGGTAGCTCGGAAGCTATCTTACTATTTAGTACTGGCGCTGGATGTAATGGAGAGGTCTGCGCCTCTTCATAACTCCGGTGGATCCTCTGCCAGCTTAGGGCTTTATTATGACCGGTGTCTTTATTATGACACTGCTCTTAATAAATGTGCCCCACAGTTTTTAGGAAAACTTGTTATCTCCTTTCGTTTATTTTATATAATTTTTTTTCCCCTCCAAAACCCCCCCTTCCCAAGCACTGTCACGCAATGACAGCAATAGTAAATGATGTCTGAGTGACACTGACATAAATAGCTACGGGTAAACGAGTGTTTGATTGCGTTATCATACAGTGTGTTTAAAAAGACACCGTGTTGGCACATGTCTCATGCTTTTTCATATTCCAAAGCTTTTAGAAATTGTCCCTTGTATCGGGGGCAGATGATGTTTAAAGGGCTTCTGTCACCCCACTAAACTAATATATATTTTTTTGGGTACTTATAATCCCTATCTTGCGATATAGCTATACATTATGTTATTAATCATTTTCGTTCTGTAGATATGTCAAAAAACGTACTTTTATAATATGCTAATTGCCTGTCTACCAGCAAGTAGGGCATCTACTTGCTGGTAGCAGCCACAAAAAAACACCCCCTCCTCTTGTTGATTGACAGGGCCAGCCGCGATCTCCTCCTCCGGCTGGCCCTGTCAGCATTTTAACCACTTCAGCCCCGCTAGGTAAAACCCCCTTCATGACCAGAGCACTTTTTACACTTCGGCACTACACTCCTTTCACCGTTTATCGCTCGGTCATGCAACTTACCACCCAAATGAATTTTACCTCCTTTTCTTCTCACTAATGGAGCTTTCATTTGGTGGTATTTTATTGCTGCTGACATTTTTACTTTTTTTGTTATTAATCAAAATGTAACGATTTTTTTGCAAAAAAATGTCATTTTTCACTTTCAGCTGTAAAATTTTGCAAAAAAAAACGACATCCATATATAAATTTTTCGCCAAATTTATTGTTCTACATGTCTTTGATAAAAAAAAAAAATGTTTGGGCAAAAAAAAATGGTTTGGGTAAAAGTTATAGCATTTACAAACTATGGTACAAAAATGTGAATTTCCACTTTTTGAAACAGCTCTGACTTTCTGAGCACCTGTCATGTTTCCTGAGGTTCTACAATGCCCAAACAGTAGAAAACCCCCACAAAGGACCCCATTTCGGAAAGTAGACACCCTAAGGTATTCGCTGATGGGCATAGTGAGTTCATAGAACTTTTTATTTTTTGTCACAAGTTAGCGGAAAATGATGATGATTTTTTTATTTTTATTTTTTCTTACAAAGTCTCATATTCCACTAACTTGCGACAAAAAATTAAAAATTCTAGGAACTCGCCATGCCCCTCACGGAATACCTTGGGGTGTCTTCTTTCCAAAATGGGGTCACTTGTGGCGTAGTTATACTGCCCTGGCAATTTAGGGGCCCAAATGTATGAGAAGAACTTTGCAATCAAAATGTGTAAAAAATGACCGGTGAAATCCGAAAGGTGCACTTTGGAATATGTGCCCCTTTGCCCACCTTGGCATCAAAAAAGTGTCACACATCTGGTATCGCCGTACTCAGGAGAAGTTGGGGAATGTGTTTTGGGGTGTCATTTTACATATACCCATGCTGGGTGAGAGAAATATCTTGGCAAAAGACAACTTTTCCCATTTTTTATACAAAGTTGGCATTTGACCAAGATATTTTTCTCACCCAGCATGGGTATATGTAAAATGACACCCCAAAACACATTCCCCAACTTCTCCTGAGTACGGCGATACCAGATGTGTCACACTTTTTTGCTGCCAAGGTGGGCAAAGGGGCACATATTCCAAAGTGCACCTTTCGGATTTTGCAGGGCATTTTTTACACATTTTGATTGCAAAGTTCTTCTCACACATTTGGGCCCCTAAATTGCCAGGGCAGTATAACTACCCCACAAGTGACCCCATTTTGGAAAGAAGACACCCCAAGGTATTCCGTGAGGGGCATGGCGAGTTCCTAGAATTTTTTATTTTTTGTCGCAAGTTAGTGGAATATGAGACTTTGTAAGGAAAAAAGAAAAAAAAAGAAAAATCATCATTTTCCGCTAACTTGTGACAAAAAATAAAAAATTCTAGGAACTCGCCGTGCCCCTCACGGAATACCTTGGGGTGTCTTCTTTCCAAAATGGGGTCACTTGTGGCGTAGTTATACTGCCCTGGCAATTTAGGGGCCCAAATGTGTAAGAAGTACCTTGCAATCAAAATGTGTAAAAAATGGCCTGCGAAATCCGAAAGGTGCACTTTGGAATATGTGCCCCTTTGCCCACCTTGGCTGCAAAAAAGTGTCACACATCTGGTATCGCCGTACTCAGGAGAAGTTGGGCAATGTGTTTTGGGGTGTCATTTTACATATACCCATGCTGGGTGAGAGAAATATCTTGGCAAAAGACAACTTTTCCCATTTTTTTATACAAAGTTGGCATTTGACCAAGATATTTTTCTCACCCAGCATGGGTATATGTAAAATGACACCCCAAAACACATTCCCCAACTTCTCCTGAGTACGGCGATACCACATGTGTGACACTTTTTTGCAGCCTAGATGCGCAAAGGGGCCCAAATTCCTTCTAGGAGGGCATTTTTAGACATTTGGATCCCAGACTTCTTCTCACACTTTCGGGCCCCTAAAAAGCCAGGGCAGTATAAATACCCCACATGTGACCCCACTTTGGAAAGAAGACACCCCAAGGTATTCAATGAGGGGCATGGCGAGTTCCTAGAATTTTTTTTTTTTTTGCATAAGTTAGCGGATATTGATTTTTTTTTGTTTTTTTCTCACAAAGTCTCACTTTCCGCTAACTTAGGACAAAAATTTCAATCTTTCATGGACTCAATATGCCCCTCACGGAATACCTTGGGGTGTCTTCTTTCCGAAATGGGGTCACATGTTGGGTATTTATACTGCCCTGGCTTTTTAGGGGCCCTAAAGCGTGAGAAGAAGTCTGGAATATAAATGTCTAAAAATGTTTACGCATTTGGATTCCGTGAGGGGTATGGTGCGTCCATGTGAGATTTTATTTTTTGACAGTTAGTGGAATATGAGACTTAGTAAGAAAAAACAAAAACAAAAACAAACAAAAAATTTCCGCTAACTTGTGCCAAAAAAAATGTCTGAATGGAGCCTTACCAGGGGGGGGGGGGTGATCAATGACAGGGGGGTGATCAATGACAGGGGGGTGATCACCCATATAGACTCCCTGATCACCCCCCTGTCATTGATCACCCCCCCTGTAAGGCTCCATTCAGACATCCGCATGATTTTTTACGGATCCATGGATACATGGATCGGATCCACAAAACACATGCGGACGTCTGAATGGAGCCTTACAGGGGGGTTATCAATGACAGGGGGTGATCAGGGTGATCACCCCCCTGTCACTGATCACCCCCCCTGTAAGGCTCCATTCAGACATCCGCATGATTTTTTACGGATCCATGGATACATGTATCGGATCCACAGAACGCATGCGGACGTCTGAATGGAGCCTTACAGGGGGGTTATCAATGACAGGGGGTGATCAGGGTAATCAGGGTGATCACCCCCCTGTCACTGATCACCCCCCCTGTAAGGCTCCATTCAGACATCCGCATGATTTTTTACGGATCCATGGATACATGTATCGGATCCACAGAACGCATGCGGACGTCTGAATGGAGCCTTACAGGGGGGTTATCAATGACAGGGGGTGATCAGGGTGATCACCCCCCTGTCACTGATCACCCCCCCTGTAAGGCTCCATTCAGACATCCGCATGATTTTTTACGGATCCATGGATACATGGATCGGATCCACAAAACGCATGCGGACGTCTGAATGGAGCCTTACAGGGGGGTTATCAATGACAGGGGGTGATCAGGGTAATCAGGGTGATCACCCCCCTGTCACTGATCACCCCCCCAGTAAGGCTCCATTCAGACATCCGCATGATTTTTTACGGATCCATGGATACATGTATCGGATCCACAGAACGCATGCGGATGTCTGAATGGAGCCTTACAGGGGGGTTATCAATGACAGGGGGTGATCAGGGTAATCAGGGTGATCACCCCCCTGTCACTGATCACCCCCCCTGTAAGGCTCCATTCAGACATCCGCATGATTTTTTACGTATCCATGGATACATGGATCGGATCCACAAAACGCATGCGGACGTCTGAATGGAGCCTTACAGGGGGGGTGATCAGTGACAGGGGGGTGATCACCCTGATCACCCCCTGTCATTGATCACCCCCTGTAAGGCTCCATTCAGACGTCCGCATGTGTTTTGCGGATCCGATCCATGTATCCATGGATCCGTAAAAATCATGCGGACGTCTGAATGGAGCCTTACAGGGGAGTGATCAATGACAGGGGGGTGATCAATGACAGGGGGTGATCAGGGAGTGTATATGGGTGATCACCCGCCTGTCATTGATCACCCCCCTGTAAGGCTCCATTCAGACGTCCGTATGCTTTTTGCGGATCCGATCCATGTATCCGTGGATCCGTAAAAATCATACGGACGTCTGAACGGAGCCTGACAGGGGGGTGATCAATGACAGGGGGGTGATCAGGGAGTTTATATGGGGTGATCATGGGTGATCAGGGGTTTATAAGGGGTTAATAAGTGACGGGGGGGGGGGTGTAGTGTAGTGTGGTGTTTGGTGCGACTGTACTGACCTACCTGAGTCCTCTGGTGGTCGATCCTAACAAAAGGGACCACCAGAGGACCAGGTAGGAGGTATATTAGACGCTGTTATGAAAACAGCGTCGAATATACCTGTTAGGGGTTAAAAAATTCGGATCTCCAGCCTGCCAGCGAACGATCGCCGCTGGCATGCTGGAGATCCACTCGCTTACCTTCCGTTCCTGTGAGCGCGCGCGCCTGTGTGCGCGCGTTCACAGGAAATCTCGCGTCTCGCGAGATGACGCATATATGCGTGACTGTGCGCCAGCCTGCCACCTCCGGAACGCACATGTGCGTTAGGCGGTCCGGAGGTGGTTAAAAATCGCGCGCCTGTGTTGATTTGGCACAGGCGCTCTGAGATAAGGAGGCTCGCCTCCTCAGCACTACCTCAGTGCGCCTGCGCCGATGACGTCACCGAAAGAGAAGACTTAATCGGCGCAGGCGCACTGAGGGAGTGCTGAGGAGACGAGCCTCCTTATCTCAGAGCGCCTGCGCCGAATCGACACAGGCGCACTATTTTTGAAATGCTGTCAGGGCCGGCCGGAGGAGGAGATTGCGGCTGGCCCTGTCAATCAACAGGAGGAGGGGGTGTTTTTTTGTGGCTGCTACCAGCAAGTAGATGCCCTACTTGCTGGTAGACAGGTAATTAGCATATTATAAAAGTACGTTTTTTGACATATCTACAGAACGAAAATGATTAATAACATAATGTATAGCTATATCGCAGGATAGGGATTATAAGTACCCCCCAAAAAATAAAAGATGAGTTTAGTGGGGTGACAGAATCCCTTTAAACACACACAGTGTTATAAGATTGGGGAAAGTGATGGTTGTCAAGTGGCATTAGTGGTACGATGCAGGTCGCAGCAGCAGCCGTACAGAACGTGATGGTAGGTAGGCAAACAGACAGTCAGCAAGATGGGGCACCGCCAGCAAGGAGAAGTCTATTGATCGCGTTTAGCCCGCCTGGACTGTGTACATATGCCGCCTCATGAAATTTACCCTACCTTCCCCACCCAAAAAATATATATAAAATTTCAAATGTGTAAATAACCCCCTCACCGCCCCCAAAAAAATGAAAATAAAATTTCAACCGTGTTAACCCACCCGCAAAAAAAGATTTTTCAATGGAAAGTGAGAACGCGGAAACTAACCCTCAGACATTAGTGGCACGATACAGGCCCCAGCATTGCCTGGACTGTGAGAAAATGTTGGTATTAAGTTAGTAATATGTACATTTATGCTGCGCCTTAGAGAAATTTAACCACCCCCAAAATGTATAATTTATTTTTTTGATCTGTAAGCAATGACATACAGAATTTTTAAATTTCAACCGTGTAGAAACTGATTACTCGTAAACTGACGATTGAGAGGCATTAATAGCATGATGCAGGCCGCAGCAGCCATACATAATAGTCAGACAGACAGCAACAGTGGCAAGATGGGGAACTGCCAGTAAGGGGAGGTGTCACGGCCTTTGGTGTGCGCCGTGACACTGTTGCCACGCCTGCAGTTGCCTGTGGCAACATGTTGCTGTTATAGGAGTTTGCATGTAACAGAGCATTCTTTGCTGTAGATTTTCTGAAGAGGTCTGTGTAGACCCTGCCATCCGACCCCCTACTTAGTAGGATGTCCAGGAATTCCATTTGTTCCAGGCTATGTTTCCATGTCAATTTGATATTTAAATTATTTACATTAAGTTGTTGAAGAAAAGTACTCCATCATAGGGCCCTGCCAGATGAATAAATTATTGTTGCTATACCTCGACCACGAGACCACTGAGCTATGGTCAGGTAGATTCTGAACAACTTCTCTTTCCCATAGCCCCAGGAACAAATTGGCGTATGAGGGCGCACAAGTTGCCCCCACCGCCTTACCCTGAAGCTGTAGAAAGAGGCAGTCTTTGAAAATAAAGTAATTATGCCTGAGTACAAAGTCCAGGATTCTGAAGACAAACTGTGTCAATTCCGGTCCAAAATCTCTCATCTGTATAAAAATAACTAGTCGCTCGGATCCCGTGGTCATGGCATTGAATCACCTCAGGACATCCAACGTGTCCTTGACATAAGATGGCAGGGTCTCCACACAGCCCCCCAGATAAAAATCCACAAATCTAGTAGCACATTCACAAAGATCTCCTATCCTGAACACGATCGGGCGCCCTGGAGTATTGGTCTTTTCTTTGTGAACCTTAGGCAGTAGGTAGAATGTAGATGTCACTGAATAGTCAACCACCAAACCTTCTTTCAGTCTTGGGGTCAGTAGTTTATCTACCCCAGATTGTAATATGTGATACAATTCAATATTGAATGTAGTGGTGGGGTTACTATCCAGCTGTTTGTAGCATTCCTTCTGATTCAACTGCCTGAAGGCTTCCTTCTCATACATCTGTGCCGGCCATAGCACAACATTTCCCCCGTTGTCTGCCAGTTTAATAACGATATCCTTCAAATCGCGTAGTTCTTTAATAGCGTGACGTTGGCCCAATGTTAAATTATGGTGGCCCGCATCACTTGGAAGAGATTTAAATTCCTTCTTTACCAACTTAATGAAGATGTCAACTGTGGGACAGACAGAAAAAGCTGTGATCGGCGGCACACATGCATGGGTAATTTAGAGGAAGATAATTCTTCCTGTTCATCCAGGAGAGATTGTAAATCCTCCAGTGCGTGTTGTTCCATAGCTGAGGAAATTTCTGATGTAACTAGTTTCTTGCTAAAATGTTTTTTCAGTAATAATTTCCTCCCAAAAAGCTCAAGATCCTTCACTGCTGTGAAAAGATCAAAGCCATTGGAAGGAGCAAATGTAAGACCATTCTGAAGCACATCTATCTGTGATTTGGTCAGCACATGTGTAGATAAATTAATTACCTTCAATTTCTCCTGTGCCTCTTTTCGATCCGATTCATATTTCTGTTTTCTTCTTTTTTGTGCAGGGGTGTTGGACGTATATGGATGTAGTACCCGTTCTACTCCATCCTCCAGCACCCCCTGTCTTTCCTAAAAATGATCTCCACATGATTCTTCCGAAATGATCGAAGTTCCTGACAGGGAAGCGGTGATGGAACCACTCCTCTCACGTATCTGTTGCCAGCGGTAAACTTTCTTAGCTTGGAAATCGGTCAGGTCTCTCTGGAATTTTTTCAGATCCTGTATATTTCTCTCCCAAACACAGAGGTCTTCCTCCAGCTTTTTTTTTTTTTCATATATCTCTTTATTGAGTTTTGCGAGACTCCAAACAGTATCATACAATTTGAAAGCATTGCACACACTTCCATGCAACATTGCGATACATAAATCAGCTTAAAATACAGCATAGGTTAAATGGTACAAATGGAGTCTCATTTTCAATTTTCACCCCCCCCACCCCCCTTGATTCTCCCATACCCATGAACAGGTATCCCTCCCAACTCTCTCCCCCCCCCTCACTTAACCCGACATGTTGCCCCAAACAACCACCAATAAGATCACGCTTATGCTGAGGGCACCCCAGCCAAGATGCTGTTATAATGAAAGGAAAGGAATAAAACCCCCTAAACACTTGAGGATGTTAGAAAAACTGAACCATTCTTTCCTCTTCTGACCTTATTTCCAATTACTTAGCGCCCCATTCCCCAATTAAGTCTGGAACTAGCAGTGGGACTTCAACTGGGAACTTTTAGTGGTCCTAGATCCCCCCTCAATTCTTCTTTTAGGTACCATTCCGTCAGTCTGAATGGGCTCATTACGCGAGGATAATCTGTACATGGGATAAACGTAAGGAGAAATAATTTCCATGTTTGATAAAGTCTCTTTCCCTGCTTCTCTTTGCCCTGTAGCGCTTCCAACCATTCCAGGTAGAAAAGGTTTCGGATTTGGGTCACAACCATTTCCATTGCAGGGATCTCACATGATAGCCATAACCGTAGCAGACATCTTTTTGCAACCATAATTAGTTTATGACCCACTAACGGCACTTTAGAAAGAACACCCTCCTTCTCCTCCAACCCTTGTTCACTTGCATGTTCAGCAGCGTCACAGTGCAGTATCACCAATGAAGGCGTGACAACAATGATCCTCTCGCTAACCTTACCCAACATCTGGGTGATCTCCTCCCAGTATTTCCTCAGCTTCGAGCAAGTCCACAAACCATGATACAAATCTGATCTGGGGGTATCACATTTTGGACATGCGGTTAGTCTCCCTGGTCTGGCGAGGGAACTAGGTAAGTCAAATCCGTAAATAGCATGGTGTATAATTTTCAAATGGGTCTCCCTCCATGTCTCATTTATGATGGCCTTGCGCATATCTGCAATTCCTGTCCAGACTGTTTCATGTATCTCCCCCACTTCCAGCTTTTGACCCCATTTTTTGAAAATCCCCTTAGGGTCTTTAACTCTCCATCTATCTCTCAGCGCATGGTGTAGCATGGACAGCGATCTCTTAGACTTATTAGTTAGAAATGAGTCAAAGTCATTGGCTTTCCATTCCTTCGACAGATCACTAGCCAACCTCCTGCAATAGTTCCTTACTTGGGCATATTGCATAAATGAGGAGCTCCCCAGTCCCAGATTGTCCCTTAATTCCTGCAAGGTTGCCCATCTCCCTTCAGACTCATGAAACAAATCCCCTATTTTACGTATCCCCTTATGGGCCCAATCTCTAAAAAAAACATTATCCCCTCCTGGCTTGAAAGAGGGATTCCCCATCAGTGGAAGGTGTTTGGAGACCTGATATGGTAAGTGAAAGTAAGTTCTAAGAATTTTCCAGACTACCGTAGTGTCTCTGACTACTAGAGAGGTTTTGACTCCCACAGGTAAGGTGGGTCGTTTTGCATGGAGCAAAGCCACCAGGTCCCAGGGACGCGCCAGTTCGCGCTCTATAGCTAGGTTCGAGTAATGGGACGTTCCATTGATCCAGTCCAGGATATGTCTGCTTATGCATGTCAAGTTATATCCTCTAATGTCCGGAAAGTTCAGACCTCCCTCCTCCTTTCTCAACTTTAGTTTATCAAGTGATATTCTGGGTCTCTTGCCCTGCCATATGAACCTGATGAACCTACTTTCCAACAACTGGACATCTGCATGCCGCAGTAGAAGTGGGATGGTCTGGAGAGGGTATAGCAGTTTGGACATACTCATCATTTTGATAAGGTGACATCTACCTACGAGATTTAACGGTAACCCCTGCCATCTATCCAGCTCCTGCACTATCTTGGCAATGAGAGGTGGAAAGTTCAGGGTATATAGTGAATGCGGGTCTTTGCCGATTCTTATGCCCAAATATTTGATGCTGCCTTGCGCTTTTGCTATGTTCAAGTGTTTTGATATCTGATATTTCCCTACATCCTCCTGTGAAAGGGCCAACATCTCGCATTTAGACGCATTCAATCTATACCCCGAGTAAGATCCGAAGATGTTCAATGCCTGAAAGATCTGTTCCACATGTCTCTTAGGATCGGCTAAAAATAGCATTACGTCGTCTGCAAATAGCGCGATCTTTAACTGTTTAGCCCCTATCCTTATTCCTTCGTACAGATCAGAGTGGCACAAGAACCGGGCCAATGGCTCTATGGAGAGATTAAACAACAGGGGTGACAGAGGGCATCCCTGCCGCGTGCCCTTTTGAAGTTGGAAAGGTTTAGACAGAAAGCCTGGGGTGTATATTCGAGCCCTAGAATCCCTGTACAATTCCTTGAGAAAGGTCCTAAAAGTTCCCATGAATCCCATCCTATCAAGTACTGCTTCCAGCCATGCCCATCTTACATTATCAAAAGCTTTCTCAGCATCCAAGGTGAGCATGGCTGGAGCCTCCCCTGGTCGTGGTTGATGGCGAACCCTATCCAGCACCGTTAAGACAGTACGGATATTGGTAACAGCTGACCGGCCCTGTACGAACCCCACCTGTTCCTTGCCAATAAGCGACGGCAAAATACTTGCCAAACGATCTGCAAGAATTTTTGACAGTATTTTAGTGTCCACATTGATAAGCGAGATTGGTCTATACTGACCCTGGCAACAATGGGTCCTTATCTAGTTTAGGTAGTAACTTAATATAAGAGACGTTCTCCTTGTCTGGGGATGCTTTGCCCAGCAATACGTCATTGTACCATTTTAATAAGGTTGGGGATATCTGCCCTAGCAAAACCTTGTAATATTCACCTGTGTATCCGTCTGGACCAGGCGCTTTATTGTTCCCTAGCTTCTTAATGACTAACTGAAGTTCTTCAAGGCTAATCTTTCCGTTTAAATATTGCAATTGTTCCTCAGTGAGACAAGGTAGTTTAACCTTCTCCAGAAGAGAATCCGTAAGATCAGGTTTAGTGGCATCCTGATACAGTTTCTCATAGTATTCCCCTAGCAGTGAATTAATCCTAGAGGGGTCAGTAATGACTTCCCCCTTGGTACCTTTAAGTCCTGAAATGAACTGGGGGTCCCTTCTCCCTTTTGCGAGATTCGCCATAAGGCGTCCAGATTTATTGCCAAATTTGTGCAATGCCGCTGTAAGATTTGTATTGTTTAACATCTCCCTGTCCTTCTCATTGGCCTCAAACACCCCCCTGGCCTCCAACCACTTCCGCTTGTTCTCA
The DNA here is from genome assembly GCF_014858855.1 of Bufo gargarizans. Lineage (NCBI taxonomy): Eukaryota > Metazoa > Chordata > Amphibia > Anura > Bufonidae > Bufo > Bufo gargarizans. The sequence goes on along the minus strand of NC_058082.1, from coordinate 305,431,871 downwards.
ACCGTGGGGTTTCTCCTGTACTCCTGACAAGAACTTCTAACCGCCAGGCTTGTTTGCTCCAGTCGTATTTGGGTCTGCCTACGTCTACCAAAGATGTAACTCATGATCCTACCTCGTATAACTACCTTGGAAGCATTCCACAACAACTCCGGCGAGTCAGTGTGCACCTGATTGTCGCCCATATATTCCTCCCACCATGCTACTAGTTTATTGGTGAAATCCTCACTAACCGTCAAGTTTGCAGGGAATCTCCATAAATAATCAGATCCCTTAGGGTACGTGTCCCGTACCTGTATCCAAATTGGGGAGTGGTCCGAAATTACCATGTCGTCTAATGTCAGCTTTCTCAACTTTTCCCATCAGGTGGGTACTAGTGAGTATATAATCAATTCGTGACCAGGAATCCTGCGGATGGGAATAGAAGGAATATGATCTTTCATCAGGGTGAAATTGACGCCAGGGATCCACCAGGGCCGCCCCCTCCAACAGTCTACCTAACGCCCGATCATGCTTGTTTGAGCCAGCTTTTGGGGGATTACCTCTTTGTCTATCCTCCACATCCTTCACCACGGAGTTAAAATCACCTCCTACTATTTTGTTCATGCACGGGTCAGATAAGAGTTTAGCTTCTAGGCATTTAAAAAAAAAAACATTATTTTTATTGGGGCCGTAGACATTATATATGCTATATTGTGTATTTTGAACTACAATCTGGATGTGGATTAATCTACCCTCTACGTCCGATGTTGAACCCAGGACCTGGCAATTTAAGTTTCTGTTAAGTAGGATCAATACCCCAGCCTTCTTGGCTACCGAGGCAGACCCATATACCTTGCCTACCCATAACTTGTTCATCCTTGCGAAATCCTCCTGTGCAAGATGCGTCTCCTGGAGAAGCACTATATCAGGATTTGCCCGCTTCAGATGACGCAGTACCATCCACCGCTTGTGAGGCGACCTTAGGCCCTTCACGTTCCATGACAATACTTTCATTTGCCTGTTCGCTTAGATAAGGCACTAAATAATGAAATATAGCTTCGTACCCCCTTCACTCCCTTGGGTGTAATGCGCTTCTCTGGTAAAAGGGGCAACAAATCCACAACAATTCACGATAGATCTTCTTCCCTCCCACAAAACCCCCCCCCCCCTCAAGATACCCTAGAAACGATTACCTCTAACACACAAGTAACAATCCCCAACTCCTCAACACTCTTGTTCCTTCCTTCAGTCGTACTTCCTTTTTTCTGAGCCTCCAGGACCCTCCCACCCCTCCCCTCCTATGTCCTGCCTTACTATTACGTCATAGTACGGCACCCCCTAGGTGAACCTGCGGCATATTAAACATTCCCAGATGGCTAAAATCTGAACAAGTTATACATAATCGCATCAGCAATAATAGCCCCACACTTGTCCACCCTATTCTTCATATTAGCTTCGCCGGAACAAGATAGAACCCTGCAGTGCAATATAAGCACTATGCAATATGAACAATATGTGCGTCCTTATCTGATGCGGGACACCCGGCCCCTTCCATAAGGCTGTTCTCTGCCTCTATGGTCCCGTTCCCTTTGGGGAAGATGATTTCTATCCAGGCTGCTTGATCTTTCCCACCTCGTGGTATTAGCATTGTCCCGGTCAACTGAGTCCCGTGTCTCCTCCGTGGACAGTATTCCTTGTAGTGACTCAGGCGCTGCAGAAGGATCGCTGAAAGTGGCTGTTGTTCCATCCAGCATGGTTACTCGCAATAACGCCGGGTACTGCAGCTGGAACTTAATCTGCCGGCGGAATAAGGCTGTACATATGCCACTGAATTCCCTTCTTTGCTTTGCGACTTGGGCAGAGTAATCTGCAAACAACAACACGGTGTAGCCTCTAAGTTTCAAAGGGCCTCTTCTGATTCTGTAGGCTCTGAGGATCGCCTCCTTGTCGCAGTAATCCAAAAACCGCATAATGACAGGGCGAGGTCTCTGCGGTGGGCTGTTTCCTTCACGGGTAGGTGAACCGTGTAGGTCCGGTGGCGGACCGATCCGGTGAGCCCGCTCTACCTTGTGCCGTCCATCTAGCCCCAGTGCCCGCGGTAAGTCTGTTTCACAAATCTCTTTAAGGGCCTGCACTTTAACCGCCTCTGGTAAGCCTAGAAGCCTCAAATTATTACGCCGGGACCGGTTTTCTAAGTCCTCAAGGCGGTCCCTCAAGATAATGTTATGCTTCTGAAGCTCCTGAATAGCCATATTTGACTTTGTGTGGTCGTCTTCTAGAGATGTGCACCGTTGCTCCAAGTCCACCAGGCACGTGTCATGGTGCGCCACAGCCTCATGTAACTGCTGCAAAGACATCGCCAGCGTTTTGGATAACGTCTCTTTAATGTCTGGGGCCAGATGTCTGGCTACTTCAATGGCCAGCGATTTATAATTGATTTTGGTCTCGCCTAGCAGTTCTTCAGGCTGTGAGCACGTCAGGGCCCCTATTACACTTTCCACAGCACTCGAGGGGGACCCAGGCTCCGAGCCCGCCATCATGTCTGGCATGTTGTCTTCGGTCAGTGCCGCGCCGCTCCGTACCTGTTTTTTGCCACTCCGGAGCAGATATCTGTCCATGGACCTCTGGCCTGGACGTGCCGGGGGAGACAGGATCCCTGTCCGGCCCCTTACTGTGCCGATTTGTCGCGTCCGGAGCTTACTACAGGTGAGGGATGGTCGGAGCGAGCTTACTCCGCGTCCTCCATCTCAGCGCCGGAACCGGAAGTCTTCCTCCAGCTTTTTATCAAAGTTTTCAAATTCCTCTTAAGTAAGTAGCTCCTGTAGTTTTTCTCTCACTATGTCAATATCTTTCTCGGTCTGCTCCAGTGACTTATGGTCGGACCCAATCAAGAGCTCAATTAAAGTAATAGAACATTTGTTCAAGGACTCTTCCCATCTGGAGACGAAGGTACTACCAGTCATCTCTAAAGTTGGGAAAACTTGAATCCTGAGTCCCCTAGGGATAATATTCTTATGCAGATAATTTTCAAGGGCTGCTTTATTCCACCAAACCTTGGTGCGTTTTTTTAGAGGATACCTAATCTTTAGTTGTGTCCGTTTAGGCTGTGTCCGTTTGTGTTCTTGTGGACAACAGCACTCGTGCATGGGTTCCAGGCTGTGTGTCTCTGGCAGGTACGTGTGATACTTGTCTACTTACCTGCCCATGCCATATGCTGTATATGTTCCCTTTTCCTTGCAGCTTGGCCAGTGAGACTCCGGTTCCTCCGTGATGTGGAGGAACAGGTCGTCTTACTCTGCTCCTAGTCCAGGGCCACCCTGAGGGCTAGTAGGGATCTTAGGTTACTGAGTATGAGCCCTCCTACTATCAGGGTTGGCTCATACGGCTAGGCGGCAGGGTCAGAATTAGGGATGTGATAGGAGGTGACCTGTTCCCTGATTCCTGTCCTAGCCTAGCAGCTATCTTTCATATTGATTAGAGTTACCCCCACACTGATCCGTGACAGTATGACCACAATGGCTCCTTACGTGGATAACCTTCGGAAGAGGGTGCAGCATGCATCATCATCTGTTTTGAGGTGCATGCGCATTCTCCGGAGGGAGAGCGTTTTGGGGGTTTCACCGCTGACGGCGCGGTGAGTGGCATTTCCCCGCCATTCCTTCACAGTTGTCTGTTTTGGTGTCCCCTTACTTTTTATTCCCCACCCCCCTTCCCATTGTTTGTGATGCCCCACCAACTTTCCCCTTTTGTGTTTGGGGGGGCTTTGAGCGGTGGGAGTGGCGTGACCTTCGAAAGAGGGTGCAGCATGTATTGCCAACCGTTTCGGCATACATGCGCGTTCTCCGGAGGGAGAGCGTTTTAGGGTTCACCGTTAACGGCGCGGTTGGTGGCTTATTCCCCGCCACCTTGCCTTCTGTGTCCGTGTTAGTGATCCCTTATCCCTCTCTATGTTTCTATCCCTGGTCGTCTGCTGGCAGCATTCCGTTGGTATTCCGGCTGTGTGCTGGATGGAGTGGCTGTTGGCAGCGACTGGAGTGGGAACGTTCGTAGAGAGTGGACGCAGTGTCAGTGCGGTCTCTCCGGGCTGTTTCTTTGCTGGTCTCTGGTTCCTGTGTGTTGCTCCAGACGCTGGCAGCAGTCCTGGGGAGACTCGCATGCGCTGACACTGATTTTTATACCTTTTTCCCGCCTCCCTTCCCTGTTTTGGGTCCCGCACTAGTTTTCCCTTTTTGTGTTGGTGAGGGGGCTTTGAGGGGTGAGAGTGTCACAGCCTATGGTGTGTTTAGTGACACTTTCCTTCACTGGTGGTTGCCCGTGGCAACGTGTGGTGTTGTGTGCATGTGGTAGCAGTGTCTCGGCCTTTTGGCTGATCCCCAGGACATGGTTGCCACGCATGCCGTTGCCCGTGGTAACAGGTGGAGTGTGTGCTTGTTTGTGCTTTTCCCCTTTAAGTAGCTTCCATCCCTTGACTGGTATTAGAAGGGTTAATTCACTTCCTAGTGTGTGAACACTGGGTGTGTCTCTGTGTGGGTGTGGCTACTTGGGGCTATTTAGCTCCTGCTGGATGCCAGAAGTTGAGGGGTACTTCAGCCATGCGGTTTGCTGGAGTCATCCTCCTGGTATTATTCCAACTGTCCACTGAGGGCCACCCTTGTGGTCATAAGTTATATTAGACATTATTGTTCTTGTATTATTATATGTCTAGTGGTGTCTTTATCTTTATTGCAGCTTATGGTCTTGGGTTCCTGTGTGATGTGTGGTGTGGGCTGTGTCCGTGCATGGGTTCCAGGCTGTGTGTCTCTGGCAGGTACGTGTGATACTTGTCTACTTACCTGCCATTGCCATATTCTGTACATGTTTCCTTTTCCTTGCAGCTTGGCCAGTGAGACTCCGGTTCCTAGTCCAGGGCCACCCTGAGGGCTAGTAGGGATCTTAGGTTCCTGAATATGAGCCCTCCTACCATCAGGGTTGGCTCATACGGCTAGGAGACAGGGTCAGAATTAGGGATGTAATAGGAGGTGACCTGCTCCCTGATTCCTGTCCTGGCCTAGCAGCTATCTTTCATATTGACATCCCATGGATTAGTTACCCCCACACTGATCCGTGACAGCCATCCATTGTGCCATCCACTGTGCCCCAGTGCCCCTATGTGCCAGTCAGTGGCCCCAGTGAGATCCACAGCATAGCAATCAGCCACTGTTACTGATCGCTATGCTGTCACTCCTGCACAGCGCTTACACAAAGAAGCCTGTACACTGCAGAGAGTGGCCGGCAATGCCACGCGTGCGCACTAGCATTCAGCATAGTGCGCTTGTGGAGTGAGTGAAGACGGCCGCCCGGTGCTTTCTTCAGCAGGAGGCTGTGACCTCACTCGTGACGATCCGTCTCCTGCTCAAGAAAGTAAGAGAAGACAGGAAGACAAGAAAAACTGACTTTGGCCGGAAGCAAGGAAAAGCCATCTGGAGGGACCACGAGAGCGGGAGGCAGATCTCAAGAACGGCTGCACTCTGGAAGGTAAAGGTAAGTATGGGACCAATAATCTTTCCTCCACAGGTTAGCTTACCCAAAAAAAGGTTAAGCCCGGAGAACCCCTTAAAACAATTACATGGGTGAAAAAAACACAAAGGGATACCTCCACCTAAAGCCCTGATTACAGAGACAGCCCGGGAGCAACAGCAGGGCAAATGCCCACAGGATACATAAATAATAATACTGTAAGTGACACCATATGCTAAGCCTAGTCCAATAATAAGTTCAGACATGTATAGAAAAATGCCACTCAATAACTCCAGCAACTACTTCCAGTCCTGCAATGTATAAAAGACTCTATGGGGAAAAAATGTCCCGTGTCTAAGATCCAAGATAGGAACTACATTAAGCAGGACATGGATGTAGAAACCTGGAGGCAAATAGTAGGTGGAAGACACAAATGTAACAACTCAAAATATATTACCCATGGTGGACAGGTGACCCGGGGCTTCCGGTACTACTGCTACCTCGATGCGTGTTTCACCAACTCACTGGCTTAGTCAGGAGGCTTAAACATACTGCTACATGTGGGGGTATATGTACTAAAAATACACCTGAGGTTAATCATGGTCGCATACCCGGCATAATTAGGATGTCCGTATCATCATAGCGCACCGCCCGTCACCACGTGACCGACGCTGAGCGCGCCCACACACCACCAAGCGCCCATACACAAAGTGGTTGACCCGAGGTACGGGCCGCCGCCCTCGCCTTTCACCATGGGAACGAGCAATATAGAGCGCTACATGATGCGGCCACCCAGCGCATGCATGGGATGTGTCCACCCCAGGATGGTGGAAAGATGGATTTAAGAGGACCAGTCCAACTTGTTGTATCACAAGAGGTATATAAATACCATAAATAATGTGTAGTGAAACATCCTAGCCACCATTGCATACATAATGTATAAGTGAATAAAAGTTTAATAGTGCATATAAATATAAAGTCAATCATATAAAAATGTCATAAATCTCAATCAATATAGTGAAATATCATATACTAATAATTAATCAAACACATACAAGATTATGTTAAGTGTAACTCAACAGAAATGAAAAATTCTTATCACAAGGTATCTGTGTACACAACTATGTAAAAAAAAATGTTATACCAAAAACAGAATTAAATTAGTGAATCCCCAATTAAATTCATAATATTAAAGTGTCTGGTGCATAACATGAGACATCTTTCCACTTGGGACCTCACATCCAAGGGGTGTGATGCAGCACAGCTTTAAAGGTAGTATGCTCTCACGGGTACTGTAAACATAGAAGACAAAAAATTTGGATGCAAAATACATATATCAACACTAAATCATCAACCCCAAATAAAAGCAAATACCAACATAAATATTAATAAAAGCGCAATTACAGAAAATACCTGAAACTAACTGCTTCATTTAATCCCTGGGGGATCTCAGTGTTCAGCATTATTATCCATTTTGTTTCCCTTTAGAGTAATAGTTTTTTGTCTCCTCGGCAACCCAAAATCACTCTATCGATGCCCCTAACTTGCAGACTCCTCGGGTCAGTTATGCTTTTCTTTAAAATGTAGTGCTATGGGTTGCAACTTGACCAAGTCTTCATCGTTCCTGCCAATCGAATTTTACTGGCATGTTCCTGCTGTTGCTCCCAGGCGGTCTCTGTAATCAGGGGTTTGGGTGGAGGCATCCCTTTGTGGTTTTTTCCTCCCCCATTGATTGTTTTCACCCATGTAATTGTTTAATTATACTGAATAAATATTTTTGTTATATTTTTATTATATTCTCTGTGAATTAGTTTGGGGCTATTAGTTCTATTGTAGGAGTAGAAAATTGTACTATTGTCACGATGTGTGTGTGTGTGGGGGGGGGGGGGGTGGACTCCACACTGAACACAGAAGGGAAGGGGGGAACATTAACTGGGCCTGAAAACTACGGAAGAAACAGGTCACCTCTTAGACAACCCTAATCCGGGCCCTGACTACCTATCAATATGAATAGACCTTGAAGGTAGGAATATTCATAAGCAGGATACCTAGGCCCTGAATATGAATAGACCTTGAAGGTAGGAATATTCATACGCAGGATACCTAAGCCCTGATTTCCCTATAATGCCCTGGAATAAGTATAGGACCAGAGACAACCCATTCCTCCCCAGATGAACGAATGGAAGTCTATGTCTTGGGCCCAGATAATACATTATGGAATATAACAAACGCGACACTTAACTTCTGTAGAGATGAAAGAATAGGAACACCATAGAGGATCTCACACCAGCTCAGCCAAACCCAAATGAAGCTATCAACCGCATAGTCAGAAGGGTGGGGTGAGACTATAAAGGGTAGAAGTGATGACCACTGAGCAACAGCTGAGAAAAGGGAAGTGGTCATTAACCCTATCAACACTGAATCAAGAGAAATCAAGGAGGCTGTTAGATTCCTCCACGCTCAGCCAATCTCTTTGATTTCATGACATCAGTCACCTGAGGGACCGTGACAGTACTCTCCCTTCTACAGGTGACCTCCGGGCACCCAGGACCGACCTTATCAGGATGGGCTCTGTGAAAGGCCTTCACAAGACGATTCGCATTAACATCGGCCGCTGGAATCCACATCCTCTCCTCTGGTCTGTAACCCTTCCAGTGGGCGAGATACTGGAGGGATCTACAGAGAACTCTGGAGTCCACAATCCTCCTGATTTGAAATTCTAAATTACTGTAAACCATGACAGGAGTAGGAGGCAAGGAGGACAGCTCAACAGGTTCGACACATTTCTTCAACAACGACTTATGAAATACATTATGAATTTTCAAAGCCTGAGGAAGTTCAAGATGGAAGGCTACAGGGTAAACAATGGCAGTGTTCTTATATGGACCAATAAATCTTGGGCCCAACTTCCAAGAAGGTACCTTAAGTTTAATGTTTCTTGTGGACACCCACACAATCACCCACTCTCAGATCCAGACCATTCATACGTCTCCTGTCAGCCACACGCTTATACCTGTTGCCCATCTTTTTCAGGTTATTTTGAATTTTCCGCCAAATCGAAGCCAAAGAAGAGGAATACCTGGAGTTTGAGAACCAGAAAATGTGCCAAACTGTAGATGGAATCCACATGCCCAAAAAGACGGCGACTTCTCAGTGGACTCCTGTTTACGGTTATTAATGGCAAACTCAGCTAACGACAAGAATGAAGACCACTCATCCTGGTTCTCTGAAACAAAACATCTCAAGAAAGTCTCCAGATTCTGATTGGTGTGCTCCATCTGTCCGTTTGACTGAGGATGAAAAGCTGAAGAAAAGGACAATTGTACCCCCAGTCGAATACAGTACACTTACCAGAATCTGGAAACAAACTGAGACCCGGATCAGACACCACATCAGAGGGAATGCCATGTAGTTTCACAATGTTATCGACAAACACCTGTGTAAGAGTCTTGGCATTAGGTAGAACAGGCAATGCTATAAAATGTGCCATTTTGCTAAACCGATCAACTACCACCAGGATCAACTACCACCAGGTTTTTTCCGAAGAATTCGGTAAATCCGTGATAAATTCCATGGACAAATGCGTCCAAGTCTGGACGGGATGGGTAAAGGAAGAAGAGATCCAGAAGGCCGAGTATGTGTCACCTTAGCACGAGCACAGGTACAACAGGCTGACAAGTAGTCCTTAACACACTTACGAAGCCCCGGCCACCAAAATCTGCGCGAGATGAGATCGAGAGTGGATCTACTCCCAGGGTGTCCAGCCAAGACAGTACAGTGATGTTCCTCAAATACCTTATGAAGTCTGAGGGAACAAACTATTTCTCTGGAGGACAAGAGTCCTGAGCATTCTCTTGGGCCTCCAACACCTTAGCCTCAAGATCAGGATATAGGGCAGATATGACTACCCCTTCAGACAAAATAGGACTAGGATCTTTAGAATCACCCCCCGCAGGAAAGCTGCGCGACAAAGCATCTTCCTTAACCCCAGTGCGGTAGGTGACAATGAAGTTAAATCTGGTGAAAAACCGTGACCATCTGGCCTGCCTTGGATTTAGTCGTTTTGCCAACTCAAGGTAAGCCAGATTTTTGTGATCAGTAATTACCGTAATAGGATGAATTGCTCCTTCCAAACAATGTCGTCATTCTTCAAAAGCCAACTTAATAGGCAGCAATTCTCTATTACCCACGTCATAATTAGTGCTGAGAGGGAATATTCGAATTACGAATATTTATCTCGAACATTGCAACTTCGAGAATTTGCGAATATTTCAAATATAGTGCTATATATTCGCTATATCGAAAATTCGTCATTTTTTAACATCTGAAAACATGATTCCTCTCTGCTTCTTGCTTGTGGGCCAGTAAGTCATTGGCCCACAAGCAACTTAAGCAGGGAGGAATCATGACTTTAGATGGGAAAAATTATAAATATAAAAAAAAAACTAATATATAGCACTATATCGAATATATACGTTTTTTTAGAATATTTGTCTTTTTTTTTTTTCAATCTGTACAGTTGTTCCACTTTGGCATACTCCTCCCAGACAAGCGTCCTTGTCACCATGGGAACGCCTGGGGTTAGAATATACCATCAGATCTAAGTTTTCACAATCTCAGTAAGATCATGAAAACTCAGATCCGATGGTATATTCTAACCCCCAGGCGTTCCCATGGTGACAGGGACGCTTGTCGGGGAGGAGTATGACGAAGTGGAACAACTGTACAGATTGAAAAAAAAAAAAAATGAATATTCAAAAAAACTAATATTTAATATAGTGCTATATATTATTTTTTTAGAATATTCGTAATATACTAAAACAAGAATATATAGCAATATACCGAATAATTATAAAAACAAATGTAGAGCAATTTAGCTAATATAGTGCTATAATCTTCTTTGTCTAAGGCTACTTTCACACTAGCGTTCGTCGGTCCGCTCGTGAGCTCCGTTTGAAGGGGCTCACGAGCGGACCCGAACGCAGCCGTCCAGCCCTGATGCAGTCTGAATGGAGCGGATCCGCTCAGACTGCATCAGTCTGGCGGCGTTCAGCCTCCGCTCCGCTCGCCTCCGCACGGACAGGCGGACATCTGAACGCTGCTTGCAGCGTTCGGGTGTCCGCCGGGCCGTGCGGATCCGTCCAGACTTACAATGTAAGTCAATGGGGACGGATCCGTTTGAAGATGCCACAATATGGCTCAATCTTCAGGCGGATCCGTCCCCCATTGACTTTACATTGAAAGTCTGGACGGATCCGTACGAGGCTATTTTCACACTTAGCTGTTATATGCTAAAAATAATGCAGACGGATCCGTTCTGAACGGAGCCTCCGTCTGCATTATTATGATCGGATCCGTTCAGAACGGATCCGATCGAACGCTAGTGTGAAAGTAGCCTAATAGTTGTAATTTTTTTCTCATCTGAAGTTCAGATTGGAAACAACTTACAACTATAAAAAAAAAAAAAAGATTATAGCACTATATTAGCTAAACTGCTCTATATTCAGGTTTTTTCGAATATTCACTATATTGCTATATATTCTTGTTTTAGAATATTACGAATAATGTAAAAAACGAATATAGCACTATATTAGCTACATTGCTCTATATATTAGTTTTTTTTAGAATATTCGTAATTTTTTCCCATCTCTCAGGATTGGCTCTGATTGGTCGGCTGGGCCCCGATCATCCGGGCCTCTGCATTATTGGTTGCTTCAGGGAGTACCACACTTCCATGGAGTACAAAATGTATATTCCCCTTCCCCAATTTAGCCACTGACCATTGGATTCAGACTTGAGACACTAAAACCAAAAATTTTTTTTTGCAAAAATATTATTTTGTAAAACTAAAATAAATTAAAAAGTAGACATATTAGGTATTTCTGCGTCCGTAAGAATCTGCTCTATAAAAATACCCCATGACCTAACACCTCCAATGAATACTGTCTAAAAGCTAAAATAAAAATGGTGCAAAAAAAAGGTATTTTTTGTCACCTTACATCACCAAAATTGTAATAACACGCAATGAAAAAGTCATATGCCCCCCAAAATAGTGCCAATAAAACCGTCCTCTCATCGTGCAAAAAATGAGCCCCTTCCTAAGATAATCGGCTAAAAAAATAAAAAAAATGACTCTTAGACTATGGAGATACTAAAATGTTTTTTTTTGTTTATAAAAAGATAATATAGTGTAAAACATAAAAATAAAAAAAGTTGACATATTAGGTATCGCCGTGTCTGTAAGAATCTGCTCTATAAAAATACCTCATGACCTAACCCCACAGATGAACACGCACAAAAAAAACGTGCAAAAAAGCAATTTTTTGGCCAAATTTTCCATTTTAATCCTTTTTTTCCAGTAACAAAGCAAAGATTAGCCAAACAAAGCTTAATATTTATTACCCTGATTCTGCAGTTTACAGAAACACCCCATATGTGGTCGTAAACTGCTGTATGACCAAACCGCAGGGCGCAGAAGGAAAGGAACGCTGTATGGTTTCTGGAAAGCAGATTTTGATGGCCTTTTTTGGGGGGCACCATGTCCCATTTGAAGCCCCCCTGATGCACCCCTTGAGTAGAAACTCCATAAAAGCGACCCCATCTAAGAAACTACACCCCTCAAGGTATTCAAAACTGATTTTACAAACTATTAACCCTTTAGGTGTTCTTTAACAGTTTATGGCAAATGGAGATGAAATTTCAGAATTTCTATTTTTGGTAACCTTGCCTTAAAAATCATATTACCCTAAAAATAATCCCAACAAAACTGCCACCTTATCCCATAGTTTCCAAAATAGGGTCACTTTTATGGAGTTTCTACTCTAGGGGTGCATCAGGGGGGCTTCAAATGGGACATATGTAAATAAACCAGTCCAGCAAAATCTGCCTTCCAAAAACCACACGGAATACCTTTCCCTCTACGCCCTACTGTGTGCCTGAACAGTAGTTTACAGACACATATGGGGTGTTTCTGCAAACTACAGAATCAGGTCAATAAATATAGCATTTTGTTTGGCTGTTAACCCTTGCTTTATAACTGGAAAAAATTTATTAAAATGAAAAATTTGCCCAAAAATCTAAATTCTGAAATTTTATCTCCATTTTCCATTAACTCTTGTGGAACACCTAAAGGGTTAACGACGTTTGTAAAATCAGTTTTGAATACCTTGGGGGGTGTAGTTTCTAGAATGGGTGGTTTCTATTATGTAAGCCTCACAAAGTGACTTCAGACCTGAACTGGTCTCTAAAAATTGGATTTTTGAAAATTTCAAGATTTGCTTCTAAACTTCTAAGCCTTGTAATGTCCCCAAAAACTAAAATGGAATTCCCAAATGATCTAAACATGAAGTAGACATATGGGGAATGTAAAGTAATAACTATTTTTGGAGGTATTACTATGTATTATAGAAGTAGAGAAATTGAAACTTGTAAATTTGTCAAAAATTTTGGTAAATTTGGTACTTTTTTTTATAAATAAAAATGATTTTTTTTTTTTTACTTCATTTTACCAGTGTCATGAAGTACAATATTTGACGAAAAACTGTCTCAGAATGGCCTGGATAAGTCAAAGCGTTTTAAAGTTATCACCAAATAAAGTGACACTGGTCAGATTTGCAAAAAAATTGTCTGGTCCTTAAGGTGAAAATGAGCCCGATCTCTAAGGGGTTAAAGGTTTAACCACAATTGATTAGTTAAAGATGAATTTATGGTAGTAGTTGGTGAATCCCCAAAACCTGGGTCGATCCCAGTCCAACACCTCACTGACTTTCTTGGGATCCATACGAAAACCTGAGGGTGAGAGCAGGTAACCCAGGAATTGCACTTCCTGAACAGCAAAAACAAATTTTTTCATCTTCGCATACAGTTTATTCTCTCTTAGGATCTGCAAGACCTGTCTCACATGATCTTTATTAAACTCCATGTCTGGAGAATAAATTAGTATGTCATCCAGATATACAACAACAAATCTCCCCACCAGATGATGAAAGATGTCATTGATAAGCGTTGTTTAACCCAAAAGGCATGACCAGGTCTTCAAAATGACCCTCAGAGGTATTAAATGCAGTCTTCCATTCATCCTCGTCCCTGATCCTTACCAGATTATATGCCCCCCTCAGATCCAATTTAGAGAACACTTTGGCACTGACAATCTGACTAAACAAATCCAGAATCAAAGGAAGGGGGTAAGGATCATTGACGGAAATACTGTTGAGCTCACGGAAGTCCAGACATGGTCTAAGGCTACCATCTTTTTTTTTTTTTTTTTTTTGTTTGTTACAAAGAACAACCCAGCAGCCACTGGGGATTTGGGTGGTCTGATATGACCCTTCGCCAAGCTCTCAGTGATATACTCTCGCATTGCCTTTATTTCGGGCTCCGAAAGATTATACAACGGAGATTTGGGCAGTTTAGCTTCAGGAATAAGATTGACGGGACAATCATACTCCCGATGCGGGGGTAACTCCTGGTTACCACTCTCGGAAAACACATCAGAAAATTCAGAAATGAACGAGGGTACAGTTTTAGTGGTGACCACAGAGAAAGACGCTTTAAGACAGTTGTCCATGCAAAAATCACTCCAATCGAGAATCTGTCTCGCTTGCCAGTTGATGGTAGGGTTATGTTTGCTTAACCATGGTAAGTCCAAAATCATCGGAGCAGGCAGACCCTCTAACACATAACACGAGACAGATTCCTGATGGAAATCACCCACTCTTAAATGGATGTCATTTACCACCTGTGGCAGGCAGACAAGAGGTGCAGAATCAATTGCAAAGACAGAAATGCTTCTCTGTAGTGCACTAGTAGTCAATCCATGAATGTCCAGTGCACAATCGTCATCGGAGTACCCACCCCCTTTCACTTCTAACAGACTGTGAGATATCTTGGTGAGTTCTTTGGCCCCCCTCTGCTACTGTCACTACCCCCACTGCCAATAGCATGGCTACGGGGGCAACTACTACTACCATACCTACCACCACCAACACGACTATGCCTGGGGTCTGCAGCCTCCACCTCCTGCTCGGGGCAGTACAAATGCTGATTGTTCTCACAAGTCGGCAACAGGGAGAATCTCTTGACTATCTGCCGTACTGCGTGGTGGGGTTTTCTTGCCACTTCTTAGACGCCCCTTTAGGAAGGGGCAGTGAAGACTAGGAGGACTCCACTGAGAGCCTTATTTGGGATAGGAGGAGCTAAAGGAACACTGTGACCCCTGGCTCCACAGCACAGTGTCAGACTCTGAAGTCACCTCCACGTAATCCTGCCGTGACTGAGAGAAGAAATGAGCCATTCAATCCACAATCTCATCCTCTTTCTCAACTACAGTATAATGTTGCTCCTTTCTGAAGCCAGCAGGGACAACGGTGACCTACTACTACTACTTCTGGCTGGATAGATGGTGCTGTCACTACCCACATTCTGGCTCTGGTCTTTCATTTGGAACCCTTCTGTAGCCCTGACATTTTTGGGCCTCTCAGATAATGTTGTGCACTACTATGTTTATTAGTGTAGTAATCGCATATATTGCTCTGCCCCAGAACAGGGAGATTTATTTCAGATTGCGTCTGTTTCATTTCTAATTCATTCTGCTGCAATTCTCATATTTCTGTAGTGATTAGTTAGGTTATAGCACCATCTAGCGGCCTTAAAAATATATTTCACCTTGTTTTTCTGTTAATAAAGATTATTGTATTTGTGGGTGGTGCAAGGCATTGTGGGAGTGTAATGCATTCTGGATTTTTTTAAGGACCAGTTCAGTTCTGAAGTCATTTTGAGGAGCTCACATAATAGAAACCACCCATAAATACCCCATTTGAAAAACTACACCGCTCAAACTATTTAAAACTGGTTTTAAAAATGTTGTTAACCCTTGTTATTCCACAGGATGTAAATCAAAATACAGCTTAAATTTCAAAATTTCACTTTTTTTGCAGATTTTCCATTTTAATAACATTTTTCCTGTAACACATCAAGGGTTAACAACAAAACAAACCTCAATATTACCCTGATTTTGCAGTTTACAGAAACACCACATATGTGGTCGTATAACTCTGTATGGGCACACGGCAGGGCACAGAATGCAAGGAGCGCCACATAATTTTTGGAGGGCGGATTTTGCTGGAATGGTCTTAGGGCACTATGTTGCATTTGAAGAGACCCTGAGGTACCCCCACAGTCAAAACCCCCCCAAAATGGACCACATTTTGTAAACTACACCAGCAAAGGAATTTTTAAGGGGTGTAGCAAGCACTTTCACCCATAAGACTTTTCATAGAATTTATAACCCTTGGCTGTGAAAATGAAAAATGACATTTTTTTTTTTACAAAAAAATGGTGCTTTAGGCCCAAACTTTCTTTTTCACAAAAGATAACAGGAGAATATCCCCCCACAATTTTCTACCCATTTTCTCCTGAATACAGTAACACCCCAATTGTGGTCGTAAACTGTATACGCCAGGGCTCAGAAGTGAAGGAGCGGCATCTGGATTTTCTAACATGGAATTTTCTGTCATGGTTTTTGAGAGCGATAACTTTTGAATTTTTTTGTTGACTGAGCTGCGAGAGGGCTGATTTTTTGCGGGACAAGCTGTAGTGTTTATTGGCAACATTTTGGGGTAAATTTGGCTTTCTGGTAGCTTTTTATCTCATTTTTTGGGAGGTAAACTTACAAAAAAGCTCCTTGGTGTCATTTTTCTATATTATTTTTACACCGTTCGCTTGATAGATCATGTGATATTTTTGTAGATCTGGTCATTACGGATGCAACAATACCAAATATGTCTTGTTTTTTTTAATTTTTACGTTTTACACTAAACATTTTTAGAAAAAAATTGTATGTTTCAGTGTTGCAATTTTCTTAGAGCAATATTTTTTAACATTTTTATAGCTATGATCTTGTGTTTGAGCTTGTTTTTTGCTGGATGTGGGGATATTTTTATTGCTACTATTTTGGGGTACATACGACTTTTTCATTGATTAACATTATGTTAAAGTGAAGTTAAATTTCCCCCACACAAAGTGTAAAATCCAAAATAAAAATAAAAGTGTTTTATAAAAAAAATAAAAAGTTTCCTATTAAAAAAAAAAAAATCACATGATCTACCCCCATCAGGTGACCAACTCATCAATAGCACGCCACTGACTTTGTGTTATATTAGGGTGTATAAAACTCTTCTTTTCATTCAAATTCAAAGTATTCACATCTTTCATTACTGCATCAATGATCAGGTCAATCGCAGGGGACGACACAGGTGGAATGAAATCACTTTTGTTAAACAAATTATAATCACTCAATTTCAATTCAGTATTGGTACAAATATTGCCCGTAGATGGATGTGTTGAGAACCAGATTCTAAGCTTCAGTCTACGGAAAAATTTATATATTCTGCTTCAAGTTGCAGCCAATCCTTATTACTGTTGGGACAAAAGCTTAGACCCTTGGCCAAGACATTCAATTGTATATCTGATAAAACATGAATACTATTGATGCGGATATAAAATTCACCTTGGAACATTCTTGTGAACAAATACACTTTTTGGATACTGTTGTGACTTTGAGAGACCGTGTGCTGTCGACGGGCTTATATTCAAAGCCCACCGATCGCAACACGCTTTTAAGTTACAACAGTGCACATCCCAGGGCCATGGTTAAGTCCCTTCCTCTGGTTCAATTTTATCGTGCAAAGCGCATAGTGAGCAAAAATGATGAGTTGTAAGGTACTTTAAAACGTATGACGCAGTCTTTTATAGATAGAGATTATCCTTTAGATTTACTGAATGAATATCTCACTTCTATACAGGAGAAATCACGTATTGATCTTCTTAGAAAGAAGGACAAAAATAATAATCAACAAATGAAGAGAATTCCTCTAGTTACTTTTTACACAGAGGACAGTACACATGTTCAACAAATTATCTTAAAACACTGGCCTGTCTTGAAAAGTGGACATGGGGGAATTGAAGAGTTTCTTCTTCCTCCCCTCATGTCATACAAGAGAGCCAGGAACCTTAAGGACAAATTAATTCACACTGATATAGGCCCACAAAAAGAATTTGTCCAGACCTTCCTACGCTGCCCCAAATTGGGAAGTTATCCCTGCTTAAATTGTATTAATTGTAGATATATGCAGAAAGGCAGTTTCTTTCTGCACCCATTGACACAGAAAAAATATCATATCAAGCATTTTTTAACATGCGATTCTTCATTTGTCGTATACATTCTTTGGTGCCCATGTCAGTTACTATATGTTGGCGAGACCTCACTGGATTTTAAAAGCAGAATCAACCAGCACCGATATACCATTCGTAAAAAACGTATGGACCTTCCAGTTCCAAAACATTTCACTGACACGGGCCACAAGGAAAGGGACCTCAAATGTATGTTGGTTGACCATATTCCCACTCCACGTAGGGGTGGCAATAGACATATGCTGTCAAAAAATGTGAGATTCGATGGATTGCCAAATTAAAGCGAACCTTTCACCTCATTTTCACTTTATAAACTAGCAACAGTACCTTATAGATTATCTTGAGTGTGTTGTTATCCATGTTAGTGCCGCTTTCCTGCGCTGTTTATTCATAAAAATATAGTCTTATAAAGTTCAAATTTCGTGCTCCAACAGTCAAGCAACAAGTCAAGGGGGTAGCCCTTCCCTCTCCTCTGGTCGTACCTCCCCTGCCCTAACGCCGCCTCTATGCGCTGTAATTGACAGCCGGCACAGCGCTTGTGAATCCTGAGCATGCGCCGTCCTCCTCCTCCGCTTGATCCAGTCTTTCTTTCGGACACAAGCGCGATCCTGTAACAGAATCGCGCATGCGCCGTCCGCAATCCCTGCCTGTCTGCTCTCCTGTCTGCGCAGACAGGAGAGCAGACAGGCAGGGATTGCGGACGGCGCATGCGCGATTCTGTTACAGGATCGCGCTTGTGTCCGAAAGAAAGACTGGATCAAGCGGAGGAGGAGGACGGCGCATGCTCAGGATTCACAAGCGCTGTGCCGGCTGTCAATTACAGCGCATAGAGGCGGCGTTAGGGCAGGGGAGGTACGACCAGAGGAGAGGGAAGGGCTACCCCCTTGACTTGTTGCTTGACTGTTGGAGCACGAAATTTGAACTTTATAAGACTATATTTTTATGAATAAACAGCGCAGGAAAGCGGCACTAACATGGATAACAAAACACTCAAGATAATCTATAAGGTACTGTTGCCAGTTTATAAAGTGAAAATGAGGTGAAAGGTTCGCTTTAAATACACTGAGACCCCAATGATTAAATGTGGACTATAGGCCCTGGTTATTGTCCTGAGTGGTCACGCTTGGGATTCTGCTCGCCTGTTTCTATATAGAGTTGTATGTGGTAGTGCCCCTTGTTTATTAAACAGGGTGATCTTATATGTTGTTTTTATTTCCCTCAGGATTATGGTGAATATGGGGTTTGTTTACGCCAGGAGTGAGCGGTGGAAGGTCAATCTACTGGATCATGATGGGACCTGAATTTTTTACATTACAAGCTCCTATACACTTCCTTCAATAGATAGCATGATTTTTTTCGGATATAATAATGATTAGATCGATGAAGTGATCTCTGTGCATTATTTTTCCTGTACCTTACGCATGAATATGACCATACACAGCATTACTATGGGATTTCTATGATGTCCAATTATGTTATTTGCATGTTCTGTTTTGATGTGTGGATATGTCTTTGGAGTCAGTGGCCTCAGAGAGATTGGTGACATTTAGGATTTTCTAATGGACTTCTATAAGTTTGCCCCCGCAATCTAGAGGATGATCCCGTGTCTGCCATGTTGGATTTCCAGGAATGGTATCCTACGGACAGGGGGGACATTCCAGCCTGTGGTTATGTGGTGACAGCACGAGCCACACTAGCTGGGCTCCTCGTTTAGACTAGGGGGCCACTTAATAATAACTATGTTGAGTTCAATACTCGATTTGAAAATCGGCGGTACTACCGCAGATTATGTACCTTTTTCTTTTCCTATAGTGACGGTACTTCCGTCTATGTAGTCACCCTTTTGTCTCTCAGGTTTATCACTGACCCAGTTGCTTTATCCTTTACATCTGAGCGAGTATCATGCTGATCGCAATGGGACCCTGTCAAGATCCATTGTATGCTTGTGTAATCTGTCGGTTTCATGTGCTTGTTTACAGGTTTTACTTTGGTGATTTTGCATCTTGATTTTTGTGAGGCATTTTTGGAATGCTACAATGCTTCTGATATGGCGATTATACATTTGATGATAAGATCGGATATGCGATCATGTCTTCTGATGTGTTCGCAAGGCTACAGAGTACTTGGAATCTTGTATTGTTTTCGATGACGTGATACACCTAATCACATGATCGGAAGTGCGATCACATGTTACGATCACATGCTCCAAGGTCCTTGGACATGCGCACTTAAACGATCGGTTCAAATAGGTGATCACGTGATCGGAGTATTTTGAAAGGTTTTTTGACATGCACACTGTAATGTTTGATATGCCGGGATCCACGTGCATTGACTCCATCGTGCACTCCTGGGGCCCAGTTCATCATCTTTAGGTTCTGAAGAAGACCTACACCTGTGTTAATTATTGTCACAATCAGAGTATTATGCTTTATTTTGTTGTTATGTTGAATTTTTTTATGAGAAGGAACGACACTATATAACTGTATTTAGATCCGAGACAGGATATGATTGTACAAATATATGGATAGTACTGTCTGTATTAGTATTTTTGAATTTATTAACTCTAATGAATGTACTTGACTTGTTGATTGTTTAATGATGTGAAGCTGCATAAATATGCACACTGCACTGCCCACTGTGTCACTGCTTGAGAAAGATCCCATTGAGCGGATCGAAACGTCGCGTGTCTGGTGAATAAAGGCTTTTTTCTACTTTTTTACTATCTGGATGTGCTGTGGAATTTCTTCATTTATATATATATATATATATATATATATATATATGCTGCTTAATTATATTGAACCCCAAAAAAAGGAATTTCTGTGAAACAAGGGAAACCAAATAAGAGTATTTGTTTGCCTGTAGCGGCTTTTGAGGTGCATCAATCCTGCCTCCTCTCTCCCTGTTTGTCTGCTACTGTGCTTCTTTTTATTGTACACAAAACACAGTTGTACCACCTCCAATCTGGTATTGATGACCTATGGTGAGGCTAGGTCATCAATACCTGTAGCCCCCTACAAAACCACCTTTAAGCTCCAGCCATCATGTTTTACATAATGGACACTCTGTGACTAAAGGTTATATTACACCAATAGATTATCTGACCAATCTCTGTCCAATCAGACCAATAGTCGGTGTGCATAACAAAAGATCTGTGTGTGTAATAGGCTATCTGACCAACAATTGGTCAGAAAATCTGTCAAATAATCTTCCCACATCCAGCCACCTCTGATGCAAGCCTTGCACAATCCTCTGGTAAAAGGGCTGTCTGCTGATTCTTCTGCCTCTTACCAAGTCTTATGCAGTCAAGTGACATATATTTTTGCAGACTTCAAAGCAGATATGGCGTATTCATGAGACCTTTGAAAACAGCAGTTATTTATTCAGATCAGAAAAAAATGGCAGTCTGCCCACTTTGATGCCCAGAACCACTTTGAACTACTCTGTTTTTAATGGAATTGAATGTGTAGCATCTCTGTATGTTTCAGCAGTGTGAGATCAGTGGCCAATCGTTGTTTAACCGTTACTTATTCAAAAGAGTAAAAAGTGTCTGTCTGCCCACTTTGATGCCAATTGCCTTTGGGCCAGTCTAGATCCAATTCAGTTTGATTTGTGTATCTTTGTGTTTGCAATGTAAGACCAGCCCAAAAGTAACCAGTTATTGCTCCCCACCCTTTTTGGGGTGCATCCAAGTTATAGAGATGTCTGCTGAGTCGTGTCTGATAGGACAAGAGTTTGGAATTAGAAGCTGTAATAATTCTTCCATTTCCTTAGTGACTTCTGGAATTAATTGTGCCCCTGAAGTCCCCTTTCTCTTGTGTTTCAGAAGATTGCCTGACCAGATCTGTGTCTGAAGACACAATAAAGGCATGTTTTTTAAAGCTGGCTGCATCTTCCTTATTAGGCAGGCTATTGTTATCAGAGACGATTGATGCCAGTACTTTGAACTATTTCTCTCTTGGAACACTTATAGTGAACTTTGTCATAGCCAGAGTGAACCCTAGAAAAGTTAAAAGGGTTCTCCAGGATTTTGATATTGGTGGCCTATCTTCAGGATAGGTCATTGATATCAGATCAGCAGGGGTCCGACTCCCAGTACCTCCGCCAATCAACTGTATGAAGAGGTTCTGGCACTTCATAAGCACCTGGGCCTCTTTCTAGACCATGTGACATCACGTTTATCAGTCACATGGACTAGGTGCAGCTCAATCTCATTCAAGTGAAGGTGCTAATCTGCGATATCAAGCACAGCCACTATCCAATGGACGGTGCTGTGCTAGGTAAGTTGTGATTTGCCACAACACTCACTGGAGCTCCGGTGAGCAACATGGCTTCCTGAAACAGCTGATCGGCAGGGGTGCATGGAGTCGGACCCCTGCCGATCTCATATTGATGATCTATTCTGAGGATAGGCAATCAATATTAAAATCCCAGAGAACCCTTTTAAGCTCTTTGTGGGGAATAGTATGGAGATTTATATGTTTATGCAAAATCCTGCTTCTGCAAAGTTTTGATATTTGCTCTTTTTGGATTAATAGTATTTTTAAGTCCACATGAAACATTAGGAGATTGTCTAAATAAACAGTGCATGTTATTCCTGACATTCTCAAGTAAATTAGAACTTTCATTACATGCATAATAGTGTAAGGGGCACTAGAGAAGCCAAACTCCATGACATCCTGATGGTAAATGTCTTTCCATTAGAATTCGTTTTAATAATCTAATTTAGAAAACGGCCCCCAACAATTACATACAAACAGAAAGGGGACACGGGGCTGAGACAAGTGTGAAGAGGTGTGTATGGCAGAACTCAAAGGGTTACTACTAGGGATGAGCGAACTCGAACTGTATAGTTCGGGTTCGTACCGAATTTTGGGGTGTCCGTGACACGGACCCGAACCCGGACATTTTCGTAAAAGTTCGGGTTCGGTGTTCGTCGCTTTCTTGGCGCTTTTGTGACGCTTTCTTGGCGCTTTTTGAAAGGCTGCAAAGCAGCCAATCAACAAGCGTCATACTACTTGCCCCAAGAGGCCGTCACAGCCATGCCTACTATTGGCATGGCTGTGATTGGCCAGAGCACCATGTGACCCAGCCTCTATTTAAGCTGGAGTCACATAGCGCCGCCCGTCACTCTGCTCTGATTAGCGTAGGGAGAGGTTGCGGATGCGACAGTAGGGCGAGATTAGGCAGATTAACTCCTCCAAAGGACTTCACTTGATTAATCGATCGATCTGCAGCTGTGCATCATTGAGCTGCTGAAATTCAAATGCTCACTCACTGTTTTTAGGCTGCCCAGACCGTTTGTCAGTCACTTTTTTCTGGGGTGATCGGCGGCCATTTTGTGTCTTGTGCGGTGCTGCGACCAAGTGCATCCAAGCTGCGACCAAGTGCATTTAACCCTCAATGGTGTGGTTGTTTTTTGGCTAAAGCCTACATCAGGGTGAAGCTGTCACACCAAGTGCATTTAACCAGCAATAGTCTGTTCATTTTTTTGGCCATATACTAAATCAGGGGCAAGCTGCGCCTGTCACCAAGTGCATTTAACCCTCAATGGTGTGGTTGTTTTTTGGCTAAAGCCTACATCAGGGTGAAGCTGTCACACCAAGTGCATTTAACCAGCAATAGTCTGTTCATTTTTTGGCCATATACTACATCAGGGGCAAGCTGCGCCCGTCACCAAGTGCATTTAACCCTCAGTAGTGTGGTGCGTCAAGCTGTGACACCAAGTGCATTTAACCAGCAATAGTCTGTTCATTTTTTGGCCATATACTAAATCAGGGGCAAGCTGCGCCCGTCACCAAGTGCATTTAACCAGCAATAGTGTGGTTATTTTTTGGCCATATCCCAGTCTAATTCTGTCACTAAATCCATACCGGTCACCCAGCGCCTAAATACTAGGCCTCAAATTTATATCCCGCTAAATCTCTCGTTACCGCTGTCCTGTTGTGGCTGGGAAAGTTATTTAGTGTCCGTCAAAGCACATTTTTTGTTCTGGGTTGAAGTACAATTCCCAATTTAGCAATTTCATAATTTAGTGGTTCCTGCTATATCAGAGCTATTTGAAATCTATCCCTAAAAGGGTATATAATATTCAAGGTGCACATTGGGTCATTCAGAATAACTTCACACACACCCGCTACTGTGTATTTCCAAGTCTAATTCTGTCACTAAACCCATACCTGTCACCCAGCGCCTAAATACTAGGCCTCAAATTTATATCCTGCTAAATCTCTCGTTACCGCTGTCCTGTTGTGGCTGGGAAAGTTATTTAGTGTCCGTCAAAGCACATTTTTTGTTCTGGGTTGAAATACAATTCCCAATTTAGCAATTTCATAATTTAGTGGTTCCTGCTATATCAGAGCTATTTGAAATCTATCCCTAAAAGGGTATATAATATTCAAGGTGCACATTGGGTCATTCAGAATAACTTCACACACACCCGCTACTGTGTATTTCCAAGTCTAATTCTGTCACTAAACCCATACCTGTCACCCAGCGCCTAAATACTAGGCCTCAAATTTATATCCTGCTAAATCTCTCGTTAACGCTGTCCTGTTGTGGCTGGGAAAGTTATTTAGTGTCCGTCAAAGCACATTTTTTGTTCTGGGTTTAAATACAATTCCCAATTTAACAATTTCATAATTTAGTGGTTTCTGCTATATCAGAGCTATTTGAAATCTATCCCTAAAAGGGTATATAATATTCAAGGTGCACATTGGGTCATTCAGAATAACTTCACACACACCCGCTACTGTGTATTTCCAAGTCTAATTCTGTCACTAAACCCATACCTGTCACCCAGCGCCTAAATACTAGGCCTCAAATTTATATCCTGCTAAATCTCTCGTTAACGCTGTCCTGTTGTGGCTGGGAAAGTTATTTAGTGTCCGTCAAAGCACATTTTTTGTTCTGGGTTTAAATACAATTCCCAATTTAACAATTTCATAATTTAGTGGTTTCTGCTATATCAGAGCTATTTGAAATCTATCCCTAAAAGGGTATATAATATTCAAGGTGCACATTGGGTCATTCAGAATAACTTCACACACACACGCTTCTGTGCATTTCCAAGTCTAATTCTGTCACTAAATCCATACCGGTCACCCAGCGCCTAAATACTAGGCCTCAAATTTATATCCCGCTGAATTTGAATACAATACATTGGGCCAAATAATATATTTGTTGTTGTGGTGAACCATAACAATGAGAAAAACATCTAGTAAGGGACGCGGACGTGGACATGGTCGTGGTGGTGTTAGTGGACCCTCTGGTGCTGGGAGAGGACGTGGCCGTTTTGCCACATCCACACGTCCTAGTGTACCAACTACCTCAGGTCCCAGTAGCCGCCAGAATTTACAGCGATATATGGTGGGGCCCAATGCCGTTCTAAGGATGGTAAGGCCTGAGCAGGTACAGGCATTAGTCAATTGGGTGGCCGACAGTGGATCCAGCACGTTCACATTATCTCCCACCCAGTCTTCTGCAGAAAGCGCACAGATGGCGCCTGAAAACCAACCCCATCAGTCTGTCACATCACCCCCATGCATACCAGGGAAACTGTCTCAGCCTCAAGTTATGCAGCAGTCTCTTATGCTGTTTGAAGACTCCGCTGGCAGGGTTTCCCAAGGGCATCCACCTAGCCCTTCCCCAGCGGTGAAAGACATAGAATGCACTGACGCACAACCACTTATGTTTCCTGATGATGAGGACATGGGAATACCACCTCAGCATGTCTCTGATGATGACGAAACACAGGTGCCAACTGCTGCGTCTTTCTGCAGTGTGCAGACTGAACAGGAGGTCAGGGATCAAGACTGGGTGGAAGACGATGCAGGGGACGATGAGGTCCTAGACCCCACATGGAATGAAGGTCGTGCCACTGACTTTCACAGTTCGGAGGAAGAGGCAGTGGTGAGACCGAGCCAACAGCGTAGCAAAAGAGGGAGCAGTGGGCAAAAGCAGAACACCCGCCGCCAAGAGACTCCGCCTGCTACTGACCGCCGCCATCTGGGACCGAGCACCCCAAAGGCAGCTTCAAGGAGTTCCCTGGCATGGCACTTCTTCAAACAATGTGCTGACGACAAGACCCGAGTGGTTTGCACGCTGTGCCATCAGAGCCTGAAGCGAGGCATTAACGTTCTGAACCTGAGCACAACCTGCATGACCAGGCACCTGCATGCAAAGCATGAACTGCAGTGGAGTAAACACCTTAAAACCAAGGAAGTCACTCAGGCTCCCCCTGCTACCTCTTCTGCTGCTGCCGCCTCGGCCTATTCTGCTGCTGCCGCCTCGGCCTCTTCCTCCGCCTCTGGAGGAACGTTGGCACCTGCCGCCCAGCAAACAGGGGATGTACCACCAACACCACCACCACCACCTCCGTCACCAAGCGTCTCAACCATGTCACACGCCAGCGTTCAGCTCTCCATCTCACAAACATTTGATAGAAAGCGTAAATTCCCACCTAGCCACCCTCGATCCCTGGCCCTGAATGCCAGCATTTCTAAACTACTGGCCTATGAAATGCTGTCATTTAGGCTGGTGGACACAGACAGCTTCAAACAGCTCATGTCGCTTGCTGTCCCACAGTATGTTGTTCCCAGCCGGCACTACTTCTCCAAGAGAGCCGTGCCTTCCCTGCACAACCAAGTATCCGATAAAATCAAGTGTGCACTGCGCAACGCCATCTGTAGCAAGGTCCACCTAACCACAGATACGTGGACCAGTAAGCACGGCCAGGGACGCTATATCTCCCTAACTGCACACTGGGTAAATGTAGTGGCAGCTGGGCCCCAGGCGGAGAGCTGTTTGGCGCACGTCCTTCCGCCGCCAAGGATCGCAGGGCAACATTCTTTGCCTCCTGTTGCCACCTCCTCCTTCTCGGCTTCCTCCTCCTCTTCTTCCACCTGCTCATCCAGTCAGCCACACACCTTCACCACCAACTTCAGCACAGCCCGGGGTAAACGTCAGCAGGCCATTCTGAAACTCATATGTTTGGGGGACAGGCCCCACACCGCACAGGAGTTGTGGCGGGGTATTGAACAACAGACCGACGAGTGGTTGCTGCCGGTGAGCCTCAAGCCCGGCCTGGTGGTGTGTGATAATGGGCGAAATCTCGTTGCAGCTCTGGGACTAGCCAATTTGACGCACATTCCTTGCTTGGCGCATGTGCTGAATTTGGTGGTGCAGAAGTTCATTCACAACTACCCCGACATGTCAGAGCTGCTGCATAAAGTGCGGGCCGTCTGTTCGCGCTTCCGGCGTTCACATCCTGCTGCTGCTCGCCTGTCTGCGCTACAGCGTAACTTCGGCCTTCCCGCTCACCGCCTCATATGCGACGTGCCCACCAGGTGGAACTCCACCTTGCACATGCTGGACAGACTGTGCGAGCAGCAGCAGGCCATAGTGGAGTTTCAGCTGCAGCACGCACGGGTCAGTCGCACTACAGAACAGCACCACTTCACCACCAATGACTGGGCCTCCATGCGAGACCTGTGTGCCCTGTTGCGCTGTTTCGAGTACTCCACCAACATGGCCAGTGGCGATGACACCGTTATCAGCGTTACAATACCACTTCTATGTCTCCTTGAGAAAACACTTAGGGCGATGATGGAAGAGGAGGTGGTCCAGGAGGAGGAGGAGGAGGAGGAGGAAGAGGGGTCATTTTTAGCACTTTCAGGCCAGTCTCTTCGAAGTGACTCAGAGGGAGGTTTTTGGCAACAGCAGAGGCCAGGTACAAATGTGGCCAGCCAGGGCCCACTACTGGAGGACGAGGAGGACGAGGATGAGGAGGAGGTGGAGGAGGATGAGGATGAAGCATGGTCACAGCGGGGTGGCACCCAACGCAGCTCGGGTCCATCACTGGTGCGTGGCTGGGGGGAAAGGCAGGACGATGACGATACGCCTCCCACAGAGGACAGCTTGTCCTTACCCCTGGGCAGCCTGGCACACATGAGCGACTACATGCTGCAGTGCCTGCGCAACGACAGCAGAGTTGCCCACATTTTAACCTGTGCGGACTACTGGGTTGCCACCCTGCTGGATCCACGCTACAAAGACAATGTGCCCACCTTACTTCCTGCACTGGAGCGTGATAGGAAGATGCGCGAGTACAAGCGCACGTTGGTAGACGCGCTACTGAGAGCATTCCCAAATGTCACAGGGGAACAAGTGGAAGCCCAAGGCCAAGGCAGAGGAGGAGCAAGAGGTCGCCAAGGCAGCTGTGTCACGGCCAGCTCCTCTGAGGGCAGGGTTAGCATGGCAGAGATGTGGAAAACTTTTGTCAACACGCCACAGCTAACTGCACCACCACCTGATACGCAACGTGTTAGCAGGAGGCAACATTTCACTAACATGGTGGAACAGTACGTGTGCACACCCCTCCACGTACTGACTGATGGTTCGGCCCCATTCAACTTCTGGGTCTCTAAATTGTCCACGTGGCCAGAGCTAGCCTTTTATGCCTTGGAGGTGCTGGCCTGCCCGGCAGCCAGCGTTTTGTCTGAACGTGTATTCAGCACGGCAGGGGGCGTCATTACAGACAAACGCAGCCGCCTGTCTACAGCCAATGTGGACAAGCTGACGTTCATAAAAATGAACCAGGCATGGATCCCACAGGACCTGTCCGTCCCTTGTCCAGATTAGACATTAACTACCTCCCCATAACCATATATTATTGGACTCCAGGGCACTTCCTCATTCAATCCTATTTTTATTTTCATTTTACCATTATATTGCGAGGCTACCCAAAGTTGAATGAACCTCTCCTCTGCCTGTGTGCTAGGCCTAAATATATGCCAATGGACTGTTGCAGTGGTGGCTGACATGAAGCCTGATTCTCTGCTATGACATGCAGACTAATTCTCTGCTGACATGAAGCCAGATTGTCTGTTACGGGACCTCTCTCCTCTGCCTGGGTGCTGGGCCTAAATTTATGACAATGGACTGTTGCAGTGGTGGCTGACGTGAAGCCTGATTCTCTGCTATGACATGCAGACTGATTCTCTGCTGACATGAAGCCAGATTGTCTGTTACGGGACCTCTCTGCTCTGCCTGTGTGCTAGGCCTAAATATATGCCAATGGACTGTTGCAGTGGTGGGTGACGTGAAGCCTCATTCTCTGCTATGACATGCAGACTGATTCTCTGCTGACATGAAGCCAGATCGTCTGTTACGGGACCTCTCTGCTCTGCCTGTGTGCTAGGCCTAAATATATGCCAATGGACTGTTGCAGTGGTGGGTGACGTGAAGCCTCATTCTCTGCTATGACATGCAGACTGATTCTCTGCTGACATGAAGCCAGATTGTCTGTTACGGGACCTCTCTGCTCTGCCTGTGTGCTAGGCCTAAATATATGCCAATGGACTGTTGCAGTGGTGGGTGACGTGAAGCCTCATTCTCTGCTATGACATGCAGACTGATTCTCTGCTGACATGAAGCCAGATCGTCTGTTACGGGACCTCTCTGCTCTGCCTGTGTGCTAGGCCTAAATATATGCCAATGGACTGTTGCAGTGGTGGGTGACGTGAAGCCTCATTCTCTGCTATGACATGCAGACTGATTCTCTGCTGACATGAAGCCAGATTGTCTGTTACGGGACCTCTCTGCTCTGCCTGTGTGCTAGGCCTAAATATATGCCAATGGACTGTTGCAGTGGTGGGTGACGTGAAGCCTCATTCTCTGCTATGACATGCAGACTGATTCTCTGCTGACATGAAGCCAGATCGTCTGTTACGGGACCTCTCTGCTCTGCCTGTGTGCTAGGCCTAAATATATGCCAATGGACTGTTGCAGTGGTGGGTGACGTGAAGCCTCATTCTCTGCTATGACATGCAGACTGATTCTCTGCTGACATGAAGCCAGATTGTCTGTTACGGGACCTCTCTGCTCTGCCTGTGTGCTAGGCCTAAATATATGCCAATGGACTGTTGCAGTGGTGGGTGACGTGAAGCCTCATTCTCTGCTATGACATGCAGACTGATTCTCTGCTGTCATGAAGCCAGATTGTCTGTTACGGGACCTCTCTGCTCTGCCTGTGTGCTAGGCCTAAATATATGCCAATGGACTGTTGCAGTGGTGGGTGACGTGAAGCCTCATTCTCTGCTATGACATGCAGACTGATTCTCTGCTGACATGAAGCCAGATTGTCTGTTACGGGACCTCTCTGCCCTGCCTGTGTGCTAGGCCTAAATATATGCCAATGGACTGTTGCAGTGGTGGGTGACGTGAAGCCTCATTCTCTGCTATGACATGCAGACTGATTCTCTGCTGTCATGAAGCCAGATTGTCTGTTACGGGACCTCTCTGCTCTGCCTGTGTGCCAGGCCTAAATATATGCCAATGGACTGTTGCAGTGGTGGGTGACGTGAAGCCTCATTCTCTGCTATGACATGCAGACTGATTCTCTGCTGACATGAAGCCAGATTGTCTGTTACGGGACCTCTCTGCTCTGCCTGTGTGCTAGGCCTAAATATATGCCAATGGACTGTTGCAGTGGTGGGTGACGTGAAGCCTCATTCTCTGCTATGACATGCAGACTGATTCTCTGCTGACATGAAGCCAGATTGTCTGTTACGGGACCTCTCTGCTCTGCCTGTGTGCTAGGCCTAAATATATGCCAATGGACTGTTGCAGTGGTGGGTGACGTGAAGCCTCATTCTCTGCTATGACATGCAGACTGATTCTCTGCTGACATGAAGCCAGATCCTCTGTTACGGGACCTCTCTCCTCTGCCTGGGTGCTGGGCCTAAATTTATGACAATGGACTGTTGCAGTGGTGGCTGACGTGAAGCCTGATTCTCTGCTATGACATGCAGACTGATTCTCTGCTGACATGAAGCCAGATCCTCTGTTACGGGACCTCTCTCCTCTGCCTGGGTGCTGGGCCTAAATTTATGAAAATGGACTCTTACAGTGGTGGGTGACGTGAAGCCTGATTCTCTGCTATGACATGAAGACTGATTCTCTGCTGACATGAAGCCAGATTGTCTGTTACGGGACCTCTCTCCTCTGCCTGGGTGCCGGGGCCTAAATATCTGAGAATGGACTGTTCCAGTGGTGGGTGACGGGAAGCCAGATTCTCTGCTATGGAACCTCTCTCCAATTGATTTTGGTTAATTTTTATTTATTTAATTTTTATTTTAATTAATTTCCCTATCCACATTTGTTTGCAGGGGATTTACCTACATGTTGCTGCCTTTTGCAGCCCTCTAGCCCTTTCCTGGGCTGTTTTACAGCCGTTTTAGTGCCGAAAAGTTCGGGTCCCCATTGACTTCAATGGGGTTCGGGTTCGGGACGAAGTTCGGATCGGGTTCGGATCCCGAACCCGAACATTTCCGGGATGTTCGGCCGAACTTCTCGAACCCGAACATCCAGGTGTTCGCTCAACTCTAGTTACTACAAATTGCCGGAGACAAGCGTATGGCTGGGGGCTCCTGGATGCGGGGACAATAAACGTTGCAGTGTCCCCATGTTGCTTAGCCAGACCTGCTAAGCAACAAGGGGACACTAGGCCCTGTATTTGGCTCTTGATTAATATCTCGAGCCCCAAGCAAGGTCTTTTTGTTGTGTGTTATTTCTGTTTGTCTGTAATTGTTAGGGGCCGTTTTCTAAATTAGATTATTAAAAGTTATGTTTTTCATATGTTACTGCCCCCCCTGTTTGTATTTCTAATCTGTGCAGTACTCTAGGAGACGTACCAACGTTTTTTCATTTTTCCATTAGAATTTTAGTAGACATTTGTATTTCTGAGTTACATATGTAGCATGAAAGGTGTCTTTTATATCTATCTTTATTAGATACATGTCTTTTTGGATTAAAAAAAGCAAATAATCCACCATGTTCTCCATAGAAAATTTGTTTGGCATTAAGAATTTGTTTAGAGCCTTTGCATTTCATACTGGTCTGATTGAACCAGAAAAATGTGACTTATCCAACTCTTTTTCCTTCTGTTTTGAACATCATTCCTTGAGTAAGAGCAATGTCTAATACGATGTCTAGACACAGTTTTTTTTATGGTAAGATTATTATTATTTTTTTGGAAAGGAAAAATCTTCAGTGTTAAAGTTTTTTTATATATTGATGACCTATCCTCAGGATAGGCTCTATGGGACGGCTCCTTCCTATAGACTTGAATAGGAACGAGCCATCCCATAGAATATATCTGTAAAGAATAAATCAAGTCAACTGGACGTACTGTAGATTTCTTGAAAACGTTTCACTCGTTCTTCCAACGAGCTTTCTCATTTCTGAGTGACTGTACAAAAAATTCTGGGAATAAATATGTAACTGAATCCACATCTGGTAATTAGACCCAGCATTGGGTCAAAGGTGTTGATTCCATTATCCTAATTGGAGTCAGTAGGTGATAAAGACTTCCCAGAAAAAGGAGTCAGGACAGCATTATACGTGGCAGACAATAGATGTCTAACCCCCCCACCTCTTTTTTTTTTTGTACAATCACTCAGAATTGAGAAAGCTCGTTAGAAGAACGAGTGAAACGTTTTCAAGAAATCTACAGTACGTCCAGTTGCCTTGATTTATTCTTTACAGATATATACCATGACCTGG
Source organism: Bufo gargarizans (assembly GCF_014858855.1). NCBI lineage: Eukaryota > Metazoa > Chordata > Amphibia > Anura > Bufonidae > Bufo > Bufo gargarizans. Next base: position 305,399,642 of record NC_058082.1, on the reverse strand, counting down.
ATAAATGAGAACCTTCACAGACACATCCCATAGAAGTGAATGGGACGGCTTGTAATTACACCTGCTCATCGCTGCAATGTCAAAGGCAAGCAGGTAAACAATGAAGGGAAGGCTGCACTCGCATGGAGCACAGCCTTCTCTTCAACCAGCTCATCGGCGGGGGTGCCAGGTGTCGGACCCCCACGATCTGATATTGATGACCTAGCCTTAAGATAAGTCATCAATATTAAAATCCCAGAAAACCCTTTTAATTTAAGGCCGTCTTTTATCACATTTCTGACCCAACGATCTGTGGAGCTTATGTAATGACGGGAAATAATAGATAACTTCACGCTTACTGAAGGGGTTTCTTGGACAAATTTGGTTTTGTTGGGGTTTCTTTTCCGAATTATATATCTTAAAAATGTTTATGAATTGTTCCTGTGAATCTTAGGTCTGTTCCTGGGACTTATGTAAGCAACCTTGTGATCGAAAGTGTTTCTTAGGCTGTATGGACCTCTTTAGTTCTGCAAAGAACTTATGTGCCTTATGTCTCATTTTAACTTTGTGAATGAACTCTGGAAAAAATAGATTACCATTTTCCAGGTTACAGTATTGATTTGTCTATTTCAAGGAAAATAAGGGCCTGAATGTCAGGTATGCCCATAACCTTTCTGAGAACTAAATCATCCTCTTTAAAGGGGTTTTCCGGGTTCAGAGCTGCACCCGGACATGCCCATATTTTCACCCAGGCAGCCCCCCTGATGTTAGCATCGGAGCATCTCATGGTCTGATGCGCTCCATTGCCCTGTGCTGGATTGCGCAGGGCAAGGGCTCTTTTGTTTGCAATAACACACTCCCAGGCGGAAGCTTCCGCCCGGCAGTGTGTTCGGTGACGTCACCGCTCAAATGGGCGTGCTGTAGCTCTGCCCTAGCTGTTTTACTGGCTAGGGCAGTGCTAAAGCCCACCCATCAGTTCCGGTGACGTCACCGGGCTTCCTAGCAGCCCCATGGAGAGCCCGGTTCAACACCGGAACTCCTGAAAATGCCTTTGCCCTGTGCGATTTAGCGCAGGGTAAAGGAGAGCATCGGAGCATGAACTGTCAGGGGGGCTTTCTGGGTGAAAATGGGGGTATGTCAGGACAACCCCTTTAACGTAAAAGGAACAAAAGGCCAGCTGTGCAAATTCTTTTACTTCAGGAGATTCAGATATGGCCCATCTGTGAGAGAATAATTTTGGTGGTGGGGTTCTACTTGATATGCGTCCTCTCAATATTTGCAGCTCACTCAGTTTTTCCTTTCAGAGGATGCTGTGTAGTGTGTTACAGTTTTCACCTCAGCAGCTACATTGAAATAAATCCTGTGAGGCAAACGCTTCACTGCTGCTGTATGGAAAATGATTCAAACAAGTTTTGTTGCCATGGGTAGGTGTTACTTGTTCAAAACCACCCCATGCACCCTTTTATACTGTATTTTTCGCTTTATAAGGCAAACTTTTTGGCAGTGCACCTTATAAAGTGAATGCTAATGAGCTCTCATTAGTATACAAGAGGCACACGAAGTGGTAACTAGCTGTACTCACCAATCTAGGGTGGAAACTGGCTTCATCCAAGAAAGCCGGCCACAACCCCAAACTGATACACCACGCCCTCCTCTGTGACGCCACGCTCCCACCTCAGTGAAGCCATGGCCCCATCACCTACCGTGAAAAAAAAGGGGGAGGAGAGGGAAGAGATTTCTGTGAGGAAGGTGAGCTGGGGGTAGCTAGGGTGCTTCTCTCCCTCTCAGTCAGCCACAGGGAGCCATGTCTGCGGGTTCTACTGACTGACTGGGGGTGAGAGAAGCCTCAGTCAGTTGCTGCAGCTCACGCTCAGACAGCACAATGTTGCTGTCTGAGCATGAGCTACTGAAAGGGTTGGCATCCCTGTGTCCGTCCAGGCCCTGTGGACAGGGATCCAGAAACTCGATATCTGGCCATCCTACACCAATCCCTGGTATTCTTCGAGGCCCAGTGCTGTTCTGTGTCCTGACTGAGTATAGCATCAGGACGTAGTGCACATAGGTGTACACAGAGCCCGGAAGAAGACCAGGGAGTGGTGAGTGCAGGAAGAGTGCTCCGTCCAAAGCAGGAGAGGTAAGTTCATTTATTTATTTCTTGTCTGATCTGAGGTCTGATGAGGATTGGGGGTGTGATTGGGGGTCTGATTTGAGGTCTGATACAGATTGGGGGGTCTTTTCTGAGGTCTAATAAAGATTTGGGGTCTTATTGGGGGCTCTGCTCTGTGGTCTGATAAACTTTGGGGCTCTGATTGGGGGGTCTGATAAAATTGGGGTTCTGATCTAAGGTCTAATTAAGATTTGCAGTCTGATCGGGGGCTCCGATTTGAGGTATGATAAAGTTTGGGAGTCTTATTAAGGGGTTTAATTTTAGGTCTGATAAAGATTGGGGGTCTCATCTGAGTTCTCATAGAGTTTGGAGGTCAGTTTGGGGGGTCTGATAAAGATTGGGAGATCTGAACTGAGGTCTCATGAAGACTAGGTTTCTGATTTGGAGGTCTCATGAAGATTGGGGGCTGAGCTGAGGTCTAATGAAGATTGGGGATCTGATGTGAGGTCTGTTGAAGACTGGGGGTCTGATCTGAAGTAAAATATTTTTTTCAAATTTTCCTCCTAGGTGTGTCTTATAATCAGGTGCATCTTATAAAGTGAAAAATATGGTAATACCACAAACGTGGTGTTAATTGTTTCTGAGGGGAGTCAGAATGTAATTGTTCAAATGCATTTGCCTTCTGTTTCTTCCAAAATATAATTTACTCATTCAAGGAAAATGATGATGGGGATGGTTCCCACAATCAAATTTATATTGGCCAGGGATTACCATCCCAGAAAAACTCTGACTTGGTTGTTAACAGAGAGTACAACTCTGTATGCTGTGTTACAAAATAGCGATGAGTCTCCTGATAGGAGATTTAAAAAAATCAAATTATGAGATTGCTGAAACTCATATAAAAAGAGATCAGGGACAGTTTGAGGGTCCCAAAAGGAGTTGTGTGGAGGTTGTAAAAACCCCTAGGCCTTCCCAACCAAATAAAATGCAGCCTAGGCCAGATGACAATAAAGTCCCAAAAGTTGCTGAAAACCCAAATAATAAGAATTGATTTGTAAATAGGCGATTTCCTCCTTTCCAAAGATACCAGAGAGGTTATTACAGGAAATCCCAACGTGGGCCGGAAAAGGTTCAAAGTGGTTCTGTCACGAAAAGGGGTTAGGGAGTAGTGCACCCCTGACTCCACCCACTACTCTGTCCCTGCCTACTATCCGTCCTAGGCAATGGAGCGCAACTGGGCGGCAATCCCTAACCTGCGTAAGTGTGGAGGGAAGGACAAACAAACAAATACAGGGAGGTCAAACAAGCAAGATCAAAACCAGGATATCACAGCGGTACCAGAGAACAAACAGAAGCAACAACAAACCGAAAGTCAATACCCGGAGAAGCTAAAACAGGACAAAGGGAGCAAGCGAGGGAAGTCAAGGTCAAAGTCAAGCTGAAATCAAATGCCAAGAGATACAAAAGTACAAAAGGAGCAAGAAAATACAAAGTCAAGTAGCTAGCCAAAGTTCAATACAAGGAGAAATGCCTAGGTATAGGACCTTAATCTCAGACAACCTGTGGCTAGCAGGTTGCCTGTTAAATATGGGAGAGCAGGAGTCATGTGACGTGGCCAGTGCCACATGACTCATCCCCCTGCATACAGCTGAGCCCCGATTGCCCAGTTCGGCACTCAAACACTTTGCAGTCACTATGGGAGCAGAGGACGCCGGCCATGCTGTTGCTCTGGAGATGAGGATGCAGCGCGCGTCCTCGCTCCGAACATATCGCAGGGCGCCGGCGACACTGAATGGACGGAGTGCAAAGTCGGTGGCCTGTGACAGTACATCCCCCGTCTACGAGAGGCCATCGGACCCAAAGACACAGGAAAAGGTTTTTCTGGATAAGCAAGATTACATTTTCGAATCAACCTAGAAGCATGAATCTTATTAACTGGCACCCAGGACCTCTCCTTGGGTCCATAACCCTTCCAATGGACCAGATATTAAAACGAATTACAAACTGTTCTAACATTAATGATTTTTTAAATAAATTAATTTTGACATCCACCAGAATCGGGGAAGGAACTGCCTGAGACGGAACTGTGGGTGAAATATATTTTTTAACCAAAGATTTATGACAACACATTGTGGATACGAAATAAGTCTGGCAACTTCAACCTAAAAGATACAGGGTTAATGATTTCAAGAATTTCATATGGTCCAACAAATCGTGACACAAATTTCCTAGAAGACACCTTTAAGGACAAATTTTTTGTGGACAACCAGACTTTTTACCCAACCTTAAAATCAATGTCTTTGGAACGCTTCCTATTAGCATTCATTTTCTGAACCTCCTGAGTAGAGTTGAGCAGACACCTGGATGTTCGGGTTCGAGAAGTTCGGCCGAACTTCCCGAAAATGTTTAGGTTCGGGATCCGAACGCGATCCGAACTTCGTCCCGAACCCGAACCCCATTGAAGTCAATGGGGACCCGAACTTTTCGGCACTAAAAAGGCTGTAAAACAGCCCAGGAAAGGGCTAGAGGGCTGCAAAAGGCAGCAACATGTAGGTAAATCCCCTGCAAACAAATGTGGATAGGGAAATGAATTAAAATAAAAATTAAATAAATAAAAATTAACCAAAATCAATTGGAGAGAGGTCCCATAGCAGAGAATCTGGCTTCACGTCACCCACCACTGGAACAGTCCATTCTCAGCACCCAGGCAGAGGAGAGAGGTCCCGTAACAGAGAATCTGTCGTCATGTCAGCAGAGAATCAGTCTGAATGTCATAGCAGGGAATCAGGCTTCACGTCAGCCACCACTGCAACAGTCCATTTTCATAAATTTAGGCCAAGCACCCAGGCAGAGGAGAGAGGTCCCGTAACAGACAATCTGGCTTCATGTCAGCAGAGAATCAGTCTTCATATCATAGCAGAGAATCAGGCTTCACGTCAGCCACCAATGCAACAGTCCATTTTCATAAATTTAGGCCCAGCACCCAGGCAGAGGAGAGAGGTCCCGTAACAGACAATCTGGCTTCATGTCGGCAGAGAATCAGTCTGCATGTCATAGCAGATAATCAGGCTTCACGTCACCCACCACTGTAACAGTACATTTTCATAAATTTAGGCCCAGCACCCAGGCAGAGGAGAGAGGTCCCGTAACAGACAATCTGGCTTCATGTCGGCAGAGAATCAGTCTGCATGTCCTAGCAGAGAATCAGGCTTCACGTCAGCCACCACTGCAACAGTCTATTGTCAGATATTTAGGCCCAGCACCCAGGCAGAGGAGAGAGGTCCCGTAACAGACAATCTGGCTTCATGTCAGCAGAGAATCAGTCATCATAGCAGAGAATCAGGCTTCACGTCAGCCACCAATGCAACAGTCCATTGTCAGATATTTAGGCCCAGCACCCAGGCAGAGGAGAGAGGTCCCGTAACAGACAATCTGGCTTCATGTCAGCAGAGAATCAGTCTTCATATCATAGTAGAGAATCAGGCTTCACGTCACCCACCACTGCAACAGTCCATTTTCATAAATTTAGGCCCAGCACCCAGGCAGAGGAGAGAGGTCCCGTAACAGACAATCTGGCTTCATGTCAGCAGAGAATCAGTCTTCATATCATAGCAGAGAATCAGGCTTCACGTCAGCCACCAATGCAACAGTCCATTGTCAGATATTTAGGCCCAGCACCCAGGCAGAGGAGAGAGGTCCCGTAACAGACAATCTGGCTTCATGTCAGCAGAGAATCAGTCTTCATATCATAGTAGAGAATCAGGCTTCACGTCACCCACCACTGCAACAGTCCATTTTCATAAATTTAGGCCCAGCACCCAGGCAGAGGAGAGAGGTCCCGTAACAGACAATCTGGCTTCATGTCAGCAGAGAATCAGTCTTCATATCATAGCAGAGAATCAGGCTTCACGTCAGCCACCAATGCAACAGTCCATTGTCAGATATTTAGGTCCAGCACCCAGGCAGAGGAGAGAGGTCCCGTAACAGACAATCTGGCTTCATGTCAGCAGAGAATCAGTCTTCATGTCATAGCAGAGAATCAGGCTTCACGTCACCCACCACTGTAACAGTCCATTTTCATAAATTTAGGCCCAGCACCCAGGCAGAGGAGAGAGGTCCCGTAACAGACAATCTGGCTTCATGTCAGCAGAGAATCAGTCTTCATATCATAGCAGAGAATCAGGCTTCACGTCAGCCACCAGTGCAACAGTCCATTGGCATATATTTAGGCCCAGCACCCAGGCAGAGGAGAGAGGTCCCGTAACAGAGGATCTGGCTTCATGTCAGCAGAGAATCAGTCTGCATGTCATAGCAGAGAATCAGGCTTCACGTCAGCCACCACTGCAACAGTCCATTGGCATATATTTAGGCCCAGCACACAGGCAGAGGAGAGAGGTCCCGTAACAGAGAATCTGGCTTCATGTCAGCAGAGAATTAGTCTGCGTGTCATAGCAGAGAATCAGGCTTCACGTCAGCCACCAGTGCAACAGTCCATTGGCATATATTTAGGCCCAGCACCCAGGCAGAGGAGAGAGGTCCCGTAACAGAGAATCTGTCTTCATGTCAGCAGAGAATTAGTCTGCATATCATAGCAGAGAATCAGGCTTCACGTCACCCAACATTGGAACAGTCCTATATTTAGGCCCCGGCACCCAGACAGAGGAGAGGTTCATTCAACTTTGGGTAGCCTGCAATATAATGGTAAAATGAAAATAAAAATAGGATTGAATGAGGAAGTGCCCTGGAGTACAATAATATATGGTTAAGGGGAGGTAGTTAATGTCTAATCTGGACAAGGGACGGAAAGGTCCTGTGGGATCCATGCCTGGTTCATTTTTATGAACGTCAGCTTGTCCACATTGGCTGTAGACAGGCGGCTGCGTTTGTCTGTAATGATGCCCCCTGCCGTGCTGAATACACGTTCAGACAAAACGCTGGCCGCCGGGCAGGCCAGCACCTCCAAGGCATAAAAGGCTAGCTCTGGCCACGTGGACAATTTAGAGACCCAGAAGTTGAATGGGGCCGAACCATCAGTCAGTACGTGGAGGGGTGTGCACACGTACTGTTCCACCATGTTAGTGAAATGTTGCCTCCTGCTAACACGTTGCGTATCAGGTGGTGGTGCAGTTAGCTGTGGCGTGTTGACAAAACTTTTCCACATCTCTGCCATGCTAACCCTGCCCTCAGAGGAGCTGGCCGTGACACAGCTGCCTTGGCGACCTCTTGCTCCTCCTCTGCCTTGGCCTTGGGCTTCCACTTGTTCCCCTGTGACATTTGGTAATGCTCTAAGTAGCGCGTCTACCAACGTGCGCTTGTACTCGCGCATCTTCCTATCACGCTCCAGTGCAGGAAGTAAGGTGGGCACATTGTCTTTGTAGCGTGGATCCAGCAGGGTGGCAACCCAGTAGTCCGCACACGTTAAAATGTGGGCAACTCTGCTGTCGTTGCGCAGGCACTGCAGCATGTAGTCGCTCATGTGTGCCAGGCTGCCCAGGGGTAAGGACAAGCTGTCCTCTGTGGGAGGCGTATCGTCATCGTCCTGCCTTTCCCCCCAGCCACGCACCAGTGATGGGCCCGAGCTGCGTTGGGTGCCACCCCGCTGTGACCATGCTTCATCCTCATCCTCCTCCACCTCCTCCTCATCCTCGTCCTCCTCGTCCTCCAGTAGTGGGCCCTCGCTGGCCACATTTGTACCTGGCTTCTGCTGTTGCAAAAAACCTCCCTCTGAGTCACTTCGAAGAGACTGGCCTGAAAGTGCTAAAAATGACCCCTCTTCCTCCTCCTACTCCTCCTCCTGGGCCACCTCCTCTTCCATCATCGCCCTAAGTGTTTTCTCAAGGAGACATAGAAGTGGTATTGTAACGCTGATAACGGCGTCATCGCCACTGGCCATGTTGGTGGAGTACTCGAAACAGCGCAACAGGGCACACAGGTCTCGCATGGAGGCCCAGTTATTGGTGGTGAAGTGGTGCTGTTCCGCAGTGCGACTGACCCGTGCGTGCTGCAGCTGAAACTCCACTATGGCCTGCTGCTGCTCGCACAGTCTGTCCAGCATGTGCAAGGTGGAGTTCCACCTGGTGGGCACGTCGCATATGAGGCGGTGAGCGGGAAGGCCGAAGTTACGCTGTAGCACAGACAGGCGAGCAGGGGCAGGATGTGAACGCCGGAAGCGCGAACAGACGGCCCGCACTTTATGCAGCAGCTCTGACATGTCGGGGTAGTTGTGAATGAACTTCTGCACCACCAAATTCAGCACATGCGCCAGGCAAGGGATGTGCGTCAAACCGGCTAGTCCCAGAGCTGCAACGAGATTTCGCCCATTATCGCACACCACCAGGCCGGGCTTGAGGCTCACCGGCAGCAACCACTCGTCGGTCTGTTGTTCTATACCCCGCCACAACTCCTGTGCGGTGTGGGGCCTGTCCCCCAAACATATGAGTTTCAGAATGGCCTGCTGACGTTTACCCCGGGCTGTGCTGAAGTTGGTGGTGAAGGTGTGTGGATGACTGGATGAGCAGGTGGAAGAAGAGGAGGAGGAAGCCGAGAAGGAGTAGGTGGCAACAGGAGGCAAAGAATGTTGCCCTGTGATCCTTGGCGGCGGAAGGACGTGCGCCAAACAGCTCTCCGCCTGGGGCCCAGCTGCCACTACATTTACCCAGTGTGCAGTTAGGGAGATATAGCGTCCCTGGCCGTGCTTACTGGTCCACGTATCTGTGGTTAGGTGGACCTTGCTACAGATGGCGTTGCGCAGTGCACACTTGATTTTATCGGATACTTGGTTGTGCAGGGAAGGCACGGCTCTCTTGGAGAAGTAGTGGCGGCTGGGAACAACATACTGTGGGACAGCAAGCGACATGAGCTGTTTAAAGCTGTCTGTGTCCACCATCCTAAATGACAGCATTTCATAGGCCAGTAGTTTAGAAATGCTGGCATTCAGGGCCAGGGATCGAGGGTGGCTAGGTGGGAATTTACGCTTTCTCTCAAATGTTTGTGAGATGGAGAGCTGAACGCTGCCTTGTGACATGGTTGAGACGCTTGGTGACGGAGGTGGTGGTGGTGTTGGTGGTACATCCCCTGTTTGCTGGGCGGCAGGTGCCAACGTTCCTCCAGAGGCGGAGGAAGAGGTTGTTTTTAAGGTGTTTACTCCACTGCAGTTCATTCTTTGCATGCAGGTGCCTGGTCATGCAGGTTGTGCTAAGGTTCAGAACGTTAATGCCTCGCTTCAGGCTCTGATGGCACAGCGTGCAAACCACTCGGGTCTTGTCGTCAGCACATTATTTGAAGAAGTGCCATGCCAGGGAACTCCTTGAAGCTGCCTTTGGGGTGCTCGGTCCCAGATGGCGGCGGTCAGTAGCAGGCGGAGTCTCTTGGCGGCGGGTGTTCTGCTTTTGCCCACTGCTCCCTCTTTTGCTACGCTGTTGGCTCGGTCTCACCACTGCCTCTTCCTCCGAATTGTGAAAGTCAGTGGCACGACCTTCATTCCATGTGGGGTCTAGGACCTCATCGTCCCCTGCATCGTCTTCCACCCAGTCTTGATCCCTGGCCTCCTGTTCAGTCTGCACACTGCAGAAAGACGCAGCAGTTGGCACCTGTGTTTCGTCATCATCAGAGACATGCTGAGGTGGTATTCCCATGTCCTCATCATCAGGAAACATAAGTGGTTGTGCATCAGTGCATTCTATGTCTTTCACCGCCGGGGAAGGGCTAGGTGGATGCCCTTGGGAAACCCTGCCAGCGGAGTCTTCAAACAGCATAAGAGACTGCTGCATAACTTGAGGCTGAGACAGTTTCCCTGGTATGCATGGGGGTGATGTGACAGACTGATGGGGTTGGTTTTCAGGCGCCATCTGTGCGCTTTCTGCAGAAGACTGGGTGGGAGATAATGTGAACGTGCTGGATCCACTGTCGGCCACCCAATTGACTAATGCCTGTACCTGCTCAGGCCTTACCATCCTTAGAACGGCATTGGGCCCCACCATATATCGCTGTAAATTCTGGTGGCTACTGGGACCAGAGGTAGTTGGTACACTAGGACGTGTGGATGTGGCAGAACGGCCACGTCCTCTCCCAGCACCAGAAGGTCCACTAACACCACCACGACCATGTCCACGTCCGCGTCCCAGAACAAAAAATGTGCTTTGACGGACACTAAATAACTTGCCCAGCCACAACAGTACAGCAGTAACGACAGATTTAGCTGGATATAAATTTGAGGCCTAGTATTTAGGCGCTGGGTGACAGGTATAGATTTACTGACAGAATTAGACTTGGAAATGCACAGTAGCGTGTGTGTGAAGTTATTCTGAATGACCCTATGTGCACCTTGAATATTATATACCCTTTTAGGGATAGATTTCAAATAGCTCTGATACAGCAGAAACCACTAAATTAGGAAATTGCTAAATTGGGAATTGTATTTCAACCCAGAACAAAAAATGTGCTTTGACGGACACTAAATAACTTGCCCAGCCACAACAGTACAGCAGTAATGACAGATTTAGCGGGATATAAATTTGAGGCCTAGTATTTAGGCGCTGGGTGACAGATATAGATTTACTGACAGAATTAGACTTGGAAATGCACAGTAGCGTGTGTGTGAAGTTATTCTGAATAACCCTATGTGCACCTTGAATATTATATACCCTTTTAGGGATAGATTTCAAATAGCTCTGATACAGCAGAAACCACTAAATTAGGAAATTGCTAAATTGGGAATTGTATTTCAACCCAGAACAAAAAATGTGCTTTGACGGACACTAAATAACTTGCCCAGCCACAACAGTACAGCAGTAACGACAGATTTAGCTGGATATAAATTTGAGGCCTAGTATTTAGGCGCTGGGTGACCGGTATAGATTTACTGACAGAATGAGACTTGGAAATGCACAGTAGCGTGTGTGTGAAGTTATTCTGAATGACCCTATGTGCACCTTGAATATTATATACCCTTTTAGGGATAGATTTCAAATAGCTCTGATACAGCAGAAACCACTAAATTAGGAAATTGCTAAATTGGGAATTGGATTTTAACCCAGAACAAAAAATGTGCTTTGACGGACACTAAATAACTTGCCCAGCCACAACAGTACAGCAGTAACGACAGATTTAGCGGGATATAAATTTGAGGCCTAGTATTTAGGCGCTGGGTGACAGGTATTTGTTTACTGACAGAATTAGACTGGGATATGGCCAAAAAATAACCACACTATTGATGGTTAAATGCACTTGGTGTGACAGCTTGACCAACCACACTACTGAGGGTTAAATGCACTTGGTGACAGGCGCAGCTTGCCCCTGATGTAGTATATGGCCAAAAAATAAACAGACTATTGCTGGTTAAATGCACTTGGTGTGACAGCTTGACCAACCACACTACTGAGGGTTAAATGCACTTGGTGACAGGCGCAGCTTGCCCCTGATGTAGTATATGGCCAAAAAATAAACAGACTATTGCTGGTTAAATGCACTTGGTGTGACAGCTTCACCCTGATGTAGGCTTTAGCCAAAAAACAACCACACCATTGAGGGTTAAATGCACTTGGTGACAGGCGCAGCTTGCCCCTGATGTAGTATATGGCCAAAAAATGAACAGACTATTGCTGGTTAAATGCACTTGGTGTGACAGCTTCACCCTGATGTAGGCTTTAGCCAAAAAACAACCACACCATTGAGGGTTAAATGCACTTGGTGACAGGCGCAGCTTGCCCCTGATGTAGTATATGGCCAAAAAATAAACAGACTATTGCTGGTTAAATGCACTTGGTGTGACAGCTTCACACTGATGTAGGCTTTAGCAAAAAAACAACCACACCATTGAGGGTTAAATGCACTTGGTCGCAGCTTGTGCTGGCGCACCACAAGACACAAAATGGCCGCCGATCACCCCAGAAAAAACTGACTGACAAACGGTCTGGGCAGCCTAAAAACAGTGAGCAATTGAGTATCAGCAGCTCAATGATCCACAGCTGCAGATCGATCACTGGATGGAGTCTTTTGGAGGAGTTAATCAGCCTAATCTCGCCCTACTGTCGCAGCTGCAACCTCTCCCTACGCTAATCAGAGCAGAGTGACGGGCGGCGCTATGTGACTCCAGCTTAAATAGAGGCTGGGTCACATGGTGCTCTGGCCAATCACAGCCATGCCAATAGTAGGCATGGCTGTGATGGCCTCCTGGGGCAAGTAGTAGTCACGGTCATAGCCATGGCCGTGACAGTAGTATGATGCTTGTTGATTGGCTGCTTTGCAGCCTTTCAAAAAGCGCCAAGAAAGTGACGAACACCGAACCCGAACCCGGACTTTTACGAAAATGTCCAGGTTCGGCTCCGTGTCACGGACACCCCAAAATTCGGTACGAACCCGAACTATACAGTTCGGGTTCGCTCATCCCTACTCCTGAGCTTTTTTCAGGTTCGTCTGCACCTGTGCACAGTTCTGAAGTTACACGATCAGCTTCAGGGTTAAGTGAGGAAATCGATGAGCAAGAATTAAATCGAGGATGGAAACCAAAATTACAAAAGAATGGCGAGACTCCATGGTTATTGATGCCAAAGGAAGAAATTTCACCCACAATTGCTGATTATCAGAGATGCAAGATCTTAAAAATTCTTCCACTGCCTGATTCAATCGTTCAGTCTGCCCATTAGTCTCAGGATGAAAAGCTAATGAAAAGGACAATGATATCTCACAACTCTGACGAAATGCTCTCCAAAACTTAGAAACAAATTGAACACCACTGTCAGATACAATGTTCTCCGGAACTCCATGCAATTGCTTAATAAAAACAGAAGCCAGAGTCTTGGCATTTGGGAGCTTAGCCAGAGGAACAAAATGTACCATCTTACTAAATCTATCGACCACTACCCAAACCACAGATTTACCCTCAGAGGGTGGCAAGTCAGTAATGAAAACCATGGAAATATGTGACCAGGGTTTACTAGGAATGGGTAATGGTCGTAATTCACCAGCAGGAAGTGTTCTAGGAATCTTGGATCTGGCACATACCTCACAAGCAGAGACAAAAGAACTGACATCTCTACATATTGTGGGCCACCAATAAGACCTGGACACCAGTTCTCTGGTGGCCTCAATACCAGGATGACCACTTAAAACAGAATCATGGCACTCACCCAGCAACCGGAGACAAAAATGGGCAGGAACAAATAACTTATCTGTGGGTGTCTGCTCCGGAGCTAGATGTTGTACTGCCTCAATATCTGAAGAATGATCCGTGGATACAAGATGCCAGAATGATGTTAGCCGGCAAAATATTTTCAGGAGGAGTGTGAGGGGGTTGAAACACACAAAAACTTTGAGACAAAGCATCAGCTTTCACATTCTTACTTCCTCGCCTGAAAGTAATAGAGAAGTTAAAACACGTGAAGAACAATGTCCATTCAGGCGTTTCGCTGAGTCTAGAAATAATACATTTTTGTGATCAGTAAGAACAGTGATACAATGTTTGGCCCCCTCCAAAAAATGTTTCCACTCCTCAAATGCCCATTTCAATGCTCCAGACAAAAAAAAATACCTAGTAGCCATTGGCTTCTGAACTGAAAAATTTAGGAGCCAAATTAAATTTTTAGTCGCCAAATCGAAACAGAATAAAAATTTTGGTATGGTGACAACGCTACACCGATCAGATCGGCGTAGGGTTGTTTCAATACCAAAATTTTGATTAGCTTTTGTCACCCAAAAAGAGTATTGCGATACTCAATACCGCACAAAAAAAAAGAAAAGCTGCGTGCATTTCGCATTTTATGAAACGTTTGGCCCGTAATAGAACAGTTTCATCCTATTTTTTTAGGTGACAAGGTGACAAAAAAATGGCGAATGCTCACCGCATAGGAGATATTTTTTAATAGTTTGGACTTTTCGGACGCAGCGCTATGTAATATGTTTATTTATTGTTTATATTTTTTATGTAAAATTGGGAAAGGTGGGATTTAAACTTAATATTTTAGGGTACTTTCACACTAGCGTTTTTCTTTTCCAGCATAGAGTTCCGTCACAGGGGCTCTATACTGGAAAAGAACTGATCAGGCATATCCCCATGCATTCTGAATGGAGAGTAATCCGTTCAGGATGCATCAGGATGTCTTCAGTTCAGTCATTTTGACTGATCAGGCAAAAGATCAAACCGCAGCATGCTACGGTTTCATCTCGGCGAAAAAAACTTAAGATTTGCCTGAATGCCGGATCCGGCATTTTTCCCCATAGGAATGTATTAGTGCCAGATCCGGCATTCAAAATACCGGAATGCAGGATCCGTCCTTCTGGTCTGCGCATTACAAGCGGAGAGATGGATTCGTTCTTGCAATGCATTTGTGAGATGGATCCGCATCCGGATGCGTCTCACAAATGCTTTCAGTCACATCCAGATCAGCGGATCCGGCAGGCAGTTCTAACGACGGAACTGCTTGCCGGATCACACTGCCGCAAGTGTGAAAGTAGCCTTAGTGTTTGTTTGTTTTTTTACTTACTATTAGCCCCCTTAGGGGCTGGAACCCTTGTCCTATTCACCCTTAGGCCCCTTTCACATGGGCGAGATTTCTGCGTGGGTGCAATGCGTGAGGTGAACGGACTGCACCCGCACTGAATCCGGACCCATTCGCTTCTATGGGGCTGTGCACATGAGCGGTGATTTTCACGCATCACTTGCACGTTGCGTGAAAATCGCAGCATGCTCTATGTTGTGCGTTTTTCACGCAACGCAGGCCCCATAGAAGTTAATGGGGCTGCGTGAAAATCACAAGCATCTGCAAGCAAGTGCGGATGCGGTGCGATTTTTCACGCATGGTTGCTAGGATGAAAGTCTATTCACTGTATTATTTTCCCTTATAACATGGTTATAAGGGAAAATAATAGCATTCTTTAATACAGAATGGTTAGTAGAAGGTCAATATAATAAACATTGGTGGCGCAGTGCGCCCCCCCAACGCCCCAGTATAATAAACATTGGTGGCGCAGTGTGCCCCAACACCCCAGTATAATAAACATTGGTGGCGCAGGGCGCCCCCCCAACACCCCAGTATAATAAACATTGGTAGTGCAGTGCACCCCCCGACACCCCATGTCATGGTCTTACCTTCTTGCTGTTCTCCTTCGTTTGACATGTGCTGGCGGCCATCTTGGTTTCTGGGTTTCTTGTAGCCTCCCACCCTGCGGCTTCTCCTTCCCACTGGGAGGAGCTGGATGCCTAGCTCATATATATAGGAGGTCTGTGGCTTCAGTTCCTTGCTTGGTCCTCCTGTGTTCACATGCTTCTAAGACTGCAGCTGCTTCTGGTTCCTGATCCTGGCTTCGTCTGACTACCCTGCTGGTTCCTGATCCAGGCTTCGTCTGACTACCCTGCTGGTTCCTGATCCTGGCTTCGTCTGACTACCCTTCTGGTTCCTGACCTCTGGCTTCGCAAGACCCTGCTTCGGTTTAGCCATCCGTTTGGACTTTTGCCTTACAGCTTGATTTTCAATAAAGCCTTCTTATTTCCACTTATCTCTTGTTGTACGTCTGGTTCATGGTTCCATGGCATTAGGACCAAGCCATGAATTCTGACGGTACAGGACCATCCTCGCTACCTACGCTGGTTGCCAGACTTGATCAGCAGGATCACCTGTTGGGTCGGTTCGCTGTGGCGTTGCAAACCCTGCTTGAACGCACGGCTCATTTAGCTTCCGTTGCCGATGGGTCGGTTGTCGCTCCTGGGCCCGCTCCTACTGCCGCTCCGGTTGTTGCGCCAGAGTCTACCCCGACACCTGTTGCTGCGCCTGCGGTGTTTCGGGGTATGACCGGTTCTGCCCCCCTTCCACAGCGCTTTGGGCAGTGCCGAGGTTTCCTTAACCAGGTGGGCATCTATTTCGAGTTGCTGCCACATGCCTTTCCTACTGAGAGATCAAAGGTGGGCTTCTTGATCTCGCTGCTCTCGGACAAGGCCTTGGCCTGGGCCAGCCCTTTATGGGAGAACAACAATCCGGTGGTTGCCGAGTTTTCCGGTTTTGTTGCTTCTCTTCGGAAGGTATTCGATGTGCCGGCTCGTGCTGCCTCTGCTGCGAAGCTCCTTATGTCCATCAGACAGGGTTCACGATCCGTAGCTGAATACGCCATTGAGTTTCGTACCCTGGCAGCAGAGGTGGGCTTGAATAATGAGGCTCTGGTCGCTGCTTTCTCTCATGGTCTCTCGGATGCCTTGAAGGATGAGGTTGCAGCTAAGGACCTACCAGTAGAGCTCGAGTCTCTTATTTCTTTCCTGATTTTGATTGACACCAGACTCAGGGAGAGACCTTCCTTTAAGGAGAAGCCGCAGGGTGGGAGGCTACAAGAAACCCAGAAACCAAGATGGCCGCCAGCACATGTCAAACGAAGGAGAACAGCAAGAAGGTAAGACCATGACACCCCAGTATAATAAACATTGGCGCAGTGCGCTCCCCCCCAATATAATAAACATTGGTGGCGCAGTGCACCCCCCCAACACCCCAGTATGATAAACATTGGTGGTGCAGTGGGCAGTGCCAATGAGGGTTAAAAAATAAAAAAATTATTAACTCACCTCCTCCAATTGATCGCGTAGCAGCCGGTCTCCTGTTCTTTCTTCAGGACCTGTCAAAGGACCTGTGGTGACATCACTGAGCTCATCACATGGTACATCACATGATCTATCACCATGGTAATGGACCATGTGATGAGCTCAGTGACATCACCACAGGTCCTGAAGAAAGAACAGGAGACCCGCAGCTACGCGATAAATTGGAGGTGAGTTAGCTGGGGGGGGGCGCACTTCGCCCCTAATGTTTATTATACTGGGGGGGCGTACTGCGCCACCAATGAAGATAACTGACCTGTTAATACAAATACAGGAGGCGGGTGCCGGAATTAAATAGCCGGCACCTGCCTCCTGTCTCTCTTCTTATTGGCAGAGGCGGCAGCAGCAGCACAGGGAGGAGGGAGAGACTCCTTCTCCACTGCGCTGCTGAGAAGAACATCGGCGGAGGGGCAGAGAACTATCATCTCCTGTGCCCCGCCGCTGTATTCAGCTGCAGAGCTGCGGCAGCGGGTCTAGTCGCAAATGGCGACAAGACTAAAAAGTCTTGTCGCCATTTGTAAATTCTAAGTCACATTGGTCTTAGATTAGTAAGGTTAGAGGGTCCCAGAGACAGAATAGCCCCTACCCCATCTTCAGAAGCATCGACCTCCACCACAAAAGGTTTCTTTTGATCTGGCTGAATCAAGACTGGAGCGTTCCCAAAAGATTTTTTTAAAGTTTCAAAGGCTTCTATGGCCTCAACAGGCGAGTTAACAAGATCCGCCCCCTTCTTGGTTAAGTCGGGTAAGGGTCTGGCAATTACAGATTTTTTTTTAATACATTTACGATAATAATTAGAGAACCCAAGGAAGCACTGTAATGCTTTAAGGGAAGATGGCCTTACCCAGTCTTGAATAGCCTGTACTTTACCAGGATCCATCTTAAACGATTGTGGAGTACGGATGTAACCTAGATATAAAATTTCTTGTACCCCAAAAACTAATTTTTCTAATTTGACCGATAACTGATTTTCTCTTAGAATTTCCAGCACTTGTTTGATATGACTAACATGGGAATGCCAAGTCGGGATAAAAAGCAAAATATCATCAAGATACCCAATCTTAAATTTACCAGTGAATTCTCTGATTATATCATTCATAAAATTTTAAAAGACCGCAGGAGCATTTCTGAGCCCAAAAGGCATGACCGTGTATTGAAAATGTCCCTTCTTCCATTCGTCCCCTTCTTTGATACGAATCAAATTATATGCCCCTCTCAAATCAAGTTTGGAGAACCATGATGCCCCCAGAACCTGATTGAACAGATCGGGGATCAATGGGAGAGAGTATTGATTTTTAATGGTGACTTTGTTCAATTCACGATAATCAATACACGGTCTGAGGTCTCCATCCATTTTTTTTTACAAAAAAGAACAGAACCCCGCCCCCATAGGAGAAACAGAGGGTCTCATGTGTCCTTTATTAAGACTCTCCTTAATATACTCCCTCATAGCATTGCGCTCTGGCCCAGATAAATTATATATCCTACCCTTAGGGAACTTGGAATCCATCACTAAATCAATAGCACAGTCATAAGATCTATGAGGGGGGGGGGGGGGGGGGGGGGGAGCAGACTTCCCGGGTCAGATGGAGAGAACACATCATCAAATTCCTTTATATATGCAGGTAACGTCTTAGATTCAGCAGAGGTACCTGCCTGTATAATGGGTAAACAAGAGTTACACATGGGACCCCATTTTTCAAGCTCACCTCTGGTCCAATTAATGACAGGCTTGTGTAATTGGAGCCAGGGCATACCTAAAACCATTTCAGCGGGCACATTTTCTGAGATCAACAAGGAGCAATTTTCAGTGTGGGTTACCCCTACAGTCAGGGCTATTTCAGGTGTACAAAACTTAACAGTGCCCCCTAGCAGGGGAATAAAGTCAATGGCTACAATGTGGATAGGATTGGGAAGGACTAACATAGGTATCTCCACCTGAAGAGCAAATTTAAGATCAATAAAGTTAGAGGCCGACCCAGAATCAATAAAGGCACTACCGGACCCCTTGTTTAAACCAAATGAAACAGTAACAGGTACCAATAACTTCTGATTTACAACCCCAGGGAGTACCTTATCTTTAGATCCCTCTGGTTTGGGGGATTTTCCAGAAGGAGAGACCTTGGGACATTGCCGGAACCAATGATCGGAGTCACCACAGTAAAAAAATGTACCACGATAACGATGTTGGTCTCTTCTGGTCAAACCTAGCTGCATAGGTTCATCAGTACAAGGCTCTGACTTTATGCCCACAGGACTGGTCTCTGGTTTGGATATAACCTGTGGAAAAAGCAAATGCTCCAGTTATCTCTCCCTAATGCGTCTGTCCAGTCTTACAGCAAGCGTCATGGTTTGCTCCAAGGTGTCAGGAAAGGGATAACCAACAAGCATATCTTTGTGAGTCTCCAATAGACCAGACCTAAACAAATTTTTAAGAGCTGGTTCATTCCAACCAGAGGGAACGCACCATTCATACCGGTCGGTCACCCCGCACAAGGAATTTTAACTGAGTTTCCGCTACAGACACTCTGTCAGCTTCATTATACAAAACTCAGAGGGCCTGAAAAAACGCGTCAACAGACCTAAGACACAGAGAGTCGGGGGTAACAAAAACGCCCAGTCTTGGGGGGTCACCTAGTAATAAGGACATAATAATTCCTACTCTTTGCTGAGCTGAACCAGAAGAATGAGGGTGCAAACGGAAATACAGTTTGCAGCTCTCCCTAAAGGCAAAGAAACCATTGCAATACCCCGAGAACCGATCAGGAAGCTTAACATTGGGTTCAATCTGTAGAGCGGATGACGAAGTAGCATAGAGGTTTCGGACAGTTTCCTGTGCTTGAAATCTCTCCCCTAACTCCTGAACAATCTGAGCCAGATTATGGACATGATCCATGAGAGTTTGCAACGGATCCATGATTAGGTAGTAAGGCCTGAGATTCTGTCACGAAAAGGGGTTAGGGAGTAGTGCACCCCTGACTCCACCCACTTCTCTGTCCCTGCCTACTTGCACTATCCGTCCTAGGCAACAGAGCGCAACTGGGCGGCGATCCCTAACCTGCGTAAGTGCGGAGGGAAGGACAAACAGACAAATAGAGGGAGGTCAAACAAGCAAGGTCAAAACCAGGATATCACAGCGATACCAGGGAACAAGCAGAAGCAGCGTCAATACCAGGAGAAGCTAAAACAGGATAAAGGGAGCAAGCGAGGGAAGTCAAATGCCAGGAGATATGAAAGTACAAAAGGAGCAAGCAAATACAAAGTCAAGTAAGTAGCCAAAGTTCAATGCAAGGAGAAATGCCAACGGAGTATATACTAGGTATAGGACCTTAATCTAAGGCAACCTGTGGCCAGCAGGCTGCCTGTTAAATAGGGGAGAGGAGGAGTCATGTGACGTGGCCAGCGTAACATGACTCATCCCCCTGCTCCCGGCGTTCAGACACTTTGCAGTCACTATGGGAGCGGAGAAAACCGGCCACCCTAAGGAGGCGTGCACGGCCGGGTCCTCCCCTCCCCACTGTTGTTCTGGAGACGAGGACGCAGCGTGCCTTCAATGGATGAAGTCAGATGTTTCTGGAAGATTTCAATCATCTAGGTTCCAAAATCAACTACAAAATGGTATGGGAAAAGTAAAGGTAACTTAAATGACAGAATGAATCAAATCCAAAGCCAGTTTAGAGTAATGATGCAACGGAGGGAAGTATAGAGGTATAGATGGGGGGAAAGCAGGTAAGCTTGTTAAATCTTGCAAAGGCTGATGACTTAAGTGTATGTAAAAATAAGGAAACAAACACAAATGTCAGTATCCCTGAAAATAATTTAACCCTTCCATTGCATCGGGGCAAGAAGGGGGGGGGGGGGACGACACATTTGTAATTCTATTTTTCAGCTCACAAAGTCTTCAGCTGTGCAGATAATGACATGCAATCCTGCTAATATAGAGAAGGAAGAGGAGTTGAGGGTAAATGGTTTTACTGGTCATTCTAAATATTTGTGTTCCTTATAGGAAATAGAACATCGGTATTTTATCAGAGTGGAATTGTTTGAGAATTTCCCACCAATATTGGCTTTAATGGATACAGGTAGCCAAGCAACTTTATTATTTAAAAAGTATTTTCAACAGTTACAGGAAGTATCTTTTGAGAGGTATAAGTTAAAAAGTTTTAATGCTTATCTTGTAAGTGTTTCAGGTACCACCCTCAAGGTTTTAGGTAAGGCTGGATTTCAAAGTAGGATATAAAATAATCAGCCATCCCACATTGGTAGAGGATATGCCCTGTGATCACTTAATTATTGGCATTGATTTTCTCACAAGATTAAATCCCATTGTTGATTTCTTGAATAAGGTTATTTGGTCCCAGGTGAGAAAGCCCATAAAATATGAGCAGTCACAATCCTATCACAGTCGGCGTAGCTGCCATGTGATAGAGGAATGGTCGGACTCTCTTGAGATCCATTTTTAGAAATAGCCAAATGCCTGATGTTTCCTTCCTGCAAGCAACCCCGAACTCCACTGTAGGTGGACAGGAGGATAACACCGTATGCGTATCTTCTGAGAGAGTTAAAGACGTGTGTTTAGTAGGTGATGCTCACAATTCACCTACATCCAGAAGCTATTGATCCTACTGAGTTCAGTGATCATAAACAATTCCTAGTGGGGATTGAAAAGGTGAATGATGATGTGTTCTTCCCAGTACAGGTTAATGGCCTAGGGAGAACTAAGAGGGCTAAATTAAATTTAAGCCACGAAAACAGTTATATCGGTAAGGACCTGCTAAAACAATTAGTCAACTCTATAGTGATTCGATATCCAGACCCTCAGGATAACTGGGTTCATGGATTAAATGATGACTCTGATGTACAAATGTACATTGGCAATGATATAGTACATTGTTTTGCCATCCATGTGGATTTGGTAAATTCCACATTGTGGACTCGATTAAAGGGAGATCCTGATAGTTTTAAGAATGAAAAGGAAGCCCATAAATCATCCCAGATATTGCCATATGCAGTCAGTATATTAGTACCACAAGATATAATCATCCCTCCAGGTACTAATAATTTCCTATTCCCCATTCAGGTATCAAAAGGACAAAAATTTAAGAATTCTGATGCATTGATATGTCTATCAAACAGAATGCAACAATTAGGTATTTCAGTAAATCCTACCACTATGGTGAATTTACAACCTTTTGAAACCCTGATAATTGTGAATAATGGTATGCCAAATGAAGACATTTTGTTTAAAGACACTATCATTGGTATAGCCTTAGATTTAAAGTATTATACCTTTTGGATTTCAAAATGTAGTTATTGGCCTTATACCTGAATCGTACCTCACAGAGGAACAATTCGTTGAACAAACATTTCATTCTTCTCCTGAATGATTGTTCATTATCAGTTTCATTTATCCTTTTAATCCTGAAGAAGGTACCTGCAAGGTAGAGGAATTCTCCCTTACCTTTGCAATTAATGAGCAGGAAGCCAAGGAATATCAAGAGTTTGCTGAAAAGGTTGGTAAGTCGAATCATGACCTCACTGACAGGCTTGAGGAAGCCTACGAAATATGTCAGCCTGAAGTTTTTCCAGGGTTCCTAGAAATGGTACAGTAGCAAATATTGTTGGCTGATGAATGATCCAATGAACTAGAGCGCCATCAACTAAATTAAGTTCTCTTTGAATTCAAGAATATCTCTGCTAAAGATTCCTTGGATAGAGGAAGAAGTAAGTGTTACGGATGGTGTTGCGGAAAGCTGGAACTTACAAATAAACATCCGACTGGCTTTATCCCAAACTAAG
Organism: Bufo gargarizans; assembly: GCF_014858855.1. NCBI lineage: Eukaryota > Metazoa > Chordata > Amphibia > Anura > Bufonidae > Bufo > Bufo gargarizans. Next base: position 305,377,182 of record NC_058082.1, on the reverse strand, counting down.
AAGCATATGGGTGAGCCATATAAAACCCCTAGAGCTCTCCCTGACTGCTATGCCCATGCAAAGGTCTTTATGGTAGACGATTGCATGCCCACGTACCTAATACTATGTGACACCTGAAAACCCTATATTAGTGAGGGGACACGACCACTGGCTCCCTGCACTTAATACGGACGGAGTCAGGGTCACCTAGAATCAAGCCAGCAAGGACACACAAATAAAGGAAACAGACTCATCTGAGGAATCAGCAGAAGCAGCCTCCAGCAGTGAACACAATCCAGGAAGAAGTATAAACCGCAAAGTGAGGCAGTATGGGAGGGAATATAAAGGGAGACAATTAGTGTAAATAGGTGACAGCTGGGAGAAGGAAAGGAGATGACAAAGTGAAACCAAAACAAAGAATGTCATGCAGGTAGAGAAGAACATCTAACAGACCTTCTCACAGAAGTGGCGGTGACAGTAAGTTACTTCAAAATGTGTTTGGGGAGATGACCTGCTCACTTACCTCCATATTGGCCCGTATCAAACATTGGCGTGAAGTCAGGATATCCAGGAATCCCTCGGATTTACTTCATATTAAACCCACATGGAGGCATGATGAAATCCTACATACAGGAAGGCCTTGAACAATAGAGACCTGAAGCCAAGCCGACCTATTGGGAATGAGAAGTAATAAACCTGATATCAAGACAAAGCCATCAAGGGCAACAAGAGGTATTTAATATTATATTAACATGTGGGACGCCACGACAGTTAAAAGGCTATATAGCATATTAAGACTGTGCATTTAAATTATTTACCTCCATGGACAGATCCATATAAAATGCACATGTGCACCTCTCTATAGAGGATAAATCAACATTCTGACTTTTGAATAATCTTGAGTAACACTTGATATGCATACAAAATTTCCAGCTAAACTCTGCAAGTAATCATCTACAAGTAGGATCTGTACACAGCTGAACTTTGCAAGCAATTACCTATTACTGCAAGGACTAGTGCCATCTGGCCGATAAGAAATACATTGCAGCCGATAAATACATTGCAGCTCAAACTGAAAGTTTGAGCTGCAATGTAAGCGCCATCTAGTGTCCAAAAAACATAATACACTAGCAACTTTTACTAACAGTGTATCATAGGATCTATATTAATTGTGTGTTATAGGAGTGTACCAATAGTGTGTCATAGAAGGTTCAAAGTTTTATAAAGTTTTATATATTACTTATCTTTTATTGAGTGTTTTTATGTATATTTTTTGTATATTTTTTGTAATCGTCAAACCTAACATATATGTTTATAGAACAATAAAATAGATTTTTTATTATTTAAATCTCCTGATTTCTGAGTGAACCATTGTTGCGAGTGCCTGACAAACACTATATATACAAATTTGTTTCTTTTTCCTCTGACAGGGTGAGTCAGTCTTGTCAAAGGCACCAACACCAGCCTCTTCAAAAAAATAATTTGACAATAAATTAGCAATTACCTTTGGAAAGGAACAGTTTGCCTGGACCAGACTACCATTTGGATATATAAACTTAGGTCATGAATTTGACGTATTTCTGCATAAGGCCATGCCTGATGCAAACTGAAAGAGGAAACTTAACTTACGTTGATGATATTTTGATGAAAAGTACCTCATTTTACAAGCATATCCAAGAAATGAGGCATGTGCTTAATCAGTTAAGAGAGGCAGGTGTGAAAATTTTATTGCAGAAAGCCCAATGGTGTCATACCAAGGTCAACTTCCTTGGACACGAGGTTACTGCTGAAGGCCTAAATCCCCAAAAGAAGAAGGTGGAGGCTGTGTTGAAATCTAAAACGCCTACCAACGTTAGTGAATTGAGGTCATTTTTGGGTATGAAGAATTACTCATGTAAGTTCATTGATAACTATGCCGAAATCAGTAAGCCACTGTTGACATTGTTAAAGAAAGGTGCAGGCTACCAGGGAGACGCTTTGGCCGGCCTCACCTCAATGTATCCTCTGCTGGGATGTACATCTCTGGCCACTAGGTGACGTTTCTACCTCCGCCTCCCATTTGAACCTATCCGTAGCTAAGTATTGCTCTTTTTCTTATCGCCTTGGCATTATTATTCACGTCTCTATCATGGTTGGACTATGTCCTAATGTATATCTACCTCCTGATGAACCTGCCTTGTTTCAGGTGAAACGCGTCGAGGTCTGTGTGCTAAGATGTGTATATAGAGGTCTGTATATTTAGATGTGCATATTTTTATTTTAAAAAAAACGTGCGTACTTTTCATTAAGAGAGGATTGGTGATCATCCAATAATCTGGACCATCCATTCCACTCTCTTGGTTTCGGTAATATTAATGATTGTTTTTCTGAGAGGGCAGGTGGTGACCCTTATATTTTGGATCACCTTCTACTGTCGATATATCGTCTTTTTAACAGTCTTGTTCTGTATCTAACCTATTTTTCCCTGGATAGGGTCGACTTAGGGATTTAATAGTCCTAGGTTCGGGGACAGGGAACCCCCACCATTAGGGGGCGACCCTGGGCTGAGCAGTGAATAGGGCAACTAGGGTAAGCGTTAGTCTGCCCTGCCCTCTCTCAGACCCTGTTCCCTTTAAGGTGTTTTTCCTGAACCTTTAAGTCTATGGACAATCATATGTCACCATTGTAATATGTAAATATAGGGGTCACTACTCCCCTAACAAAAGTAATTTATATATAATCCTTTTGAATTGTAGTACACCTGTTGGTATATGCATACCTATACCCGCACAATTAAACAATAAAGGTATTTTTAAAAGTCACTAACTCTAATGAGTAATATTTTAAAAATAAAACTCACCCAAGCCCAATGTCTAGCTTATCCAGAGGGGGGAAACCCTTTTATCTGGAAATTGGGTTTACAGACCTCAGTATTAGTGCTGTACTATGTGAGAAACAGGATAAATTGCATAAGGTTATTGCTTATGCAAGTAAATCTTTGTCACCTATAGAAGTAAAGTTTAATGACTGTGAAAAGGCTTTATTAGCCACAGTCTGGGCCCTTCAAAACTTTAGAAGTTATATTCAGGGTGAGAAAATCATTGTTGAAACGGCACACCAACCTCTCCAATACTTGCAAAGTGACAAAATTAGGAATAAAAATTTATCAAATAGCAGAATCACAGATTGGACCTTGTCTTTACAAGGATGGCCATTAGAAGTCCGCTATAAATAAAAGACTCCAGTAGCCCAAGGACTTGCCGAACTTCATGACTGTGCCGCTCATTCTCAGAAGGCTGAGATGATAGATGATTTCCTAGAGGAACAAAAATCTTCCCCTTACAAAGCATATGATAAAGATTATTGTCCTTTACTTTCCTGTATCTATATTGATGGTTGTGCTTATCACACCATTGTAGGGGATGAAAGAAAATTTGTGGCAGGAATTGGCATTACTTGGACAGATGAATGCCCTTAGATTTTAGTAGGATACAGTATTGGTGTTAAGAGTAGCCAAGTAGCAGAATTAGCAGCTCTATACCAGACTGTTCAAATTGCTTTAGAGCATAAGGCCTCATGCACATGACCATTCCGGTTTTGGTGGTCCGCAATCTGCGGATCCGCAAAAAACGGAAGCCGCCCGTGTGCCTTCTGCAATTTGCGGAACGGAAGGGGTGGCCCATTGTAGAATTTTTTTTTTGCGGGGCAACGGAACGGAGCAATGGATGCAGACAGCACACGAAGTGCTGTCTGCATCTTTTGCGGCCCTATTGACGTGAATGGGTCCGCACCTGAGCTGCAATAACTGCGGCTCTGATGCGGACCACAACAATGGTCGTGTGCATGAGGCCTAATATGAAAGAATTCGTCATAGTTACCGATTCCAATTATGTACGGAACAGTTTTGTCGAATATGTGCCTACTTGGAAAATAAATAACATGTTACTGTCTAATAACAAACCTGTAAAACATGCCAAGTTGTTTTATGCCTTAGATGAGTTGGTCCAATGTAATGGTCTAGTCCTTTATAGGAAGAAGACTAAAGGTCATTCCAGAACCCAGAACGTGGACAAAGAAGGTAATGATCTAGCCGATAAACTGGCCAAACAAGGGGCCATATATGGTGACCATGTGAACATAGATCATTTACTAGATAAGATACCCATTGAAGCTGTTACTAGACGACAAGCTAGGGCAAAAACTAAAAATAATGTGGCTCAGTGGAATCAAGAATCTACAAGTGAGGATCTGATTAAAAGCCAAAAGGAAGATCCTATACTTGGAATCTTCTATAAACATATTGAGGATCCTGATAATCCCATATCGGAGGATGATTATGCCCAAAAGGAAGATCTCCAATTATTGATGAATACCAAATCTCAATTTAGTATTCAAGATGGTTTATTGATGAGAATCTCTAAAAATGGTATTCAATAATGGGTAGTTCCTACTACATTTAGAGGCCTTATGTTAAAGCATGCCCATTATACGCCTATAGCTGGTCATGGTGGAGAGAAGATCACTTATGAATCACTATGTGATTATGCGTATTGACCTCATATGTTGAAAGATGTACAAATTTACTGTCAAGAATGTTTGGTGTGTGCTCAATTTCAACTTCAAGGTCCAAAGCATCGTGCCCCGCTTCAAAAGAAGGGTTTTTCATTACCATGTTCCAATATCCAAATTGATTTTATAGATCCTGTCACCCGGTCATCTCGAGGGAACAAATACATGTTAACCGTTAATTGTGTATTTACCAAGTGTTTACCAGCCCGCAATAACACAGTCGAGATCTGTGCCTTTTTGTTGATTAACCATATATTTTCCAGATTTGGGTTACAGTTAAGGATCGCTTCAGACCGTGGGTCACACTTTGTAAGTGAAGTCATGGTGAAGATGTGGAAGATCTTGGGTGTCAAACGGAGGTTATATATTGCCTATCATCCAGCATCTAGTGGGTCCATTGAGCGATATAATCAGTCAATTGTCAACATCCTTAAGAAGTATGTTAAGGATTCAGGTAAAGATTGGGATATAAAGTTGCCGCTAGTGCTCATGGCTATTAGAGCCACTCCCAGTGCTGCAACCAAGATGTGACGGGAAGGAGAATAATACTTCTGCAATATCTGTTGTATTGCACATCAGATCATAACCTGATCAATGCAGCCACAATACATCAGAATGTGGAGGATCTTCATAAGTATCTTCAACATGCGTTTGCGTTCGCGCAGAAGAACCTTGAGAAAGCAGCTGTAAGTACTAAGACTTATTATGATTTGAAAACTACAAAGGAGTATGAGGTAGGATATATAGTGTATCTCTATAAAGAAAGTTCTTATCATCTTGGAAAGACCCATATGATATCATCGATAAAATATCACCTGAAGTTTATAAGGTGAAAATTGATACAAAAGATGGTTTCATAGAGAAATGGATCCATGTAAATCAATTGCAGGTGTGTCACCTGAGGTCACAATTGAGAATCATAGAAGGTAATGCTGAAGAAGAGAATTAATAAGGATTTCATTAAAAATATGATTCAAAAATTGACATTTTTCAGATTCTGTTTCTTTGCAAAATATTAATACATAACAAAGCCAGGGAAACTGTATATATCAAATTATTAAGAATATATATTTATACTCTCATTTTCATTAATAGAAAAATGACGGTCTGAACCAAGACATGATCCCCCAAGACGATGATGACACCCAAAGATGCAGCCGTTGTATGGATGGTGTTAATCCGTGATATCCCGTTCAAGACGGAATCAGTCAGAGACTGGATCCTTCAGCAGGAATCATGCAACCGATGTTCCAGGATTCATATTGACAGAGGAGAAAAGTTTAAAGCCAAAAATCTTTGTGAAGTTGGATCCAAGGACATTATCTGAATGAAACTACCAATTCTAGTTTGGGAAAGGTGCCAGACTGTATATGATGCATGTGAACAGAGATTACGGTAATAATGGCATGATCCATGCCAAATCAAGCTCTAACCTGCATGCCCAGACCATTGGACACAGAATTTGTATGAAGAGGTATCTTTCAAGAATCTAAACATTTGATACAAAGAAAAGATTCAGATGAAAAATTGATGGACAGAATTCCAGGGAAAGACAATACCTTTCTCATCAGGATGGATGGAAAGGGGATAACCTCTTTCAAAGTAGAATATGTATTTTGATGGACATAAAAATTCTTCTGACCTTTTTCCCGGTTATGTCCAGTAAAGACTGGAATGACGGAAAAAGGGGAGGGATTTGTCAGAACTATTGGGGATAAAAAGAGTCAATAGTATAAGGCCTGTACAGATGTATGGACATAAACATTAAGAGAAGCCATCTTGTCTGGTCTTGTAAAGGGCAGAATGAGTTCAAAATCTTTGGACTGGAATTCAGTAGACAAGAGATTAAGGATTTATTAAGAAACTTTATGTGCAAACTAAAGAATGTTTGCATAGTCTGTGTAACGGATCTCCTGGCACTCCGACCGGGTACCTCCGTCGATAGATGCTCCTAGTGCTTCCTGAGGACTCCAAGCACTCCACTTGACACCGTAAGCACTGCAGACCCCACGAACCGCCGAAGCTTGGTTGAGGTTTCGCCGTCTCCTACCCACCCTGGACCTATGTCAAGGCTCCAGGCTCCAGTGGGTGAACCTCTCCTAAATCCAGAGAGCAGAACAAGTAACTGCAATAAGCTCTTACAAGAGCTAATAGTATAGCCAGGGGAGTATAGCAAATCTTCAGCGTATAGCAATCCCCAGTGTCGATCAGTTACCCAAACACCAGCCTCAACATGATGAAGGGTAAAACGGGGGACTCTTTATTGAACACACAGCATTGACTTATATACACATGACATACTAAGGACATGACATAGCAGCCAATCCTGTACAGTTTAAAAACAAAACTAACCCTATTCAACAAACACACTGGCATTGTCTGTGACGCAATTAACAAACACACTGGCATTGTCTTTGACGCAATCAGCAAAATACAATTACCAACATAATGGGCTAACTTAATCACTCACAGACAGAAACCACACATTTTTCCCAAAACACAGAAAACACCTCAAAGCCCCACATATCCCCATAATGTATACATCCATGGATAGCTCTGATCTGGGTGAACAACATATCCAAAAATCACCCAGATCCAAGCAGGGGTTCCCGAATTCCATGGAAGTCACATTTGGCCGGCCGCAAGCATGGCTTTCCTGCCCAAAACAGATCCACAGATTTAAGCTGTGCGGCCGGTCTGTCTTCTCCTTCAAAGTTAGTATGGGCCATAATCCTGAGGCAAGAGGCTGGTAGCCAGGCTTCTCCACCACCCAGTGGCGAGGTTGGTTTTGTCACAGTCTGCTTTTGTGTGGAAGAGGTTTAGATAGATGCAATAAAATTGCCTCATGCATTCACACAAATTAAACAATGGGTAAAAGGTCCAGAGATTTAGATTTATTTATTTTCTCAATGAATAGAAAGAGAGTAATTCACATAATTAGATGTTATATCCTACCTGTTATTATGTTAAGATATAGAAAGTAAAGTATAATCATATAAGTGCCTTATATATAGGAATATTCATGGTATCTATTACAGAAATAGGTGAATTTCTTGCATACTCTAAATGTGTATGTTACTGTATCACTGTGGGGAGTTAATCATTTCAGACTCAAGAGTTATTTCAGAAGGATTGTAGAGAGAGATCATGAAAAAATAGTGTTTGTCTTCACTCTAAGACAATATGCCAAAGTATCACCAGAAACAGTTTTTCTCTCCCAATGAATAAAAAAGGGTCTTTATAGTATTTGTCTTTATTAAAGGGAACCTGTCACCGGGATTTTGTGTATAGAGCTGAGGACATGGGTTGCTAGATGGCAGCTAGCACATCCGCAATATCCAGTCCCCATAGATCTGTGTGCTTTTATTGTGTAAATAAAACGATTTGATACATATGCAAATTAACCTGAGATGTGTCCTGTACGTGAGATGAGTCAGGGACAGGACTCATCTCAGTTTAATTTGCATATGTATCAAATTGTTTTTCTTACACAATAAAAGCACACAGAGCTATGGGGACTGGATATTGCGGATGTGCTTGCGGCCATCTAGCAACCCATGTCCTCAGCTCTATACCCAAAATCCTGGTGACAGGTTCCCTTTAAATGGGTTTAGTCCTGGATTTAGAAATATAATGGATGTCTGGTGGAGTGGTATACAAAGATGTCTATGTGAATAGAGGGCTAATTCTTGATACACATTCTTATTTGCTTATATTGTTAGCAAATGTTGTCCCAAACATTAGGTCAAATCCATAAATACAGGACCAACCTGGGCAAGGTTAATTCAACATATATTTACAAATGCCTAATTAGGCAGTAGAAACCTATCTTGGCCCGGGTTACTTTAATACTTCACTTTTATTGAACACATTGTTAAAAAGTGTCACTAGACTTAGTGAACCACATTTGTAGTAACACAGACAAAACACAAAATAACTACTAGGGTGTTAAAAACACAGTAGTGGCCCACCACAAAAATGCTATATGTATCAATAGGAAGTGATATACTGGATTAATCACTCCAAAAAAGAGGAGAAGAACAGAAACAATTTCATATACCCACAGGGAGTGATATTGGATGCTGCCGGCAAAGTTTATTTGATAATGGCAAATGTCAATAGTGGGAAACTGATGTCATCATGCCACTTATATACTGATAGACTATTTGCCAGTTTACTATTTGCCAGCATAAAACACTACCCTGAAAGGGTGTATGGACCTGCTAGTACCAAGAAATTTGCCCGTAAGCCAGACACAGCCACTATTATTTATTGACTAAGTGGCTAACCACGTGTCTGTGTGCTGTTGACAACACCAAATTATTGGCAGCAGTAGGCGACAAATCGCACTGGTTAATGGCCCTTGAATGTATGGAGGGATTTTTTGACATCCACCCACCATACACTAGACATACTCAAGGGACACCAGCATATGAATGATGGCATTGGCTATGGTAAATGGAACATGTACACTGCTGATAAGTGCCAAATCTGTCCAAACCAGCACTATAAATGCTCACTGTCGATACAGAGAGGTTGTCACTGAACGGGCAAAACCACTACTAGTTGCTGGCTAGATGCGTGCCAACATATCAAAATGCTATTGTCAGCAGAATTGCCTAATAGCACCTGAAGTGGCAAGTGACACAAAGTGCTACCCTTTGTTGAGGAGGATTTATGATATCCACCCTCACTGTAACCAAAACGCCATCACTGTGCAGTTTGTCCCTAAATGCAAACGATCGCTATACTGTTTGGGCATTCAACTGGTGTATGCAGGACTAGCAGGATTGCTGTTCTCCTAATATGCAACTAATCGTATAAAGAAACTAAGTCACTGATAGTGATTAGCAGATGGGGGCCACTTGTCTGCTAATTAAAACCTAGAACTGCCCCCCAACATATTTCGCCAGTCTCGCTGGCTTCATCAGGGGTAACGGGCAGCAATGAATGAAAAAAGTGTACTGGAAGGCTAAATGGTGTCCTCGTGATTGACAGAAGAGATTAGCCAATCAACAACGGAGGCGGAACGTTTCGGTGACCAATCAACATGTGAGGAGCCGGCTGACGTCATCACCCAGTGCCAGGCCTCTCCATTAGCGTCATCACAGGCGTCACAATATCGCAGAGGGCATGCGCCAGAACTCCGAAGTGAGATCTACACTGGAGCGACATACTGCGCATGCGCTGCGCGGCGAAAACATGCGCGCGAACTCTGAATGAAAACTAATTAGGTCAAAAGTCAATCTTGTTTTTTCTCTTTTTAGGAAAATATAAGAATTAGTTGTGCTTGTAAAATTTACTCATAGATCTCGCATGCCATCTAGTGGTATAGTAAAATTAAGATATGAATTATGAAATAGGTGGGTGGAGTTATAAGTTGATGTCACTAGTTAATGATGAAACCTGACTAGTCCTATTTTGTAAATGGAATAAAAAGTCAGCATGAGCTGATAGAGGGATCATCTTTATGAGCTTCACCATCATCTTCCTGATCATCTTCCATCCACTTCTTTATCCATCTGATTACTCACCTATACAACTATTAGAGGCAGCCATTTTGAAAATTCCTTCCAGTCAATTACCACACTCCGAGAGGAGATGGGTGTCAAGGAAGATGAGGGAAGGAAAGCAAACCAAACACAACTAACCGGTAACAAAACACCAGGCTAGGCCCCACAGCTAAGGAACAGGGAAAGGTCACCACCTGACAAACCCTAATCCTTTCCCTGTCTGCTAACCACATGAACAAATCCCAATGGTAGAAGTGTTCATGTACAGGAACCTAATAACTGCTGCAACTGAAATAAACCCTAGGCTAGGAAGCAGGCGATAAGACAACCGGTTCTTTGCATGAGATGAAGGAACCAGTGTCTTCCTGAGGTCTAGCCAGGAAATGCAACAAAAGGGAAGAAAAGAGGACTTATCTCAAGACGGACTGGGAGCAGGAGATCCACCAAGCACCAGCAGAGAACTCCAGAAGAAACTATAAACCGCAAGGGCTATAGTGAGAGGCGGAGATAAATAGCATCACTAACTAACAAATGAGCAGAACCTGTGAGGAGGTGGGATCCTGCCCAACTCTACAACAAAGCAATCTGTCAGATAGGCTCATGTGCCGCAAGTCTGACAGATCTTCTCAGATCACTCACAGGGCATGACAAAAGGACTCCGCTGAATTATAGTCCTGAATAGAGATGTAATTGAGGCAGGGGTGTGATATACCTATAATAAACTTCCTATATAGTGCATTTGCATTGTGAAGCATTTGTGTGCGGTTCTGCTGAGATACTGCAGCTATATAGAGGGACAAACGCTATTGGAGCAACTAATTGCAACTAGTGTGATATACTAGTTGCCCCCCAAAAAACTGATTGAGGCAGGGGTGTTATTTTCCTATAATATACTTTCTATATAGTGCATTTGTATTGTGCAGCATTTGTGTGCAGTTCTGTTGAGATACCGCAGCTACACAAAGGGACAAACGCTATTGGAACAGCTAATTGCAACTGGTGTGCTATAACAGTTGCCCCCAAAAAATACAAATTAAGGAATGGGTGTGATATACCTATAATATAATTTCTATATAGTGCAATTGTATTGTGCAGCATTTATGTTCGGTACTGCTGAGATACAGCAGCTATACAGAAGGACAAACGCTATTGGAACAAGTAATTGCAACTGATGTGATATAGCAGTTGCACCTCCAAAAAAACTGATTGAGGCAGGGGTGTGGTATACCTATAATATACTTTCTATATAGTGCATATGTATTGTGCAGCATTTGTGTGCAATTCTGCTGAGATACTGCAGCTATACAGAGGGACAAACGCTATTGGAACACCTAATTGCAACTAGTATGATATAGCAGTTGCCCCCCCAAAAAACTGATTGAGGCAGGGGTGGGATTTACCTATAATATACTTTCTATATAGTACATTTGCATTGTGCAGCATTTATGTGCAGTTCTGCTGAGATACCGCAGCTATACAGAGGGACAAACGATATTGGAACAAGTAATTGCAACTGATATGATATAGCAGTTACCCCCCAAAAAAACTGATTGATGCAGGGGTGTCATATGCATATAATATACTTTCTATATAGTGCATTTGTATTGTGCAGCATTTGTGTGCGGTTCTGCTGAGATAGCACAGCTATACAGAGGAACAAACACTATTGGAACAACTAATTGCTACTGGTATGATATAGCAGTCCCCCCCCCCCCTTAAAAAAAAAACACTGATTGAGGCAGGGGTGTGATCTAGCAATAATATACATTCTATTTAGTGCATTTGTATTGTGCAGCATTTGTGTGCGGTTCTGCTGAGATACCGCAGCTATACAGAGGAGACAAAACATGCAATGCGACAACTCACTGCAATATAGAGTACAAAATTGCATAATAATTGCAAGTGTTACACTATAAGTGAGAGATACTTGGCAAATCGTTTTGTACAAAATTATTTGAGCCCGTCTGCCGCACGTCAAGGCGATCTCTGTTAGACGGGTTCCTAACACTAAATTCTACCTGTTAAGTGCCATGACGGCTACCATACACTTCAGTTCCACATGCATGCTGGGTCTGCTTCAATAACTGTCATTTTGGGTGCCAAAATGGCCTCCACTGTATCCAATGAGTGCAGGTACCAACATGCATGCAGGCCCACTTTACAACACCCCCGGCGCCAAATGGCCACCAAAGACTGCAGTGAGAGTCCACAAATTATCTCACTCCTGGTGCCAAATGGCTTCAGTGAATGAGGGGGAGCAGGCCTGACTATATACTCACACTAATTAAAATCAGCCTATAGGGCAGACAAGGTGGTCAGGAGTACATGACTGAGGAGGCAGCCACACCTCCAGTACAAACTGCAAAGAAAGACAAAAAAAGGGGGTCAGTCAACACATACCAAACCGCAGGAGCACATTGCTATGGCAGGGAACAACATTAAAAGACAAAACATGCAATGCGACAACTCACTGCAATATAGAGTACAAAATTGCATAATAATTGCAAGTGCTACACTATAAGTGAGAGATACTTGACAAATCGTTTTGTACAAAATTATTTGAGCCAGTCTGCCGCACGTCAAGGCGATCTCTGTTAGACGGGTTCCTAACACTAAATTCTACCTGTTAAGTGCCATGACGGCTACCATACACTTCAGGGAGTGTAGGTTCCACATGCATGCTGGGTCTGCTTCAATAACTGTCATTTTGGGTGCCAAAATGGCCTCCACTGTATCCAATGAGTGCAGGTACCAACATGCATGCAGGCCCACTCCACAACACCCCCGGCGCCAAATGGCCACCAAAGACTGCAGTGAGAGTCCACAAATTATCTCACTCCTGGTGCCAAATGGCTTCAGTGAATGAGGGGGAGCAGGCCTGACTATATACTCACACTAATTAACTAGCTATACAGAGGGACAAACGCTATTGGAACAACTAATTGCAACTGATGTGATATAGAAGTTGCCCCCCCAAGAAAACTGACTGAGGCAGGGGTGTGATATACCTGTAATATACTTTCTATATAGCGCATTTGTATTGTGCAGCATTTGTGTGAAGTTCTGCTGAGATACCGCAGCTATACAGAGGGATAAACGCTATTGAAACAACTAATTGCAACTAGTATGATATATCATTTGCCCCCCCAAAAAACTGATTGAGGCAGGGGTGTGATATACCTATTATATCAATTCTATATAGTGCATTTGTATTGTGCAGCATTTGTAAGCGGTTCTGCTGAGATACCGCAGCTATACAGATGGACAAACGCTATTGGAACAACTAATTGCAACTGTTGTGATATAGTAATTGCCCCCCAAAAAAACGAATTGAGGCAGGAGTGTGATATACCTATAATATACTTCCTATATAGTGCATTTGTATTGTGCAGCATGTGTGTGCGGTTCTGCTGAGATACCGCAGCTATACAGAGGGACAAATGCTATTGGAGCAACTAATTGCAACTGGTGTGATATACTAGTTGCCTCTCAAAAAACTGATTGAGGCATGGGTCTGATATACCTATAATATACAGGTCCTTCTCAAAAAATTAGCATATTGTGATAAAGTTCATTATTTTCTGTAATGTACTGATAAACATTAGACTTTCATATATCTTAGATTCATTACACACCAACTGAAGTAGTTCAAGCCTTTTATTGTTTTAATATTGATGATTTTGGCATACAGCTCATGAAAACCCAAAATTCCTATCTAAAAAAATTAGCATATCATGAAAAGGTTCTCTAAACGAGCTATTAACCTAATCATCTGAATCAACTAATTAACTCTAAACACCTGCAAAAGATTCCTGAGGCTTTTAAAAACTCCCAGCCTGGTTCATTACTCAAAACCGCAATCATGGGTAAGACTGCCGACCTGACTGCTGTCCAGAAGGCCATCATTGACACCCTCAAGCAAGAGGGTAAGACACAGAAAGAAATTTCTGAACGAATAGGCTGTTCCCAGAGTGCTGTATCAAGGCACCTCAGTGGGAAGTCTGTGGGAAGGAAAAAGTGTGGCAGAAAACGCTGCACAACGAGAAGAGGTGACCGGACCCTGAGGAAGATTGTGGAGAAGGACCGATTCCAGACCTTGGGGGACCTGCGGAAGCAGTGGACTGAGTCTGGAGTAGAAACATCCAGAGCCACCGTGTACAGGCGTGTGCAGGAAATGGGCTACAGGTGCCGCATTCCCCAGGTCAAGCCACTTTTGAACCAGAAACAGTGGCAGAAGCGCCTGACCTGGGCTACAGAGAAGCAGAACTGGACTGTTGCATGTCATTCGGAAATCAAGGTGCCAGAGTCTGGAGGAAGACTGGGGAGAGGGAAATGCCAAAATGCCTGAAGTCCAGTGTCAAGTACCCACAGTCAGTGATGGTCTGGGGTGCCATGTCAGCTGCTGGTGTTGGTCCACTGTGTTTTATCAAGGGCAGGGTCAATGCAGCTAGCTATCAGGAGATTTTGGAGCACTTTATGCTTCCATCTGCTGAAAACCTTTATGGAGATGAAGATTTCATTTTTCAGCACGACCTGGCACCTGCTCACAGTGCCAAAACCACTGGTAAATGGTTTACTGACCATGGTATTACTGTGCTCAATTGGCCTGCCAACTCTCCTGACCTGAACCCCATAGAGAATCTGTGGGATATTGGGAAGAGAAAGTTGAGAGACGCAAGACCCAACACTCTGGATGAGCTTAAGGCCGCTATTGAAGCATCCTGGGCCTCCATAACACCTCAGCAGTGCCACAGGCTGATTGCCTCCATGCCACGCCGCATTGAAGCAGTCATTTCTGCAAAAGGATTCCCGACCAAGTATTGAGTGCGTAACTGACCATAATTATTTGAAGGTTGACTTTTTTTGTATTAAAAACACTTTTATTTTATTGGTCGGATGAAATATGCTAATTTTTTGAGATAGGAAATTTGGGTTTTCATGAGCTGTATGCCAAAATCATCAATATTAAAACAATAAAAGGCTTGAACTACTTCAGTTGGTGTGTAATGAATCTAAAATATATGAAAGTCTAATGTTTATCAGTACATTACAGAAAATAATGAACTTTATCACAATATGCTAATTTTTTGAGAATGACCTGTACTTTCTATATAGTGCATTTGTATTGTGCAGCATTTGTCAGCATTTGTGTGCGGTTCTGCTAAGATACCGCAGCTATACAGAGGGACAAACGCTATTGGAACAACTATTTGCAATTGGTATGATATGCCAGTTGCCCCTCCAAATAACAGCTTGAAGCAGGGGTGTTATTTACCTATAATATACTTTCTATATAGTGCATTTGTATTGTGCAGCATTTGTGTGCGGTTCTGCTGAGATACCACAGCTATACATAGGGACAAACGCTATTGGAACAACTAATTGCAACTGGTGTGATATTGCAGTTGCCCCCCCCAAAAAACTGATTGAGGCAGGGGTGTGATATACCTATAATATAATTTCTATATAGTGCTTTTGTATTGTGCAGCATTTATGTGCGGTACTGCTGAGATATCGTAGCTATACAGAGGGACAAACGCTATTGGAACAAGTATTTGCAACTGATGTGATATAGCAGTTGCCCCCCAAAAAAACTGATTGAGGCAGGCGTGTCATATACCTATAATATACTTTCTATATAGTGCATTTGTGTGCAATTCTGCTGAGATACCGCAGCTATACAGAGGGACAAACGCTATTGGAACAACTAATTGCAACTGGTATGATATAGCAGTTTACCTCCCCAAAAAACTGATTGAGGCAGGGGTGTGATTTACCTATAATATACTTTCTATTTAGTGCATTTGCATTGTGCAGCCTTTGTGTGCAGTTCTGCTGAGATACCGCAGCTATACAGAGGGAAAATCGCTATTGGAACAACTAATTGCAACTGGTGTGATATAGCAGTTGCCCCCCCAAAAAACTGATTGAGACAGGAGTGTGATATACCTATGATATAATTTATATATAGTGCATTTGTATTGCTCAGTATTTGTGTGCGGTTCTGTTTAGATACCGCAGCTATACAGAGGGACAAATGCTATTGGAACATCTAATTGCAACTGGTGTGATATAGCAGAGAAACAGTTGCAAATACCAATCCTACAGCACATGCAAGAAGAGGGCATTTTGAAGATGTGTTGCTTCAGCAGCCAACCCATCGACAGTCACCCTCCGGATCCAGCCTCAGGGAACGCCTAGACTGACAGGTGTCCGACTACATTGGATTAACGGCAAATGTGGACGCTCTGAGAAGTGAGGAACCCCTTGACTACTGGGCGTGCAGGCTTGACCTGTGGCCAGAGCTGGCACAATTTGCCATGGAACTCTTGGCTTGCCCCTCATCGAGTGTCCTGTCGGAAAGGCCTTTCAGCTCAGCAGGGGGATCGTGACCAATAAGCGCACTCGCCTAGCTCACGACAGTGTGGACTACCTCACATTTCTAAAAATTAATGAGGCATGGATCTCGGAGGAATTCAACACCTGTGACAACCACGTTTAATTGAATTTCCTCATGCCAGCCCACACATATCTGCCACCACTCAGAACAAATATTGGTCCATGTCTTATGTAAATACAGCAGCATAAAAGGCCTTTTCTGTCTGGTGAATGTCTAATGTTAGGGACGTCGGAGGAATTCAACACCTGTGAAGACCACAGGGTTTTTTCAAGAGGGGGGATTTCATAAGCCATGTTTTAAATCCAATTTAATATTTTTAGTATTTTTAAACATATGCATTTGACATGTATTTGTACTGGCCTGCAGTAAAATTGATATCCAATAACGGTCTAATATACCTCCAGCCACATAATCACTTGATCTTTTATGTACTGTGAATGCATAATTTTTGGGACCTGTAATCTAACTGGCCAACAGTAAAATTGTTATACGGTGACCGCCTAATGTACCTCCAGCCACATTATCAATTGTTCTTTTCTGTACGGTGAATGAGTAATTTTTGGGGCCTGTAGTCCACTGGCCTGCAGTAAAATTGATATCCATTGACCATCTAATATACCTCCAGCCACATAATCACTTGATCTTTTCTTTACGGTGAATGTCTAATTGTTGGGGCCTCGGAGGAATTCAACACCTGTGATGACCACGTATTATCGAATTTCACCTATTATCATTTGGAGTTTATTCAAGAGGGGGGTTTTTGTTAGCCATGTTTATATCAAATTTTATACATATGTATTTGACATTTATTTGTATTGGCCTGCAGTAAAATTGATATCCAGTGACCGCCTAATATACCTCCAGCCACATAATCACTTGTTCTTTTCTGTACATTGAATGAATAATTTTTGGGGCCTGTACTCCACTGTCCTGAAGTAAAATTGTTCTCCAATTACCGTCTAATATACCTCCAGCCACATAATCACTTAATGTCCGGTGAATGCCTAATGTTTGGGGCCTGTACTCCCGTGGCCTAAAATAAATTTTTTTTAGGCTCCAGCAGACCACATTTTTGACAGTTTCCCTTTAAGGTGCATTAAAATGGCTTCTGATTAAAATACATATTTTTTGTGGGAATTTTTGCCATTGATCCCCCTCTGGTATGTCACTGTCCATATTGTGGGACGATTTGTGCACATCTTGTAAGTATTTGGTGGCTGCAATAATTAGCTGAAGTTTTTTCAGGTTCGCAAGCCATTAAAGTGAATGGGGATCGCTGCGAAATTGTGGTTCGAGAACATTTGATCACGTTCGCAAATCGTCCCGGCCGATGTTCGTCCATCACTACCAGTAACTCTGACTCATTTTTTTTCTCCCTAAGGTGCATAAAGCTGGCCAACCCACCCACACGATCAATTGTATCAGGAATGCATAGACTGAATGACCCCATTTGCAAATATGTGGAACACTTCCTACACCCACTGGTGGAGGAATTACCCTAATATTTGCAAGATACTACGGACATACTGAAGAAGGTGGAAGACATCCATTTGGAACCAGACAGGATCATCGCATGTGATGTGGATTCACTCTATACACCTATAAGACATCATGATGGTTTTAAGGCAGCAGAATTTTTTTTCTACATACTGTAGGAAGGTGCAAGGGTCCGTCATGGACGGAAGGTATGTGTCACTGAGATTCCTGGCCTCGGTGAGGTAAGAGCTGGTAATTTCATGTGTTAGCGGCAACTAGTGCTGGCTGACATGGTTTTGCTATTTAGTATGGCTGTAAAGCCGGTCCGGGCCGGCTCTTACTGGGAGCAGCCAAAGTGCAGGGTGGGTGGCTGCTTCCCATGTTCCATGCTGTGTCTTGGTTTGGACTATAAAACACAGGCAGCACTGTCAGGTGGTAGGAATTTACTTCTCACTGGGAGACTCAATTATTAGGGGAACAGATAGGGAAATCTGTCACAAAGACCATGATCGCCGAACAGTGTGCTGTCTTCCTGGCGCTAGAGTTCGACACATCGCGGATCGGGTTGACAGATTACTGGGAGGGGCTGAAGAAGATCCAGCAGTCATGGTCCATATCAGAACCAATGACAAAGTTAGGGGTAGGTGGAGAGTCCTTAAAAATGATTTCAGGGATTTAGGTCAAAAGCTGAGGGCAAGGACCTCAAAGGTAGTATTTTCCGAAATACTACCTGTACCACGGGCCACACAAGAGAGGCAGTGGGAGATTAGGGAAATTAACAAGTGGCTCAAGAACTGGTGTAGGAAGGAGGGGTTTGGGTTCCTGGAGAACTGGGCCGACTTCTCTATTGGCTACAGGCTCTATCATAGGGACGGGCTGCACCTCAATGGGGAAGGGGCAGCTGTGTTGGGGAAGAAGATGGCTAGAAGGTTGGAGGAGTGTTTAAACTAGGGACTGGGGGGAGGGTAATTATGTTATAGAATGGGAAGATAGTGCAGATAGAGACCGGGGGCAAGGTAGTGAGACTGGGGGAGGAACGGAAGGAAGGACTAGAACAGTTCAGAAAGAAAGGTGTAGAGTAAAAAAATATACATAAACCTCTCAAATGTATGTATACTAATGCCAGAAGCCTGACTAATAAAACTGGTGAACTGGAATTAGTGATGTGTGAGGAGGACTATGACATAGTGGGAATAACTGAGACATGGCTGGATGATAGCTATGACTGGGCAGTTAATGTACAGGGTTACAGCCTGTTTAGAAAGGATCGTCAAAACAGGAGAGGGGGAGGGGTCTGCCTTTATGTAAAGTCCTGTATAAAGCCCACACTCCGGGAAGATATAAGTGAGGGACATGAACATGTGGAGTCACTGTGGGTAGAGATACATGGCGCTAAAAACAATAATAAATTACTAATAGGAGTTTACTATAAACCACCTAATATACCAGAGTCCACAGAAAATCTACTACTAAACGAGATAGACGAGGCGGCAAATCATAATGAGGTGGTTATTATGGGGGACTTCAACTACCCAGATATAGACTGGGAAACTGAAACTTGTATATCTCATAAAGGAAACAGGTTCTTGGCAATAACCAAAGACAATTACCTCTCCCAACTGGGCCAGGACCCGACTAGAGGGACGGCCATACTGGACTTAGTATTAACCAATAGGCCTGACAGAACAACAGACGTGCAGGTTGGGGGACACCTGGGAAATAGTGACCACAAAGTAATAACCTTCCAATTATCATTCAAAAGAGCGTTTCTACAGGGAGGAACAAAATTACCAAACTTCAAAAAAGCTAAATTTAGCCAACTAAGAGAGGCCATAGGCCTAACTAAATGGAATAAAGTCCTCACAAATAAAAGTACAGCCACAAAATGGGATATCTTTAAAAGCATCCTAAAATCTCATTGTGAGAGGTACATACCGTATGGGAATAAAAGGTTAAGAAAAAACAAGAAACCAATGTGGATAAACAGAACTGTAAAGAAAGCAATAAATGACAAAAAGAAAGCATATAAAACACTAAAACAGGAAGGTAGCACGGAAGCACTGAAAAACTATAAGGAAAAAAATAGAAAATGTAAAAAACAAATAAAAGCGGCCAAACTAGAGACCGAGAGATTAATTGCCAAAGAGAGTAAAACTAACCCTAAAATGTTCTTCAATTATATAAATGTTAAAAAGTATAAATCTGAAGGTGTCGGCCCGTTAAAGAGTAATGAGGCGGGAGTCGCAGAGAGCGACGAGGAGAAAGCAAAGCTGTTAAATATTTTTTTCTCCAATGTATTCACTGAGGAAAATAAACTGTCAGATGACATGCCGAATGTTGAAATAAATTCCCCATTAAAAGTGTCCTGTCTGACCCAGGAAGAAGTGCAACAGCGACTTAAAAAGATTAAAATAGACAAATCGCCAGGACCTGATGGCATACACCCCCGTATCCTAAGGGAATTAAGTAATGTCATAGCCAGACCCTTATTTCTAATATTTGCAGATTCTATATTGACAGGGAATGTCCCACAGGATTGGCGCATGGCAAATGTGGTGCCAATATTCAAAAAGGGTCCAAAAACAGAGCCTGGAAACTATAGGCCGGTAAGTTTAACATCGGTTGTGGGTAAACTGTTTGAAGGTTTTCTGGGAGATGCTATGTTAGAGCATCTTAACGGAAATAGGCAAATAACGCCATATCAGCATGGCTTCGTGAGGGATCAGTCATTTCAAACAAATTTAATCAGTTTCTATGAGGAGGTAAGTTCTAGACTTGACAGCGGCGAATCAATGGATGTCGTGTATCTGGACTTCTCCAAAGCATTTGACACTGTACCACATAAAAGGTTAGTATATAAAATGAGAATGCTCGGACTGGGAGAAAACGTCTGTAAGTGGGTAAGTAACTGGCTCAATGATAGAAAACAGAGGGTGGTTATTAATGGTAAATACTCAGATTGGGTCACTGTCACTAGTGGAGTACCTCAGGGGTCAGTATTGGGCCCTATTCTCTTCAATATATTTATTAATGATCTTGTAGAAGGCTTGCATAGTAAAATATAAATTTTCGCAGATGACACTAAACTGTGTAAAGTAATTAACACTGATGAGGACAGTATACTACTACAGAGGGATCTGGATAGATTGGAGGTTTGGGCAGATAAGTGGCAGATGAGGTTTAACACTGACAAATGTAAAGTTATGCACATGGGAAGGAATAATGCAAGTCACCCGTACTTAAATGGTAAAACACTCGGTAACACTGACATGGAAAAAGATCTAGGAATTTTAATAAACAGCAAACTAAGCTGCAAAAAACTGTGTCAGGCAGCTGCTGCCAAGGCCAATAAGATAATGGGTTGCATCAAAAGGGGCATAGATGCCCGTGATGAGAACAAAGTCCTACCACTTTACAAATCATTAGTCAGACCACACATGGAGTACTGTGTACAGTTCTGGGCTCCAGTGAACAAAGCAGACATAGCAGAGCTGGAGAAGGTCCAGAGGAGGGCAACTAAAGTAATATCTGGAATGGGGCAACTACAGTACCCTGAAAGATTATCAAAATTAGGGTTATTCACTTTAGAAAAAAGACGACTGAGAGGAGATCTAATTAATATGTATAAATATATCAGGGGTCAGTACAGAGATCTATCCCATCATCTATTCATTCCCAGGACAGTGACTGTGACGAGGGGACATCCTCTGTGTCTGGAGGAAAGAAGGTTTGTACACAAACATAGAAGAGGATTCTTTATGGTAAGAGCAGTGAGACTATGGAACTCTCTGCCTGAGGAGGTGGTGATGGTGAGTACAATAAAGGAATTCAAGAGGGGCCTGGATGTATTTCTGGAGTGTAATAATATTACAGGCTATAGCTACTAGAGAGGGGTCGTTGATCCAGGGAGTTATTCTGATTGCCTGATTGGAGTCGGGAAGGAATTTTTATTCCCCTAAAGTGAGGAAAATTGGCTTCTACCTCACAGGGTTTTTTTGCCTTCCTCTGGATCAACTTGCAGGATGACAGGCCGAACTGGATGGACAAATGTCTTTTTTCGGCCTTATGTACTATGTTACTATGTTAGTGAAGTTCTGTCAGTCTCTGTGTTTGGACCTGGGAGTTTGGGCCTGGGTAAGGCTGGGTTCACACGGGCGTGTCCGGATTAGGTCCGGATGCGTCCCGGTGTATTGCGGCAAACCCGCGCGATTGGGTACGCAATTGCAGTCAGTTTTGACTGCGATTGCGTTCCGATGTTCAGTGTTTATCACGCGGGTGCAATGTGTTTTGCACTCGCGTGATAAAAAACCGACTGTGGTACCCAGACCCGAACTTCTTCACAGAAGTTCAGGTTTGGGTTAGTTGTAGTGTAGATTGTATTATTTTCCCTTATAACATGGTTATAAGGGAAAATAATAGCATTCTGAATACAGAATGCTTAGTACAAGGGCAATTGAGGGTTAAAAAAATAAAAAATAAATTAACTCACCTTGTCCTCTTCATCGCGCAGTTCCCGGTCTCTTCTGATGAGCTGTCGGCTAAAGGACCTTTGGTGACGTCAGATCACATGCTCCAATCACATGGTACATCACCGTGGTGATGTACCATGTGATTGGAGCATGTGATCTGACGTCACCAAAGGTCCTTTAGCCGACAGCTCATCAGAAGAGACCGGGAACTGCGCGATGAAGAGGACAAGGTGAGTTAATTTATTTTTTATTTTTTTAACCCTCAATTGCCCTTGTACTAAGCATTCTGTATTCAGAATGCTATTATTTTCCCTTATAACCATGTTATAAGAGAAAATAATACAGTGAATAGACTGTCACCTAGCAACCATGAGTGAAAATCGCACCGCATCCGCACTTGCTTGCGGATGCTTGCGATTTTCACTCAGCCCCATTCATTTCTATGGGGCCTGTCCTGCGTTACAAACGCAGAATATAGAGCATGCTGCGATTTTAAAGCATTGCAGAAGTGATGCGTGAAAAAAATCGCTCATGTGCACAGCCCCATAGAAATGAATGGTGCCGGATTCAGTGCGGGTGCAATACGTTCACCTACCGCATTGCACCCGCGCGGAAATCTCGCCCGTGTGAACTCAGCCTAAAGGCCTGCTACCTTGTTGGTGTGAGAGCAGGTGGTTTCTGCTATGTTCAAGGAAATCTGCATTGCTGCATGGTGTGAACAAACACCAGACTGAAGGTGACTGTTTTCATTGAAACTGAATTTGTGTTCTGCTTATGCTTATGTGTGAATAAACACAGAACTGTTTAAGGCTACATTTACACTGACGTTTTGGCTTTCCATTTGTGAGATCCGTTTAGGGCTTTCACAAGTAGTCCAAAACGGATCAGTTTTGTCCTAATGCATTCTAACTGGAAAAGGATCTGCTCAGAATGCATCAGTTTGCCTCCGTTCCGTCTGATGAAACTGAGCCAAACGGATCCGTTCTGTCACACAATGTAGGTCAATGGGGATGGATCCGTTTTCTATGACAAAATCTGGCACACTAGCAAACGGATCCGTCCTCCATTGACTTTCAATGAGTTTCAAGATGGATCCGACTTGGCTATGTTAAAGATAATACAAGCAGATCCATTCTCAACGGATGCAGACGGTTGTATTATCTGACCGGATCCGTCTGTGCAGATCCATGACGGATCATCCGCAAATGGATGGCCTGGTAGAAAAGTTTAATCAAACATAAAAAAAAAATATGTTAAAAAGAGCGGTGTCTAGGGATGGGAGGGACTGGGAACTTCTTCTGCCCTATCTCAAGTTCGCAGTGTGAGAAGTGCCCCAGGCCTCTACTGGGTTCTCGCCCTTCGAACTGCTATATGACAGACACCCTCGCGATCTGTTGGATGTCGCCAAAGAGGTGTGGGAACATCAACCCACACCGCACAAAAGTGTTGTCAATTACGTCACCCAGATGCAAGAACAGATGGAAACAGTGTTACCTCTGGTTAGGGAGCATATGGAGGCAGCACAGCGAGCCCAGAGTAGGGTCTATAATCAGCAGGTTCAGGTCTGGAACTTTAACCCGGGTGATCGGGTGTTTGTTCTGGTACCGACTATAGACAGTAAGTTCCTAGCTTGGTGGCAGGGGCCCTACGACGTATTTGAAAAAAGCGCTAGATTACAAGGTACACCAACCAGGGAGGCGAAAGCCGGAGCAGGTGTACCATGTGAATCTGCTCAAACCATGGAAAGATAGGGAAACCTGTACGGAAGACAGCCCACGACCAGGGTTTTTAGGCTTAGGGGTAGCGGTTTTGGCCCCTCTGTCTGTAGCAAGAGAAGCGGCTGCCCCAGTGAAAATTGCTGACAGCCTCTTCTCTAAAGAGGCTCAAGAAGCCAGGGAGTTCATTAGTCGGAACACGGATGTGTTCTCGGACCTCCCTGGAGACACGTCCATAATCCGGCATGACATTATCACTGAGCCTCAGGCAAAAGTCCGGTTAAAACCGTAACTGGTACCCGAGGCTCGGCGACAAGTCATCACAGAGGAAGTGCAGCTAATGCTCCAGCTAGGTATCATCGAGGAGTCAAAAAGTGAATTAGCCAGTCCGATAGTCTTAATACCCAAGCCAGAAGGGACATTGCGGTTCTGTAATGACTTCCGCAAACTGAATGAGGTGTCCAAGTTTGAAGCATATCCCATGCCCCGAGTAGATGAGCTTATTGAGAAGTTAGGCCAAGCCCGGTATTTTTCTGTATTGAACCTCCCCAAAGTGTACTAGCAGGTACCCTTGATGGAGGCTGCAAAGGAAAAAACGGCATTCATCACATCAGAGGGGCTGTAACAGTACAAGATATTACCCTTTGGTCTACATGGCGCTCCCTCCACGTTTCAAAGGCTAATGGACGTTGTACTATGCCCACATCGTCGGTATGCTTTGGCGTACCTGGTCGATATCGTTATCCATAGCACCGACTGGGAAAGTCACCTATCTAAAGTACAGGCTGTAGTGGACTCCCTTAGGAAGGCTGGCTTAACCACTAACCCCAAAAAGTGCGTGATAGGGTTAGAAGAGACCAAGTACCTGGGGTATGTAATTGGGCGCGGAATGATCAAACCTCAGGTGAACAAAATTGAGGCAATTAGGAATTTGCCCCTGATCTGCCATGACTTGGCAAGTAAGGATAAGTTCATCCGAGTCACCAGCCTCAGAAATCGCAGGTTAACAGCAGCTCAGATTAGAGACCAGGTCAATGCCACACAGAGTTCTAGCAGCAGACACATCTCTAGAACAACTGTTAAGAGGAGACTGTGTGAATCAGGCCTTCATGGTAGAATATCTGCTAGGAAACCACTGCTAAGGACAGGCAACAAGCAGAAGAGACTTGTTTGGGCTAAAGAACACAAGGAATGGACATTAGACCAGTGGAAATCTGTGCTTTGGTCTGATGAGTTCAAATTTGAGATCTTTGGTTCCAACCACCGTGTCTTTGTGCGACGCAGAAAAGGTGAACGGATGGAGTCTACATGCCTGGTTCCCACCGTGAAGCATGGAGGAGGAGGTGTGATGGTGTGGGGGTGCTTTGCTGGTGACCCAGTTGGGGATTTATTCAAAAAATAGTGTTAAAAAAATCTATAATGCAAACTTGAAGTCTCAGTATATGTGGCTATAAAATATCAAGTGTAAATTCCATTAATGTCCAGTAGGGGGAGCAGTGACATCAAAGTTCTAAATAGTCCAAGTTCGTTCACACTGTTTCATGAATGGGCATCCCAGTGATGAGCAATATAGTATCGCAAGAGATCAGCTACTGTATGTGTCAGAGAGCTTCCCTTTAGCTATAACGATCTTCTTTTGCTTATAAGTACCAGTAAGTGTCTCCATCTGATAGAGAGAGATCTTCACAATACATCCAATGTTTTCTGGTAAGTTAGAGTAATATATTTGATGTTCACAAAAGCCTGCATTTATAATAATTTCAAACTGTAGCACTGTCCTGTATGCGGTTAACACGGTAAAGACGTTAAAGAATGTCCACTGTATTAGCGATGTACTGCTCCAGAGACAAACCGCATGTTAGGCTGATCAGAGCATAGATTATTGTAAATAACAATGTTTCAATAACATTACCGGTCCAGATGTTCGCGGGAAGAAATGGTGAGCCGAGCTCTACCTGTTCGTATCGTGGCGTCCCCGCAGTGGGAGCTACGGCGAGAGGTACTCCTAGAACAAGAACGGAGACATATTATAGAGATTACCAGTTTTTTTTACTGTATACTGAAAATCCACGAAGAATAACATCTGCTCAATAGAGGTCCAGTTACAAGGAGTAATGTCTAATGAAGATTACACACAACTTTAAGAGAGAATTTCCTCGACACTCACTGAGCGACGCAAGGAAGTAGAAGCAGTCAAAAGGAAAAAATTCCTCAGAGACTCAGAGAACTACCAAAACAATCAGGTATATAACTGGCCAGACACTACTTTCCGGAATCCACGCCCGGGAAATCCAAATTCCCAAAGATCGATATCAAGCGAGGATCTCCCATGTCAGAATAGACCTATTGATCCATGCAGAAACCGAGGATCACGTAGAGGTCCAAGAACCGGCATGACTCCATCCAAGCACATTTCCTCCATGACCACTCGGTCTCAGGTTCATTCGGAGTTTTCAAAACATCACAATCCTTTGTTGCAAACATTTCCTCTGTCCCTTTAAGTCCAGCGGAGCTAGACCTTCTACAGAAAGGTTTGTCCTTCTGTCCCTCTTACTTTCCTAATACCTTCCAACTGGATTTAGATTTACAGTGGTTCTTTAGAAATGTTCACTTTAAAGCACATTTTTCCAGTCCAACAATACCAGTGAATGCAGTATCATCAAGTAAGCCGCTAATTTCCTCAAAGGATTTGGGCTTACGTACCAAAAGTACCTACATGCCACCTAAGAATCAGCTGGCAGTGGAAGCTTTCATCAATTTAGTTCAGATGGATATGGCCCAATTTGGGAAACAGATCAAACAAGGCAGAAACAAATATCAGAATAAGGGTACTTTCACACTAGCGTTTTTCTTTTCCGGCATAGAGTTCCGTTCTAGGGGCTTTATACCGGAAAACAACTGATCAGTTTTATCCCCATTAGAGTTAAGCGATCACGTAGATGTTTGGGTTCGGGGAGTTCGGCCGAACTTTAAAAAAAAGTTTGGGTTCGGGACCCGAACTTGATACGAACTTGAACCCGAACCCCATTGAAGTTATAACACGGTTAGAACGGAAAATAATAGTATTTTTCAGTCCCAGTCCCAGTTCGCTGGGGCTCCGATTGGTTACCATGGCAGCCAGGGTGCTACTGCAGTCCTGGCTGCCATGGTTACTTAGCACTTTTAGCAGCATTATACTTATGTGCGCTGCCTATGGCTGGCCAGGCGCTCCTCCTACTGGTAAGTGACAGGTCTGTGCTACAAGCAATGTGTCGCACAGACCTTTCACTTACCAGTAGGAGGAGCGCTGGCTGGCCACAGACAGCACATCTAAGTATAATACTTCTAAAAGTGCTAAGTAACCATGGCAGCCAGGACTGCAGTAGCGTCCTGGCTGCCATGGTAATCGATCGGAGCTCCAGCGATTAAACTGGGACGCCGATCGGAACTGCAGCTCCGCTGCCACCAATGATGTGGGGGAGGAGGGTTGTTAACCAATGATTTTAATTAGGGGGTGGGTGGGGGGGGGGGGGGCGGCACTAGCCACCAATGATTTTAATAGGGGATGGGGGGCCTCACTAGCCACCAATGATTTTAATAGGGGGTGGAGGGGGGGGCCGCACTGGCCACCAATGATTTTTTTTTTTCAAATCAGATTGTTTTTATTGAGAGATTTTAAAGCAATAAAGAGAACAAACATTCTGTTTGTACCCCATTTTCCTTAGAAGAGCAGGTGTCCGATAAACTCTGTGTAACAATAGCAGCTGGGACATTCTGTGTGTTTCGCCTACCGCTATATCAGTAAACCCTTCTAGCACTGTGTGCCACTGGTCTTCCGTCCAGTCGGTGATATCTTTGCTCCATTTATCATACAATCGGAGAGGCTGCTTTTTAAATTGCATTTCCATAAGACTGCTGTAATGTAGCAATATAACCCCAGAAGTGGATCCCCCAGAACCTGCCAGATCTATAATCGAATGCTTGGAGGTCGGTCCAATCCCTTCTACTTTTTCTTGGGAATTGATAGCATGCCGAAGCTGCAAATATAGGTAAATTTGGGAGTGTGGAAGCTGAAACTCATGTTGTAATTGGGCATATTCTTTCAGGGGGCCCCGATTGTATAGCTGATGCATATGAGCGAGTCCATATCGTACCCCAGATCTGAACATTAGACACTTTCTGCAATTCTGCATACATGAGATTGGGCCAAATTACAGTAAACATAGTGTAACCTTGTATCCCTGATACTTTCCTCACTTTCCACCAAACTTTATGAATTACTCGAAGTAACGGAATATCATTCCCTGCTTCGTTCAGCGATCCATCCTCTAATGCTAGATTTTTTCCCCCTACAAGAATTTGCGCGATTCTTCCCGTCTTATTAATTCCCTCGTCCATCCCCCAAATGTTCAAGTTGAGCAGCCAGATAATAAATCCACGGGTCTGGAGCCCCAAGTCCCCCATCTGTTTTGGGTCGCCAAAGTGTAGCCAATTTTATTCGTGTAACCCCTCTCTTCCAGATTAAATCCCTAAATATTGCATTAACCGTGACAAAGCAGGTTCGAGCAGGAACCCATATAGGTGCATTGTGCAGCAAGTATAGGAGTTGTGGCATTAGGATAGTTTTTAGAAGATTAACCCTTCCTATTACTGAGAGTGGTAATTTGGTTCAAAACTGTACCTTCTGTCAAAATATCTGTAGCAGTGGAGTTAAATTCAGTTTGTCATAGTCTTCAACATCAATGTTGACCTGAACACCTAGATATTTAAAAGACTTCACAAGTTGCAAGCCTTATGTTGAGCAATAATCTTTCCCGTTGTCAGCAGAGAGCAGCATCAACACAGATTTGGACCAATTAATGTTCAGACCTGACAGGCTACTAAATCCATTAATAATATTTATGGCTGCCGGAAGAGAGGAGCTCCATTCATCTAGGAATAGAAGCATATCATCGGCGTAAAGGGCCACTTTTTCGATTAACGCATTATATCTAAAACCTTGGACTTCCCTGTCTAGTCCCTCTATGCAGATGGAAAGATCGGGAGAGAACTCCATTTACCCTAATCTTAGCAGTTGGGGATTTATATAAGAGCTGGATCCACTGAATAAAGGTTGTCCCAAAGCCCATTCTCTTGAGTACAGCCCACAAGTATCTCCCATTCCACGCTATCGAACGCTTTGGCTGTGTCAAGAGACGCGACCTCCGCATTCAATCCGTGAAATCGGCCTGCCTGTATGTTTAAGAAAAGATGCCTAATATTAAACGCTGTCGACATATTAGGCATGAACCCTGCTTGATCAGAATGTATAAGCGTCGTAATCACAGTATTGAGTCTTTTCGCTAATACTTTCGCTGATAGTTTCACATCAACTTGGAGCATTGAGACAGGCCGATATGATTCTTCTAACAGGGGGTCTTTGCCATGTTTAGGAATAACGACTATGATCGCCTCATTCATACTGAGTGGTAATCCGTGCCGAAGTTGTGCCTCCTTAAGCACCTCCAACAACTGAGGAAGCAGGATAGGGGCGAATGCCTTGTAAACTTCGGCAGGCAATCCATCACTCCCAGGGGCCTTAGCGTTAGATAGATCACTCAAGGCTAATTCTAATTCTGTAATTGTTATGGGCCCATCTAAAACTGTCACCTGCTCAATACTCAGTTTAGGAAGCTGGATCCCATCTAGAAAATGTGTAATCTCTGAATCCCCTGCATGTGATTTTGGACTCGTAAAGGGATGAGTAAAATCCATGCATAATATCTAGAACTTTGTCTTGAGCTGTAGACACATCCCCCTTGACATCACGTAGAGCAGCGACATACGCAGAGGGCTGTTGCACTTTGAAGAGTAGTGCCAACAGTGTACCTCTCCTCTCCCCCTCTTCAAGAATGATTGTTTTTGGAAAAAGCGTTAGTTTTTTGCCCTAAGAAGAAGTTTTTCATTCAATTTGTGCTGTGGTGCCTTTACGAATTAGTACCTGTGTTCCGGTAAAGCTTTCTTGCAATTACCTTCACTGCCTCTCTGTCCCGGTAAAGCTTTCTTGCAATTACCTTCACTGCCTCTCTGTCCCGCTCTGTACACAGTTCTCGCGAGAGTTGGAGTACAGGTTCACCGATTCAGGTCACTCCTTGCCTTTTCTTTTTCAAATTGCTGAAAGATCATCTCCTTAAATAATCGTAGAGTTAAAGTCGCATGGCCATGCTTCAGTTATTTGTGGAATCTTTCAGAGCATCGGTATCCAGCACCAGACGCGTTTTGAGGTTTTGCTGACCTCTTCCTCAGTGGTTATACTCTATATGCTCAGAACCCACTATTTATACTCTACTAAGTGGTCAGTAAGTTCTGGAAAACAGATCCCAAGGAGAGCTAATTGGTCATAGGTAAATCCTGGAGTGATGGATTTCAAAAAAGGCAAATTCAATTTTATTGCGGTTTTATTTTAAGACATGCAATTTTTTTCAATGGATGCGTTTTTATCGTCAAAGCTGCTGAATCAAACTAATGATTCATTCTCATGTATCAGATGTTCAATTTTTATTTCAAATAAAAATGTTTAAAATACATAAAAAGACATACATTTGGGATACAGACTTGCAATTAGTTTAACCACCTCCCGACCGCCTAACGCGCCGATGTGTCCGGGAGGTGGTTGATTTGTTCCTCCTGGACGCATTGGCGCGTCATCGCGAGACGCGAGATTTCGTCACAGCCGGCCCGCGCATGCGCATCGCGGGCCGGCATTTCGTAGCAAAGTATTTCGTCAGCAACCTGCCGGCCACGATCATTGGCTGGCAGGTTGCTGATTTTTAAAAAAAACAATCAGCAGCCAGATAACCTATCATATTAGTAAATATGATGGGGTTATATGGCTGCTGTGCTCCTCTGCTCCTTCTTTTGGTCGGTTGGTTCCAGCAGAGGAGCAGAGGAGCACACATCACTGTGAGTACCCACTACACCACACTTAGCCCCCAGATCACCCCTATTAACCCTTTGATCACCCCTTTGATCGCCCCTGTCAATCACTAGTGAAAGGAAAAAAGTGATTAGTGCAAACTGCCACTTTTTTTTTTTCACTGGTATTGACCGTTAGGTTTTAGGTATAGTTTAGGCCCCTTGGTTAGGTAGTTTAGGGATCGGTTAGCGCCCAGCCCACCGCACCGCAGTCCGTTATTCGCTGATTAGCGTATTGCTAATCAGCATTTGTACTTTTATAGTATCTGGAAGTGATCAAAACTGATCACGGTCAGATCTATAATTGTATTAGTGTCACTTTAGTTCTCCCTCCACCCAAAACGCAGTGTTTGCCCGATCAGGCCTGATCGGTTGCCCACACCCGCCCCACCGCAATTTTTTGATTGCTGCACATTCACTTTACACGCACTGCGGCGATAAAAAAAAAATCAGTTTTGATATTTTTTATCAACCGCAGCGGCCTCCGGTACTTCGCTAGCCTCCCATTTGTAAGACAGGCTTGCTTTTTTTTTTCTTGGGTAGTCTCAGGGAATACCCCTAAATTTAGTTGCCCACATGTTAAACAGGGGGTATTCTTCTGAAGAGGCCTACAGGCTTCTGACCCAGTCGGATGAGGAGTGGGAACCCTCATCTGATGAATCTAGCGGATCAGAATACGAACCTGTAGAAAGCAGTGGCTCTCTGACCCAAAGTTCGGACAAGGAGGCTGAGGTCCCTGATAGCACCAGGCGTACCCGGCCCCGTGTCGCTATGTAAGAGGCAGCCCTGATCATCCAGCAACATTTCCAACACATATATATATAGCAGACTGTCATGTTTCCCTCCAGCCACCAGAGGCCACTGTGGCTGAGTAGGACAGTGAGAGGAGTTGTTTCCAGAGGACAAGGAGTTAAGTGTTTTTCCCGGGCTGAGCAGAGAGCCTGGGCTGAAGGTGTCTGAGTACACAGGAAGAAGGACGCTGTGCACTGAGAGGGAGATCCACAGGGAAGATTAGAGTGATTGCTCCCTGCCTGCTGACACAGTATCTGGGACATTAGAGTGTGTTTGCTCTCTGACTGAGCTGATGTGTCCTGGTGTAGAAGAGAGACTGCTGTAGTGTGAGGCACTTACCAGAGGAACTGTGAGTGAATTCCAGGCCCTGCCTGATTACACGTCCAGAGCTGCTGATTATCTCTAACCAGAGTTACAGAGACTACAAAGAGAAGCCAGAGCTGAGCCACGCTGAAGCAAGCAAGCAAGCAAGCAAGCAACCAGATCGGGACCCAGACTGTACCTGCCTGCATGTGCGGACACCGAACTGTGAGTGCACTGATGCTAACCTGAGCTAGGGCATAGTGGAATAGGATTTAGTTTAGTGCACCGTAGAGGTGCACCCCGGGTAGCGGGGACAGATAGGACTACCTAGAAGAGAGTAGCCTGCTATTGTCTGTACTTGTGTTTGTGATTCATTTGTGTTCTTTATGCAAATTTCCATTATCTTTATTGTGAATTCTCAAGCTGTTCATATTGTAAATCTGCTTCTCCGGCAGTTAGAGTTCTCTTTTAATAAAGCCGGTTTCTACTTCAGCCTCCTTGTCTGCTGCACTGTACTTGAGTCCTGCTCTACGGTCTCTTCCTCTGCTGACCGTTACAGCTAGACCGCAGGTTGCGCAGGATCCGCTTCAAGAGCAGCAGAGTGGGGCTGGTGCTGTCGGATTACGTGGTGAGGCATACACCAGCAGCCCAGCCCTTCCTGGACCTAGTACCAGCACTGCCGTAGAACATGGTGAAGTAGCGAGCACCAGAAGGGCAGTTGAAGCTGGTACGGTGGCACGTGCAGTAGTGACCCCGTCGCAGCCACCGCAAAGACGTGCCCGTAGAGCCCCTAGAATCCCAGAGGTGCTGGCAAACCCTGATTGGCAGTCCCCAACTTCAGCCGCACCTGTAGTTCCCCCTTTCACCGCCCAGTCTGGAGTTCGGGTTGAGACAGCTCAGATCGGTTCGGCCCTGGGATTTTTTGAGCTGTTCTTGACTGCGGAGCTCTTAGACTTAGATGTGGCAGAGACAAACTGGTATGCCACACAATTTATAACCGCTAACCCGGGAAGCTTTTATGCCCAGCCTTTCCGGTGGAAACCAGTCCAAGTTTCCGAAATTAAAACTTTTTTGGGCCTCCTCCTCAACATGGGTCTAACTAAAAAGCATGAATTGCGGTCATATTGGTCCACGAACCCAATTCATCACATGCCCATGTTCTCTGCTGCTATGTCCAGGACACGATTTGAGACCATCCTGCGTTTCCTGCACTTTAGTGATAACAGCACCTCTCGTCCCAGAGGCCACCCTGCTTTTGACCGGCTCCACAAAATTCGGCCCCTCATAGACCATTTCAACCTGAAATTTGCAGATATGTATACCCCAGAGCAAAACATCTGCGTAGACGAGTCCCTTATACATTTTACCGGGCGCCTTGGCTTCAAACAATACATCCCAAGCAAGCGCGCCCGGTATGGGGTCAAATTGTATAAGCTCTGTGAAAGGGCCACAGGCTATACACACAAATTTCGTGTCTATGAGGGAAAAGATCAGACCCTGGAGCCGGTCGGTTGCCCTGACTACCTGGGGAGCAGTGGGAAGATAGTCTGGGACTTGGTGTCACCCTTATTCGGCAAGGGGTACCATCTTTATGTGGACAATTTTTACACAAGTGTGGCCCTCTTTAGGCATTTGTTTCTAGAACGGATTGGCGCCTGTGGTACCGCGCGAACTAGTCGCGCGGGCTTCCCCCAACGGCTCGTTACCACCCGTCTTGCAAGGGGGCAGAGGGCCGCACTGTGTAACGAAGAACTGCTCGCTGTGAAATGGAGAGACAACCGTGACGTTTACATGCTCTCCTTCATTCACGCAGACACGACAATCCAAATTGAGCGAGCAACCCGTGTCATTGAAAAGCCCCTCTCAGTCCACGACTATAACCTTCACATGGGAGGGGTGGACTTCAATGACCAGATGTTGTCTTCGTATTTAGTTTCCCGCAGAACCAGACGCTGGTATAAGAAGGTGTCTGTATATTTAATTCAATTGGCTCTGTATAATAGTTTTGTTCTCTACAGTAAGGCTGGGAGAACTGGATCTTTCCTCAAATTTCAGGAAGAGATCATCAAGAACCTCCTGTACCCAGGAGGTTCCGTGGCCCCATCCACCAGTGTAGTTAGCCGTCTACACGAGCGACATTTCCCCAATGTCGTTGCTGGTACCTCAACCCACCCGTCACCCCGAAAAAGATGTTGTGTCTGTAGCAGGAGTGGAATAAGGCGTGACACCCGCTATTTCTGTCCTGACTGTCCTGACCACCCTGCCCTATGCTTAGGGGAGTGTTTCCGGAAGTACCACACACAGGTACACCTAGCATAGGGATCATCTCACCAGGACAGGCACACAGGGCTATTAGGGCCTATTCACTCACTGCTGCTGCAAACGTCTCCTTTCACCTGGGACAAAGTGCATAACGCACTTCGCCACATCTTTGGGCGATTTGCGCTTTGTACATTGACCCATGGGGAAGGAGAGGTTTTTTCTATAAAGGTAAAAAAAAAAAAAAAACAGTAAGCAAACACGTTAATGTTTAGTTCAAAAAGTTAAAGTTTACATGTTCTGTTCCAAAGTTAATAAAATTATTGCGTTGTGGCCTGTTTTTTTCTTTTTTTTTTTTTCTTTTTTTACCTTCCAGGTGGACCAACCGATCGACTAGCTGCAGCACCGATGTGCATTCTGACAGAAGCATTGCACTGCTGTCAGATTACACGCAAGTCGGTGTATGCGGCGCTGCAAGACGAGATTTCTACTCTGCAGTAACAGATACGTTTGCCGAAGCATACGAGCTGAGGAGGAGGCGGTGTTCCTATGCTTTGTCAAACACTTTGTATATATATATAAAAAAAAAAAAATCCCGGCAATGATTTATTCATCCACATCGATTGATGTGAATGGAGAAATCTGGTTTGCCAGGGCATACGAGCTAAGTGGGTATGGATGTTGGGCGGAGCTCCTATGTCCTGGCAGACGCCTTTCCCCTCCTTTTTTTTTTTTGGCAGAGATTTTTTCATCCACATTGATCGATGCGAATTAAGAAATCTGTGCCGTTCATTTTTTTCTTTCAGCCCAGAGGCTGAACGGAAAAAAAAATCTCATTACCTGTATGCTCAATATAAGGAGAATAGCAGAAACTCCTAATGCTGGCCATACATGTAATGATTGCGGAGACCCTCAAATGCCAGGGCAGTACAAACACCCCACAACTGACTCCATTTTGGAAAGAAGACACCCCAAGGTATTTGCTGAGGGGCATATTGAGTCCATGAAAGATTTAAATTTTTGTCCTAAGTTAGCGGAAAGTGAGACTTTGTGAGAAAAAACAAAAAAAAAATCAATTTCCGCTAACTTATGCAAAAAAAAAAAAATTCTATGAACTTGCCAGGCCCCTCATTGGATACCTTGGGGTGTCTTCTTTCCAAAGTGGGGTCACATGTGGGGTATTTATACTGCCCTGGCTTTTTAGGGGCCCTAAAGCGTGAGAAGAAGTCTGGGATCCAAATGTCTAAAAATGCCCTCCTAAAAGGAA
Source organism: Bufo gargarizans (assembly GCF_014858855.1). NCBI lineage: Eukaryota > Metazoa > Chordata > Amphibia > Anura > Bufonidae > Bufo > Bufo gargarizans. The sequence goes on along the minus strand of NC_058082.1, from coordinate 305,341,528 downwards.
TTTGGGCACCTTTGCGCATCTAGGCTGCAAAAAAGTGTCACACATCTGGTATCGCCGTACTCAGGTGAAGTTGGGGAATGTGTTTTGGGGTGTCATTTTACATATACCCATGCTGGGTGAGATAAACATCTCGGTCAAATGCCAACTTTGTATAAAAAGATTGGAAAAGTTGTCTTTTGCCAGGATATTTCTCTCACCCAGCATGGGTATATGTAAAATGACACCCCAAAACACATTCCCCAACTTCTCCTGAGTACGGCGATACCAGATGTGTGACACTTTTTTGCAGCCAAGGTGGGCAAAGGGGCACTTATTCCAAAGTGCACCTTTCGGATTTCACCGGTCATTTTTTACAGATTTTGATTGCAAAGTACTTCTCACACATATGGGCCCCTAAATTGCCAGGGCAGTATAACTACGCCACAAATGACCCCATTTTGGAAAGAAGACACCCCAAGGTATTCTGTGAGGGGCATGGTGAGTTCCTAGAATTTTTTATTTTTTGTCGCAAGTTAGTGGAATATGAGACTTTGTAAGAAAAAAATAAAAAATAAAAAAATCATCATCATTTTCCGCTAACTTGTGACAAAAAATAAAAAGTTCTATGAACTCACTATGCCCATCAGCAAATACCTTAGGGTGTCTACTTTCCGAAATGGGGTAATTTGTGGGGTTTTTCTACTGTTTGGGCATTGTAGAACCTCAGGAATCATGACAGGTGCTCAGAAAATCAGAGCTGTTTCAAAAAGCGGAAATTCACATTTTTGTACCATAGTGTGTAAACGCTATAACTTTTACCCAAACCATTTCTTTTTTTGCCCAAACATTTTTTTTTTATCAAAGACATGTAGAACAATAAATTTGGCGAAAAATGTATATATGGATGTGGTTTTTTTTGCAAAATTTTACAGCTGAAAGTGAAAAATGTCATTGTTTAGCAAAAAAATCGTTACATTTTGATTAATAACAAAAAAAGTAAAAATGTCAGCAGCAATAAAATACCACCAAATGAAAGCTCTATTAGTGAGAAGAAAAGGAGGTAAAATTCATTTGGGTGGTAAGTTGCATGACCGAGCGATAAACGGTGAAAGGAGTGTAGTGCCGAAGTGTAAAAAGTGCTCTGGTCATGAAGGGGGTTTCAGCTAGCGGGGCTGAAGTGGTTAATAAACAATTAGTGACCAGTCGATACCCGGTATCCTGCAGGTGTTGTGGGATGGAGGCCTGCCTCCGAAGGGACCGCAGTGTCATCTTAATATCCACAGTGCGGTCTTCCATCAAAAGCAGGCGTCCACCCCTACCTCACAGGAAACCGAAGCTCTCTAGCTCAGCATTGAGACCTGCTGGAAGCAAACTACCAAACTCATAGATTCAATCCTAGACATTCAATGAATATGATCACCACCCCCCCCCCCCTCCAGTGTCAATCCACATTCTCCAGTGCCTCAAATATCAGTTTAGTAGGGTCTTTATTCTGAAATTCCCTAAAATGTCTTGACAAAGAATGTTTGTCGAACACATTTTTGATCTTAGTCATACTTTCTGATATCCTTGTTTTTAATGGCCGTTTTGTTCGTCCGATATATTGTTTCTGACATGGGCACTGGATATTGTAGATGACACTGGAGGAGTTACAGGATAGACTATCCCTAATTTTTCAAGAGAACTGATTTTGTGTGGATGTTACTTCTAGTGTTCTTTTAGGGAATACTGTGTGCTTACACGCAGTGCATCTCCCACACCTAAAGAAACCATATATACTTGTCCAATTTTGAAACATGGACGTTTTCTTAACTTTTTGTTGCTTGACGGAGGGCGCTATTTTAAGGCCAAGGTTAGGCACCTTCGTAAAAGATATCAAAGGCACCTTTGGTACCAAATGGCCTATTATTTTGTCGTCCAGTATATAATGCCAATGTTGTTTTAAAATATACTGGACTTTCTTATAATGTGCATTGAATGGTAGAATAACTTCTTTTGATGTATTTATATTCTCATTTTTGTTATCAGAGAAAAAGGTTTCTCACTCTAGCTTCTTAACCCGATCCAATGCACAATTAACTATTTCTTCAGGGTATTCTTTGTTAATAAATTGGTCTTTCATTTTCATCGCCTATTCTTCAAATTTGCTCTCATCTGTGCAGTTTCTTTTAATCCGACGGAACTGTCCCACCGGAATATTCAGCAGATGACAACTAGAAAAAAGTATGAAACTGTTTTTGGACGTTGGTTTCTGAAAGGTGCTGCATATATATTTTCTGTCCTGTCTAACAATTTGCAAATCTAAAAATTCTGTATTCATCTTGTTCACATTTGATGTGGAGGTCAAATTTCTTGTGTTGATATTTATTTCTTTAAAAAAATCCCTTAAAGTGTCTTCTGTGCCTTTCCAGATGAATATTACATAATCTATGTATCGACTGTTCACCAAATGTTTATTAAACTAATTACAAGTCTATAGCCCAAATGTATGTCTTTTTATGTATTTAAAAAAAAAAAATTTAAATTGTATATTATGGATATTGGAAGAATGAAATAATTTTGAACTTTTTTGGTGCACCAGAACGAATGATATGTCCAATTTAGCGGCCTAGGAGACAAAAACGCACCTGCTGAAAAAAAACGCATCGAAAATTTTACATCTGATACATGAGAATGAATCATTAGTTTAATTCAGCAGCTTTGACAATAAAAACGCATCTGTTGAAAAAAATTGCATGTCTTTAAAAAAAAAGCATTAAAACCGAATTCGATTTTTTTTTAAATCCATCACTCCAGGATTTACCTATGACCGATTGGCTCTCCTTGGGATCTGTTTTCCAGAACTTACTGACCACTTAGTAGAGTATAAATAGTGGGTTCTGAGCATATAGAGTATAACCACTGAGGAAGAGGTCAGCAAAACCTCAAAACGCGTCTGGTGCTGGATACCGATGCTCTAAAAGATTCCACAAATAACTGAAGCATGGCCATGCGACTTTAACTCTACGATTATTTAAGGACATGATCTTTCAGCAATTTGAAAAAGAAAAGGCAAGGAGTGACCTGAATCGGTGAACCTGTACTCCAACTCTCGCGAGAACTGTGTACAGAACGGGACAGAGAGGCAGTGAAGGTAATTGCAAGAAAGCTTTACCGGGACACAGGTACTAATTCGTAAAGGCACCACAGCACAAATTGAATGATAAACTTCTTCTTAGGGCAAAAAACTAACGCTTTTTCCAAAAACAATCATTCTTGAAGAGGGGGAGACGAGAGGTACACTGTTGGCACTACTCTTCAAAGTGCAACAGCCCTCTGCGTATGTCGCTGCTCTACGTGATGTTGAGGGGGATGTGTCTACAGCTCAAGACAAAGTTCTAGATATTATGCATGGGTTTTACTCATCCCTTTACGAGTCCAAAATCACTGCAGGGGATTCAGAGATTACACATTTTCTAGATGGGATCCAGCTTCCTAAACTGAGTATTGAGCAGTTTTAGACGATCTTTCAGCAATTTGGAAAAGCAAAGGCAAGGAGTGACCTGAATCGGTGAACCTGTACTCCAACTCTCGCGAGAACTGTGTACAGAGCGGGACAGAGAGGCAGTGAAGGTAATTGCAAGAAAGCTTTACCGGGACAGAGAGGCAGTGAAGGTAATTGCAAGAAAGCTTTACCGGAACACAGGTACTAATTCGCCCCGAGAACATACACCTGAGCGCACACCAGCCAGTGTGAAGACCACATATCATTAGGTGGGGTGAGTGCTCAGTGAGCAACAGTTTATCCGCATAACATTAATATAGTGCGGTAACAAAATCGTTTGACCTTTTGGATGCAACGTTATATCAAAACGTAAAGGTTGCCAGCAACATAGGTAACAATCCACCCGTAAAATATGCACCTGAGCGCACACCAGCCAGTGTGAAGATCTCTTACCAACAGGTGAGCTAGGTGCTCAGGAAGCAACCATTTATTTGCACAATATCAATACAGTGCAATATTATCGCCACTTGTGACTTTTTTGGATGTAATGCTACAAAGCGTACAGGTTGCCAGCAATATAGCATCGACATCAGATGTATTAATAAGGACATTAACTGGTTCATTTGTTGCGATGGGAATCCCTTTTTTTGCACCTTATTCCCAGCAAGTTTTATATTGTGTTTTAGTATTTTATACATTTTAGTGTTGCATTTTATTATTATTATATAGCATTATACCCTATATTAAACATTGTGCCTGCTCCATGGTGGTTTGAGTGCTTACCTAATATACAAATAATTTGTCCAGTGTATATGTATTGAATAGGGTGATTCAATCTCAGGTTCAAGCACCTATTCATAGTTATAGCGGGGTGAGCCACCCTATCAATTCTCTATGAATCAGTATACTTACTCCCCTTGCATATGAGGAGTAAGTAGCATGATAACATTGACTCGCCTATCTAGGGGTAAGCAAATGGGATTGTTCTGTAAGGAGGTGCGTCTCTTGTAGGCAGCAGACTGTGGGGTAATAAACTTTAACACTCTCCATTACAGCCTTCCTTTTAATAGCATATCTACGGATCTGGGACCACATTTCCCCAACTTCCTCCCTCCCTTCCCTAACCTGAAGAACACCCTCCCCATTATCCAAATACCACTAGAAGTCCCTCTTCCTGACAGATCCCACCAATACACCTTAGTATTAAGGTCTTTGGGAAGTTAGACTATCAGCAGAGCGAGCTCCCTAACCCATACTATCTGACGGATTTGAACGCTTCCGTATTTCGCCAAATTCAAATACAAACTGTTAACCAGTAGAAATATACAAAATGGATAACATCCTGCACTAACCTCAGTTATAAGTAATATAAACAATACTAGCTACGTGTATCAGCCCTATGCATTACACAGGTATCTTAGCTCCTGACAGAAACACAGAACGGGCAGGAGGTTACGGTAATTATATCCAGCTATAACCATTAATGCCTTGCCACATAAATTGCATTCACCATCCAGAGTAAACAATGTCACTTTGCTAAGTAGACCTCTTATTCGCCCTGCTTCTTTTCTGCACGAAGCTGTCTTTCTTGTCGGTCCAGCCATTTGGATGCCTCCTTCGGGTCTTCAAAGAAGCTTGTGGATCCAAGAGCCGCTATTCTGAGCTTGGCCGGATATAGCATAGAGTATGATGCTCCAAGTTCCCTCAGACGCCGTTTTACATCCAGGAACCTAGCTCGCCTCTTCTGGACCTCCATGGAGAAATCAGGGAAAAACGACACCCTGTGTCTGTCAATAGAAAGGTCTGGCAGTTCTCTTGCCTTGCGCAGAATAGAATCTCGATCCCTATAGTCTAACACTTTCTTAAGGACCGGTCTTGGTGGCGCTCCTGGTGGAAAATAGTGTTGATCACTAGGGATGAGCGAACTCGAACTGTATAGTTCGGGTTCGTACCGAATTTTGGGGTGTCCGTGACACGGACCCGAACCTGGACATTTTCGTAAAAGTCCGGGTTCGGGTTCGGTGTTCGTCGCTTTCTTGGCGCTTTTGTGACGCTTTCTTGGCGCTTTTTGAAAGGCTGCAAAGCAGCCAATCAACAAGCGTCATACTACTTGCCCCAAGAGGCCGTCACAGCCATGCCTACTATTGGAATGGCTGTGATTGGCCAGAGCACCATGTGACCCAGCCTCTATTTAAGCTGGAGTCACATAGCGCCGCCCGTCACTCTGCTCTGATTAGCGTAGGGAGAGGTTGCGGCTGCGACAGTAGGGCGAGATTAGGCTGATTAACTCCTCCAAAGCACTTGATTAATTGATCGATCTGCAGCTGTGGATCATTGAGCTGCTGATAGTCAATTGCTCACTGTTTTTAGGCTGCCCAGACCGTTTGTCAGTCACTTTTTTCTGGGGTGATCGGCGGCCATTTTGTGTCTTGTGCGGTGCTGCGACCAAGTGCATCCAAGCTGCGACCAAGTGCATTTAACCCTCAATGGTGTGGTTGTTTTTTGGCTAAAGCCTACATCAGGGTGAAGCTGTCACACCAAGTGCATTTAACCAGCAATAGTCTGTTTATTTTTTGGCCATATACTACATCAGGGGCAAGCTGCGCCTGTCACCAAGTGCATTTAACCCTCAATGGTGTGGTTGTTTTTTGGCTAAAGCCTACATCAGGGTGAAGCTGTCACACCAAGTGCATTTAACCAGCAATAGTCTGTTTATTTTTTGGCCATATACTACATCAGGGGCAAGCTGCGCCTGTCACCAAGTGCATTTAACCCTCAGTAGTGTGGTTGGTCAAGCTATCACACCAAGTGCATTTAACCAGCAATAGTCTGTTCATTTTTTGGCCATATACTAAATCAGGGGCAAGCTGCGCCCGTCACCAAGTGCATTTAACCAGCAATAGTCTGTTCATTTTTTGGCCATATACTACATCAGGGGCAAGCTGCGCCCGTCACCAAGTGCATTTAACCCTCAGTAGTGTGGTTGGTCAAGCTGTCACACCAAGTGCATTTAACCAGCAATAGTGTGGTTATTTTTTGGCCATATCCCAGTCTAATTCTGTCACTAAATCCATACCGGTCACCCAGCGCCTAAATACTAGGCCTCAAATTTATATCCCGCTAAATCTGTCGTTACCGCTGTACTGTTGTGGCTGGGCAAGTTATTTAGTGTCCGTCAAAGCACATTTTTTGTTCAGGGTTGAAATACAATTCTCAATTTAGCAATTTCATAATTTAGTGGTTTCTGCTATATCAGAGCTATTTGAAATCTATCCCTAAAAGGGTATATAATATTCAAGGTGCACATAGCGTCATTCAGAATAACTTCACACACACGCTACTGTGCATTTCCAAGTCTAATTCTGTCAGTAAATCCATACCGGTCACCCAGCGCCTAAATACTAGGCCTCAAATTTATATCCCGCTAAATCTCTCGTTACCGCTGTCCTGTTGTGGATGGGAAAGTTATTTAGTGTCCGTCAAAGCACATTTTTTGTTCTGGATTGAAATACAATTCCCAATTTAGCAATTTCATAATTTAGTGGTTCCTGCTATATCAGAGCTATTTGAAATCTATCCCTAAAAGGGTATATAATATTCAAGGTGCACATAGGGTCATTCAGAATAACTTCACACACACGCTACTGTGCATTTCCAAGTCTAATTCTGTCACTAAATCCATACCGGTCACCCAGCGCCTAAATACTAGGCCTCAAATTTATATCCCGCTGAATTTGAATACAATACATTGGGCCAAATAATATTTTTGTTGTTGTGGTGAACCATAACAATGAGGAAAACATCTAGTAAGGGACGCGGACGTGGACATGGTCGTGGTGGTGTTAGTGGACCCTCTGGTGCTGGGAGAGGACGTGGCCGTTCTGCCACATCCACACGTCCTAGTGTACCAACTACCTCTGGTCCCAGTAGCCACCAGAATTTACAGCGATATATGGTGGGGCCCAATGCCGTTCTAAGGATGGTAAGGCCTGAGCAGGTACAGGCATTAGTCAATTGGGTGGCCGACAGTGGATCCAGCACGTTCACATTATCTCCCACCCAGTCTTCTGCAGAAAGCGCACAGATGGCGCCTGAAAACCAACCCCATCAGTCTGTCACATCACCCCCATGCATACCAGGGAAACTGTCTCAGCCTCAAGTTATGCAGCAGTCTCTTATGCTGTTTGAAGACTCCGCTGGCAGGGTTTCCCAAGGGCATCCACCTAGCCTTTCCCCAGCGGTGGAAGACATAGACTGCACTGACGCACAACCACTTATGTTTCCTGATGATGAGGACATGGGAATACCACCTCAGCATGTCTCTGATGATGACGAAACACAGGTGCCAACTGCTACGTCATTCTGCAGAAGACGATGCAGGGGACGATGAGGTCCTAGACCCCACATGGAATGAAGGTCGTGCCACTGACTTTCACAGTTCGGAGGAAGAGGCAGTGGTGAGACCGAGCCAACAGCGTAGCAAAAGAGGGAGCAGTGGGCAAAAGCAGAACACCCGCCGCCAAGAGACTCCGCCTGCTACTGACCGCCGCCATCTGGGACCGAGCACCCCAAAGGCAGCTTCAAGGAGTTCCCTGGCATGGCACTTCTTCAAACAATGTGCTGACGACAAGACCCGAGTGGTTTGCACGCTGTGCCATCAGAGCCTGAAGCGAGGCATTAACGTTCTGAACCTGAGCACAACCTGCATGACCAGGCACCTGCATGCAAAGCATGAACTGCAGTGGAGTAAACACCTTAAAAACAAGGAAGTCACTCAGGCTCCCCCTGCTACCTCTTCTGCTGCTGCCGCCTCGGCCTCTTCCTCTGCCTCTGGAGGAACGTTGGCACCTGCCGCCCAGCAAACAGGGGATGTACCACCAACACCACCACCGCCTCCGTCACCAAGCGTCTCAACCATGTCACACGGCAGCGTTCAGCTCTCCATCTCACAAACATTTGGGAGAAAGCGTAAATTCCCACCTAGCCACCCTCGATCCCTGGCCCTGAATGCCAGCATTTCTAAACTACTGGCCTATGAAATGCTGTCATTTAGGCTGGTGGACACAGACAGCTTCAAACAGCTCATGTCGCTTGCTGTCCCACAGTATGTTGTTCCCAGCCGCCACTACTTCTCCAAGAGAGCCGTGCCTTCCCTGCACAACCAAGTATCCGATAAAATCAAGTGTGCACTGCGCAACGCCATCTGTAGCAAGGTCCACCTAACCACAGATACGTGGACCAGTAAGCACGACCAGGGACGCTATATCTCCCTAACTGCACACTGGGTAAATGTAGTGGCAGCTGGGCCCCAGGCGGAGAGCTGTTTAGCGCACGTCCTTCCGCCGCCAAGGATCGCAGGGCAACATTCTTTGCCTCCTGTTGCCACCTCCTCCTTCTCGGCTTCCTCCTCCTCTTCTTCCACCTGCTCATCCAGTCAGCCACACACCTTCACCACCAACTTCAGCACAGCCCGGGGTAAACGTCAGCAGGCCATTCTGAAACTCATATGTTTGGGGGACAGGCCCCACACCGCACAGGAGTTGTGGCGGGGTAGAGAACAACAGACCGACGAGTGGTTGCTGCCGGTGAGCCTCAAGCCCGGCCTGGTGGTGTGTGATAATGGGCGAAATCTCGTTGCAGCTCTGGGACTAGCCAATTTGACGCACATCCCTTGCTTGGCGCATGTGCTGAATTTGGTGGTGCAGAAGTTCATTCACAACTACCCCGACATGTCAGAGCTGCTGCATAAAGTGCGGGCCGTCTGTTCGCGCTTCCGGCGTTCACATCCTGCCCCTGCTCGCCTGTCTGTGCTACAGCGTAACTTCGGCCTTCCCGCTCACCGCCTCATATGCGACGTGCCCACCAGGTGGAACTCCACCTTGCACATGCTGGACAGACTGTGCGAGCAGCAGCAGGCCATAGTGGAGTTTCAGCTGCAGCATGCACGGGTCAGTCGCACTACAGAACAGCACCACTTCACCACCAATGACTGGGCCTCCATGCGAGACCTGTGTGCCCTGTTGCGCTGTTTCGAGTACTCCACCAACATGGCCAGTGGCGATGACGCCGTTATCAGCGTTACAATACCACTTCTATGTCTCCTTGAGAAAACACTTAGGGCGATGATGGAAGAGGAGGTGGCCCAGGAGGAGGAGGAGGAGGAGGAGGAGGAGGAGGAGGAAGAGGGGTCATTTTTAGCACTTTCAGGCCAGTCTCTTCGAAGTGACTCAGAGGGAGGTTTTTGGCAACAGCAGAGGCCAGGTACAAATGTGGCCAGACAGGGCCCACTACTGGAGGACGAGGAGGACGAGGATGAGGAGGAGGTGGAGGAGGATGAGGATGAAGCATGGTCACAGCGGGGTGGCACCCAACGCAGCTCGGGCCCATCACTGGTGCGTGGCTGGGGGGAAAGGCAGGACAATGACGATACGCCTCCCACAGAGGACAGCTTGTCCTTACCCCTGGGCAGCCTGGCACACATGAGCGACTACATGCTGCAGTGCCTGCGCAACGACAGCAGAGTTGCCCACATTTTAACCTGTGCGGACTACTGGGTTGCCACCCTGCTGGATCCACGCTACAAAGACAATGTGCCCACCTTACTTCCTGCACTGGAGCGTGATAGGAAGATGCGCGAGTACAAGCACACGTTGGTAGACGCGCTACTGAGAGCATTCCCAAATGTCACAGGGGAACAAGTGGAAGCCCAAGGCCAAGGCAGAGGAGGAGCAAGAGGTCGCCAAGGCAGCTGTGTCACGGCCAGCTCCTCTGAGGGCAGGGTTAGCATGGCAGAGATGTGGAAAACTTTTGTCAACACGCCACAGCTAACTGCACCACCACCTGATACGCAACGTGTTAGCAGGAGGCAACATTTCACTAACATGGTGGAACAGTACGTGTGCACACCCCTCCACGTACTGACTGATGGTTCGGCCCCATTCAACTTCTGGGTCTCTAAATTGTCCACGTGGCCAGAGCTAGCCTTTTATGCCTTGGAGGTGCTGGCCTGCCCGGCGGCCAGCGTTTTGTCTGAACATGTATTCAGCACGGCAGGGGGCGTCATTACAGACAAACGCAGCCGCCTGTCTACAGCCAATGTGGACAAGCTGACGTTCATAAAAATGAACCAGGCATGGATCCCACAGGACCTGTCCGTCCCTTGTCCAGATTAAACATTAACTACCTCCCCTTAACTATATATTATTGGACTCCAGGGCACTTCCTCATTCAATCCTATTTTTATTTTCATTTTACCATTATATTGCGAGGCTACCTAAAGTTGAATGAACCTCTCCTCTGTCTGGGTGCCGGGGCCTAAATATATGCCAATGGACTGTTGCAGTGGTGGCTGACGTGAAGCCTCATTCTCTGCTATGACATGCAGACTAATTCTCTGCTGACATGAAGCCAGATTGTCTGTTACGGGACCTCTCTCCTCTGCCTGGGTGCTGGGCCTAAATTTATGAAAATGGACTCTTACAGTGGTGGGTGACGTGAAGCCTGATTCTCTGCTATGACATGAAGACTGATTCTCTGCTGACATGAAGTCAGATTCTCTATTACGGGACCTCTCTCCTCTGCCTGGGTGCTGGGCCTAAATATATGCCAATGGACTGTTGCAGTGGTGGCTGACGTGAAGCCTCATTCTCTGCTATGACATGCAGACTAATTCTCTGCTGACGTGAAGCCAGATTGTCTGTTACGGGACCTCTCTCCTCTGCCTGGGTGCTGGGCCTAAATTTATGAAAATGGACTCTTACAGTGGTGGGTGACGTGAAGCCTGATTCTCTGCTATGACATGAAGACTGATTCTCTGCTGACATGAAGCCAGATTGTCTGTTACGGGACCTCTCTCCTCTGCCTGGGTGCTGGGCCTAAATTTATGAAAATGGACTGTTGCAGTGGTGGCTGACGTGAAGCCTGATTCTCTGCTATGACATGCAGACTAATTCTCTGCTGACATGAAGACAGATTCTCTGTTACGGGACCTCTCTCCTCTGCCTGGGTGCTGGGCCTAAATATCTGACAATGGACTGTTGCAGTGGTGGCTGACGTGAAGCCTGATTTTCTGCTATGACATGAAGCCTGATTCTCTGCTGACATGAAGCCAGATTCTCTGTTACGGGACCTCTCTCCTCTGCCTGGGTGCTGGGCCTAAATATATGCCAATTGACTGTTGCAGTGGTGGCTGACGTGAAGCCTCATTCTCTGCTATGACATGCAGACTAATTCTCTGCTGACATGAAGCCAGATTGTCTGTTACGGGACCTCTCTCCTCTGCCTGGGTGCTGGGCCTAAATATATGCCAATGGACTGTTGCAGTGGTGGCTGACGTGAAGCCTGATTCTCTGCTATGGGACCTCTCTCCAATTGATTTTGGTTAATTTTTATTTATTTAATTTTTATTTTAATTCATTTCCCTATCCACATTTGATTGCAGGGGATTTACCTACATGTTGCTGCCTTTTGCAGCCCTCTAGCCCTTTCCTGGGCTGTTTTACAGCCGTTTTAGTGCCGAAAAGTTCGGGTCCCCATTGACTTCAATGGGGTTCGGGTTCGGGACGAAGTTCGGATCGGGTTCGGATCCCAAACCCGAACATTTCCGGGAAGTTCGGCCGAACTTCTCGAACCCGAACATCCAGGTGTTCGCTCAACTCTATTGATCACGAATATTCGAATTTCGAATTTTTATTGCAAATATAGGTACTTTGAAAATTCACGAATATTTAGAATATAGTGATATATATTCGTAATTTTGAGTATATATTCTGCTTCTAGCTTGTGGGCCAATGAGAAGGCTGCAGTGTATTTGACTTTAGGAGTAGTGTTGTTTGCGAATTTTCGTAATGCTAATTTTTATTGCGAATGTTTCAACTTGCAACTATTAGACAAAGAAGATTATAGCACTATATTAGCTAAATTGCTTTATATTAGTTAGTTTTTTTTTTTCAAATATTCGCTATATTGCTATAACTTTGTTTTTTCAAATATTCGTAATATTCTAAAACAAGAATATATAGCAATATAGCGAATATAAAAAAAACGAATATAGAAAAATGTTGCTAATATAGTGCTATAATCTTCTTTGTCTAATAGTTGTAATTTTTTTCTCATCTGAAGTTCAGATTGGAAAAAAATGACAACTATAAAAAAAAATTATGTCACGAGGGTGTCAAGAGCCACGTCTGACTCCGTTATACCCGGGGTCAGGAAGTCGCAGCGGGTGGCTGCGTGCTCGATGTCTAAAGATAGTGCTGTTTCTTAATGGTAGCTTTCTGGGTTTGCCTTGCAATACTTTTTGGCTCACTCAGGGATCCGTAGCTTCTTCTTCTCAGCTGTTTCTTGTCTAGCACTCCCAACCTCCTTATATTCCCCTCTCCCACTTCTCTGGTTGCCAGATATAGAGCTTCCTGCCTGGACTTATATACTGACCCACTGGAGCTGTGTAGCTGTGATTCCTGGTTGTTGTTCCAGAGCGTTACCCTCTGGATCCCAGTTGGGCTTTTGTTGTCCGTTGTTGTCGCCCACCTGGGATTATATGTTTTGTCTGTATTGTCTGTCCTCTCCTTGTTGTTTTCCTTTAGTGTTAGTGGTGCGGACTAGTGTTCCCACCACCCTATTCACTACGTAGGGCTCATCTTAGGGAAAGCCAGGGTTAAGACACGTGATCGGCGTACGGGTGAGGAACCCGTCTAGGGACGTCAGGGCAGTCAGGGCAGTCAGGTGCCAGCCTCAAGAAGAGTTAGGGGTCACCACCTTTCCCTCTCCCTTGGACAGGGCCTTTCCATTTCCCTCCCTTTGCGTCACGTATGTGATCGGCACGCCGGTCATAATAATAGCACTATATCAGCTAAATTGCTCTATATTAGTTCTTTTTTGAATATTTGCTATATTGCAATATATTCTTGTTTTAGAATATTACGAATATTTGAAAAAACTAAGTTATAGCAATATAGCGAATATTCAAAAAACAAACAAATATAAAGCAATCTAGCTAATACAGTATAGTGCTATAATCTTCTTTGTCTAATAGTTGTAATTTTTTTGTCATCTGAAGATCAGATTGGAAAAAAATTACTATAAAAAAAATTACTATAAAAAAAAGATTATAGCACTATATTAGCTAAATTGCTCTATAGTAGTTTTTTTTTTTAATATTTAATGGCTCCCATCTGCATAGTCAGGATATCAAGTTACTCAAAACAGATTTTACAAACTTTGTTAACCCTTTCGGTGTTCCACAAGAATTAAAGGAAAATGGAGATCAAATTTTAGAATTTCACTTTTTGGGCAGATTTTCCATTTTATAAAAATGTTTTCTTTAACATATTGAGGGTTAACAGCCAAACAAAACTCAATATTTATTACCCTGATTCTGCGGATTACAGAAACACCCCACATGTGGTCGTAAACTGATGTAAGGGCGCATGGCAGGGAGCAGAAGAAAAGGAGCGCCGCATGGTTTTTGGAAGGCAGATTTTGCTGGACTGGTTTTTAGATGCCATGTCCCATTTAACCCCTTCAGGACCTTGGACGAGTATACTCGTCCTGGAGCAACGGTACTTAGTGCTATACTCGTCCTGGCATTAAACTGTCACCATGTCTGCAGACATGGTGACAGCGCTGAGTGCCTGCTGTTACACACAGCCAGGCACCCTGGGTCAATGTCGAGGGGGGCCCTGTGACCCCCCCATATCGGCGATCGCTGCAAACCGCAGGTCAATTCAGACCTGCGGTTTGCAGCGCTTTATGTAGTTTCTGATCCCTGCGGTCCCTAAAAATGGCCAAATCAAATTTTTTTAACCCCCCCCTGCACCCCTGAATTCATTTATGTGGCGGGGGGCGGTTTGTGGGCAGTGCGGCAGTTGCGCCTCCCGCTAAATTTTCATTGGTGGGTTAGTGGTACCAGAGTGTCAGCACATTGCTGACACTCTGGTATAAACAGCTGACATCGCTGCGATGTCAGCCGTTTAGCCGTTTCACCCTTTCCATGGAAAGGGTTAACTCAGAGAGCTCCCCTCCTGCCATCGGGGGGCTGCTGTGCCTTTGCAGCCCCCAGATGGATGGGGGGACAGAGGGAGGGAGCTCCCCTCCTTCCCCTTCCCCGTCTGCTCAGTTGTGGCAGACGGGGAAGGTTACCATGGCAACAGGACGCTTTCTCAGGCGTCCTGCTGTCCATGGTGCTGAACAGATCTATGCTTTTAGCATAGATCTGTTCAGTGTAAGTAAAATACAGTATATATTGTACAGTACTGTATTATACAGACATCAGACCCACTGGATCTTCAAGAACCAAGTGGGTCTGGGTCCAAAAAATGTAAAAAAAAGTGTAAAAAAGTAAAGATAATAAAAACACATTTATCACTGAATAAAAAAAAATAAAAAAAATACACTACACATATTAGGTATCGCCGCGTCTGTAACGACCTGATCTATAAAACAGTCATGTTACTTTCCCCACACGGTGAACGCTATAAAAAAAAAAAAAAAGATCAGGAAATCCAAATTTTGCCCACCTTACTTCCCAAAAAAAGTAATAAAAGTGATCAAAAGAGTCGCATGTATGCCGAAATAGTACCAATCAAACCGTCACCTCATCCCGCAAAAAATGAGCCCCTACATGAGACAATGGCCCAAAAAATAAAAAAAACTATGGGGACACTATAACATGATTTTTTATTGTTTCAAAAATTATATTATTGTGTAAAACTTACATAAATGAAAAAAATATACATATTAGGTATCGCCGCGTCCGTATCGACCAGCTCTATAATAATATCACATGAGATAACCCCTTACATCACAAAAAGTATAATAGCAAGCGATCAAAGTCATATGCACCCCAAAATAGCGCCAATCAAACCGTCATCTCATCCCGCAAAAATCATACCATGCCCAAGATAATGGCCTAAAAACTGAAAAAAACTATGGCTCTTAGACTATGGAAACACTAAAACATGATTTTTTTTGTTTCAAAAATAAAATCATTGTGTAAACCTTACATAAATAAAAAAAAAGTATACATGTTAGGTATCACCGCATCCGTATCGACCGGCTCTATATAAATATCACATGACCTAACCCCTCAGGTGAACACCGTAAAAAGATAAAAATAAAAACGGTGTAAAAAAGCCATTTTTTTGTCATCTTATGTCACAAAAAGTGTAATAGCAAGCAAAAAGTCATATGCACCCCAAAATAGTGCCGATAAAACCGTCATCTCATCCCACAAAAAATGAGACCCTACTTTAGATATTCGCCCAAAAACTGAAAAAACTATGGCTCTCAGACTATGGAGACACTAAAACATATTTTTTTTGTTTCAAAAATGAAATCATTGTGTAAAACCTACATAAATAAAAAAAATTGTATACATATTAGGTATCGCCGCGTCCGTGACAATCTGCTCTATAAAAATACCACATGATCTAACCTCTCAGATGAATGTTGTAAATAACAAAAAAAAGGTGCCAAAAAAGCTATTTCTTGTTACCTTGCCTCACAAAAAGTGTAATATAGAGCAACCAAAAATCATATGTACCCTAAACTAGTACCAACAAAACTTCCACCCTATCCCGTAGTTTCTAAAATGGGGTCACTTTTTTGGAGTTTTTACTCTAGGGGGGCATTAGGGGGGCTTCAAATAGGACATGGTGTCCAACAAAACTGTCTAGCAAAATCTGTCTTCCAAAAACCGTATGGCATTCCTTTCCTTCTGCGCCCTGCCGTGTGCCCGTACAGCAGTTTACGACCACATATGGGGTGTTTCTCTAAACTACAGAATCGGGCCATAAATAATGAGTTTTGTTTGGCTGTTAACCCTTGCTTTGTAACTGGAAAAAAAATAGTAAAATGGAAAATTTGCCCAAAAATGTAAATTCTGAAATGTCATCTCTATTTGCCAATAACTCTTGTGGAACACCTAAAGGGTTAACGATGTTTGTAAAATCAGTTTTGAATACCTTGATGGGTGTAGTTTCTTAGATGAAGTCACTTTTATGGAGTTTCTACTCTAGGGGTGTATCAGGGGGGCTTCAAATGGGACATGGTGTCCAAAAAAATCTGCCTTCCAAAAACCGTATGGCATTCCTTTCCTTCTGCGCCCTGCCGTGTGCCCGTACAGTGGTTTACGACCACATATGGGGCATTTCTGTAAATTACAGAATCAGGGCCATAAATAATGAGTATTTTTTGGCTGTTAGCCGTTACTTTGTAACTGGAAAAAAAATTATTAAAATGGAAAATATGCCAAAAAAGTGAAATTTTGAAATTGCATCTGTATTTTCCATTAATTCTTGTGGAACACCTAAAGGGTTAAAAAAGTTTGTAAAGTCAGTTTTAACCACCTCCCGACCGCCTAACGCACGGATGCGTCCAGAAGGTGGTTGATTTACTCCTCCTGTACGCATCCGTGCGTCATCTCGCGATAGCCGAGATTTCCTGTGAACGCGCGCACACAGGCGCGCGCGCTCACGGGAACGGAAGTTAAGCGAGTGGATCTCCAGCCTGCCAGCGGCGATCGCTCGCTGGCAGGCTGGAGATGTGATTTTTTAACCCCTAACAGGTATATTAGACGCTGTTTTGATAACAGCGTCTAATATACCTGCTACCTGGTCCTCTGGTGGTCCCTTTTGTTTGGATCGACAACCAGAGGACACAGGCAGCTCAGTAAAGTAGCACCAAACACCACTACACTACACTACACCCCCCCTGTCACTTATTAACCCTTTATGAACCACTGATCACCCCTGATCACCCCATATAGACTCCCTGATCACCCCCCTGTCATTGATCAACCCCCTGTAAGGCTCCATTCAGAGGTCCGTATGATTTTTACGGATCCACGGATACATGGATCGGATCCGCAAAACACATACGGACGTCTGAATGGAGCCTTACAGGGGGGTGATCAATGACAAGGGGGTGATCACGCATATAGACTTCCTGATCACTTCCCTGTCATTGATCACCCCCCTGTCATTAATCACCCCCCTGTAAGGCTCCATTCAGACGTCCTTATGATTTTTACGGATCCACTGGTACATGGATCGGATCCGCAAAACACATACGGACGTCTGAATGGAGCCTTACAGGGGGGTGATCAATGACAGGGGGGTGATCAATGACAGGGGGGTGATCACCCCATATAGACTCCCTGATCACCTCAGTCATTGATCACCCCCCTGTAAGGCTCCATTCAGACATCCGTATGATTTTTACGGATCCACTGATACATGGATCGGATCCGCAAAACACATACGGACGTCTGAATGGAGCCTTACAGGGGGGTGATCAATGACAGGGGGGTGATCAATGACAGGGGGGTGATCACCCCATATAGACTCCCTGATCACCTCAGTCATTGATCACCCCCCTGTAAGGCTCCATTCAGACATCCGTATGATTTTTACGGATCCACTGATACATGGATCGGATCCGCAAAACACATACGGACGTCTGAATGGAGCCTTACAGGGGGGTGATCACGCATAGAGACTTCCTGATCACTTCCCTGTCATTGATCACCCCCCTGTCATTGATCACCCCCCTGTAAGGCTCCATTCAGACGTCCATATGATTTTTACGGATCCACGGATACATGGATCGGATCCGCAAAACACATACGGACGTCTGAATGGAGCCTTACAGGGGGGTGATCAATGACAAGGGGGTGATCACGCATATAGACTTCCTGATCACTTCCCTGTCATTGATCACCCCCCTGTCATTGATCACCCGCCTGTAAGGCTCCATTCAGACATCCGTATGATTTTTACGGATCCACGGATACATGGATCGGATCCGCAAAACACATACGGACGTCTGAATGGAGCCTTACAGGGGGGTTATCAATGACGGGGGTGATCACCCATATAGACTCCCTGATCACCCCCCTGTCATTGATCACCCCCCTGTAAGGCTCCATTTAGACGTCCGTATGCGTTTTGCGGATCCGATCCGTGTATCCGTGGATCCGTAAAAAATCATACGGACGTCTGAATGGAGCCTTACAGGGGGGTGATCACCCATATAGACTCCCTGATAACCCCACTGTCATTGATCACCCCCCTGTAAGGCTCCATTCAGATGTCCGTATGCGTTTTGCGGATCCGATCCATGTATCCGTG
Organism: Bufo gargarizans; assembly: GCF_014858855.1. Lineage (NCBI taxonomy): Eukaryota > Metazoa > Chordata > Amphibia > Anura > Bufonidae > Bufo > Bufo gargarizans. The sequence goes on along the minus strand of NC_058082.1, from coordinate 305,322,937 downwards.
GATCCGTAAAAAATCATACGGACGTCTGAATGGAGCCTTACAGGGGGGTGATCAATGACAGGGGGGTGATCAATGACAGGGGGGTGATCACCCCATATAGACTCCCTGATCACCCCCCTGTCATTGATCACCCCCTGTAAGGCTCCATTTAGACATTTTTTTGGGCCTAAGTTAGCGGAAATTTTTTTGTTTTTTCTTACTAAGTCTCATATTCCACTAACTTGTGTCAAAAAATAAAATCTCACATGAACTCACCATACCCCTCACGGAATCCAAATGCGTAAAAATTTTTAGACATTTATATTCCAGACTTCTTCTCACGCTTTAGGGCCCCTAAAATGCCAGGGCAGTATAAATACCCCACATGTGACCCCATTTCGGAAAGAAGACACCCCAAGGTATTCCGTGAGGGGCATATTGAGTCCATGAAAGATTGAAATTTTTGTCCCAAGTTAGCGGAAAGGGAGACTTTGTGAGAAAATCAATTTCCGCTAACTTGTGGCAAAAAAAAAAAAATTCTAGGAACTCGCCATGCCCCTCACAGAATACCTTGGGGTGTCTTCTTTCCAAAATGGGGTCACATGTGGGGTATTTATACTGCCCTGGCATGTTAGGGGCCCGAAAGCGTGAGAAGAAGTCTGGGATCCAAATGTCTAAAAATGCCCTCCTAAAAGGAATTTGGGCCGCTTTGCGCATCTAGGCTGCAAAAAGTGTCACACATGTGGTATCGCCGTACTCAGGAGAAGTTGGGGAATGTGTTTTGGGGTGTCATTTTACATATACCCATGCTGGGTGAGATAAATATCTTGGTCAAATGCCAACTTTGTATAAAAAAATGGAAAAAGTTGTCTTTTGCCAAGATATTTCTCTCACCCAGCATCGGTATATGTAAAATGACACCCCAAAACACATTCCCCAACTTCTCCTGAGTACGGCGATACCAGATGTGTGACACTTTATTGCAGCCTAGGTGGGCAAAGGGGCACACATTCCAAAGAGCACCTTTCGGATTTCGCAGGCCATTTTTTACACATTTTGATTGCAAAGTACTTCTCACACATATGGGCCCCTAAATGCCAGGGCAGTATAACTACGCCACAAGTGACCCCATTTTGGAAAGAAGACACCCCAAGGTATTCCGTGAGGGGCATGGCGAGTTCCTAGAATTTTTTATTTTTTGTTCCAAGTTAGTGGAATATGAGACTTTGTAAGGAAAAAAAATAAAAATAAAAATCATCATTTTCCGCTAACTTGTGACAAAAAATAAAAAATTCTAGGAACTCGCCATGCCCCTCTTGGAATACCTTGGGGTGTCTTCTTTCCAAAATGGGGTCACTTGTGGCGTAGTTATACTGCCCTGGCAATTTAGGGGCCCAAATGTGTGAGAAGTACTTTGCAATCAAAATGTGTAAAAAATGGCCTGCGAAATCCGAAAGGTGCTCTTTGGAATGTGTGCCCCTTTGCCCACCTAGGCTGCAATAAAGTGTCACACATCTGGTATCGCCGTACTCAGGAGAAGTTGGGGAATGTGTTTTAGGGTGTCATTTTACATATACCGATGCTGGGTGAGAGAAATATCTTGGTCAAATGCCAAGTTTGTATAAAAAAATTGGAAAAGTTGTCTTTTGCCAAGATATTTCTCTCACCCAGCATGGGTATATGTAAAATGACACCCCAAAACACATTCCCCAACTTCTCCTGAGTACGGCGATACCAGATGTGTGACACTTTTTTGCAGCCAAGCTGGGCAAAGGGGCACACATTCCAAAGAGCACCTTTCGGATTTCACCGGTCATTTTTTACAGATTTTGATTGTAAACTACTTCTCACACATATGGGCCCCTAAATTGCCAGGGCAGTATAACTACGCCACAAGTGACCCCATTTTGGAAAGAAGACACCCCAAGGTATTCCGTGAGGGGCATGGCGAGTTCCTAGAATTTTTTATTTTTTTGTCGCAAGTTAGTGGTATATGAGACTCTGTAAGAAAAAAAATAAATCATCTTTTTCCGCTAACTTGTGACAAAAAATAAAAAGTTCTATGAACTCACTATGCCCATCAGCGAATACCTTAGGGTGTCTACTTTCCGAAATGGGGTAATTTGTGGGGGTTTTCTACTGTCTGGGCATTGTAGAACCTCAGGAAACATGACAGTTGCTCAGAAAGTCAGAGCTGCTTCAAAAAGCGGAAATTCACATTTTTGTACCATAGTTTGTAAATGCTATAAATTTTACCCAAACCATTTTTTTTTTGCCCAAACATTTTTTTTTTTTATCAAAGACATGTAGAACAATAAATTTAGCGAAAAATTTATATATATATGTCTTTTTTTTGTTGCAAAATTTTACAGCTGAAAGTGAAAAATGTCATTTTTTTGCATAAAAATTGTTAAATTTCGATTAATAACAAAAAAGTAAAAATGTCAGCAGCAATGAAATACCACCAAATGAAAGCTCTATTAGTGAGAAGAAAAGGAGGTAAAATTCATTTGGGTGGTAAGTTGCATGACCGAGTAATAAATGGTGAAAGTAGTGTAGTGCAGAAGTGTAAAAAGTGACCTGGTCATTAAGGGGGTTTCAGCTAGCGGGGTTAAAGTGGTTAAATACCTTGAGGGGTGTAGTTTCTAGAATGGTGTCATTTTTGGGTGGTTTCTATTATATAAGCCTCACAAAGTGACTTCAGACCTGAACTGGTCCCTAAAAATTGGGTTTTTGAAAAGTTCAGAACAATTTCAAGATTTGCTTCCAAACTTCTAAGCCTTGTAACATCCCCAAAATATAAAATAAATGATGCAAACATGAAGTAGACATATGGGGAATGTAAAGTAAGAAATATGTTTGGAGGTATTACTATGTATTATAGAAGTAGAGAAATTGAAACTTGGAAATTTGCAATTTTTTTACAAATTTTTGGTAAATTTGGTATTTTCTTATAAATACATTTTTTTTTACTTCATTTTACCAGTGTCATGAAGTACAATATGTGCCAAAAACAGTCTCAGATTGGCCTGGATAAGTTAAAGCGTTTTAAAGTTATCACAACTTAAAGTGACTTGTAAAGATTTGCAAAAAATGGCCTGGTCCTTAAGGTGAAAAGGTGAAAATGAGCCGGGTCCTTAAGGTGTTAAAGCCCCCCTGATGCACCCTTACAGTAGAAACTCCCAAAAAGTGACCCTGTTTTGGAAACTAGGGGGTAAAGTGACAGTTTTATTGGTACTTTTTTGGGGTACATATGATTTTTAATTGCTCTAAATTACGTTTTGTGTGAGGCAAGGTAACAAAAAATTGCTGTTTTGGAACAGTTTTTATTTATTTATTTTTACAGCATTCATCTGAGGGGTTAGGTCATGTGACAGTTTTTATAGAGCAGATCATTATGTGGCGATACCTAATATGTATACTTTTTCTTATTTATTTAAGTTTTACACAATAATAGCATTTTTGAATAAAAAAAATGATGTTTTAGTGTCTCCATAGTCTGAGAGCCATAGCTTTTTTATTTTTTGGGAGATTGTCTTAAATAGGGTATCATTTTTTGCGGGATGAGGTGACAGATAGGTACTATTTTGGGGGGCATACGCCTTTTCGATTACTTGGTGTTGTAAGGTGACAAAAATTGCTTTTTTGGCACTTTTTTTACGGTGTTTACCTGAGGGGTTAGGTCATGTGATACTTTTATCGAGCATGTTGTTACGGACACAGCAATACCTAATATGTATACTTTTTTTTATTTATTTCACATTAACACAATAATAGCATATTTGAAATAAAAAAATTATGTTTTAGCATCTCCATGTTCTGAGAGCTAGAGTTTTTTATTTTTTGAGTGATTTTTTTATGTATGGTCTAATTTTTTGCAGGATGAGGTGATGGTTTTATTGGTACCATTTTGTTTGACATATGCTATTTTGATCGCTTAAAAGCATAATAATATCAGATTTCCTGTAGATGGCAACACCGGACACCTTTGCAAAGCGTCCGGTTGCCATGGCAACCATCGGGCGCTGCCATCGCAGCACAGCAGCCCCAATGGTTGAGAGAGGGAGCCCCCTTCCTCTATTAACCCCATGGATGCCATGGTATCTAAGGGGTTACAGCAGAGTGTCAGCATACAGCTGACACTCACTGCTGATGGCGGCGGCTCAGGAACAGAGCCGCCACCATCAAATACAGCAGGGGGACCGCATCGGAGGCAGGGGGCACAGGGCTGGAAATGGGGGGTACTGCCAGTATAGAGGGGGCACATATGGGGGCAGGATACATGGATGGGGGAGGGGGGACTGCATCAGGGGCAGGATACATGGATCGGGGGATTGCATCAGGGGCAGGCGGAGACAGATGGCGGAGGCAGGGCTCACAGGGGGGGGATTAGTTGGAGACGCACGGGGGGCACAGATCTGGGGGCACCAGGACACAGTACCTGATTTCAGGCTCTGATCTGCAGAGCGCAGTTTAGAGCCTGGAACAGGCACTTTTACACTGCTGCGATCCGATTGGTTAGTCTGCGCAGTCCAGGGGCAGAAGCTTTAATCCAAGCGTTTTGCAGTGCTTGGATTAAAGAGCTGCCATGATGAAAAAAGGGGATAAAATATTTAGCACAAGTATTTGAAGATGATAAATTGAAGGATTTTAATACACTGGTTAGGGAGTTCAGGATCTCACAAAAGGATATTTATAAATATTTCCAGCTTAGGAACGCTTTAAGGACAGGGGTTAATTCGAATAAATATAGAAAGGAACAATCAGACCGAATAGATAAATTTACTGAGAGTGGAGAAAAAAGTGGTATGACAAAAAAAAGATATAGGATATTGATGGAAGGAAAGAAAGAACGGATTACAATATTGGCCAAAAAAAAATGGGAAGTAGAACTCCAACCTAATTTCTCGGATGAGAAATGGGAAGATGCCCTTAGAAATTATCCAACGGTCTCAGATAGGGGTTCACACAAAATATCACAGTTTTTTATAGTACACAGACTACATCGCTCCCCTAAGATCTTAAAGAGAATGGGGGTCAGAAGGTCGAATAATTGCCCAAGATGTGGGGAAAGGGAGGCACACCTAATTCACTGTTTTTGGAGATGTCCCAGACTATTTAGATATTGGAAGGAGATTGTAGATACTGTTACGGTATTCTTGGAGGTTCAGGGGATTGAAGATCCTGTGATATGTATACTGGGAGCAATGGAACATTTGAAATTAAAGAAGGAAGTACGACTGGTTTTGGGTAAAGTACTCTTCCAGGCTAGACTTCTTATACTCAGGAAATGGATAAAAGAAGATCCGCCTACAGTGGGACAATGGCGGGCAGCAGTAGAAAACCTTATTAAGATTCACCGGGTTTCTGGGCGCCACACTAAAAATCCAGAGGGACTCGATGAGATTTGGAATAAATGGCCACACTAGTGTTTTTTTTTTTTTTTGTTTTTTTTTGCTGTCCTCCCCCTCTCTCCCCCTCTCTCCCTCGGGTTGGCGGGTGGGTGTTTGGGGGGTAAATTATAATATTTTTTATAGCAGTAATAAGGAATATGTTGTATTATGCTACTATGTTACTTTGTGATGTGACGAAAGATTCATGTTTTGTTTTGTTTTTAAAAAGAAAGAAAAGAATAAAAGGTATATAAAAAAAAAGAGCTGCCATGATGTCTATACACAGGCTAGCTGCATGGGGTATGTGCAGCTAGCACGTATATAGCCGTATGGCAGTCGGGAAGGAGTTAAAGAAAAAACAAAACACAAATACTCACCTGTTTTCTTGATGATCGGCACATCCTGCATTCCCAGCAGCAGCACTGATTCCCAGGCTTTAGCTGCTGCTCCCACACAGTCAGCAGCGCAATGTGCGGCCTGCTGGGGAGCACCGGAGTTCGGCGGAACAGTGAAGAAAGGATTGGATGCCTCCAATCTTCACCAAGTAAGCGAACTGCCCGGCGGGTGCGCTCCCTGAGCCTCTGGACCAGGGTACCATTTGGAACCGAACCGAGTACTGGAAATGTTTTTTTACAGTAGTAATTAATTTATGAAGTTATGCGAAGTCTCGCGAGACTTCGCGAAGTAATAACTTCGGCTCATCTGAGCCAATACATTCTAATACTGTATGGAGCGCACGCTCAGTACAATATTCAAACAAAGTATTATGCAAATCGACTTTGGATGTTTTATCCGAAGTCGATTCGCTCATCCCTACCTATGATGCTTATTTTTCATATTGTTTTTTTATTTTTATTTTGTTAAAAGTGGTTTATTTTAATTTTTTATTTCATATTTATATAATTTAAAAAACTTTTTCTACATTTTTTTTTTTAAGTCCCTCTAGATGACTATAACATGCAATCATTAGTTCACCATTTGTATTCTGTAATGGATTTTTAGCAATTACATAATACAGAATTCATTATATTCCAATGCAGTGCTGCTACCTGCAGGCCACCATTGGAATATACTAGTAATAGGCCTGGAAACCTTATAGAGGCTCAGGCCTAGTGTTACTGCAGAACTCTGTCCCTGATCTCCACCAGAAAAGGCATTCAAGGCCGGAAAGCGAGATTCGGACCATAGATAGGAAGTCGATTAATTCAAAAACGTCCTTGTTAATACTGTTTCCGTACAGCATTAAAATGTATTGGCTCTGTGTAGGCAAACTTCCACTTGGGCAAAGTTGCGCGGGTTTTCTGTGAATTACTATAGTATTCCGATCTGAGTATTTAAAACATTTTAAAAAAGAAATCCGAAGTGGGCTTTGGTAATGGCTTTTACCTCAGTACTAAAGCCCACTTTGAATTCCTATTTTTAAATGTTTTTAAATACGCATAATAGGAATATCGTAGAAATTTGCCCAAGTCTCATGCAAAGTTGGCCAAGACAAAGTTTTATATTTATTTATTTTATGCACTTATATAGCGCTGACATATTCCGCAGCGCTTTATAGACATTAGCATCACACTGTCATCAATTCAGCTCACAATCTAAGTTCCCTCTAAAGCCCTTTTTGTCATGTATTCGTGGCAAAAGTAAAATATATTTGCCATTCAGTGGTGCAGTTATATGTTCTAAAGCCTTCTGTGGCATGTATAAGTGGAAAAAAATAAGGGCCTATTTGCCGTTCAGCGGTGCAGTTATATGTTCTAAAGCCCTTTTTTCGTGTAATAGTGGCAAACTAAAAATATATTTGCCATTCAGTGGTGCAGTTATATGTTTTAAAGCCCTTTTTGTTGCGCATTAGTGGCAAAAGTTAAATATATTTGCCATTCAGCGGTGCAGTTATATGTTCTAAAGTCCTTTTTGTCATGCATTAGTGGCAAAATAAAAATATATTTGCCGTTGTGCGTTGCAGTTATATGTTCTAAAGCCCTTTTTGCCGTGTTTTAGTGACAAAAGAAAAATATATTTGCCATTCAGCGGTGTGGTTACATGTTTAAAAGCCTTTTTTTCTGTGTATTAGTGGCAAAAGTAAAATATATTTCCTGTTCAGCGGTGCAGTCATATGTTCTAAAGCCCTTTTAGTCGTGTATTAGTGGCAAAAGTAAAATACCCTTACCGTTCAGCTGTGAAGTTATATGTTCTAAAGACTTTTGTGGAGTGTATAAGTGGAAAAAAAAGGGCCTATATGCCATTCAGCAGTGCAGTCATATGTTCTAAAGCCCTTTTTGTTGTGTATTAGTGGCAAAAGTAAATTACATTTTCCGTTCAGCGGTGCAGTTATATCTTCTAAAGACTTTTGTGGCGTGTATAAGTATATAAATTAAGGGCCTATTTTCCGTTCAGCGGTGCAGTTATATGTTCTAACGCCCTTTTTGTCGTGTAATAGTAGCAAACTAAAAATATATTTGCCATTCAGCGGTGCAGTTATATGTTCTAAAGCACTTTTTATCGTGTATTAGTGGGGAAAAAGGGCTTATTAGTTGTTGTGTGGTAAAGTGAGAAAATGAAAGACTTTTTTGGGATATTTTAATTTTCTTTTAATTAATTTATTTGATCTAACAGTACGTCAGACAGAGAAGTGCCAGGCCCTGCACATGGGAGTGGCAGAGGCCTAAATGTTTCTGGTGCAGGCAGAGGTCCCAGCAGAATAAGGGGTGTGGCAGCAGGGGTCACTTCGAGAGGCCTGAGCTCCCAGTGTCAGTTAGCGGTCGTGCCTTGACCAGCAATGCAGTGGTGCTTGAATAATTGACTCGATTTCGACTTCGTCGCAAATGACATCAGACACCCCCAGCCAAGAGTCAGTGGGTTCGTCAGACACAACCCTTAGGCCCGAGAGCAGGCCCTGTGCCCTCACCTGTCCTCAACCTGCCTCTGTCTTTTTCTTTTCCCTCAGCCAGAGAAGTATTGTATGCTGTGGGCTCAGCTACACTATACAGTGAGGACGAGCTACTAGGAGACTGTAAGCAACTACTGGCAAGCCTAGATGTGGAGGAGACATCTGCCGCTTACTCCACTAGGTATGCAAGTATTGATGAGGAGAGTGGCGTGGGAGCTGGTGTTGTGAGCGGTCAGGCTCTTGACCCAGAGACAGTTGAGGAGGACAGAAGGTGAAGCGTGGTCAAGGTGCCAATGTTGGCACCACGGCCTTGCGTCAACATATGCAGCGTCACTATAAAGTGGCCTGGGAGAACCGTGGCTCCGATGTGGTGGTACAGCCTTCCGCAGCGACCACTGATTCACCCAGTGGCACGCACCCGGTTTCAGGCAGTCAAGGCTCCACTACCTCAGCTGATAGGAGCTGTCTGTCCTTCTCATGATCTGCTGGTCTTGATGCTTCTGCTCCTCCTACTCTTTGTCAGTTATTCGAATCACCGAAGAGATTGCCAAGAGACAACAGTACACGTGCACTCAGCCAACGGCGCAGAAGCTGAATGTGCTCCTGGCCAAGATGCTGGTGCTGCAGTCCCTCCTTTTACAAGTGGTGGACTCTGCACCTTTCAGAGAACTAATGTCTTGTGCCGAGCCGAGGTAGAGAGTACAAAGCCGTCATTTCTTTGCCAAAAAGGCAGTACCAGCCCTGCACACACATGTAGAACAGAGGGGGGGGGGGTCATTCATTGAGCCTGTATGTTTCTGCCAAACTGAATGGCAGCACTGACATGTGGAGCTGTAACTGCGGTCAGGGACAATACATATCCTTTACGGCCCACTGGGTGAATGTGGTTCCTGCACAGCTACACCAGCAACTTGGCCAGGTGACGCCGCTTCCGCCACGTCGTTGGTCCTGCGAAAATGTCCGCCTCTGCCTCCTCATCCTCCACCGTGTCCTCAGCCTCCATTGCAGGAACAATTCACAGTGCCCATCAAGCATACCACATGTGCAGGGCACGGCTGTGTCACGCTGTTCTGCACCTCATTTGCCTGAGCGAACGGAATCAAACAGGGGAGGAACTGCTCCATGTCCTTCATCAAGAAATCGATTCCTTGCTTTCTCCTTGATAACTTAAAATCAGAACCATGGTGACCGACAATAGGAAGAACATGGTGTCGGCGCTGCGTCAAGGAGTGCGGAGCCATGCGCCCTGCATGGCACATGTGTTCAATCTGGTTGTCAAGCAGTTCCTGAAGTCTTCCACCCATCTGCAAGACATCCTAAAAATGGCCAGGAAATTTGCTTGCACTTCAGCCACTCCTAGACCGCAAAGCACAATCTCTTGAGCTGCAGCGGCAGAATGGCATCCCCAAACATAGGCTGATATGCGATGTTTCCACCCGTTGGAATTCCACCCTTTATATGTTGGACCGACTGTACGAACAGAGAAAGGCCATAAACGATTTTTTGATGATCCAAGCGGACAGGAGTACTCCCCTGTGTAACTTTGATGTCAGCCAGTGGCAACTCATGCATGACACCTGCCGTTTGCTCAGGCCCTTTGAGGAGGCCACGTTATTTGTCAGTCGCCAGTCGACAGAACAATGTCATTCCACTGCTTCATGTCCTGGAACAGATGCTGGTAAATCTGGCTGGTCAGGGGACTGGAGAAATGGCGCCTACATCTCACAGCCACATGAGCCCTGTGGGGGCTGAAATGGAGGAGGACATTGGAGCACAAGCAATCTGTAGTGAAATGGGTGGTTTTTCTACACAGGTGACAGGAGAGGAGGAGCAGGAGAAGCCTGAGGAGCTACAGGGTGATAAGGGAGACGAGGCAGAGGACCCAGACCCACCATGACAGTATGCAGTGAAGATGGAGGCAGGGAGTCCCTCTGAGTCACTTGCACAAATGGCCCGATGCATGCTCACTTGCTTGCATAGTGACAGCCGAATTATCACCATTTGGCAGAAGGATGACTTCTGGCTCTCCACCTTAGACCCTCACTACCAGTCCAAAATGAGGGCCTTTTTTACACCCGCTGAGAGGGAGGACAAACTGAACTATTATAGAGACATCCTATGTAGTGAGTTGACTGCTGCCTATCTGCACCATCGTCCATCCTCTTGCAGGCCTCACCGGGGGGGCCCTTTGCGCTTATGTTCAGCTGTCATGGCTGCTTGGGAGGGGTGGGGTGGCAGGAGCAGTACCAGGTCTATCAGCAGCAGCCTGAGTCTACAGTCGTTTATAAGCAGCTTTCTTCACCCGCCTAGTGAAGAAACTACTCACCAGCAGCAGCATCTAGACCTGGAGCAGAACCTGAACCAGCAGGTGGTGGCATACTTGGACAGTACCCTGCCACCCCACATTGAAGATCCATTGGACTACTTGGCAGCCTGATTTTGTGGATTTGTGGTGTTTCTCCTGGAAAAGCTTTCCTACTGGCTAGTAGTGTGGCATCAGAGCAGGTGTTTAGTGCGGCGGGGGCCATAGTTACCCCAAGAAGAACTCGCCGGTCCACCCAAAATGTGGAGAGAGAGACTGAACTTTGTCAATATGAATAAGGCGTGGATAAGCCAGGATTTACACCCACCAATGCCTAATGCATCAGACTAGATCATCCGTTGTGCCACACCAACACTTTGACAAAAGAGACCGGTTTCTTCTTTCTACCTGCCTAAGCTACCATTCTGATGCTGCCACCCGCCTGATGCCACAAATCTGATGCCAAGTGCTCCTTCTTTCAGCCACCATCTTCAGCTGGTACTGGTATTGCCACCCACTTCCCCACTCTGTCACCGGGTCACTCTGGTCTCTTGATGCTGCTGCCACCTCCACACTATGTCACCTTGCCACTCTGTGGTCTCCTCATGCTGCTGCCACCTCCACACTATGTCACCTTGACACTCTGTAGTTTTCTGATGCTGCTGCCACCTCCACACTATGTCACTTTGCCACTCTGTGGCCTCCTGATGCTGCCGCCACCTCCACACTGTCATTGTTCCACTCTGTGGCCTCCTCCTGATGCTGCTGCCACCTCCAGACTCTTTCAGTGGACCACTCTGTGGTCTCCTCATGCTTCTTTTACCTCACAACTATGTCATAGGGCCACTCTGTGGACTTCTCATGCTGTTCCCACCCTCCCTACTTCATGACTGGGCCACTATTTTGCCTTTTAGCCTGGCTGACATCATCATTTACACTGAAAAAATATATAAACGTAACACTTTCGGTTTTTCTCCCATTTTGCATGAGCTGAACTCAAAGATCTGAAACATTTTCTACATACAAAAAAAGACCCATTACTCTCAAATTATGTTCACAAATCTGTCTAAATCTGCGTTAGTCAGCACTTCTCCTTTGCCGAGATAATCCATCCCACCTCACAGGTGTGGCATATCAAGGTGCTGATTAGACAGCATAAATATTGCACAGGTGTGCCTTAGAGTGCCCACAATAAAAGGACACTCTGAATTGTGCAGTTTGATCACACAGCACAATGCCACAGATGTCGCAACGTTTGAAGGAGCATGCAATTGGCACACTGACTGCAGGAATGTCTACCAGAGCTGTTGTCCGTGAAGTGAATGTTCATTTTTCTGCCATAAGCCGTCTCCAAAGGCATTTCAGAGAATTTGGCAGTACATCATACCAGCCTCACAACCGCAGACCACGTGTAACCACACCAGCCCAGGACCTCCACATCTAGTATGTTCCTCTCCATGATTGTCTGGACAGCTGCAGCAACAATCAGTTTGCATAACCAAAGAATTTCTGCACAAACTGTCAGAAAACATCTCAGGGAAGCTGATCTGCATGCTCGTCGTCCTTATCGGAGTCTGGACCTGACTGCATTTTGTTGTCCTAACCGACTTGAGTGGCAAATGTTCACATTCCATGGCGTCTGGCACATTGGAGATGCATTCTGTATGTTATGGACAATGAACACAGGTGAATTTTACTTATGGCATTTTGAATGCACAGAGATACCGTGATGAGATCCTAAGGCCCATTGTTGTGCCATTCATCCACGACCATCACCTCATGTTGCAGCATGATAATGTAAGGTATTGCAAGGTTCTGTACACAAATCCTGGAATCTAAAAACATCCCAGGTCTTGCATGGCCAGCATATTCATCCGACATGTCACCCATTGAGCATGTTTGGGATGCTCTGGATCGGCGTACACGACAGCGTGTTCCACTTCCTGCAAATATTCTGCAACTTCGCACAGCTATTTGTCATGGATGGTGTTGCAGAAAACAAGAAGTAACAAATAAAGACCCGACTGGCTTGATCCCAAACTAAGGAACAAACGGGTGAGCCCTATAAAAGCCCTAGAGCCCTCCCTGACTGCTCAGCCCATGCAAAGATCTTTATGATAGAAAGTTGCATGTCCACATACCTAGACTGAGCGACACCTGCAAACCCTATAATAGTGAGGGGACACGACCACCGGCTCCCTACACTAAATACGGAAGAAGTCAGGGTCACCTAGAATCAAGCCAACAGGAAAAGACAAATACAGAAATAGACTTATCTGAGGAACCAGCAGTAGTAGCATCTACCAGTGAACACAATCCAGGAAGTAGTATAAACCGCAAAGTGAGGCAGTATGAGAGGGGATATAAAGGGAGGCAATCACTGCTAATAGATGACAGCTGGAAGAGGGAGAATAGATGTCAAAGCGAAACCAAAACAAAAGAACATCATGCAGGAGGTACTGAAAAACGTCTGTCAGAACTTCTCAGAGATGTGGCGGTGACACTATTGAAGAGGAGTGGACCAACATTCCACAGGCCACAATCAACAACCTGATCAACTCTATGCGACGGAGATGTGTTGCACTGCGTGAGGAAAATGGTGGCCACACCAGATACTGACTGGTTTTCAGACCCCTCTCCCCCCTAAGACTGGCTGTTTACCAGCACCTCGATCTTGCCTCCGTGGGAGGCTCCCATCCCCAATATTCCTCTTCCTCATGAAGTATGCCCCTCTCTTAATATGGTCCATCTGAAATAGAAAAGAAAAAAATGAAAAAGGAAAAGAAAAGAAAAAGAGAAAGAAAATAATAAATAAAATAGAAAGGAAATAAGAGGAAAAATATACAGAAATAGAAAATAAAGACATGAAGGATGGGATAAGTAGAGTTCAAAATAGATAGCAATATGTTTCCTTTTACTATAAAGGAATAACATATAAAAATTCCTTTTAGTGAACATAGTGTTTATAATTACATAGTTATAAAACCTCAGAACTGGTCCACCATATTACCTTAAGGTCTATAATAGATAAACCATCTGTTTTCACAAAAAACGCATCAAAAACACAAGTGCATTTTTGGATTTATTTCACTGATAGATGCCAATTAGTGGAGAAGTATAACTTGAAGTCTCTATAGTCCATTTATTAAAAAAGAGTTATGCAAAAAGATATAATTAACAACTAAAATATGTCTAACTATTGACCCATGTGGAATGTCACTATTGACCTAAGAATGTATAGATCTACAATCCAGGAAAACAACGAAAAATGTCAAGCACTGAGATGAATAAAAGTCTTCAATGTTTATTCCATAAATTTAAAAGAATACAATTTTTCACATGGACAGCGGTAACGCTTTCAATGCGTTTTTCGATCTATCAGATCTTAATCATGGTAAGGGTCAAATGCAAGCATCTTATATACCTGGAATTAAAATGGCTCCACCAACCAAGTTTCAATTGCCATTACCACACAGGGGGTTGTGATACCAGCCATTCTTTGCATTTAACCCCTGCTGTTCACAGTTACACATAAAAACAATGTCATATGAAATAAAATTAATGTGCAACAGAACATCTGACACCCAGTTGCATATGTTTTTAAACTTTGATTAGGCAAATCCAAACATCCACAACTCAGTATAAAAAGGAAATTGTATAAATCACATAAAAAATGCACCAAACGGATATGCCACTGACTATACTAGCTAGTCATACAAGCAGATATTCAAAGCTGAAACTTTTGCCAATATATTCCTGTCAGAAACACATCAGAGCCCATCATGCACCACGTCACAGTCTCTCAGCATGGCAAGGGTCCTACCACTACGCTAACTATGGTGTGAACAAGGTCTGAAGGTGATGAAATCCAGCTCACAGCCAAGCTTCCACACAACCGCATAGCACTGTAGCGTGTTTCTCATTGGGGGAGCAGTCCCACCGCATGTGGACCGCAGCAAAAAGGATATTGCCCTTTATAAACGGAGATATTACATAAACATATAAACATGCATAGCTTTGGGAAATTACATTATTTCTCTGACTCGGTCAGGATCCACTGAGGCACATAAGCATATCAGGGCCACTATATTGAATTCCATGACATTGTACAGCAATTCATTTATGCCCCATACATTTTTTGCAAGATACATTTAAAAATTAAACTGTGTGTCATGTACAATGGCGAATGACCTCAGGGTGTTTTAAATATTATGTTTTATTTTTGTAGGCCAATCGGGTTAGTAGCGATACATTATTTCACGACTGTTAGGTGCTAATGTGTTGCATTGAAATATCCAATAAGCCTCCCTATTATGCTGTAGATCTTTGACATTGCCCCCCCAAACTGTTTTTTTATATTTTTTTCCCACACTAATCACTTGCAGCCCCATTAGTGAACCTTTATGTGCCTGTAAAAAATGAGGACTTCTTATCTGATGCTGACAATACCCAAACGCCTGCAATGGGTGGCTCCTTCTACCACAAATTAAAAAAGAGGAATAATGTGAACCGCCCAAAAAACACAGGCGGGGCAGGAGAAAACCCTCCCGCATCTCAACCCAGGAATTTACGCAACAGGAGATAACTAACATTGACCGACATGGCGATATGCTGGGATCATGTACATCTACATAAATTAATTTAATTTTGGATCAAGTGGATGTTCTTTCTTTGGGATTTTCTTTTGTGCCTTCTACTAACTTTAATTTGTTTGATACGGTCAAGTGTATAAACAAATTCATTCGTGATATTATCATAAAAAACATTTTTTTATTGATGATAATAATGATATACCTGTCAGTGATATTACTGCACCTGTCAATGAATTTGTAAATTTTACTTTTTCTGAACAAAAGGCAGCATTACACTTGCACAGTTTATGCTTCCATAATCAGCCACGGGTTATTAATCAATCATCTATCTTCAAATAATCTAATCAGTCCTTGTATCCAATTGAATCTAGAACAGATTCAATGTAGAAGTTACAGGATTTGGTAATTCGGGACCTGAAGGCCTTAGCGGATTTGGTATGATCAAACCCCCCTATCCCCAATTTAAAAAACAAACAACGGGTTGCACTTCAGCAACTTAATGAAATATCCAATATTACTATTAGAATGGCGGATAAGGGGGGAACAGTGGTCGTGATGGATTCTGAGCATTACAAATCCAGTGTCAATATAATGTTAAATGACACTACCACATACCGAGGGGGGTTGATTATAACCCGACGGCTGAAATTCAGCAGAAGGTTCATCACTTTACCGTACCAATACTTCATGCACTGCCCAAGGTACACAAATGTGCCCAAAATCCACCTATGAGACTGATTGTCTCGGGAATAGAGGCAGTGTCTGGAAGGTTGGGGGGATGGGTAGACTGCTTCAGCGATTAGTGAGGGGATTACTTGGTTTTCTACAAGATAGCAGAGACGTTCTGTGCAGCTTTTCTGATTTATTTTCTGATAACCTTTTCTGGTATGGCAGATACATCGACGACTTGCTGTTTATATGGCGGGGCAATATGTCTGCCGTACCAGAATTTGTAAATCAATTAAACAGAAATTACTATAATCTGAGGTTCACTTACCATCAAAATCCAGACACTGTTTTCTTTATGGAATTAACACTGTGTGGAATGGAGGAGGAACTAATAGTCACTTCCACTCATAGAAAAGCAACAGCAGGCAACACAATCTTACATGCAGCTAGTTCACACCCAAAACACACCATTAAAGCAATCCCCATAGGCGAATTAACGTGTGTTAAGATAAGATAAGATAGATAAGATGCCTTTATTGTCACTGTACAATACAATGTAATACAATGTACAATACAATGAAATGTTGTTTGGAGCAATCCTAGATGCCATGGACAGAGGAACAAGAACTGACATTTAAACTAGAGCATTACACTAGAAAAAAACAAAACATTGCACTAGAAGACATTACTATTCACAGTTCACAGCATAGTAGGAAGTGCTTATGAGTATATATACACAGTATTTCAGACGCCACTGCAGACAAGAGGTCATCATGGGGTCATGAATGCAGCAGTCACTTTCAGTCTGTGGTAG
The DNA here is from genome assembly GCF_014858855.1 of Bufo gargarizans. Taxonomy (NCBI): domain Eukaryota; kingdom Metazoa; phylum Chordata; class Amphibia; order Anura; family Bufonidae; genus Bufo; species Bufo gargarizans. The sequence goes on along the minus strand of NC_058082.1, from coordinate 305,306,301 downwards.
TTTCTATCCTAGGAAGGGGCAATAATCTCCGAGCATTTAGGAGACTGATTGCTTTGGGGTAAAAGCTGTTCTTCAGCCTAGTGATGCGGGCATGTAGGGCTCTAAGACGCCTACCAGAGGGTAGGGGAATGAAAAGGCTGTGGCCGGGGTGAGTTGGATCCCCACAGATAATTTTTGCCCTGTTGCTGCAGCGAGCAGTGAAGATGTCATCCAGTGATGGTAACTGAGTACCAGTGATTCTGCCAGTCATTCTGGTGATGCGCTTGAGGGTTTTCTTGTCCTCAGAAGAGCAGCCGGAGTACCACACTGTAATGCAGTATGTGATAACAGATTCTATGGTGCACCTGTAAAAATTTACTAGCAGCTGTTTTGGGAGTTGTGCTTTCTTCAGACTCCTCAGAAAATAAAGCCTCGGAAGAATCTGAAACTTTGAACTATCATTAATGCTAATAGGATGGTGTTCATTTTGTTTCTTCTTCCTAAAATCCAGAATTAGCTCCTTTGTTTTCTTGGTATTGAGTATGAGGTTGTTGTTCTTACTCCATCTCTCTAGGTTCTCAACCTTTTTCCTATAGGCTGTTTCATCATTGTTGGAGATTAGGCCTATCACGGTCGTGTCATCTGCAAATTTTATAATGGTATTGGTATTGTGAATAAGTTTACAGTTAAGCGCAACTGCTCTGATCCTACCCAATATAAGAAGGAGGCAGAAATACTGACCCAACGGCTAAAAATGTGCAGTTATACAAATAGTCCCTACGCCATGCCAGACAGTTAGTCTCCCCCAAAAAATTGCAAACAGCAAGATTTAAAAGTAAACCATTGCTTATTCTCTAATATAGCAATCAGTTCAATCAGATTAAAGGGATTATGTCACCTCTTTTTACCCTATAGAGATGAGGACATGCACAACTAGATCGCCGCTAGCATGTCCGCAATATACCTGTCCCAGAGTTGTTTTATGGAGTGTAAAAAATGATTTTATATATATGCAAATCAACCTGGTAAGGAGTCCAAGGGGCTGTACCAACCATTCTGGAGCCCAGCCACGCCCCCCTGTGAAGGAGCCCAGCACCGCCTGTATCCACGAATCTCCTCCTTGCTCACAAAGTCAGATCACAGTAATCTTGCAGTGCGCAAGCTCAAGCATGCGCAGTTCTTTCCCTGAGGCTGATGCCAGCACAGGAAAGGAACACTATGCCGACACTGCGCATGCGCGAGATTACGGCGATCTGACTTTGTGAGCAAGGAGGAGATTCGTGGATACAGGCGGTGCTGGGCTCCTTCACAGGGGGGCGTGGCTGGGCTCCAGAACAGTTAGTACAGCCCCTTGGACTCCTTACCAGGTTGATTTGCATATATATAAAATCATTTTTTACACTCCATAAAACAACTCAGAGCTATGGGACAGGTATATTGCGGACATGCTAGCGGCGATCTAACTGTGCATGTCCGCATCTCTATAGGGTAAAAAGAGGTGACATAATCCCTTTAAAGATATTGTTCATAAATACTTGCTCATCTTGGAAGATGATACTACTGTAAAGGGACTGATACAACAGGGATGTGATGTTATTTATAGGAGACCCCCATCAATAGGACAAATCTTATAACCCAGTTTATTCCAGTCCACAGAAACACACAAGGCTACTTGGCTGCAAAGTACTGGCTTTTATAGATGTGGTTCGCATCCTTGCCGTACATGCAGACATGTAGTATTAAGTAAACAGTTTTCAAACGCAGATGACACTGCATCTTTCACAATTAAGAATTATATCAATTGCAATACTACATTTGTTATTTACATGATCCTGTGTTCTCTTTGCAATAAGAAATATATAGGTTGCACATCACGAAAGCTAAAAACCCGTATTTTAGAACATCTTAATGACATCACTAATCCAAAAACAAATAGGAACATATCAAGTGTATCCAAACATTTTTTACAGGCACATAAAGATTCACTAATGGGGCTTCAAGTGATTGGTATGGAAAAAATAAAAAAAACGTTTGGGGGGGGGGGGGGGCGCAATGTCAAAGATCTACTGCATAATAGGGAGTCATATTGGATATTCCAATGCAACACAATAGCCCCTAACGGTCTAAATATGAAGCGTGAAATAATGCATCACTACTAACCCGATTGGCCTACAAAATAAAATATAATATTTAAAACACCCTGAGGTCATTCGCCATTGTACATGACACACAATTTAATTTTGGAATGTATCTTGAGAAAAATGTATGGGGCATGGATGAATTGCTGTACAATGTCATGGAATTCAATATAGTGGCCCTGATATGCTTATGTGCCTCAGTGGATCCTGCCTGGAGTCAGAGAGATAATGTCAGAACAAAACAAAGTAAATTCATTGGAATACCCAGGGCTGGGGCGAGGTTATGCACAGCTTCAATGTATGGAAATTATTCACTGCCTCTTCTGTAAGGTGGCAGACAATCATACAGAGACTGCATTAAAATGGAGGCATGTCTAATCCAGGGGCAACAGTATGTATGACACCAGCCCCCAAAACACCCGTAGGCTTTGTGCTCCTTTGGGCACTTGTATCCTTTGAACAGCCTCCTTTCTTTCTGGGGTTAGGTGGCGAGCTCCATGGGAGAGGCAGTGTAATAGAAATAAAACCTTGTTTTTACATAATAGCAGTTACACCCGTTCTGATGTAGGAAAATTAAAAGAGATATAGTTGCCTCACAGCAAGTCTCATTGTCTTGTTATTTTCTCTCATTATTGTAGACCTAGTACTTGCTATCACACATTCCAATGTCGTAATGTCACTCCCCTCGCAGCCAGTGGCGTAGCGTGGGTTGCCAGCACCCGGGGCGAGCCATTTATTGCGCCCCCCCTCCCAACCTGTGGACACGCCCCTTTTACAGATAATGTAGTAGACCTATGTAACACCACAGATAACATGGTGGTAACTCTCTAAGTACAGATGATGTAGTAGATGGGTATAAGGCCCCAGAATTCAGAACACACACACAGTGTGACCTGAAGTCTGGGGCCAGGATGCGGCAGGGTGGGCCAAATTCTCAATCCACCCCCCCAACCCTACCGTGAAACAAATATGTGTTTGGACATTACATACATCACTACAAAATATACAGGAGAATACAGCACCACATACCTCATCCATCCAGTGACGTCTCCTGTGATGTAGACTTTCCTCAGCGTCTTCATTCGGAGATAAGACCGCCATGACACCTTCTTTCAGCCGCGTCTCATCTCTGCAGAGTTTTATTATTATTAGTTATTTTTATATATAATGGCCCCCTCTGTATAATATATAATGGCCCCTCTGTAATATTAGGATATATAATGGGCCATTATATATCCTAATAATACGGAGGGGGCCATTATATATTATAATAATACAGGGGGGGTCATTATATATAGTAATTATACAGAGGGGCCATTTTATATATAATAATAATACAGAGGAGGCCATTATATATCCTAATATTACAGAGGGGTCATTATATATAATAATTATACAGAGGGGCCATTTTATATATAATAATAATACAGAGGGGGCCATTATATATCCTAATATTACAGAGGGGTCACTATATATAATATACAAGGGGGGCATTATATATTATAGTTATACAGAGGGACCATAATATATAATAATTATACAAGGGGGCCATAATATATTCTACAGGGGGCCATTATATATTATAGTTATACAGAGGGGCCATAATAAATGATAATTATACAAAGGTGCATTATATATTATACAGAGGGGCCATTATATATTATACATAGGGGCCATTATATATTATACATAGGGGCCATTATATATTATAATTATACAGAGAGGCTATTGATAATGGGCCCTCTGTATAATTCTAATATACTGTATAATGGCCCCCCTGTATAATTATAATATATAATGGCCCCCCTGTATAATTATTATATATAATGGCCCCTCTGTATAATATATAACGGCCCCTTGTATAATTATTATATATTATGGCCCCACAGTATAACTATAAATTATAGTTATACAGTGGGGCCATAATATTTACGGTAATAATTATACAGGGGGGCCATTATATATTAGAATTATACAGAGGGCCCATTATTAATAGCCTCTGTATAATTATAATATATAATGGCCCCTATGTATAATTAATGATGGCCCCCTTATATAATTATTATATATTATGGCCCCAATGTATACCTAGAAGCTGCCACATCAGAACCATGAATGCCAGACTGCCACACCACCTATTTGGCCTGGCAGAGATCTGGCACTTCACTCATTGATTTATTACCATTATTATTGCATGCTGCTCAGTCTGGCTAAGGCTACTTTCACACTAGCGCTTGATGGGATCCGTTCTGAACGGATCCGATCATATTAATGCAGACGGAGGCTCCGTTCAGTACGGATCCGTCTGCATTAATAACTTAGAAAAATTTCGCAAGTGCGCAAGTAGCCTGCGCGGATCCGTTCAGACTTTCAATGTAAAGTCAATGGGGGACGGATCCGCTTGAAGATTGAGCCATATTGTGGCATCTTCAAACGGATCCGTCCCCATTGACTTACATTGTAAGTCTGGACGGATCCGCACGCCTCCGCACGGCCAGGCGGACACCCGAACGCTGCAAGCAGCGTTCAGCTGTCCGCCTGTCCGTGCGGAGCGGAGGCTGAACGCCGCCAGACTGATGCAGTCTGAGCGGATCCGCTCCATTCAGACTGCATCAGGGCTGGACGGCTGCGTTCGGGTCCGCTCGTGAGCCCCTTCAAACGGAGCTCACGAGCGGACCGACGAACGCTAGTGTGAAAGTAGCCTTACATGGCCACCCAACTTAATCACTACACGTCACTACTAGTGCCACTAACTCCCTTTCTACCTCTGCTCTGTAGTAGTCTCAGTCTGGACTGGACTCCACTCTGTCACTCTGGACTCTTCTAGGGCGGCTCAGGGCTCACTCATCAGACTCAACAGTTCTTTGTCTTCTTGACTGGAGTCTGGAGTGACTGTGTGTGACACAGTGCCCACTGCTGCTAGTCACACTGCTGCTGTGAGTGACTCTGACTGCCGCGGCGCCGCCTCCTGCTCCTGCCTCCTGGCAATCTTCTGCTGGCTCTGGCTCCCGCGCTCCGCACTGTGTTTCCCGCCTGGAAAGTGGGCGGAGCCGGAGGGAGCCAGGCCAGCGGCCAGCCTAATGACATCACCCACTAGCACTAGGAGAAGGAGGCGGCGAGGAGAAGGAGGCGGCGAGGAGAAGGAGGCGGTGCCAGCTGCCAATCATGTATGTAATGACTCTAGCTGCTAGTGTAAGTAGTGCGCCCGCCGCGACCGCACAAATCATGAATGAATCATGATCTGCATCAGGGCGGCAGGGCCGGGCGGGCGCGCACTAAACAGCTGAGCTCTCTGGCCGGCCGTTGCGCCGCATGCCACAACGGCGCAACGCAACCTGAAAAAAAACTTAAAACTTACATTATAAAATCTTTCAGCCGGCGCCGGAGCGCCCCCCTGCAGTTTGGCGCCCGGGGCAACGGCCCCCCTGGCCCCCCCCACGCTACGCCCCTGCTCGCAGCTTAAGTCCCTGAATTTTTTTTCATGTCTAGATCTAACCCTTTTGCAACAGCAATCAATTGTGACAATGAGGTGACTCGCCTTTCAGGTTTACAGACTTTTTAGCTTGGCTTGCAAAACAGGTCTCAAGCCTTCCATAAATGCTAATGTGAACAATTTCTCACCCATTGGACTCTAGTCTGATCCCAACCATGTCAGTCCAAATGGTCCGCAGTCCAGCTACATACGGCTCTACTGTCTTTCACTTTTTGTCTGTCAGTTTTCCTCTTTTGCTCCCCGGACTTACTTGGTATGGTCCCCATGGTCTGTCTTAGGCTCCTTTCACACTAGCGTTCGTCGGTCCGCTCGTGAGCTCCGTTTGAAGGAGCTCACGAGCGGACCCGAACGCCTCCGTCCAGCCCTGATGCAGTCTGAATGGAGCGGATCCGCTCAGACTGCATCAGTCTGGTGGCGTTCAGCCTCCGCTCCGCTCGCCTCCGCACGGACAGGCGGACAGCTGAACGCTGCTTGCAGCGTTCAGCTGTCCGCCTGGCCGTGCGGAGGCGAGCGGATCCGTTCAGACTTACAATGTAAGTCAATGGGAACGGATCCGCTTGAAGATGAGCCCATATGGCTCAATCTTCAAGCGGATCCGTCCCCCATTGACTTTACATTGAAAGTCTGAACGGATCCGCTCAGGCTGCTTTCACACTTAGAAATTTTTCTAAGTTATTAATGCAGGCGGATCCGTACTGAACGGAGCCTCCGTCTGCATTAATATGATCGGATCCGTTCAGAACGGATCCGATCGAACGCTAGTGTGAAAGTAGCCTTAGTCCCGTCTTTGGGTCATAGTACAGTCACCCATTATACACTACAAATTTCCATCCTTTACACACCTGTTCTGCCACTCTACACCATGTATTAACTACTTCTTCACATTCATGATCCTTTATCCACCCATCATGGGTGCTTTTGAATCTTTCCCAGACTAGCTTCCCTGGGGCTTCCTCCCTAACTCAGGGTGCCACCGTACTAGTACTCCTAGGGTTAAGATTCCCATAGTTCATACCTGCTTTTTCCAACACTTTATTAGCATTCTTCAAACCTTCTATACCTCCTATATTCTCCACAAATTGTTTGACCGACTTCTACCCCTCAGGTACACTCCCTGAGTTCCCCATTTCAATAGCGGTTAGCCTAGAATAACTTCAGCAGAATACTATATAAATTCAGACGTCTGTATTTCCCTTGTTTACACCGTCAGTACTTCCTCACTATACCCTGTTAGTGTATAATGAACAAAACAAGATTCCCCCAGAAGTTTTTACCCCCTACTCAACAATGTCTAATAGGGTTCCAAGGTTCCTGGTTCTTTTTCATTGCATTCTCAGTAGGCCTGCACGATATATAGCCAGAGCAATCGTATCGCTATAATCAACGATTGCGATATGGCGATTTGGCTGACCCAAAAATGCTGCCATTATCTACAATGATACACTGCCGCCGCGATGCCGCATAGCGCGGTCAGCGGGTGTATCAGAGGGATGAGGGGCTGGGGGCCGGCATCTAGATTAGGAATGACAGCGGGGACCGGTGCAGTCCCTGTATTCTAATGCACCGGCCCCGCTCACTGTTGTATAATCTTATCTAACCTGTAGGCATTGTAAAGCTATAATAAGTTCCGTAGCAGGGAGGAGGCAGGCCGGGAGGGCCGGCGGGCGGAGGGTCACTCACTACTTCATGCACCTGCGCTTCCCACTTTACGAATGAAGCAGGCAGTGCGGGCGTGTGACATAGTGAGTGACCTGTCGCCCGCCCGTCCTCCCGGCCTGCCTACTGCCTGCTTCCTCCCTCCTCTCTGCTATGGAACTTAGTGTGCATTAGTGTGCATTACAATACAGGGACTGCACCGGTCCCCGCTGTCATTCCTAATCCAGATGCCGGCCCCCAGCCCCTGTATTTGGGGTCATTCATATTGCAGGGAGACTGTTATGGGGGGATCTGTGGATGGCACATAGCATAAGATGGTATATATGTGCCATCCACAGATCCCCCCATAGCAGTCTCATCCACAGATTCCCCCATCACACTGCCATCCAGAGATCCCTATAACAGTGCCATCCAGAGATCCCCATAACAGTGCCATCCAGAGATCCCCATAACAGTGCCATGCAGAGATCCCCCATAACAGTGCCATCCAGAGATCCCCCATAAGTGTCATCCACAGATCCCCCCATAAAAGTGTCATCCACAGACCCCCCCATAACAGTGTAATCAGCAGACCCCCCATAACAGTGTTATCCACAGACCATCATTAGTTCAAAACCCACCAAAAGCACACCTTTTGGTTAAAAATATTTTTTTTCTTTTTTTCCGCCTCAAAAACCTAGGTGCGTCTTATGGGCAGGTGCGTCTTAGGCCCCATTCACACATCCGCAATTTCATTCCGCATTTTGCGGAACGGAATTGCGGACCCATTCATTTCTATGGGGCCACACAATGTGCGTCCCGGCTCCGAAAATGCGGACCCGCACTTCATGGTCCTTATTTCCGTTCCCGAAAAAAATAGAACATGTCCTATTCATGTCCGCAATTGCGGACAAGAATAGGCATATTCTATTAGTGCCGGTGATGTGCGGTCCGCAAAATGCATGTGAATGGAGACTTATAGGGAGAAAAATACGGTATATTACCTTATATTGCTGCTGCTGACTATGGTGTTCTTTAAAAAGTTCCTGTTTGTTCAGTGTTCGGAAAATATTATTTTAATGAACACGTTCTTATATCTATTCTATTTTATTTATCTGTTCTGTGCAGTGCTATTAAGAAAATGCCAAGTTTTGTATTTTGTACTTTTGCACTAATGCAAATATGTTATTTACTTTAGTAAAAGATGTTTTATTTTGAAAAACACTGTGCATTTCAGTTCCTGAGTTGAGCATAACTACATTTCAGCATTATTAGTAATTTATGTGTGATTTTGCCTTAAAGATCCAAGCAAAATAGACCTCTAGCACAATTCCCTTAAAATATTGCATCGCATATCGTTATCGCAATTTTTAGGGCCCTAATCACAATCGCACAAAATTCCCATACTGTGCAGCCCTAATACTCAGTAATCTAATATATAAAGCTGAGTGTATGTGTGTGTGTATGTCCGCTAAAGGAATCTGCACCGTCGCATTTACATCCCAAAAATTTGGCACACAGGTACAGTACAGACCAAAAGTTTGGACACACCTTCTCATTCAAAGAGTTTTCTTTATTTTCATGACTATGAAAATTGTAGATTCACACTGAAGGCATCAAAACTATAAATTAACATATGTGGAATTATATACATAACAAAAAAGTGTGAAACAACTGAAAATATGTCATATTCTAGGTTCTTCAAAGTAGCCACCTTTTGCTTTGATTTCTGCTTTGCACACTCTTGGCATTCTCTTGATGAGCTTCAAGAGGTAGTCACCTGAAATGGTCTTCCAACAGTCTTGAAGGAGTTCCCAGAGATGCTTAGCACTTGTTGGCCCTTTTGCCTTCACTCTGCGGTCCAGTACACCCCAAACCATCTCGATTGGTTCAGGTCCGGTGACTGTGGAGGCCAGGTCATCTGGAGCAGCACCCCATCACTCTCCTTCATGGTCAGATAGCCCTTACACAGCCTGGAGGTGTGTTTGGGGTCATTGTCCTGTTGAAAAATAAATGATGGTCCAACTAAACGCAAACAGGATGGAATAGCATGCCGCTGCAAGATGCTGTTGTTGCCATGCTGGTTCAGTATGCCTTCAATTTTGAATAAATCCCCAACAGTGTAACCAGCAAAGCACCCCCACACCATCACACCTCCTCCTCCATGCTTCACGGTGGAAACCAGGCATGTAGAGTCCATCCGTTCACCTTTTCTGTGTCGCACAAAGACACAGTGGTTGGAACCAAAGATCTCAAATTTGGACTCATCAGACTAAAGCACAGATTTCCACTGGTCTAATGTCCATTCCTTGTGTTCTTTAGCCCAAACAAGTCTCTTCTGCTTGTTGCCTGTCCTTAGCAGTGGTTTCCTAGCACATATTCTACCATGAAGGCCTGATTCACACAGTCTCCTCTTAACAGTTGTTCTAGAGATGTATCTGCTGCTACAACTCTGTGTGGCATTGACCTGGTCTCTAATCTGAGCAGAGGTGACTCTTGGTCTTCCTTTCCTGGGGCGGTCCGCATGTGAGACAGTTTCTTTGTAGCGCTTGATGGTTTTTGTGACTGCACTTGGGGACACTTTCAAAGTTTTCCCAATTTTTCAGACTGACTGACATTAATTTCTTAAAGTAATGATGGCCACTCGTTTTTCTTTACTTAGCTGCTTTTTTCTTGCCATAATACAAATTCTAACAGTCTATTCAGTAGGACTATCAACCGTGTATCCACCTGACTTCTCCACAATGCAACTGATGGTCCCAACCCCATTTATAAGGCAAGAAATCCCACTTATTAAACCTGACAGGGCACACCTGTGAAGTGAAAACCATTTCAGGTGACTACCTCTTGAAGCTCATCAAGAGAATGCCAAGAGTGTGCAAAGCAGTAATCAAAGCAAAAGGTGGCTACTTTGAAGAACCTAGAATATGACATATTTTCAGTTGTTTCACACTTTTTTGTTAAGTATATAATTCCACATATATTTGTTATGTATATAATTCATAGTTTTGATGCCTTCAGTGTGAATCTACAATTTTCATAGTCATGAAAATAAAGAAAACTCTTTGAATGAGAAGGTGTGTCCAAACTTTTGGTCTGTACTGTACATCAGGTGTCCGGAAAGGTTTTAGAACAGGTCTCAGCTCTCTAGGACGTACCGTTCCTGAGATATTCCCAAAAAATGCATTAGCCAATAGAAACTTGGTCACATGACCCTTATCAGCCAATAGAAGCTTGCAGGTCCTCCAGTTTCCACATACACAGTTTTACTCCAGGTTTCCATAACAACCCAGCCATTTATTTTCACTGCTGTAGATGAGCTTTAAAGAAAATCTGTTACAAGGATAATCGCTATTGAAGTAAAGCCATGGACTAATAGCACTTAATACCTTATTTCAAGATGTGCCTTTGTTCCAGCAATAGATGTTTTTATCCTCTGAAAATCCAGTTTATTTGAAATGCAAATGAGCCAGTAAGGTGCCCAGAGGGGCGTCACTCTTGCAGGAAGGAGTCCAGACACGCCCCCTACCTCTATGGGTCCACCCTCAAAAGATGAACTTAAAACCCCGCCCCTAAGTCCTGCTAAGCCATGCCCCTGATCAAGTTCGGTCATGCACCCTCCCACTCCATAGCTGACAGGGATTGAAAAAATGTGGTTGAAAATCAACTTCTAGGTCCCCCTAGGCCACGCCTCCAATTCAGTTAGGCAACTCCCCCCCCGCTTCTTAGCCTACAGGGGACAGCACAGTGAGCTGTTCAAAAGGACACGCCCCCAATCTAGTTAGGTCACGTCCCCTCCCACTCCTCAGCCGACAGGGATTAAAAATTGAAAAGTTAAAAATCTACTTCTAGGTCCCGATAAGCCACGCCCCGATCTGGTTAGGCCACGCCCCTCCCACGCCTCAGCTTAAAAAGAGATTAAAAAATGGTGGGAGGGACGATGACTTTTTTCCTGCAGCTCACACTCACACAGCACAGTGCTGCTTTATGAGAGTGAGCTGTTCAAAAGGACATCCTTGTGTCTATCCAGGCCCTACATCAGATGAAGGACAGGGAGTCTGAAAGCCAGACTGTCCGGCCTAAAACGGGACCTCTGGACACCCTAGGGGCAGGCTGCTGTGGAAGTCAGAGTTAAGGGGATGGTCCGCTATGGAGGTCACTGTCAAGGGGGTGGTGTGCTGTGAAAGTCACTGTTAAAGGGGAAGGCTGCTGTAAAGGTCAAAGTTAAGGCTGCTGTGGAGGTCCAATTTTAAGGGATGGGGCACTGTGGGGGGGGGGGGGGGGGGTCAGTGTTAAGGGGTGGGGGCTGTGGAGGTCACTGTTAATGGGGCGGGGTGCTGTAGTTGTCACTGTTAAAGTGGATAGTGTTGATATCTTTTGACGACACACACAAACATTAAATTAAATAGATGAACTATACCCGAGCGAAGCCAGGTCCTTCAGCTAGTTCTATATATAATCCAAATAACAACAACTACATTAATGCAGATACCCAGCACAAGACTTAAAGTTTCCCAGTCAATTCCAACGTCCATGTATCATTACCCAGCAATCATAGGATTCATGAGGTTCTTACCTACAAAATAGGCTCAACTGTGAGTAGACTTTTATAACTTCCCCTCAACCTCCAAGGCTGATTTTCAGACAACAGGATACACAGATGGTTGTAAGAATAAGCTTTTTACCTTGTCCTTGTCCAAGCCTCAGCATGGTTTCGATGCCTCAGGGAAGAGTCCACTAGTCGAGCCCCACGTTCGGGAGCCAAGAATTGTTAGGGCAATCGGCCAACATCTATCATTACTGGGGTCCGAATCTTATCTGCAGATTTAATGTGTACACAGAGAAACTAGACACAGGCACAATGCTGAATAATAAGTTCCTAATTTATTGTAAAGCAAAACAGATATTTGTACCCATATTTTGGGAACTGTACCATTAAAGCTTTGAGACAAGTTTGCAGAAGCAGAACAATTGAATATTCTGACATTTACATAGACCTCACACCCAGAATAGGCTGCGGGCTACTTGAGGAACTAGCAGTTTCATAACACCCACCTCGGCATTCTTTATTTTTCCATCATGACGTTTTTGTCCTATATCTTAATATGTCTGTCTTCACATAAAAATGGATTCTTATCTCCCACAATGGGCATCACTTGAGCGTGGCTGGGGGAATACAGAGGACACAGACGATACACCTCCCACAGAGGACAGCTTGTCGTTGCCTCTGGGCAGCCTGGCACACATGAGCGACTACATGCTGCAGTACCTGCAACTGCAACGACCGCTAAGTTGCCCACATTCTAACTAGTGCTGATTACTGGGTGGCCACACTGCTGGATCCCCTCTACAATGACAACGTGCCGTCCTTAATTCTGTCACTGGAGCGTAATCAGAAGATGCGCTAGTATAAGCGCACCCTGGTAGATGCCCTGCTAATGGCATTCCCACCTGATTATTATTTTTAATATTTTTATATTCTATGCTATTTTAAGTCATTTCCCTATCCACATTTGTTTTCAGGGCAATTGTTCTGCTCTTACCCACATTTTGGCTTTCTTTTTCAGCCCTTACTATGACTATTTTACAGCCATTTTAGTGCACCAAAGTTTGGGTCTCTATTGACTTCAACGGGGTTCGGGTTCGAGTTCAGGTCAAGTTCGGATCCGGAACCCGAACTTTTAGGTCCCTTTCACACGAGCGAGTTTTCCGCGCGGGTGCAATGCGTGACGTGAACACATAGCACCCGCACTGAATCCTGACCCATTCATTTCAATGGGTCTGTGTACATGAGCGTTGTTTTTCACGCATCAGTTCTGCGTTGCGTGAAAATCGCAGCATGTTCTATATTTTGCGTTTTTCACGCAGCCCTGGCCCCATAGAAGTGAATGGGGCTGCGTGAAAAACGCATTGCATCCGCAAGCAAATGCGGGTGCGACGCGTTTTTCACTGATGGTTGCTAAGAGATGTTGTTTGTAAACATTCAGTTTTTTATCACGCGCGTGAAAAACGCATCAAAACGCATTGCACCCGCGCGGAAAAAACTGAACAACTAAACGCAATCGCAGCCAAAACTGACTGAACTTGCTTGCAAAATAGTGCGAGTTTCACTGAACGCATCCGGACCTAATCTGTCACGCTCGTGTGAAAGGGGCCTTACCCGAAGTTCGGCCGAACCTGGCAAACCTGAACATCCACGGCTCCGCTCATCCCAAATTAAGAACACTGATTAATAATATCTGGATCAAGTTACCTTTTTATGTTGATAATCATGTGCATTGATTTATGAATGAAATTTGACTAATTAAATAATGATTCACATCCTGAAGGATATAATTATATATTATGAGTATTGATTCATAAATCAGATTTCTGTGTATATTTTTTATTTCTCATTTTTATCTTTATAATATTTTTTATGTGGGGGGTTCAGCCTGCACAACCCAGTATGCAGGTGCACATTGCTATGGTGAAATACAGATACAAACGCAAAAACACAAATGCAATTGCACTCTGCAAACCAGCACTCTGCCCTGCCTCTATGCTGGATGTTGAATAAGGCATTGGTGTACATTTTGGCCAAAGTGTAATAAGCCACTCACCACGTCAAGGTCGCCATGAGTGGTCCCTAACACTAGTTCCTACCTGTTATGGTGTCACCACCAGACATCTGAGAGGCTCTGACAGACGTCTAGAACCTCCTCCTTGAAGTTCCTTTGTTTTGCTTTCATTTTTCTCATCTCGTTAGCCTCTCTCAGCTGTCATGTAGTTGCACTGATTGCATCCCTTTAAATCCTTTCCCATAGTGCATCACTTTGCGGTTTATACAACTTCCTGGAGTGTGTGTATGCTGTTCCTACTTCTGAGTCTTCTACAAGATAAGTTTTGTTCATTCATTTGTGTTTTTCTGTTTGCTGGATCCCAGGTGACCCTGACTCCCTCCGTATCTAGTGTAGGGAGCCGGTGGTCGTGTCCCCTCACTATTATAGGGTGTTCAGGTGTTATACAGTCGAGGTACGAGGATATGCGATCATCTACCATTGGGATTTTCGCATAGGCTGAGCAGCCAGGGAGAGAGCCAGGTCTGATGCAGGGCTCTCCCTTTTTGTTCCTTAGTTTTGGATCCAGTCAGTCGTATATTCATTTTGTGTTTTCTAGTTTCCTGCACACCTTCCGTGACATTATAAACCGCCAAAACCGTCTCAAGCATGGATCCGGTTTCACTTTTGACTGAACGCATGCAGGGTCTTTCATTGGAGGTAGCAGATCTCCGTAAGACTCTTTCTCAGTTTCAAGTGACCGGTTCAGCTTGCGTTCATGGAGTTTGTTCTGAGCCTAAGATCTCGCTCCCGGATACGTTCTCCGGGGGTAGTGAGAATTTTGTGCGTTTTAGAGAGGCTTGCAAACTCCATTTTAGCCTACTTCCCCATTCCTCTGGTGATGAGGAACGGAGGGTGGGGATCATCATATCGCTGCTCAGGGATAACGCTCAGTCCTGGGCCTTTTCTCTGCCGGTGGGGGCACGGCCCCTCCATTCAGTGGATGAATTATTTTTAGCCCTGGGTCAGATATATGATGACCTGGATCGTATTGCTCTGGCTGAGTCTAGACTACGCCTTTTATGTCAGGGTAAACAATCCGCAGAGATATACTGTTCAGAATTCGGAGATGGGCAGCTGATACTGGTTGGAATGATGCTGCACTCCAAAGTCAATTTTGCCATGGTCTTTCTGAGGGATTGAAAGATGCATTTGCCTTTCATGAGAGACCTACCTCCTTGGACTCTGCCATGTCTCGGGCCGTTCGTATTGACAGGCGTCTTAGAGAGAGAGGAGAGATCACTCCTTCCTGTCATACTCAATCCCAGGACAGTCTCATTCAGTGCACAGGTGTCTCAGTCGCTGTCAATCCCTTCTGAGCAGGAGCCCATGCAGCTGGGTTTGATTGCCTCTAACAATAGAAGATTCAGCCCTCATGGGAAGGTTTGTTTCTGTTGTGGAGGTATAAATCATTTGGCAAATGTTTGTCCCTCTAGGAGATTCAGGCAGTTTTTTGAGAGTAATAAAGAAACAAAAAGAAAAAAATCCTTTAAAAATGTTCCATCTGTTACCATTGGCAGGGTTGATGCGGAAATTGAAGGTTTTCCGTTTGCTTGTAGTTCCAGTTTTGTCCTAACTGCCAGGGTGGCGCTAGAGAGCAAGAACATTTTCTGTGCGATTTTTGTAGATAGTGGAGCAGCTGTCAATCTCATTGATAATCAATTTGCTATAACTCATGGTTTCCAGGTATGCACTTTGGGAAAGGATATACCAGTTTTTGCTATTGATTTCGCTCCACTTTCTCAGAAATCGTTAAAGGGCATAGTTCACAATATCCGTTTGATTGTGAGTGATGCTTATGTTGAGAATGTGTCATGTTTCGTCCTTAGTGGGTTGCCTACTCCTCTAGTGTTGGGGCTACCCTGGCTCACTAAACATAACCCCACCATTGATTGGCAAGCGAGGCAAATAAATGGTTGGAGTGACTTTTGCAGAGAGAATTGCCTCACGACATCTGTTTCTGAGGTTTCTACTAAGACTGTACCATCTTTTCTCTCTGAATTTTCGGATGTCTTCTCTGAGAGTGGTGTTCAGGACTTGCCCCCGCACAGGGAGTACGATTGCCCTATTAATCTCACCCCAGACGCCAAGCTGCCTAAATCTCGTTTATACAATCTCTCCCAACCTGAAAGGCTCGCTATGTGTGCTTATATCTCTGAGAGTCTGAGAAAGGGACACATACGACCCTCGAAGTCACCTGTTGCCGCAGTTTTTTTCTTTGTTAAGAAAAAAGATGGTTCTTTAAGACCATGTCTGGATTTCAGGGAGCTGAACAGTATCACAATTCGTGACCATTATCCGCTTCCTCTGATCCCGGACCAGTTTTTTCCAAGTTGGATCTAAGAGGGGCATACAACCTGGTCAGGGTCAGAGAAGGAGACGAATGGAAGACGGCCTTCAATACCCCTGAGGGCCATTTTGAGAATTTGGTTATGCCTTTTGGTTTGATGAATGCTCCAGCCGTCTTTTAGCATTTTGTGAACAGCATTTTTTATAATTTAATGGGGAAATTTGTATTAGTGTATCTAGATGACATTTTGATTTTTTCTCCTGATTTCAAAACTCATAAGGAACACTTACGTCAGGTCTTGCTCATCCTGCGGGAGAATAAATTGTACGCTAAACTGCATAATTGTGTGTTTGCGGTTCCAGAAATTCAATTTCTGGGGTTTCTTCTCTCCGCTTCTGGTTTTCGCATGGACCCCGAGAAGGTCAGCTGTGCTTGAGTGGGAGCTTCCTGAGAATCAGAAGGCGCTGATGCGTTTTTTGGGCTTTGCCAATTATTACAGGAAGTTTATTTTGAAATATTCCTCTGTTGTTAAACCACTCACTGATATGACTAGAAAGGGGGTAGATTTTTCCTCCTGGTCGGTAGAGGCGCGTAAGGCCTTTTCTAATATCAAGGAGAGTTTTGCTTCCGCTCCTATCTTGGTACAACCTGATATTTCTCTACCCTTCATAGTTTAGGTTGATGCTTCTGAGGTGGGTGTGGGTGCGGTCTTGTCTCAGGGTCCCTCTCCTGCCAAATGGCGACCGTGTACTTTTTTCTCGAAGAAACTCTCCTCCGCAGAGAGAAATTACGATGTGGGAGATAGGGAATTGCTGGCCATCAAGTTGGCTTTTGAAGAATGGCGCCATTGGCTAGAGGGAGCCAGACACCCTATTACCGTGTTTACTGACCATAAGAATCTGGCCTACTAGGAGTCAGCGAAGCGTCTGAACCCGAGACAGGCCAGATGGTCTTTGATCTTTTCCAGGTTTAATTTTGTTGTCACGTTCCGCCCTGGGGTTAAGAATATGAAGGCGGATGCCCTGTCACGTTGTTTTCCGGGAGGTGGGAATTTTGAAGACCCGGGTCCCATTTTGACTGAGGGTGTGGTGGTCTCTGCTCTTTATCCTGAATTGGAGGCAGAAGTTCAGGTAGCCCAGTCAGAGGCTCCTGATCTTTGTCCTCCTGGGAGGTTGTTTGTGCCTCTCGCTTTAAGACACAAGATTTTTAAGGAACACCACGATACTGTCCTTGCTGGGCACCCGGGGGCAAGAGCCACAGTGGATCTCATCGCTCGGAGATTCTGGTGGCCGGCGCTTCGTAAGTCGGTTGAGGGTTTTGTGGCAGCCTGCGAGACCTGCGCTCGTGCCAAAGTCACTCATTCACGGCCATCAGGTCCTCTCCTTCACTTACCCATTCCTTCCCGTCCTTGGACACATCTGTCCATGGACTTCATTACGGACCTGCCTCGTTCCTCAGGGAAGACTGTGATTCTGGTGGTGGTGAACCGTTTTAGCAAAATGGTGCCTCTCATCCCTTTTCCTGGCTTGCCCAATGCTAAGACGCTGGCTCAGGCATTTATTGATCACATTGTCAAATTGCATGGTATTCCTTCAGACATAGTCTCTGATAGGGGCATGCAGTTTGTTTCCAGATTCTGGAAGGCTTTCTGTTCTTGTTTGGGGGTTTGGTTGTCATTCTCTTCTGCTTTCTACCCGCAGTCGAATGGCCAGACAGAGCGCGTCAATCAGAATCTGGAGACATATCTGCACTGTTTTGTGGCGGAGAATCAGGAGGATTGGTGTTCTGTTTTGTCCCTTGCTGAGTTTGCTTTAAATAACCGTCGCCAGGAGTCCTCTGATAAGTCACCATTTGCTGGTGCATATGGGTTTCATCCGCAGTTTGGGACATTCTCTGGAGAGGGGTCTTCTGGTTAACCTGATGAGGACAGATTCTCCTCGTCTTTGTCCTCTATTTGGCAAAAGATTCAGGATTATCTAAAGAGCATGAGTGAGAGATATAAGCGCGTGGCGGATAAGAGACGTGTGCCTGGTCCGGACCTGAATGTTGGTGATCTGGTGTGGTTGTCTACTAAGAATATCAAATTGAAGGTTCCCTCCTGGAAGTTGGGTCCTAAGTTTATTGGGCCTTACAAAATCTTGTCCGTCATCAATCCTGTTGCCTACCGTCTTGATCTTCCTCAGACTTGGAAGATCCATAATGTTTTTCATAAGTCCTTATTAAAACCTTATGTCCAACCCATTGTACCCTCGTCTTTGCCTCCTCCTCCGATTGTGGTTGATGTTAATCTTGAAATTCCGGTCTATAGGATTGTGGATTCTCGTGTGGTCTGCGGTTCTCTCCAGTACCTCGTTCATTGGGAGGGTTATGGTCCTGAGGAGAGGATGTGGGTCCCAGTGATGGACATTAAGGCCACTCGTCTCATCAAGGCTTTTCATAGGTCCCATCCTGAGAAGGTGCGCTCTGAGTGTCTGGAGTTCACTCGTAGAAGGAGGGGTACTGTCACCACCAGACATCTGAGAAGCTCTGACAGACGTCTAGAACCTCCTCCTTGAGGTTCCTTTGGTTTGCTTTCATTTTCTCATCTCGTTAGCCTCTCTCAGCTGTCATGTAGTTGCACTGATTGCATCCCTTTAAATCCTTTCCCATAGTGCATCGCTTTGCGGTTTATACAACTTCCTGGAGTGTGTGTTTGCTGTTCCTACTTCTGAGTCTTCTACAAGATAAGTTTTGTTCATTCATTTGTGTTTTTCTGTTTGCTGGATCCCAGGTGACCCTGACTCCCTCCGTATCTAGTGTAGGGAGCCGGTGGTCGTGTCCCCTCACTATTATAGTGTGTTCAGGTGTTATACAGTCGAGGTACGAGGATATGCGATCATCTACCATTGGGATTTTCGCATAGGCTGAGCAGCCAGGGAGAGAGCCAGGTCTGATGCAGGGCTCTCACCTTTTTGTTCCTTAGTTTTGGATCCAGTCAGTCGTATATTCATTTTGTGTTTTCTAGTTTCCTGCACACTTTCCGTGACATATGGGCCATGACAGCCACACAAAGACTAGGGAGCCCAGGTACAGCATGCACACCAAGCACACTCTGCTTTTAACCCCGTCCGGTGCCATTACAGCTTTCCTCGGATCCAGGGATGCAAGTACCAACATGCATGCTGAGCCCACTATATACTTCTCCTGGAGCCAAATGGCTACTGGTAGGTGCTATATAAGCAGACTCAGTTTTATACTGACTTTAAAACCAGCCTCCAGGGCAGACTAACTGGTCAGGTGTGCATGACTGCTTGGAGATCGCCACGCCTCCAATATATACTACAAAGAAAAAAATGTGGGGGGTTCAGCCTGCACAACCCAGTATGCAGGTGCACATTGCTATGGCGAAATACAGATACAAACGCAATCACACTCTGCATTTTCCCTTCAGTTTTGTCTTCAAGTGAAATGCATGCTCAATCGGATTCAGGTCAGGTGATTGACTTGGCCATTGCATAACATTCCACTTCTTTCCCTTAAAAAAAATTCTTTGGTTGCTTTTGCAGTATGCTTTGGGTCATTGTCCATCCATTGGCTGTCCAATGAGTTCTGAAGCATTTGGCTGAATATGAGCAGATAATATTGCCCAAAACACTTCAGAATTCATCCTGCTGCTTTTGTCAGCAGTCACATCAATAAAAACAAGAGAACCAGTTCCATTGGCAGTCATACCTGCCCACGCCATGACACTACCACCACCATGCTTCACTGATGAGGTGGTATGCTTAGGATCATGAGCCGTTCCTTTCCTTCTCCATACTCTTCTCTTCCCATCACTCTGGTACAAGTTGATCTTGGTCTCATCTGTCCATAGGATGTTGTTCCAGAACTGTGAAGGCTTTTTTTAGATTTCGTTTGGCAAACTCTAATCTGGCCTTCCTGTTTTTGAGGCTCACCAATGGTTTACATCTTGTGGTGAACCCTCTGTATTCACTCTGGTGAAGTCTTCTCTTGATTGTTGACTTTGACACACATACACCTACCTCCTGGAGAGTGTTCTTGATCTGGCCAACTGTTGTGAAGGGTGTTTTCTTTACCAGGGAAATAATTCTTTGGTCATCCACCACAGTTGTTTTTCGTGGTCTTCCGGGTCTTCTGGTGTTGCTGAGCTCACTGGTGCGTTCCTTCTTTTTAAGAATGTTCTAAACAGTTGTTTTGGCCATGCCTAATGTTTTTGCTATATGTCTAATGGGGTTGTTTTGTTTCAGCCTAATGATGGCTTGTTTCCCTGATAGTGACAGCTCTTTGGATCTCATCTTGAGAGTTGACAGCAAAAGATTCCAAATAGCACACGTAAAATAAACTCTGGACCTTTTATCTGCTCGTTGTAATTGGGATATTGAGGGAATAACACACACCTGGTCATGGAACAACTGAGAAGCCAATTGTCACATTACTTTGGGTTCCCTTAACAAGTGGGAGGCACATATGCAAACTGTTGTAATTCCTACAACGTTCACCTGATTTGGATGTGAATACCCTCAAATTAAAGCTGACAGTCTGCAGTTAGAGCACATCTTGTTTGTTTTATTTCAAATCCATTGTGGTGGTGTATAGAGCCAAACATTTTAGAATTGTGTCCATGTCCCAATATTTATGGACCGGACTGTATATTTAAATGTCTGTATATTGTTGTTTATATTGATTTTAGTTACATTGTATTATGGTACAGTTCCTGGTAATTGAGTGCCTGTTAACATTATTGTAATATTTCTGATAATTTCATCTACTGTTCACATGCTGTAAAATGCTGTGGATTTCATGCACGCAAACATACAGGGAGACGTCCACAGCATATACGGACATTACCTCATAGGGCATATGGAAGTGGCTGTTTTTATAGGCACCTCTTTTAAGGGTACTTTCACACTAGCGGCAAGGGACTCCGGCAGGCTGTTCCGGCGGGTGAACAGCCTGCCGGATCCGTGCTGCCGCTAGTGCATGTCAACGCACGACGAGAGGGGGCCGGAATAAAAGTACTACATGTAGGACATTTATTTTGGCCGCCTCCTGGGGTGCGCTGCCATGCTGCCTCCAGAACTCCGCCCCGCCCCTATTATAGTCAATGGGAACAGGGCGTATCTCCGGCGGCACACGCACACTAGTGGCAGCACGGATACAGCAGGCTGTTCACCCACTGGAACAGCCTGCCGGAGTCCCCTGCCGCTAGTGTGAAACTAGCCTAAGTTGCTTAAAATCATGATTCAATATGACTTTCACTAGGTATTTTCACATAGTAATGAGTTGTGCACAACTAATGTAATATGAGAAAGGTAGCTTTACCTGTCTAGTTTAGAAAGCAGCACAGAACATATATGACTCAGATTGCATTGTGTATTGTCTTCCTGCCACTGACTGGTCATGGAACTAAGGTGAGTAGAGATAAAAAGAATTACTACTGACATTAAAGGGAACCTGTCACCAGTTTTATGGTGTCCTAACTAAGGGCATCATAAATAAGTGACTGATTCGCTTATCAAAATGCTGGGTCACTTTCTTTAATTGACCCAGTCAATCTGCCAACATCTTGTATTGAAAAGCTCCAGCTGATAATGATGAGTCATGAATATTTATGAGCTCCTGACTCTCCCCGCCCACTTTATTTTAACTCAGTAATGCTGTGTGAATTTTAAACCTTTATGATCGGGGCAATTTTCATAGTCATAGTCATAGGCAAATCAATATAACTTTGTATTTGTTTTATGTTTCATGTAGTCATATAAATTTCACATGGTTTATTTGGGGGCCGGGATAGATAGATACATAGATAGATAGATTAACTAGTCTTGTTTATGCTTCGTGCAATTGTCTGTATACCACTTTTCATATGTACAGCGCTATGGAATGAATGGCGCTTTAATTATAAATAATAATAATAATTTAGTTGTTGGTATATACAGTATTTATAGGTATTGTAGATATATACCAGCAACAAGCTTTTAAAAAGCACCCAGTTATAGACAGCCCCTCTAACCAGTCCAATAAAACGTAACTTTTATTTAGTACATCATTTTATTTAGCGTTGAGGGAATTGAAGTTAACAAAGTAAAATTCGATCCCAATTTTTCAGGAAAAATTTGATTTGTCACAAGTCAGAATTTCCTTATGCTTTCATAGAGAGACTTTATACACACTATAGGGAGAGCATAGGAAGGGTGCAGGGACTAACTGAACAGTGCCCCCGTTGGTTAATAGATAAGCAATTCTATTACACCTTGATGCACTAATTGGGGTTAAAAAGCGGTTTTAATACTATGGCTATGGTGGTGTCCACATTGTTTTATGCATACATAATTCTATGCCTTGATTCTCTAATTGGGGTTAAAACCGGTCTAATACTCCTGCTATGGGGTTGTCCATATTGTGTTATAGATAAGAAATTCTATAATGCCTTGATTATGTAATTGGGCTGAAAGAGAGCTGTATTTTGTCAGTTATTTAGTTTTAGACCTTATGTTACCGATTAGTAATTCCATTAGGCCTTGATTCTGTAATTGGTGTTAAAAAGTGGTCTAATGCAACTGCTATTAGGATGTCCACATTGTTTTATAAATTATAATAATTACTTATTTATAAATAAGAATCCAGAGGAAATAAAAGCAGTCTGGTGTGAAGTTGTTTGGGAGCAGCACCTATACAAGCAGACAAACAACGTAAGTTTGTGAGCATTCGCATTTGTATTAAGGGTGTGACTTTAGATTAGTGAGGGAGTATCTGTGAGAGCCTTCAAAATTATTAGTGCACATTGCTGAGTGGCTATGCTTGACTTTATTGTACTATATACCTAGTCTAGGGAAATCACTGCAGCTCTCACCTGCAACCTCCCAATGGAGAGTGGAAAAACAGACCTGGACTAGGTCAGGTACGAACTGCGAAAAAACAAATCAAGCTCCAGATACAATTTGCTTTTAATTGACTTCCATAAAATCCAGACATCAAACAGGACAAATTGCAATTACATCTTAGCCCTTCATCAAGACAAACAAACAGACCTAAAAAACTAAGTTTTTTGGGGCGTGGCTTGGCCGCTGAGAGGAATGGCCGCTTGATTCCACTGCTCCTGCACCTCAGCGACTACAGAGAAGCTCCCAGGGCAACGGTCACTACCGTCTCTACATCCCTACTGGTGGTGAAGCTGGACACCCTCCAGGACGAGATGGGGAAGTCTAAACGGCAGCTCCCTAGGCTGCAGAGCGGGAATCTGGACGGCTTCTTTGAACGGGGCCCGGCTAAAGATGGCGCTTGCTCGGAGCTCGTACCTCATCTCCCCACGGCAGCGCCTCGCCGAAAAGCCCTCCCGATCCTCATCGCCTCCGCTGGAGCCCGACATCTTCTCCCTGACTGAGGCGGAGTTCCCCTTGCTTCCACTGACCCCGAGCGACCTAGGGACTCCAGGGGCTATGGCTTCACAAAATGGCGCCGACACTAACCTTGCTGGACTCTCACCTTCCTCCAGCCCCCAGAAGCAGAAACCACGCCTGGATTCATCATACTCTCCTGAGGTTAGTAAGGGGACCTGGGCACAGGCGGTGGAGACCCCCGCAGCAATCCCCATAACTACATATCAGACCTCAGATAAGCCCCTATGTGAGGACTCCATTAAAAACATGCTATTGGCACTGCACCAGTCTCTGCGCACAGATATGGTAGGGTTGATTAACCCTTTGGCGGCCAAAGTTAAAGAGACTGCAGATAAGATCTTGCATGTGGAGAACAAGATGACAGACTTCGCCACTTCGCAAAATAATATCATAGATGCCCATAATGATATGGCAGATGAACTGGAGGCTATCAAAAGCAAATTAGCAGATATGGAGGATCGCTCCAGAAGGAATAATGTGAAATTCCGGGGTATCCCAGAGGATATAGCACCCCGAGACCTACAGTCATACCTCAAAAGTCTCATCAAAGCGCTGCTAAGAAGAATCCCTGTCCCTGACATGATCATTGACAGGGCTCATAGAATTCCAAAACCGTCGCATCTCAGTGCTGATGTCCCAAGGGATACGCTGGCTCGTATTCACTTTTTCCACACTAAAGAGGCTTTAATGCTGGCAGCTAGAAACTGCGACAAATTACCTGCTCCTTTTCAAACAGTCAGGCTTTCTGCCGACCTTTCCATGGCGACATTGAGACAAAGGAGAGAACTGCAGCCGGTCACCCTTGCTCTCAGGGACAACGACATCCAATATAAATGGGGTTATCCGCAAAAGTTGCTGATCCGGAGAGATGGAAAAACCCACATGGTGAAATCTGTAACAGAAGGTCAAGACTTGCTACTATCCTGGGACATTCCACTTCAGTTGGAAAAGAGAGGGAATCGCAGACGAGATGATCATCTATCCACGGATGGAACTCAGGGCAGTTGATTTCCCTAACAAGACCAACATAGGTCCAGGTTACGGGTGTTATTCCTGGTATTTTGCCATGGATCCCAGGGGTTAATTGGATGTGGAGACACTATTGCACTATTTGTATGGGGTCTAATGTCTAACCCTTTTATGTTTAGGTGCGGACTTTATGCTTGCATACCCCGTATAGTTAAGGCTTTCTCAGCCTCACCAGGGGACTTATGCCACCAATATTGCACAGACGGATTTGATCGTCTGGAGTTGTGTTACTATTTCTCCCTAACCCAACTATACCCCTCACTGGCTCGTTGCATTAACTATCTGTGGCTGACTAGACGATCTGCTTATTGTTAGGCAGTTGTTTACTGTTACTGAGGTTGGTTTGATAATCTTTGACTGTCTGTCTATCCGTACAGGGACTGGTTCCTCCCCTCACTCACATGGGTCTTAAAATTTTTATCACTGAACGCTAAAGGGCTTAATTGTCCCCAGAAGAGATCCTATGTTTGGCGGGAGGCAACCAAAGCTGGAGCGGACCTTATTTGCATTCAGGAGACTCACTTACTACAGGAAGATTCTAAACATATTCATAATCGATCTTTTCCTCATATATTGCATTCTCATTTTAGCAAGAAGTCCAGAGGGGTGTTCATAGCTGTCAAGAATTCAGTGGCCTTTACTACTATTTCCTCAAAAGTGGACTCCAACGGCCGATACATCATCCTGGTATGTTCTATTAACAACATTACCTACACCATAGTCAATATTTATGCACCCAATGACCACCAAATCACCTTCCTGCACAAATTACTAAAACAGTTAAATTCCCTGAAACAAGGGAAAGTAATTGTTTGCGGTGACTTTAACACGGTGATGGATCGGTCGTTGGTTTCCACTAGCCTAACTCGACGCTCAGGGAGTGGCATTGCTTCCCTGTTACACGCTGAGGGTCTTATCGATGTGTGGAGAGCTCAACATAGTGTAGAGAGGGACTATACCTTTTTCTCAACACCTCATCTCTCAAATTTGCGCATTGATATGTTTTTAGTAGATCAAGCCACCTTGCTGCATACAATATCTACAGACATTGGACTCATCCAGTGGTCTGACCATGCACCAATAACAATGACCCTAGAGGACCTATACCAATCCCCACGTGCTCCCATTTGGCGCACTGACACATTTTTATATTCCAACCCAGAATCAGTTATGGAGATGTCTGCTGAATTGCGAGAGTTTTTCACTTTCAACGATGGCTCTATCACAGATAAATATATCCTGTGGCACACTCATAAAGCGTTCATTCAAGGCTCCCTGATTAGATTGAAATGTAAATTAAAGAAAGTTAAAGAAAAGGGAAATCTCTCAGCTGATTAAATCCATTGCTGATCTCGAGAATCGAAATAAGACGTCACCTACAGCTCAAGCATCCTCTTTACTGAGAACAGAGAGGGAAAAATTGTGCAGTCTGTTGTCACACAACTATTCCAAATACCTGCTAAGATTAAAATCGAGGTATTATGCTCAGGGGAACAGAGCTGGCAAACTATTGGCTAATCAACTTAAAGTTCAACAAACCAAATCAAAAATCCCATTCCTCATCCACCCGTCATCTAAAGCAAAACTACTAGACCCTAGAGACATCGCAGAACAATTTCGTACCTACTACCACACCCTCTATAACCTTACATGACACAGTTGCCCTACCTGATAACTACCCTGAATTGGTGGAGAACTTCCTGGCTCAATCCGACTTACCTACCCTCACCCCCGCACAGCTCCATTCATTAAATATCCCCCTCACGTCCATGGAACTCCAAAAGCTAATTGCAACTCTCCCCTCAGGTAAATCCCCAGGCCCGGACGGCTTGTCTAATGAATACTATAAACATTTCCTTCCCATATTGTCCCCCTATATTCTGGATATTTTTAATTGTGCCCTTGAAGGAACCCCGTTCCCACCCGAGATGCTTACAGCCCTGATAGTCACACTACCTAAACCTGGGAAATCTCCAGATGCACCTCAGAACTTCAGACCAATTTTGCTACTTAATTCGGATATCAAAATTTTTGCCAAGTTAATAGCCAGTAGATTGTCAGCCATACTCCCTTCCCTAATTAAAGATGACCAGACAGGGTTTGTTAAGGGCCGTATATCATCGGATAACACCAGAAGATTGATAAATTTGTTTGACTATGCTGAGCAGAATAACCTCCCATGTTAGCGGTGACCCTGGACGCTGAGAAGGCGTTCGACCGACTACACTGGTCGTTCGCATTCTCGGTCCTCCGTAAGATGGGTTTTAAAGGCAGTATACTGAACGCTTTCTACAGCTTGTATGCCTCTCCCACAGCTCAAATATGGGTAAATGGAGTGCTATCTGCTCCTTTCCAGATTACCAATGGTTCTTGCCAAGGGTGCCCACTATCACCCCTCCTGTTCATCTTGGCTCTGGAACCTTTGGCTCAACACATTAGGAAAACTCCCCTCATTCAATGTGTAGATATTGGTGGGAGCGACAATAGAATTTCTCTCTATGCGGACGACATCATCCTTACCCTATCAAGTCCTCTTCAGTCATTAAGCTCTGCCTTTGACATAATAGCACATTTTGGCACACTCTCATATTATAAAATTAATAATTCCAAGTCCCAGGCCTTACTACTCAATATTCCTCATAAGGATGTTGAGGTGTTAAAGTCCCGATTTCCCCTAGACTGGCAAGAATTAGAACTTCCATACTTGGGAATCAGGTTGACATACCCCTGCTCCCTTTTGTATAAACGGAATTATGAACCCCTCCTCGGGACTATGTCTTCTGATTTTTCCCACTACTCCATGAAAGAGATTTCGTGGGTAGGCAGGGTGGCAGCGTTTCAGATGATGACTCTGCCTAAATTGATCTATGTCTTCAGAGCTCTCCCTATCTCAGTCCCTGATTTGTTTTTTAGAAAGGCACAGGCAATACTGTCCAAATATGTTTGGAAATCGTTTAGACCCAGAATTGCTGAAAAACAGCTTTTCCTACGGAAAAGAGCAGGAGGGTTAGGACTACCTTGTATTAGTGATTATCACAGGGCCATTGGACTGTCACTTGCTAGGGAATGGTGGGATAAAGACTGCAATAAAGCTTGGCATCAAATTGAATCTCACTCAATTAAGGAGGGCTCCTTGAGGGACTTGTTGATTGTTGTTCTATTGAGTAGGACGGTTCCTGATCTTTCCCTTAGGACGGTAAAGCATGTGAGGAAGCTGTGGCTACATTTTCACAACGCATATGCAGACTCTACTGACGCCTTATTTTCCCACTTAGACACCCACTCCCTGGAGTCGATTTTGAAGGATATCAGTCTGCGTGGATGGCGTGATAGGGGGATCGAGAGGGTCTCTCAACTCATTGATACTGAGGGAGTCCTCCCGTTCACCACTGCTCAACAGATGTTCCAGCTTTAATCTAGAGAGATATTTAACTACCTCAGGGTTAAACACCTATTAGCGACTATCATTAATAAGCCCCCTCCTACACATGTGGGGATCCTTCAATTATATTGCTCCCAGGGCTTACTGAAAAAAGGGGCAACTGGGCGTATATACAAGTTCATGGGTGATAAAACTAAATTTGCTAAATCCAAACCATTCCAGACATGGGAGCGAGAACTAGGTAGAGCATTCTCTGAGGATAATTGGTCTTTCGCAATTGGTTTCTTAGCTTCTAATTTTAAGTGTGTTACCCATTATGAAGCTGGTGTTAAGACGCATCTAAATTGGTACTTTACACCCAAAAGACTACATACCATTTACCCTTCTTCTCCCCTGTGCTGGAGGGGATGTGGAAGTGTAGGCTCATTGCTTCATGTTTTGTGGGCGTGCCCAATTATCACTAGTTTCTGGAAGCAGGTATTTGAGTTGTTGGGAGAAATATCTGGCCATGAACTCTCCCCATCTCCAGAACTTGCTCTCTTATTTTTGGGCATTCAACACCTATACCCCTCATATAGGCCCATAGTGGGTCATGTCTTGCTTGGCGCTAAACTAGTTATAACTCGCCACTGGAAAAAGGTGACCCCTCCAGACATTTCGGAAGTGGTAGCTGAGCTAAATAACACATGTTGTTATGAAAAGATGATTCCACCCTCAATGCTTTCTCCTGTGAAATATAAACGTATCTGGAACCCTTGGATGGTTCACCCGAGATTTTCTTACTAGGTGAAACTTCATGAATCTGACCCCTGTGAGAGGAAGTGATTGGGTATATCCTTTTTAGGTCTCTTCATTTAGGTCCCTCCTGTAGCTAACAAATCACAGCCTGACAGAACGTTATAACAAAAATAATAAATATTTTATTGAAAAATAGGGGTAGGTATAGATAAAATCAGGCATACAGGAATCAGTAGTGTGGAGAGGGGTCTGTAATATACCATCCACAACTCTGATCGCCTGAAAAAATCACCAATTTATATGTGGCAGGAATCCAGTGTTGGAGCACACTGATTGATATCCAGCCTCAATATATATGGTATGATGAGTGCAACACCCAGCCTGGGAGTACCATATAAATGCAATGTTATTGTAGCTGCTAATGGTGTAAACTAGCAGACTAATCCTTGCATATATTAGTATTTACAGTCCATTAGGCCAGATTTGCCCAGGAACTGCTCCCCTATGGGCTGAGCGAAGTGCAACACACTGTGCTAAAGCAGCGGCACTCGTGATAATATCACTGTAGTGGTGTGCCCTCTGCCCTGAACACAGCTGACACCAGTGCTACGCTCTACGCGTTTCAACATGCTAGGGTGACCGCATGTCTCATCAGGAGCGAGCTACACTTAAAATCATGTGTCAAAATCTAAGCACTGCACTGTAACGTGCATCTCTCGGCACTGTGATGGCCATGTGTGGCCAGCCGCACGCCGAGACTAAATAATCTAAGACTCGCCCCCATGCCGGTGGGTGCCGGCTCCAGCATCCAATCAGGGATAGAGACGCATCCTGTGATGCGCTCCCTGACGATGCCGTCGCTCTCTACAGCATAATGCCAGCATGGGGAGGAGCATCGCTATGCTCGCTTTGTATCAGGGGAACACTTACAGTGCGGTCGCATACAGGCAAGTGACAGCGCTAGAATGAGGTGATCAGGGTATTCAAAGGGGTCAAAGGAGGAAAAGAGCAGCCATATATATATACCCAGTATGCAGCAGAATGAGCAACATATTGAAGTGAAAATATCTGGCAAAGTACATACCTATTCATAAAGTGACATGGAAAATAGTGTACAGAAATAACCTGAAGGAAATCTAAGGGCGCTAAGCCATGATGCCTGTGAGTTCTAGATAAAACATGCAAATGACAACGCCTCATTAAGTCCCTTGGGGTATGTGGTGTCTAACTTAAAAATCCACTGCGTCTCCTTGCGGAGCAGTGACACATCAATGTCACCTCCACGGATGGATGGAGTGACATGTTCAATACCCTGGACGCGAAGCACGTCTGGATTGCCGTCATGAAACTCACAGACGTGACGTGCAACAGATGTATCGCGCTTGTTTTTAATATCCAAAAGGTGTTTGCCAACACGTCTCCGCAGCTCACGTCTGGTTTTGCCCACATATTGTACACCGCACACGCAGTTGATAAGGTATACTACTCCCACTGATGTACATCTGATCAAAGATCTAATACAAAATCTCTCCTTTGTTACCTGGCTCACGAAATATGGCCCCCTCATGATGTTACTGCAGATGACACATTTCCCACATGGGAAGGTGCCAGTAAGCGTATTCCTGAGCCAGGTATCAGATGTGGGGTGTAGATAGGTACTGTGAACCAGGCGGTCACGAATATTAGAGCTGCGGCGGTATGTGATGGCAGGACGATCTGACACTAGTGTACCAATGTCCGGGTCCGATTGCAGGATAGGCCAATGTTTCTGAAGGATCTCCCGTATATGCGTTTCTGCTTTATCATATGTCGCTATGATTCTAGGGAGATGTGAGTCCGGTGGCCTCTGTTTAGGTGTCAAAAGGTGATCACGGCTCACACTCATCGAATGATGGTAGGCCTTTCTAAGTGTATGATCGGGATAACCCCTGTGTGTGAACCGTGAGCGCAGGTCATTCGCAGCCACCTTAAAATCCCGAAGTTCGGAACAATTCCTCCTAGCCCTCAGATACTGGCCTTTAGGAATGCCGTGTCTGAGGGCCAGGGGGTGGCCACTGTCCCACCTCAGCAGACTGTTTGTAGCTGTCTGCTTACGGAACAAGTTGGTCGTGATTCTCCTGTCTGATGACACAGTGACAGTCAAATCCAGAAATGTAATTGCCCTCTCCTGTATATCGGACGTAAAAAATAGGCCCAACTGGTTACTGTTTAGTTCAGCTACAAATTTAGCAAACCAGTCCTTGGACCCCTTCCATAGCAGAAACACGTCGTCGATATACCTGATCCAGATTAATATCGACGACGTGTACTGTTCCATGGAATCGCCAAACACGACCTCCTTTTCCCACCAGCCCAGGTAGAGGTTTGCGTAAGTCGGGGCACATGGACTACCCATCGCAACTCCCCTGAGCTGGTGGAAAACCTGACGGTCAAACAAGAACACATTGTGATTAAGGACAAATTCTAGTAAGTCCATCACGAAGGTGTTGTGGCGGATAAGATGTGCACCTCTCTGTTGGAGGAAGGTCCGTACAGCTTGACACCCTTTGTCGTGCGGAATAGAGCTGTATAGAGCCTCCACATCCAAACTGGCCAGCCACGTGTCTGCCTCACAGACAATACCCTCAAGGCGTTGTAAAACATCCATCGTGTCACGGGCATACGATGGTAAACATGCCACAAAGGGCCTCAAGATCACATCAACATATGTGCTAATGTTAGCTGTGAGGCTCCCAACCCCCGACACGATGGGTCTGCCTTTCAATGGTATGCTCTGCTTGTGCAGCTTGGGGAGGCTGTAAAACACAGCACGAATTGGGAACTTGGGTGACAGAAACTCAAACTCGGTCTTGCTTATAAGTCTCTCCCTAGCCGCTGCCTTTAGGAGTGTGGACAGTTGTTCACTAAAAATAGAAGTTGGGTCCGATGGGAGACGTCTGTACGTGGTTACATCTCGTAGGATGGTAAGGCACATGTCACGATACGCATCTTGATCCATAATGACAATATTACCCCCCTTATCTGAGGGCTTGATAACTATGTTGGTATCACCCTCTAAGCCTCCCAATGCTGTTCTTTCCTGGGGACTGAGGTTGTCAGGACCTGCAGTTTGGCCCTTCAAATTACGAAGGTCCTGGGTGACAACCGTGACAAAGGTGTCAATGGGGGTATTGTCACTAATTGGGGGGAACATCTTAGAAGGATGTCGTAAATCTGTGAATGGTCCATCACCAATGTCCCTGGTACCTTCCTCATACAGACCCGCAAGTAGCTGTACATCTTCTAGCTCCTCCATCCTAATACCCAACTCCTGACACATACGAGTGTCGTGAGTGAGGAAGAATTTTTTCCATTTGAGCTTACGTGCATACAGGTGAAGGTCTTTAACCCAGTTGAACAAATTGAATTTCTGTAGAGGCACAAAAGAGAGACCTTTTCTTAAAACATCCATTTCTGGTTGGGACAGCGTTCGTTTAGACAGGTTTACCACTTGGAGCTCCTCTATTTGGGACCCTCTGTTGTCTTTTTGTGGCGTAGCAGATAGTCTGACACTGGGGGTGTATTGTCTAAAAAACCCCCTCTTGAACCCCTCCCTGATCTACCACGCTGTCTCCCACCGCGCGTTCGTGATGATCCTCTAGAACCCCCTCTACCTCTATACGTATTAGAGCCTGTTTCAACGTCCGTATCTGCCTCGGAGGATGATAGTTCCGTATCAACCTCCGATGTGGTAGGTCGTTTGGGCCCGAAATCAAAGACCTTTCCCTCCTTGAAGTCCTTAATGTCCCTATTGTATAATAGGTGTTTCTTTTCTTTTATGTAACACGTGAACCGTTCTATATTCTGCTGTAATGAGGTCTCCTTTTTAGCGAAATCAATATGATCGCCAAACTTCTTAGTTTGAGCTATGCTTTCTTTTAGCTCACTATCACTCTTAGTCAGCAGCTGTTTTTCCTCGTCAAGTAGTAACCTCATAAGGCGTAAGGAACCATCAATCGACTCTTGTTCCCACTTGGCGAGGAAATCACTGTTACGGACCCGGGCGGTAGGAAGAATGGGATTTCTCAATCCTCTTGGGACAATGTTATTTTTAATATATGTGTCCAAGGTTTGGACTTCCCACCAGCACCGTATGTAGTCCTTGTATACACGGGTCAGGTTTTTGAAGGAGGATGTAATGCTCACATATGCTGTCTGGGATGACAGTTCCTTTTCAGAGAAGACCTCTCTGGGGTCCCCTAACCAGCTCTCCTCTACAGAAATTCAATTTGTTCAACTGGGTTAAAGACCTTCACCTGTATGCACGTAAGCTCAAATGGAAAAAATTCTTCCTCACTCACGACACTCGTATGTGTCAGGAGTTGGGTATTAGGATGGAGGAGCTAGAAGATGTACAGCTACTTGCGGGTCTGTATGAGGAAGGTACCAGGGACATTGGTGATGGACCATTCACAGATTTACGACATCCTTCTAAGATGTTCCCCCCAATTAGTGACAATACCCCCATTGACACCTTTGTCACGGTTGTCACCCAGGACCTTCATAATTTGAAGGGCCAAACTGCAGGTCCTGACAACCTCAGTCCCCAGGAAAGAACAGCATTGGGAGGCTTAGAGGGTGATACCAACATAGTTATCAAGCCCTCAGATAAGGGGGGTAATATTGTCATTATGGATCAAGATGCGTATCGTGACATGTGCCTTACCATCCTACGAGATGTAACCACGTACAGACGTCTCCCATCGGACCCAACTTCTATTTTTAGTGAACAACTGTCCACACTCCTAAAGGCAGCGGCTAGGGAGAGACTTATAAGCAAGACCGAGTTTGAGTTTCTGTCACCCAAGTTCCCAATTCGTGCTGTGTTTTACAGCCTCCCCAAGCTGCACAAGCAGAGCATACCATTGAAAGGCAGACCCATCGTGTCGGGGGTTGGGAGCCTCACAGCTAACATTAGCACATATGTTGATGTGATCTTGAGGCCCTTTGTGGCATGTTTACCATCGTATGCCCGTGACACGATGGATGTTTTACAACGCCTTGAGGGTATTGTCTGTGAGGCAGACACGTGGCTGGCCAGTTTGGATGTGGAGGCTCTATACAGCTCTATTCCGCACGACAAAGGGTGTCAAGCTGTACGGACCTTCCTCCAACAGAGAGGTGCACATCTTATCCGCCACAACACCTTCGTGATGGACTTACTAGAATTTGTCCTTAATCACAATGTGTTCTTGTTTGACCGTCAGGTTTTCCACCAGCTCAGGGGAGTTGCGATGGGTAGTCCATGTGCCCCGACTTACGCAAACCTCTACCTGGGCTGGTGGGAAAAGGAGGTCGTGTTTGGCGATTCCATGGAACAGTACACGTCGTCGATATTAATCTGGATCAGGTATATCGACGACGTGTTTCTGCTATGGAAGGGGTCCAAGGACTGGTTTGCTAAATTTGTAGCTGAACTAAACAGTAACCAGTTGGGCCTATTTTTTACGTCCGATATACAGGAGAGGGCAATTACATTTCTGGATTTGACTGTCACTGTGTCATCAGACAGGAGAATCACGACCAACTTGTTCCGTAAGCAGACAGCTACAAACAGTCTGCTGAGGTGGGACAGTGGCCACCCCCTGGCCCTCAGACGCGGCATTCCTAAAGGCCAGTATCTGAGGGCTAGGAGGAATTGTTCCGAACTTCGGGATTTTAAGGTGGCTGCGAATGACCTGCGCTCACGGTTCACACGCAGGGGTTATCCCGATCATACACTTAGAAAGGCCTACCATCATTCGATGAGTGTGAGCCGTGATCACCTTTTGACACCTAAACAGAGGCCACCGGACTCACATCTCCCTAGAATCATAGCGACATATGATAAAGCAGAAACGCATATACGGGAGATCCTTCAGAAACATTGGCCTATCCTGCAATCGGACCCGGACATTGGTACACTAGTGTCAGATCGTCCTGCCATCACATACCGCCGCAGCTCTAATATTCGTGACCGCCTGGTTCACAGTACCTATCTACACCCCACATCTGATACCTGGCTCAGGAATACGCTTACTGGCACCTTCCCATGTGGGAAATGTGTCATCTGCAGTAACATCATGAGGGGGCCATATTTCGTGAGCCAGGTAACAAAGGAGAGATTTTGTATTAGATCTTTGATCAGATGTACATCAGTGGGAGTAGTATACCTTATCAACTGCGTGTGCGGTGTACAATATGTGGGCAAAACCAGACGTGAGCTGCGGAGACGTGTTGGCAAACACCTTTTGGATATTAAAAACAAGCGCGATACATCTGTTGCACGTCACGTCTGTGAGTTTCATGACGGCAATCCAGACGTGCTTCGCGTCCAGGGTATTGAACATGTCACTCCATCCATCCGTGGAGGTGACATTGATGTGTCACTGCTCCGCAAGGAGACGCAGTGGATTTTTAAGTTAGACACCACATACCCCAAGGGACTTAATGAGGCGTTGTCATTTGCATGTTTTATCTAGAACTCACAGGCATCATGGCTTAGCGCCCTTAGATTTCCTTCAGGTTATTTCTGTACACTATTTTCCATGTCACTTTATGAATAGGTATGTACTTTGCCAGATATTTTCACTTCAATATGTTGCTCATTCTGCTGCATACTGGGTATATATATATGGCTGCTCTTTTCCTCCTTTGACCCCTTTGAATACCCTGATCACCTCATTCTAGCGCTGTCACTTGCCTGTATGCGACCGCACTGTAAGTGTTCCCCTGATACAAAGCGAGCATAGCGATGCTCCTCCCCATGCTGGCATTATGCTGTAGAGAGCGACGGCATCGTCAGGGAGCGCATCACAGGATGCGTCTCTATCCCTGATTGGATGCTGGAGCCGGCACCCACCGGCATGGGGGCGAGTCTTAGATTATTTAGTCTCGGCGTGCGGCTGGCCACACATGGCCATCACAGTGCCGAGAGATGCACGTTACAGTGCAGTGCTTAGATTTTGACACATGATTTTAAGTGTAGCTCGCTCCTGATGAGACATGCGGTCACCCTAGCATGTTGAAACGCGTAGAGCGTAGCACTGGTGTCAGCTGTGTTCAGGGCAGAGGGCACACCACTACAGTGATATTATCACGAGTGCCGCTGCTTTAGCACAGTGTGTTGCACTTCGCTCAGCCCATAGGGGAGCAGTTCCTGGGCAAATCTGGCCTAATGGACTGTAAATACTAATATATGCAAGGATTAGTCTGCTAGTTTACACCATTAGCAGCTACAATAACATTGCATTTATATGGTACTCCCAGGCTGGGTGTTGCACTCATCATACCATATATATTGAGGCTGGATATCAATCAGTGTGCTTCAACACTGGATTCCTGCCACATATAAATTGGTGATTTTTTCAGGCGATCAGAGTTGTGGATGGTATATTACAGACCCCTCTCCACACTACTGATTCCTGTATGCCTGATTTTATCTATACCTACCCCTATTTTTCAATAAAATATTTATTATTTTTGTTATAACGTTCTGTCAGGCTGTGATTTGATATTTAGTAGTGAACGTATACCCCACACCATACTATTTTGTGTGCCCTCCTGTAGCTAAGCCTTATGATAAGACAGATCTTTGTACCATTTTAATTGTTTGTGGTTCTTGTGTTAGAATGTGGGCACTTACCACTTGGTAAATGTTAATAGTGTACCCAGACTGGGCCTTAGGATGTCGTAGTTACCCTGGGCGATATACAGTTTGGAGAAGATAGCGATTCTGACATGCTCTTGACCAAAATGTAATGATATTGTAACTACCAATGTTGCTAGTCTTGATCTTGAACTGTGATTTACAACTGTTGTTACTACACCATGTCTTCCATAATAATGGAAATTTTGTTAACAGAACAGTATCTTTTTTCGGTGGCTGCGCCCACCGCAAGTTATTTGTGCAATGTCATACTCTGCTAACCTTTATATGAAAATTCTCAATAAAAATGTTAAAAATAAAAAAACTAAGTTTTATACACTGACATGAAACCCCCACTTGATTGGATAATCCGCACCACCAGGGAGCCACACCAGATGGTAAATAGGAGAATCCAGCCCAGTGGAACAGAGGCTCAGTACAGATAAGAAATATTATTTATATTGTAAGGTTAAATCATGTTTCTGATTCAATCCCTTTGGTATACACGTTCCAAGTTTAAACATTCAATAAGTTTCCCCGCTGAAAAGTTTCTGTCTACGATCCCCCCCCCCTGATCGGTGTAATTTCTCTTTCAATACCCTGCACAGAAAACGCAGGGCTATCACCTTTGTGAACAGATGCAAAATGTAAAGTGGCTGCTGACACATTGCGAGTTGAAACATGCGGGATGTCACTTAAATGTTTCCGTATTCTAACTTTTAGCTGATTCGTAGTGCATTCCACAAATTTTATGTGGAGCTGGATTCTATTAGTTTTTTCGTATATATACCAATTCAGAGCAGTGTACAGTAATATAGTTTATAAAACAAAATGACAATAGGATAGCTCCCTTGCATATAGCTCGGCATGCTGTACCACTCAGCTGCTAGATATACTTAAAGGGGTTCTGCACCTTCATTTAAAGGGATTCTGTCACCTCCCCTAAGGCAAAAAACGATTTAAAACCAGCCATGCAGCACAGCTTACCTGGATTAGGCTGTGCTGTTCAATCTTGAAATCCGTCCAGCAGTTAGTTCAAAAAACGAGTTTGATCAATGAGGAAATGCGTCCTGAAGGTGCCCAGAGGGGCGTTTTTTTCTTCTGAGAGAGCCCAGTCCCGCCCCTTTTTCAGTGCCCAGCCCGCCTTCCTTTTACTTCCTAACTGCCGCCTCCAGCCTGCCACAGCCTCCCCTTCCTCTCCTCCCCCTCCCTCTTGCCGAACGAAGTCTCGCACAGGCGCAGTACCCACTGAGGGCTGCGCCTGTGCGATCATCAGGAGACTGAGGGCGGCAGCTTCATCTTCGTCACTGGGCATGCGCCGAGCCCAGTGACGTCCGATGCTCGCTCTTCCCTGCTGAGGGAAGAGCGAGCATCGGACGTCACTGGGCTCGGCGCATGCCCAGTGACGAAGATGAAGCTGCCGCCCTCAGTCTCCTGATGATCGCACAGGCGCAGCCCTCAGTGGGTACTGCGCCTGTGCGAGACTTCGTTCGGCAAGAGGGAGGGGGAGGAGAGGAAGGGGAGGCTGTGGCAGGCTGGAGGCGGCAGTTAGGAAGTAAAAGGAAGGCGGGCTGGGCACTGAAAAAGGGGCGGGACTGGGCTCTCTCAGAAGAAAAAAACGCCCCTCTGGGCACCTTCAGGACGCATTTCCTCATTGATCAAACTCGTTTTTTGAACTAACTGCTGGACGGATTTCAAGATTGAACAGCACAGCCTAATCCAGGTAAGCTGTGCTGCATGGCTGGTTTTAAATCGTTTTTTGCCTTAGGGGAGGTGACAGAATCCCTTTAACTGATGATCTATCCTCTGGATAGATCATCAGCTTCTGATCGGCGGGGGTCCGACACCCGGGACCCCTGCCGATCAGCTGTTTGAGAAGGCAGCGGCGCTCCAGCAGCGCCGCGGCCTTCTCGCTGTTTACCGCCGGGCCGCCCGCCCACTGACGTCATGACTTGTATCAACTAGAGTGGGCGCGGCTAAGCTCCATTCAAGTGAACAGAGCTTAGCCGCGCCCACTCTAGTTGATACAAGTCGTGCCGTCAGTGGGCGGGCGGCCCGGCGGTAAATAGTGAGAAGGCAGCGCCGCTGCCTTCTCAAACAGCTGATCGGCGGGGGTCCCGAGTGTCGGACCCCCGCCGATCAGAAGCTGATGATCTATCCAGAGGATCGATCATCAGTTAAATGAAGGTGCAGAACCCCTTTAATAATACATAGCCGGCTGTATATTTATCATATAATTCAATTTATTTCCTATACAATATACAAAAGGATCCCAGTGATTGTTGCAATAAAAACTAGCAAAATATACACATAAAATAATGAGACAATATATATAGTCACAGTCCCTCTATTATTGATTAGTGCGGAGCTGACACACTATTCCACATTTATTGACTACTGCAGCAAGTCTATCGGCTTTTGCTATTATCTTATTATGATATTTTCACTTTGTTCAATATGAGACTATTTGTGGCTGAGTTTGTAACAAGTAGGTGCTGTTACAGAGTCTTGCAATCATTACTCTTCAGATTAGATCCACACAACAGTATGCTGTAATTATTGAATGTCAATCGATATATTCAGCAAACAATTCAGTTGTTATATTTTCACATGTAGTTTATAGAGTTTCCTGCTTACCCGGAATCACTGTGTTCATTGATGGTTGATGCACATGTAACTTTAGTCAGGTGTAGACCACGCGTCTCACACCCCGCTTATTCGCATACCTTGTATGTGTGCTGGTGCCGGCAACTTCTCCTCTAGCGCAGTTGGCGGCTGTACAATGCTAGCTGCGTTCTTTCTCTGTGTGGCTAATTTCTTATGATAGATACTTGCGTTCCGTATATATTGCTGCGTTCTCAAATCACCAGACGCGTTTCGAAACCGCAAAGGTTTCTTCCTCAGTGGTTGGATATATAATGACATTATAAATCCAACCACTGAGGAAGAAACCCTTGCGGTTTTGAAACGTAAGACGAATACATGGAAGACGAATATCTACTAAAGAAATCAGCCACACAGGGAAAGAACACAGTCAGCGTTGTATGGCCGCTAACCCGCATGCTCTAGAGGAGAAGGTGCCGGCACCAGCGCAGATACAGAGTACGCAAACAAGCGGCGTGAAAGAGACAGAGTCTACACCTGTCTGAAGTAGCGTATGTATTAATCACCATCGAGTACAGCTTTTTCTGGTAAACTACATGTGAAGATGAAGACACTTATTAACTGAACTGTTTGCCGAATATATTGATTGGTGAAAGAATGTGAAAGACATCTAACAATCACAGCAAGGTGTGGTTTTAACTGAAACAGTGGCGATTACAAGACTTTGTAACAGAATCAACTTGTTGCGAATATGGCCACAAATAGGTTTATATCAAGTAAACTGAGAACATTATAGCAAGATATTTGCGAATTCCTATAGATTGGCTGCGAAAGTCAATAAACTTGGAATAGTGGGTGAACTCTGCACTAACCAATAATAGAGGGACCGTGACTATTTTTTGTCTCATCATTTATTATGTGTATATTTTTTTTATTTTTTATTGGAAAAATTATTGGGTCTACTTGTACAATAAATTAAATAAAAAGTGTTGCATAAATAGTATACAGCCGGCTATATATTTATTGAGTATATTCAGCAGCTAAGTGGTATAGCAAGCCGAGCTATATTCCAGGGAGCCATCTCAATGGTATTTATGTTTTTATAATGCACAGTGATGTACACCTAGATACACTTTCCCTGCAGGCCGGGAAATATACGATTAAGGCCTCATGCACACGACAGTATTTTTTAGCGGTCTGCAAAAACGGGTTCTGTTGTTCCCTGATCCGTGTCCGTTTTTGTTTCCGTGTGTCTTCCTTTATTTTTGGAGGATCACCAGACATGAAGGAAAGTAAAAAAAAAATCTAAGTCAAGTTTGCCATGCAAATGATAGGAAAAAAACGGACACGGATGACAATCTTGTGTGCCTCCGTGTTTTTTCACAGACCCATTGACTTGAATGGGACCGTGAACCGTTGTCTGTGAAAAAAATAGGACAGGTCATATTTTTTTCATGGACTGGGAACACGGATCACGGACACGGATGACAAACGGTGCATTAGCCGAGTTTTCCACTGACCCATTGAAAGTCAATGGGTCCGCAGAAAATCACGGAAAACGGAACAACGGATACGGGACACAACAACGGTCGTGTACATGAGGCCTTAGAGTGTGCTTTGTGACAAATTAATTTGGATTAAATGTAATGTATTTGAAGCTTCCAAATAATTTTTTTCTTAAACTTCATTTATTTCTAATCATAGATAATCAACAAAGTGCTTGAAAAACATCAAACTGTATGTATACACTCTAGAATGTAATATGCTAATACAGCATCTATGAACCGCTAGGTCTTCCAAAACCTGCCATATAATTCTCCTCACACGTACACAGACTTTGCTTAAAAAACATTCAAAACAGTTGTTTAGCAGGTTTTCAGAGACTTAGCTGTATATTAGACAGTTGCTTAGCAGGTTTTCCGAGACTTAGCTGTATAATAAACAGTTGCTTAGCAGGTTTCCAGAGTTAAAGCACACATCCTAAAGTGTATAAATACAGTATACAGATTATTGGGGTCATTTACCAAACTGGTGTAAAGTAGAACTAGCTTTCAGAGCTCCTTTGGAAAATGAAAGGTGGAATCTGGTTGGTTGCTATGGGCAACTACGCCGGTTCTGCTTTACACCTGTTTGATAAATGACCCCATCTGTGTTTTTAAAGCATCTTGTCATAATGTATTATTTTACCATATGATCTACAAAATGAAAGTTATGTTTTTTATTGGGCTGGTTAATGGGGGGTGTTTTATAAGAGGGGCTTTTTAACCATTTGAGCCAGTGTATACCTATAATCAGTAGCCCCCACCTGACCTTTATATGTCTAACATTTCACCTTATATTTGTTTAGGACTATAGGTTTATACTAAGTATTGGTAACATTTCTGTTTGTGTTATTTATAAAACAGATGAAAAGATTGATTTTCATAACTTAAACTGGCAGTTTTCATTTAAAGGTATTTTGTACATACAAAAATGTATTTTTGAAGCTTCCCAGTAATGAGGACACCTAACTTGGAAGAATAGCATAAAACACAAGTGCACTTTTACACTTATGCACAAATGTGTGGCTAAGGCTACTTTCACACTAGCGTTCGGGGCTCCGCTTGTGAGCTCCGTTTGAAGGGGCTCACAAGCGGACCCGAACGCTTCCGTCCAGCCCTAATGCATTCTGAGTGGACGCGGATCCACTCAGAATGCATCAGTCTGGCGGCGTTTGGCCTCCGCTCCGCTCAGCAGGCGGACACCTGAACGCTGCTTGCAGCGTTCGGGTGTCCGCCTGGCCGTGCGGAGGCGTGCGGATCCGTCCAGACTTACAATGTAAGTCAATGGGGACGGATCCGTTTGAAGATGACACACTATGGCTCAATCTTCAAACTGATCCGTCCACCATTGACTTTCAATGTAAAAGTCTGGACGGATCCGCTCAGGCTACTTTCACACTTAGAAAATTTTATACAATATAATGCAGACGGATCCGTTCTGAACGCTAGTGTGAAAGTAGCCTAAAAGAATTGATACACAAAAAATAGCTAAAACAATTTGTGTCAGATTCACTAATATTGTCAATTCACTGAAAAAATATACAAAACATCCTGCACAATATGATAGTAAATATACGGATGTGCATGGCTACATTTCTAAAGTGACACCCGCTGGAACAGCCTGTCGGAGTCCCCTGCCGCTTGTGTGAAACTAGCCTAAGTTGTTTAAAATCATGATTAAATCTGACTTTCACTAGGTATTTTTCACATAGCAATGAGTTGTGCACAACTAATGTAATAGGAGATAGGTGGGGTTACCTGTCTAGTTTAGAAAGCAGCACTGAAGATCTAGTACTCATTGTGTATGTATTGTCTGCCTGCCACTGACTGGTCATGGAACTAAGGTGAGTAGAGATGGAAGGGTTACTACTGACATTAAGGATATT
Source organism: Bufo gargarizans (assembly GCF_014858855.1). NCBI lineage: Eukaryota > Metazoa > Chordata > Amphibia > Anura > Bufonidae > Bufo > Bufo gargarizans. The sequence goes on along the minus strand of NC_058082.1, from coordinate 305,263,921 downwards.
GCTTAAGAACTTTATTTTAACTCAGTAATGCTGTGTGAATTTTAACCTTTATTATCGGGGCAATTTTCATAGTCATACGCAAATCAGTATAACTTTGTATTTGTTTCATATAGTCGTATGAACTTCACATGGTTTCTTTAGGGACCGAGATAGATAGATTAAATAGTCATGTTTATGCTTAGTGCAATTGCCTGTATTATGTATGTATACTCCTTTTCATATGTACAGCGCTATGGAATGAATGGCGCTTTAATAATAAATAATAATAATAATTTAGTTGTTGGTATATACAGTATTTATAGGTATTGTAGATATATACCAGCAACAAGCTTTTAAAAAGCACCCAGTTATAGACAGCCCCTCTAACCAGTCCAAGAAAACGTAACTTTTATTTAGTACATCATGACTAGCATTGAGGGAATTGAAGTTAACAAAGTGAAATTCGATCCCAATTTTTCAGGAAAAATTCGATTTGTAACAAGTCTGAATTTTTTTATGCTTTCATAGGAAGACTTTATACACACTTTAGGGAGAACATAGGGAGAGTGCAGGGACTTATTGAACAGTGTCCCCGTTGGTTAATAGATAAGCAATTATATTACACCTTGATGCACTAATTGGGGTTAAAAAGCGGTCTAATACTACTGCTATGGTGGTGTCCACATTGTTTTATGCATACATAATTCTATAATGCCTTGATTCTCTAATTGGGGTTAAAAAACGGTTTAATACTCCTGCAATAGGGGTGTCTATATTGTGCTATAGATAAGAAATTCTATAATGCCTTGATTATGTAATTGGGCTGAAAAAGAGCTGTATTTTTTCAATTATTTTGTTTTACACCTTATGTTACAGAGAAGTAATTCTATTAGACCTTAAATGTGTAATTGGGGCTAAAAAGTACTCAATTTTTTTTAGTTATTTTGTTTACCACCTTGTTTTATAGATAAGCAATTCCATTAGGCTTTGATTCTGTAATTAGTGTTAAAAAGTGGTCTAATGCAACTGCTATTGGGATGTCCACATTATAATAATTACTTTATTAATAAATAAGAATCCAGAGGAAAAAAATCAGTCTGGTGTGAAGTTGTTTGGGAGCAGCACCTATACAAGCAGACAAACAGCGTGAGTTTGTGAGCATTCGCATATTTGATTGCGTGTGTTTGTAATTAGGGTGTGACTTTAGATTACATGAGGGAGCATCTGTGAGAGCCTTCTAAATTATTAGTGCACATTGCTGAGTGGCTGTGCTTGACTTTATTGTACTATATACCAAGTCTATACCAACTCAGAGCAGTGTAGTATAGTTTATAAAACAAAATGACAATAGGATAGCTCCCTGGCATATAGCTCAGCATGCTGTACCACTCAGCTGCTAGAACAAACTGTATGTATACACTCTAGAATGTAACATCTAATATAGCATCTATGAACAGCTAGTTCTTCCAAAACCTGCCATATAATTCTCCTCACACGTACACCGACTTTGCTTAAAAAATATTCAAAACTGTTGTTTAGCAGGTTTTCAGAGACTTAGGGCTCTTTCACACGTGCGTTGTCCGGATCCGTTGTGTACTCCATTTGCCGGAATTACATGCCGGATCCGGAAAAACACAAGTGTACTGAAAGCATTTGAAGACGGATCAGTCTTCAAAATGCTTTCAGTGTTACTATGGCAGCCACGACGCTATTAAAGTCCTGGTTGCCATAGTAGTAGTGGGGAGCGGGGGAGCAGTATACTTACCGTCCGTGCGGCTCCCGGGGCGCTTCAGAGTGACGTCGGAGCGCCCCATGCGCATGGATGACGTGCCATGCGATCACGTCATCCATGCGCGTGGGGCGCCCTGATGTCACTCTGAAGCGCCCCGGGAGCCGCACGGACGGTAAGTATCCTGCTCCCCCACTCCCCACTACACTTTACCATGGCTGCCAGGACTTTAACGTCCTGGCAGCCATGGTAACCATTCAGAAAAAGCTAAACGTCGGATCCGGTAATGTGCCGAAACGACGTTTAGCTTAAGGCTCAATGGGCATTAATTCCGGATCCGGCCTTGCGGCAAGTGTTCAGGATTTTTGGCCGGAGCAAAAAGCGCAGCATGCTGCGGTATTTTCTCCGGCCAAAAAACGTTCCGGTCCGGAACTGAAGACATCCTGATTCATCCTGAACTGATTTCTCTCCATTCAGAATGCATTAGGATAAAACTGATCAGGATTCTTCCGGCATAGAGCCCCGACGACGGAACTCTATGCCGGAAAAGAACAAAGCAAGTGTGAAAGAGCCCTTAGCTGTATATTAAACAGTTGTTTAGCAGGTTTTCCAAGACTTAGCTGTATAATAAACAGTTGCTTAGCAGGTTTAGAGTTAAAGCACACATCCTAAAGTGTATAAATACAGTATAAAGATTCTTGGGGTCATTTACCAAACTGGTGTAAAGTAGAACTAGCTTTCAGAGCTCCTTTGGAAAATGAAAGGTGGAATCTGATTGGTTGCTATGGGCAACTACGCCGGTTCTGCTTTACACCTGTTTGATAAATGACCCCATCTGTGTTTTTAAAGCATCTTGTCATAATGTATTATTTTACCATATGATCTACAAAATGAAAGTTATGTTTTTCATTGGGCTGGTTAATGGGGGGTGTTCTATAAGAGGAGCTTTTTAACCATTTGAGCCAGTGTATACCTATAATCAGTAGCCCCCACCTGACCTTTCTCTGTCTAACATTTCACCTTATATTTGTTTAGGATTATAGGTTTATACTAGGTATTGGTAACATTTCTGTTTGTGGTATGTATAAAACAGATGAAAAGAAAAAAAGAAAAAGATTGATTTTCATAACTTAAACTGGCAGTTTTCATTTAAAGGTATTTTGTACATACAAAAATGTATTTTTGAAGCTTCCCAGTTATGAGGACACCTAACTTGGAAGAATAGTTAGAAGAATAGCATACAACACAAGTGCACTTTTACACTTATGCACAAATGTGTGGGTAAAAGAATTGATCCACAAAAAATTGCTAAATAAATTTGTGGCAGATTTACTAATATTGTCAATTCACTGAAAAAAGATACAAAACATCCTTCACAATATGATAGTAAATATACGGATGTGCATGGCTACAGTCACAGAAAATAATGCACTATAGTACTAGATGCAAGCATAACATATGGGCTAAGCCCTCACTATAAAGATATAATCATATAGTGTGTTGCACCTAGTTACCTCTATGTGTATTAGCAACCAATGAGAGGAGCAGCTCACACACCTATATGTACCACCTTCATCAAGGTCGCCTCTTAGATAGGTGGGGCAACAGTGCCCATGAATGCTACTCCCAGAGTAACAACATTTGTGGCAGATTTCCTAATATTGTCTAAAATTAAGAAAGTGTAAACTTACACAAGCAGTCTTAACCCCCCCCCCAACAGTCACATTCAAATTGGAATACCCCTGCATAAACTGCCACTTTTTATTGTAGATTTTGAATTTACATCTTAAGTAAATATAGCTGGCATTCAACTCAGGTGACTGAAGTGCATTTTAACCCCTTTGTGATGTAACTAATTTTAGCCTTAAAGGGGTTGTCTCATCTCTCCGTTACTAAGGCGGGATGAGACACAGTCCAGACACCTCCTGGCTGGGAAACAGCAGTGCACACCAGTACTCTGCTCTTTCAGTAGCTCTCATTGGCGTGCATGAGAGCTACTGAAGCAGCATAGCACAGTAAACTATGCTGTTTCTGAGTATGGGTACTTTCACACTAGCGTTATTCTTTTCCGGCATAGAGTTCCGTCAAAAGGGCTCTATGCCGGAAAAGAACTGATCAGGCATATCCCAATGCATTCTGAATGGAGAGTAATCCGTTCAGTTTGCATCAGTATGCCTTCAGTTCGGTCACTGTCAGGCGTTTCGGCCGGACATAATACCGCAGCATGCTGCGGTATTATGTCCATCCAAAATGCCTGATCAGTCGCCGGAATGCCGGATCCAGCATTAATTCCCATTGACTTGCATTAGAAAACAACTGAAGGATGGATCCGTCCTTCTGGTCTGCGCATGCGCAGACCGGGAAAACTGTGAAAAAGACTGCAAGACGGATCTGTCCATCCGCATGACAAGCGGAGAGACGGATCCGTTCTTGCAATGCATTTGTACACGGATCCGCACCTGGATCCATCTACAAATGCTGTCAGTTGTCACACTGATTGCCGGATCCAGCAGACAGCCCCGATGACTGAACTGCCTGCCGGATCACACTAACGCTAGTGTGAAAGTACCCTTAAGCAATGAGAGCTACTAAAACAGCAGAGTGCCAGAGCTCTCCGTTGTTTCCTGGAAGGGAAGTGGTTGGAACTGTGTCTCATCTCGCCTTAGTAACTGTGTGATGAGACAACCCCTTTAAGGAGCAGTTACATTTTATCCCCTCTCTGTTCCAGCGGTAACCTTATTTTTATTTCAATGTAGCTATATGAGACCATGCATTTTGTATGACAAATGTAGTTTTTTAGTAATCTTTTTATTTATTTACTTTTTAGGAGAGAAGATTAGAAAAACACCACAATTTTAACAATATTTTGTGGGATTTATTTTATAGCATTCACTGTGTGGTATAAGTGATATAATAACTTTATTCTGTGACTGACTAGGATTATGATGAGGCCAGTTTTATGCAAGTAATTGTTAGATTCCTCTCTACTGATAATCAATATAGCTATTACTGTAGTGTACGACTATCGATAGAGAATCTGTCCACATACTGTGCAATAAAGATAGGACATGGACAGGAGGAACAGTGTAAAATGGGAACTTTATTGATGTGTGTGTGTGTATGTGTAAGCGGTGTTGCAGGGGGTACAAGATCATGGCATCAATAAATGGGCCAATTTTGATGGGTGATTATATGGGCAAGCACTTATCTCACTTAGGCCTCATGCACACGACAGTATTTTTTCACGTTGTTCCGTGATCCGTTTCCGTTTTTGTTTCCGTGTGTCTTCCTCGAGTCAAGTTTGCCTTGCAAATGATAGGAAAAAAACGGACACGGATCACGGACGCGGATGACAATCTTGTGTGCCTCCGTGTTTTTCACGGACCAATTGACTTGAATGGGTCCGCAAACCGTTGTCCGTGAAAAAAATAGGACAGGTCATATTTTTTGGACGGACTGAAAACACAGATCACGGACGTCAAATGGTGCATTATCCGAGTTTTCCACGGACCCATTGAAAGTCAATGGGTTCGCAGAAAATCACAAAAAAAATGGAACAACGGACACAACAAACGATCTGTGTTTCCAGTCCGTCAAAAAAATATGACCTATCCTATTTTTTTGACGGACAATGGTTCGCGGACCCATTCAAGTCAATGGGTCCGTGAAAAAACACGGAGGCACACAAGATTGTCATCCGCGTCCGTGATCCGTGTCCGTTTATTTCCTATAATTTTTAAGGCAAACTTGACTTTTCTTTCACTTTTCTTGTCTGGTGTCCTCCAAAAATCAAGGAAGACACATGGAAGAAAAAACTGACACGGATCACGGAACAACAGAACCCCATTTCGCGGACCGTGAAAAAATACTGTTGTGTGCATGAGGCGTTACTGAAAACAAGACCTCAATATGTGACAGAAATTATGGTCTCTGATTAATGAAAGAGAGGGAATAGATAATATAGTCAGAATTCCATGTTACCCTCCCCCTGGAGTCATGAGAGGGGATGTTTTTTCTCTCCTACTGCAGGCTGTCAGCTCCACCACTGTGCTCTCTCTTTCTCCAGGCTGGCTGAGATCACAGCCAGCTAAAGGGGGGAGAAGTGTTTTAATCCTTCATATCTGGGTCTATGAAGGAATACTACTTTCAACTGCCATCACTCCTAACCCAAATTCTAAAGGCTATCTTCTGATGTAGAGGAGCTAATACTGAGATCCTAGTTTTGTTTTAAAGCTTAGATTGCTATCAAACAAGACCTTCCCTACATCTCTAAGTCCTACAGAGCCCATTATGAAGGGTTAAAACAGTAATATGAAGGGTAATGCAGTCCACCCCTTTCACCCTGCTGTCTAAGCTTTAACGGGGTTAAACTGCACCAGATTTATCACAGTGGCTGATGCTGGACGATAATTTGGGGCTTCTTTAGACCATTTAGTGTAACTTTATACCACCTGTTTGTTGGCTTCATTTATCTTAAAAAATACAACAAATGTTTGGTGCTTGATATCACATTTAGGCCATGCCCCGTTCCCATGAAGCTATACCCCTTTCCACTGAGCCATGACCCCTTGTGGGAGTAAGTACACCAGTTTTTAAATAATTCGGGCAGCTTTTCATTAGTAAATCTCCCCTACTATGTTCTGAACACTAGACTGGCAGCCTGCTCCACTAAGTACTCTGCACTACCTCCGATGTCTCCATCTTCCAGTCCGTGCATTGTTTTCTTCCAGCGGTCCATAGGCCTGGTCACATGCTGCGCTGCAGCCGATGACTGGTTCAGCGATGACATAGCCACAAGCAGCACATCACCGCTGAGGCCAGTCATTACCTGTAGTGAAGCATGTGACCAGGCCCATGCAACGTTGGAAGACGCTCATTCATCGAGTAATTTGATCGTTTATGCCCACATAAAAGTTATGTGTCAACACAATCTGATGCGGGCAAACAGCAAGTCAGTATGGGGGCGAGCGATGGCATTAGTGATTTCTCCTCCACATACTCTGGAAGAGATCCCTAAATGCATTGCTCTCCTCCGCTGAAGAGCAAGCAATTGTTGGGAAGGAGGGCTTCTTTACTGACAATCTGCTGCTCTGTCATCCTGTGTGGACCTTCAGTTCATAAAACAAGGTATAAAAGATAACACTGTGTACTCAGCCAAAGAAACAGATAACATTGGGAACTAAGGCTACTTTCACACTGGCGTTTTGAATTCCATTTGTGAGATCGATTTCAGGGATCTCACAAATGGTTAAAAACAGATCAGTTCAGCCCCAATGCATTCTGAATAGATAAGGATCCGTTCAGAATGCATCAGTTTGACTCCGTTCCGCCTGCTCTGGTCTGGACACAAATGGATCCATCCTGACTTACAATGTAAGTCAATGGGGACGGATCAGTTTTCACTGACACAATATAGTGCAATTGAAAACGGATCCGTCCCCCATTGACTTTCAATGTAAGTCAGGAAGGATCCGTTTTGACATAGACTTTAAAAAAAAAAAAGAATAATGCAAACCGATCCGTTCTGAATGGATACAAGCATTTGCATTATCTGTGCGGATCGTTCTGTGCAGATACCAGACGGATCCGTACCTAACGCAGGTGTGAAAGTAGCCTAAATGTGATAAATCCACATGTACCAAAGATAAACTATACTCCTATTTGCAGTACAAAGTTGGGTATGATATTCAACAAATAGTCAGGAATGACAGATTAATCCAAACACCAGGTGTTAAATCAGATTTAAAATGCAGCCGACTATTCCGCTGGTAAGTATGTTGACCAGAGGCAATAGGGAACAATGTCCTCAGTGGTCTTGCAGTACTGTGGAAGCATATCTAGATGTGGAACATACATTTTATCACAGACAGAACATTGATATTTTTCTGTCTGTTGTTAAGCATCCTATGTGCGGGATGAACAGCTGGTAAGTCTACTATGTGCTGGATAATTGCCTGATGGGTCTGTCAGAATGGGATTCCAAGCAACGAGCTCCCTGACTTTAATCCACAATGGCACCATGGTTTGCAGTGTGCGTCATAGCGTCAGTTCCAGGAAGTACGTCACAAGTTAGGACTGGAGTGATGTACTTGATGTAACACATTCAAGGGTGGAAGTAGTGGCATAAACCATATTCAACGACCCTCGTTCCTCATACAAAATAAATCTAATACCCATGACAATAGCCCACCCCAATTAAGTTGTTTGTTCAAACCTCCTGGGTGTGTAGTATTAGAGGGGTTGTCTGGGTTCAGAGCTGAACCCGGACATAACTCGTTCTCAGAGAGGCTGCCTGGGTAAAGATGAGCATTGAAGCGTTTCATGCTCCAATGCTCTCCATTGCCCTAAAACGGCTAGGGCAGCGCTATGACAGCCCATTAATGCCGGTGACGTCATCGACAACACTGCTAGGTGGAAGCCTATGTCCAGCAGTATAAATAAGTAAACAAAAAAGCCTTCGCCCTGTGAAGGTCAAGGGAGAGCATCAGAGTATGAAATGCTCTGATGCCAATCTCAGAGGGGCTGCCTGGGTGAAGAACGGGTTATATTCGGGTTCACCTCTACACCCGGACAACCCCATTAAGCCTATAAATCCACTGTATTTGCTTCATACAGAAAATATTGTCCTAATTCCTTCTATGTTACAATTCCCTTACAACCACCTTTGCCCGAAACGTCTGGATCATTATTGTGACACTCTCACATGTTTCGCAACAGTTTATCATGTGCATTAGTATCATCTCCAATAAGTTCCAGAATGTACAGGTCCTTCTAAAAAAATTAGCATATTGTGATAAAGTTCATTATTTTCTGTAATGTACTGATAAACATAAGACTTTCATATATTTTAGATTCATTAGACACAACTGAAGTAGTTCAAGCCTTTTATTGTTTTAACCACTTCAACCCCGCTAGCTAAAACCCCCTTAATGACCAGGCCACTTTTTACAATTCTGCACTACACTACTTTCACCGTTTATTGCTCGGTCATGAAACTTACCACACAAATGAATTTTACCTCCTTTTCTTCTCACTAATAGAGCTTTCATTTGGTGGTATTTCATTGCTGCTGACATTTTTATTTTTTTTTGTTATTAAATCGAAATTTAACGATTTTTTTTGCAAAATAACTTTCACTTTAAGTTGTAAAATTTTGCAAAAAAAAAACACGACATCCATATATAAATTTTTTGCTAAATTTATTGTTCTACATGTCTTTGATTAAAAAAAAAAGTGGTTTGGGAAAAAGTTATAGCGTTTACAAACTATGGTACAAAAATTTGAATTTCCGCTTTTTGAAACAGCTCTGACTTTCTGAGCACCTGTCATGTTTCCTGAGGTTCTACAATGCCCAGACAGTACAAACACCCCACAAATGACCCCATTTCGGAAAGTAGACACCCTAAGGTGTTCACTGATGGGCATAGTGAGTTCATAGAACTTTTTATTTTTTGTCACAAGTTAGCGGAAAATGATGATTTATTTTTTATTTGATTTTTTTCTTACAAAGTCTCATATTCCACTAACTTGTGACAAAAAATAAAAAATTCTAGGAACTCGCCATGCCCCTCATGGAATACCCTGAGGTGTTTTCTTTCCAAAATGGGGTCACTTGTGGGGTAGTTATACTGCCCTGGCATTCTAGGGGCCCTAATGTGTGCGAAGTAGTTTGAAATCAAAATGTGTAAAAAATGACCTGTGAAATCCTAAAGGTGTTCTTTGGAATGTGTGCCCCTTTGCCCACCTAGGCGGCAAAAAAGTGTCACACATCTGGTATCGCCGTACTCAGGAGAAGTTGGAGAATGTGTTTTGGGGTGTCATTTTACATATACCCATGCTGGGTGAGAGAAATATCTTGGCAAAAGACAACTTTTCCCATTTTTTTAATACAAAGTTGGCATTTGACCAAGATATTTCTGTCACCCAGCATGGGTATATGTAAAATGACACCCCAAAACACATTGTCCAACTTCTCCTAAGTACGGCGATACCAGATGTGTGACACTTTTTTGCAGCCTAGATGCGCAAAGCGGCCCAAATTCCTTTTAGGAGGGCATTTTTAGACATTTGGATCCCAGACTTCTTCTCACGCTTTCGGGCCCCTAAAAAGCCAGGGCAGTATAAATACCCCACATGTGACCCCATTTTGGAAAGAAGACACCCCAAGGTATTCAATGAGGGGCCTGGCGAGTTCATAGAATTTTTTTTTTTTTGTATTTTCTCAAAGTCTCCCTTTCCGCTAACTTGGGACAAAAATTTCAATTTTTCATGGATTCAATATGCCCCTCTGTATGGGGTGATCACCACCCTGTCATTGATCACCCCCCTGTAAGGCTCCATTCAGACGTCCGTATGTGTTTTGCGGATCCAATCCATGTATCCGTGGATCCGTAAAAATCATACGGACGCCTGAAAGGAGCCTGACAGGGGGTGATCAATGACAGGGGGGTGATCAATGACAGGGGGTGATCAGGGAGTGTATATGAGGTGATCACCCCCCTGTAAGGCTCTATTCAGAGGTCCATATGTGTTTTGCGGATCCCATCCATGTATCCGTGGATCCGTAAAAATCATGCGGACGTCTGAACGGAGCCTGACAGGGGGGTGATCAATGACAGGGGGGTGATCAGGGAGTCTGTATGGGGTGATCACCCCCCTGTCATTGATCACCCCCCTGTAAGGCTCCATTCAGACGTCCGTATGTGTTTTGCGGATCCGATCCATGTATCCGTGGATCCGTAAAAATCATACGGACGTCTGAACGGAGCCTGACAGGGGGGTGATCAATGACAGGGGGGTGATCAATGACAGGAGGGTGATCAGGGAGTCTATATGGGGTGATCAGGGGTTAATAAGTGACGGGGGGGGTGTAGTGTAGTGGTGTTTAGTGCTACTTTACACAGCTACCTGTGTCCTCTGGTGGTCGATCCAAACAAAAGGGACCACCAGAGGACCAGGTAGCAGGTATATTAGACGCTGTTATCAAAACAGCGTCTAATATACCTGTTAGGGGTTAAAAAAATCACATCTCTAGCCTGCCAGTGAACGATCGCCGCTGGCAGGCTGGAGATCCTGTCTCTTACCTTCCGTTTCTGTGAACGCGCGCTCCTGTGTGCACGCGTTCACAGGAAGTCACGGCTCTCGCGAAATGACGTGTATATGCAGATCTGCGTTAGGCGGTCCGGAGGCGGTTAATATTGATGATTTTGGCATACAGCTCATGAAAACCCAAATTTCCTATCTAAAAAATTTTGCATATTTCATCCGACCAATAAAAGAAAAGTGTTTTTAACACAAAAAAAGTCAACCTTCAAATAATTATGTTCAGTTATGCACTCAATACTTGGTCGGGAATCCTTTTGCAGAAATGACTTTTTCAATGCGGTGTGGCATGGAGGCAATCAGCCTGTGGCACTGCTGAGGTGTTATGGAGGCCCAGGATGCTTCGATAGCGGCCTTAAGCTCATCCAGAGTGTTGGGTCTTGCGTCTCTCAACTTTCTCTTCCCAATATCCCACAGATTCTCTATGGGGTTCAGGCCAGGAGAGTTGGCAGGCCAATTGAGCACAGTAATACCATGGTCAGTAAACCATTTACCAGTGGTTTTGGTACTGTGAGCAGGTGCCAGGTCGTGCTGAAAAATGAAATCTTCATCTCCATAAAGCTTTTCATCAGATGGAAGCATGAAGTGCTCCAAAATCTCCTGATAGCTAGCTGCATTGACCCTGCCCTTGATAAAACACAGTGGACCAACACCAGCAGCTGACATGGTACCCCAGACCATCACTGACTGTGGGTACTTGACACTGGACTTCAGGCATTTTGGCATTTCCCTCTCCCCAGTCTTCCTCCAGACTCTGGAACCTTGATTTCCGAATGACATGCAAAATTTGCTTTCATCCGGAAAAAGTACTTTGGACCACTGAGCAACAGTCCAGTGCTGCTTCTCTGTAGCCCAGGTCAGGCGCTTCTGCCGCTGTTTCTGGTTCAAAAGTGGCTTGACCTGGGGAATGCGGCACCTGTAGCCCATTTCCTGCACACGCCTGTACACGTTGGCTCTGGATGTTTCTACTCCAGACTCAGTCCACTGCTTCCGCAGGTCCCCCAAGGTCTGGAATCGGTCCTTCTCCACAATCTTCCTCAGGGTCCGGTCACCTCTTCTCGTTGTGCAGCGTTTTCTGCCACACTTTTTCCTTCCCACAGACTTCCCACTGAGGTGCCTTGATACAGCACTCTGGGAACAGCCTATTCGTTCAGAAATTTCTTTCTGTGTCTTACCCTCTTGCTTGAGGGTGTCAATGATGGCCTTCTGGACAGCAGTCAGGTCGGCAGTCTTACCCATGATTGCGGTTTTGAGTAATGAACCAGGCTGGGAGTTTTTAAAAGCCTCAGGAAACTTTTGCAGGTGTTTAGAGTTAATAAGTTGATTCAGATGATTAGGTTAATAGCTCGTTTAGAGAACCTTTTCATGATATGCTAATTTTTTTAGATAGGAATTTTGGGTTTTCATGAGCTGTATGCCCAAATCATCAATATTAAAACAATAAAAGGCTTGAACTACTTCAGTTGTGTGTAATGAATCTAAAATATATGAAAGTCTAATGTTTATCAGTACATTACAGAAAATAATGAACTTTATCACAATATGCTAATTTTTTTAGAAGGACCTGTAAATCGAGAACCCGATAATCTTACTGACAAGCCTTAGGTCTCTTTCACACGGGTGTCATGTCTTTTGCCCGGATAAGATGCGGGTGCGTTGCGGGAAAATGCAAAATTGGAAGAAATCAATACATAATGTAACTAAATACATACAGTGGTAGCAGTGCAGGACAGTACTGCGACAAGTATAAATTCACACTCCCCACAAACCTCCTACAATAGGCTTTGTACCATCAGAAATACGTAGAGTATACACCAGGGTCTCAATCTGATTACTGTGTAACACACATGTAAGTTAAATAACTCATACTTCCCAGCACCTGCGTCATTCCTGCTCCCCGTACGGCCGCCACTGAATCTCCCCTTCGCTGGGATCAAATTATCCGGCAATGGGGGTGGGGTGGTGGAGGGTTCATGGGTTAGTCAGCCAATAGCCGGTAGCGACGATGGACGAGCCTCCCTAGTGTCACCCGCAATGCTAGGGAGGCTCGTCCCCATCGCAGCCTACTATTGGCTGCTCCCCACATCGCCGGATGTTTTGATCTGCATGATGGGGAGATGCAGCAGCGGCCATGTGGGCATAAGGAGCGACGCAGATGCTGGGGAGCAGGGTAAGTATAACTTATATGAGGTGCCCGGGCATTGGAGGGGGGGGGGGGTCATTATAAGGGTTCGATAACCCCTTTAATACACAAAAACCTAGATATTACTTCCCTTGTGTTCTGTAACAATTGTCAAAGGTGCATGTGTAATATCTAACTTCAGTACGAGCATCAAAAAAATATTACTCACTTGTACATATTGGCAAGCATTATATTTGCCACATCGGAACGCACCAAAAAAATAACAGTATACTGCTACACATGGATCTGGATAGATTTGAGGCTTGAGCAGAGAAGTGGCAGATAAGGTTTAACACTGATAAGTGTAAGGTTAGGACATGGTAAGGAAAATACATGTCACCAGTATATAGTAAATGGTAACTGGGTAACACTGACATGGCAGAGGACTTAGGAATATTAGTTGACAGTAAACTTAACTGTAGCAACCAGTGTCAGGCAGCTGTATCCAAGGCCAATAAGATCATAGGTTTTATCAAAAGGGGCATAGATGCCTGTGATAAGAACATAGTCCTGTCACCTTACATATCACTAGTCAGACTGGATTATTTACTGTGAGAGTGGAGTCCCCTGCAGCACCAAGTGTACCTGATGTATTCATGTAATTCTTAGAACAATGTCACACCTGTGGGTGTCCACACGCCTCGAACATTCTCATGTCAGAGAGGTATGTTGTTTCTGCTGTGGACTGGTAGTGAGATGGTTGAGAAATTTGTGATTCACTGACATTGGAGGCACACTATACTAAAAATAAACCTTTATTAATTGTTTATTAAAACAGTGTGTAACACACTAGGGGCAAAGGATACACAAAAACCCTGAGTACCTACACACAAGCCCCAGGATTGAATACCTACAGAACATCTGAGATAACCAGAGGACTGTAAACACATAGGTCTTGGATAATCAGATCAGGTGCAAATATCCCAACGTGGAAGTTGGAAACTGAAGGGGATATCTCAGCACAGCAGTCCAGAAGGCAAAAAGCGCGACATCTGGATGTTCAATTCGAACATTCATAGCCGGGTGTCACTGCCAGACCACTGAATATCACCCCAAGAGCAGGGTGTACATGGCACACTAGTTAGGGGGCAACCAAAGTCCCAGGTTGCCTAATGTGAGCCAGTAACCTAGCACTGCTTGTGCGGCAAACATACACCATAAATGACCGATGCGGTGCAGTGCAGCAGAGCATAAGACTAGTAAAAACTGAGTGTATAGAAGGCGCTAAAGTTATATTATAAATAAGAGGGATATATATATATATATATATATATATATACACACACACACACACACACAGGGAGAATATATGTACCTAAGAGGGGCTTATGCCCAGTAAATAAATATATAAATAAATAAGTGGGTAAATAGATAAAAATATACTAGAGAATATATATATATGTGTAGAGTTATATTCTAGACAAGAGGCGTTTACTTGGACCGCATATCCAGGTCTGTCACGGACGCATGGATGCAGATTTATGTACATATACAGTACAGACCAAAAGTTTGGACACACCTTCTCATTCAAAGAGTTTTCTTTATTTTCATGACTATGAAAATTGTAGATTCACACTGAAGGCATCAAAACTATGAATTAACACATGTGGAATTATATACATAACAAAAAAGTGTGAAACAACTGAAAATATGTCATATTCTAGGTTCTTCAAAGTAGCCACCTTTTGCTTTGATTACTGCTTGGCATTCTCTTGATGAGCTTCAAGAGGTAGTCACCTAAAATGGTTTTCACTTCACAGGTGTGCCCTGTCAGGTTTAATAAGTGGGAATTTCTTGCCTTATAAATGAGGTTGGGACCATCAGTTGCGTTGTGGAGAAGTCAGGTGGATACACAGCTGGTAGTCCTACTGAATAGACTGTTATAATTTGTATTATGGCAAGAAAAAAAGCTAAGTAAAGAAAAACAAGTGGCCATCATTACTTTAAGAAATGAAGGTCAGTCAGTCCAGAAAAATTGGGAAAACTTTGAAAGTGTCCCCAAGTGCAGTCACAAAAACCATCAAGCGCTACAAAGAAACTGGCTCACATGTGGACCGCTCCAGGAAAGGAAGACCAAGAGTCACCTCTGCTGCGGAGGATAAGTTCATCCGAGTCACCAGCCTCAGAAATTGTAGGTTAACAGCAGCTCAGATTAGAGACCAGGTCAATGCCACACAGAGTTCTAGCAGCAGACACATCTCTAGAACAACTGTTAAGAGGAGACTGTGTGAATCAGGCCTTCATGGTAAAATATCTGCTAGGAAACCACTGCTAAGGACAGGCAACAAGCAGAAGAGACTTGTTTGGGCTAAAGAACACAAGGAATGGACATTAGACCAGTGGAAATCTGTGCTTTGGTCTGATGAGTACAAATTAGAGATCTTTGGTTCCAACCACCGTGTCTTTGTGCGACGCAGAAAAGGTGAACTGATGGACTCTACATGCCTGGTTCCCACCGTGAAGCTTGGAGGAGGAGGTGTAATGGTGTGGAGGTGCTTTGCTGGTAACACTGTTGGGGATTTATTCAAAATTGAAGGCATACTGAACCAGCATGGCTACCACAGCATCTTGCAGCGGCATGCTATTTAATCCGGTTTGCGTTTAGCTGGACCAGAATTTATTTTTCCAACCGGACAATGACCCCAAACACACCTCCAGGCTGTGTAAGGGCTATTTGACCATGAAGGAGAGTGATGGGGTGCTGCGCCAGATGACCTGGCCTTCACAGTCACCGGACCTGAACCCAATCGAGATGGTTTGGGGTGAGCTGGACCGCAGAGTGAAGGCAAAAAGGCCAACAAGTGCTAAGCATCTCTAGGAACTCCTTCAAGACTGTTGGAAGACCATTTCAGGTGACTACCTCTTGAAGCTCATCAAGAGAATGCCAAGAGTGTGCAAAGCAGTAATCAAAGCAAAAGGTGGCCACTTTGAAGAACCTAGAATATGACATATTTTCAGTTGTTTCACAATTTTTTGTTATGTATATGTCACGAGGGTGTCAAGAGCCACGTCTGACTCCGTTATACCCGGGGTCAGGAAGTCGCAGCGGGTGGCTGCGCGCTCTATGTCTAAAGATCACGTTGTTTCTTAGTGATTGTTTTCTGTGTTTGCCTTGCAATCCTTTTTGTCTCACTCAGGGATCCGTAGCTTCTCCTCCTCAGCTGTTTCTTGTCTGCCACTCCCAACCTCCTTATATTCTCCTCTCACACTTCTCTAGTTGCCAGTTATAGAGCTTCCTGTGTGGACTTCTATACTGACCCACTGGAGCTGTGAATCCTGGTTGTTGTTCCAGAGTGCTACCCTCAGGATCCCTGTTGGGCTTTTTGTTGTCTCCTGTTGTCGCCCACCTGGAATTATATGTTGAGTCTGTATTGTCTGTCCTCCCCTTGGTGTTTTCCTTTAGAGCTAGTGGTGCGGACTAGTGTTCCCACCGCCCTGTTCACTATCTAGGGCTCATCTTAGGGAAAGCCAGGGTTTTAGGCACGTGATCGGCGTACGGGTGAGGAACCCGTCTAGGGACGTCAGGGCAGCCAGGTGCCAGCCGCAAGGTGAGTCAGGGGTCACCACCTTCCCTCTCACTTGGGCAGGGCCTTCCTCTTTCCCTCCCTCTGTGTCACGTATGTGATAGTCACGCCGATCGTGATATTATAACTGGCCCTTATTTTTTGGGAGAAAAAAAAATAAAAATTTTTTTTCTCTCTACTTAGAATCCAATATGGATCCTATTGCTGCTTTGGCAAAACAGCTTCAAGGCCTGTCTTTGGAGGTGGCAGGATTGAAGGCGTCTGTCCTTCAACAACAGCAGCAAATGCAGCAGACCGCAAGCCCAGCGGTTGCTATGGGTAACCAGGTTGTTACAGAACCCAAGGTTGTTCTTCCTGACAGATTTTCTGGGGGAAGGGACAAATTTGTGACGTTCCGTGAGGCCTGAAAATTATATTTTAAGCTGCGCCCTTACTCCTCAGGTAATGAAGAACAGCGGGTGGGGATTGTTATTTCCCTGCTTCAGGGGGACCCGCAATCCTGGGCGTTCTCGTTACCCCCTGGTTCCCAGGCTCTCCGGTCAGTGGAGGGATTTTTTGGGGCTTTGGGTCTCATATATGATGACCCTGACCGAGTCGCCCTGGCTGAGTCGAAGTTACGGAGACTCCTACAGGGAGATCGGCCAGCAGAGGAATATTGCTCAGAGTTCCGTAGGTGGGCTACGGATACTCAGTGGAACGACCCGGCTCTCAGGAGTCAGTTCTGCTCTGGGTTATCTGAGAGGGTTAAGGATGCGCTGGCGCTTTATGAGACCCCCCTTTCCCTTGATGCTGTTATGTCCCTCTCTATCAGAATAGATAGACGTCTTAGGGAGAGATCGAAAATTCCTGAGCAATTGGTAACCTCTCCCAAGCAGCAGTTAGTCTGTACTGACTTAGATGAGCCTATGCAGCTAGGAGGAACTTCTCGTCAGGTCCGTCCTCCTGAGGTTCGCCGTAGGTGGGGGGCTTGTTTTTTCTGTGGGGGGAGGGGTCATTTCATTAATGTCTGTCCCTCCTTTCTCAAAAACAAAAGACCGTCGGAAAACTACTAACCCCAGGCTGTGCGGAGGATGTCAGCCGGGGGGTATACGTTTCCTCCATACGAACATCTCAATTTGTTTTGCCAGTGGTTATTGTTTTTGGTGTTAAGACGGAGTCTATTTCTTTTTTTCTAGACAGTGGAGCAGGGGTAAATTTGATAGATGCCCATTTTGCCCGCACTATGGGTTTGTCTCTCTGTACGCTGCAGAGACCTATTCCCATATTCGCTATTGATTCTGCTCCTCTGTCTCAGAGAAACCTCACTCACATTGTCCATAACTTACACCTTCGGGTAGGGGACCACCATAATGAGTGTCTTTCATGTTACGTTCTGGAGGGCCTTCCCTCTCCTGTGGTATTGAGTCTTCCCTGGTTGGTAGCGCACAATCCAGTGGTGGATTGGCAGGCCAGGGAGATATTGGAGTGGAGTGAGCATTGCAGAGAGAATTGCTTAAATAACAATTGCTTAATCGCCTCCATAGCTTCCCTACCTACATTTATTTCGGACTTTGAGGACGTTTTTTCTGAAAAGGGTTGTCAGAAGCTACCACCTCATCGTCCTTATGATTGCCAGGTTAACCGGATTCCCGGTGCAAAATTACCCAAGTCCAGGTTGTATAATCTTTCGGGTCCCGAGAGACAAGCCATGAAAGATTATATCTCCGAGAGTCTGGCTAAGGGACACATCAGACTCTCTTCTTCACCCGTGGCTGCAGGGTTTTTCTTTATTAAAAAGAAAGATGGGGGCCTGCGTCCTTGCCTAGATTTCCGTGAGCTAAACCGGATAACCATCCGAGACCCATACCCTCTTCCTCTCATTCCTGACCTTTTTAATCAGATTGCGGGTGCTAGGTGGTTCTCCAAACTTGATCTTAGGGGGGCCTACAATTTGATTCGTATCAAGGAAGGGGATGAGTGGAAGACAGCTTTTAACACCCCTGAGGGGCATTATGAAAATTTAGTCATGCCTTTCGGTCTGACCAATGCCCCTGCTGTCTTCCAACATTTCGTTAATGATATTTTTAGTCATCTCATCGGCAGGTTTGTACTCATATACCTAGATGATATCTTAATTTATTCGGCGGATCTGAAAACACATGAAGTACATGTCAGGCAAGTACTGCAGGTCCTACGGACGAATAAATTATATGCGAAAATTGAAAAATGTGTCTTCGCCGTTCAGGAAATACAGTTCCTGGGATATCTATTATCTGCTTCAGGTTTCCGTATGGATCCTAGGAAGGTCCAGGCAATTTTAGATTGGGATCTTCCTGAGAACCTTAAAGCTCTACAACGGTTTTTGGGTTTCGCAAATTTCTATAGAAAGTTCATTAAAAATTATTCAGTGATCGTTAAACCCCTTACTGACATGACTAGGAAGGGGACTGATTTTTCTAAATGGTCTGACGCCGCTAAAATTGCATTTTCCTCTCTAAAAGAGAGATTTACCTCGGCACCTGTTCTAATTCAACCTGATGTCTCCCAGCCTTTTATTGTTGAAGTAGATGCGTCAGAGGTGGGAGTGGGGGCTGTATTGTCTCAGGGTCCGTCTCCTGGCAAATGGCGTCCTTGCGCTTTCTTTTCCAAAAAGTTATCTACTGCAGAAAAGAACTATGATATTGGAAATAGGGAACTGTTGGCGATTAAACTGGCGTTTGAAGAGTGGCGTCACTTCTTAGAGGGAGCAATCCACCCCGTCACGGTGATTACGGATCACAAAAACCTTCTGTACCTAGAATCGGCTAAGCGTCTCACCCCTAGACAAGCTAGGTGGTCGCTATTCTTTACCAGATTTAACTTTGTAATCACCTATCGTCCTGGGGCAAAAAATACCAAGGCAGACGCATTATCTCGTAGTTTCCCTGGAGGGGGTAATGTTAGTGATCCGGTACCTATTTTACAAAGAGGAGTGGTTGTCTCTGCTGTACACTCTGTTCTAGAGGGAAAGGTGTTAGAGGCCCATGGGGACGCCCCGGCCTCTTGCCCCTCAGAGAAATTGTTTGTACCGTTAAACCTGCGTCTTGAATTATTAAAGGAACATCATAATTCGGCACTTGCTGGGCACCCGGGTAGTAAAGCAACCTTGGAGCTATTGTCTCGTCGTTTTTGGTGGCCAAGGTTGCGTCAGGATCTAATGGATTTCGTGTCTACTTGTTCTACTTGTGCACGCGCGAAAGTCTCTCATACACGTCCAGCAGGGTCTTTATTGCCACTTTTCATCCCCAATAGGCCATGGACACATCTGTCAATGGATTTCATCACTGACTTACCGTTGTCTGCGGGTAAAACAGTTATCTTGGTAGTAGTAGACAGGTTTAGCAAAATGGTACACTTTATTGCACTACCCGCACTTCCTAATGCTAAGACTCTTGCTCAGGTGTTTATCAGTGAAATCGTGAAGCTTCACGGGGTCCCTTCCGATGTGGTTTTGGAAAGCTTTTTGTTCCCGTTTGGGGGTACACTTGTCCTTTTCCTCAGC
This sequence comes from Bufo gargarizans, assembly GCF_014858855.1. NCBI lineage: Eukaryota > Metazoa > Chordata > Amphibia > Anura > Bufonidae > Bufo > Bufo gargarizans. The sequence goes on along the minus strand of NC_058082.1, from coordinate 305,243,885 downwards.
TTTCCATCCTCAGTCGAATGGACAGACTGAGCGTACCAACCAAAACCTAGAAACATATTTAAGGTGTTTTGTGTCTGAAAACCAAGAGGTGTGGTCATCATATTTACCGTTAGCCGAGTTTGCCATAAATAATCGCTGTCAGGAATCCACTGGCAAGTCACCATTTCTTGGTGCATACGGTTTTCATCCCCAATTTTGTACTTTCAAAGAGGGGGGGTCTTCTGGGGTTCCCGAAGAGGAACGGTTTTCTTCATCTCTTTCATCGGTATGGCAGAAGGTGCAAGCTAACTTGAAAAATATGAGTGGTAAATATAAATGCATGGCCGATAAGAAACGGTCGCCAGGTCCGGACCTAGGAGTGAATGACTATGTGTGGTTGTCTACTAGGAATATTAAGTTGAAGGTTCCCTCTTGGAAACTGGGCCCTAGGTTCATTGGTCCTTATAAAATAGTAGCCGTCATTAACCCTGTGGCTTTTCGCCTGGAGCTACCTCAGACTTTTAAGATCCATAACGTCTTCCATAAGTCGTTACTCAAGAAGTATGTTCCACCTCTAGAACCATCACCGCTGCCACCTCCTCCTGTTATTGTGGATGGTAATCTGGAGTTTCAAATATCCAGAATTGTTGATTCTCGTCGGGTCCGCCGCTCTCTTCAGTATCTGGTGCATTGGAGGGGTTACGGTCCCGAGGAAAGAATGTGGGTTCCAGCGTCAGAGGTAAACGCCAACAGGTTAATTCAGGCTTTCCATGCCTCTCATCCTGAGAGACCTGGTACTGAGTGTCCGGAGGCCCCTCGTGAAAGGGGGGGTACTGTCACGAAGGTGTCAAGAGCCACGTCTGACTCCGTTATACCCGGGGTCAGGAAGTCGCAGCGGGTGGCTGCGTGCTCTATGTCTAAAGATCACGTTCTTTCTTAGTGATTGTTTTCTGTGTTTGCCTTGCAATCCTTTTTGTCTCACTCAGGGATCCGTAGCTTCTCCTCCTCAGCTGTTTCTTGTCTGCCACTCCCAACCTCCTTATATTCTCCTCTCACACTTCTCTAGTTGCCAGTTATAGAGCTTCCTGCTTGGACTTCTATACTGACCCACTGGAGCTGTGAATCCTGGTTGTTGTTCCAGAGTGCTACCCTCCGGATCCCTGTTGGGCTTTTTGTTGTCTCCTGTTGTCGCCCACCTGGAATTATATGTTGAGTCTGTATTGTCTGTCCTCCCCTTTTCCTTTAGAGCTAGTGGTGCGGACTAGTGTTCCCACCGCCCTGTTCACTATCTAGGGCTCATCTTAGGGAAAGCCAGGGTTTTAGGCACGTGATTGGCGTACGGGTGAGGAACCCGTCTAGGGACGTCAGGGCAGCCAGGTGCCAGCCGCAAGGTGAGTCAGGGGTCACCACCTTCCCTCTCACTTGGGCAGGGCCTTCCTCTTTCCCTCCCTCTGTGTCACGTATGTGATAGTCACGCCGATCGTGATAGTATATAATTCCACATGTGTTAATTCATAGTTTTGATGCCTTCAGTGTGAATCTACAATTTTCATAGTCTGTACTGTACATACAGTATATTCTCCCTGTGTATATATATATGTATATATCCCTCTTATTTATAATATAACTTTAGAGCCTTCTATACACTGCGCTCTATATACTGCGTTTTTAAGCAATTGTAACTTTGCATCACCTCCACTAACTAGAGTGTTGATTAGATACATTTGATTCTTTTATAGGCTCTTTTTATTGTGATATATGCTTTAAGTGCCCCCAGACAAGTGCTACATTCTAGCCCAGTATGTGGATCGGCCCTAGACTGTTTGCGCTGTTCAGCTAACAACCTGGGTACCGTCACACTACATAGATAACAGAACCTGCAGGATCTCTTTTTACTTAGCCGAGCCCAAACTCTGCGAAAACACCCTGATTATTAGCACATCATCAGCTGACGTCAGCGGGTGTGTTCTGCACCCGCTGTCAGCAAAATATCTCCGAGCACACCCAGCATCCACCTGGGATGCGCAGCAGGGTAGATCTCGTCTCTGCACATCAATCAGGGAGAGCCCGCCTATAACCATATCCCCTCCCCCTGCAATAGTGCGTCCAAACTAGGCTTAAATACAAGTGTGTTTTTTTGTAATGTGTTACATGTAAATATTGTCCTGATGAAGGGGGCCACATGCCCTTGAAACGCGTCAACCTCAAATAAACCTGTGTGATAGTACATTCTCTGCCTAGGACATCTTGCTTGACAGCGCCGAACAAGTGGTTCCAGCATTTTTAGTTTTTCTTCTCTCAGCTGCACCTACTAGCTACCTAACCTACCAGTGCATTCTATGTACTCCTGCTGATTTTCTACCAAGGGAAAGCGTCGAGTATGACGCTTTAGATGTAGGCTATTAGTTTGTAATAGGCAGCTCAGGGTGTTTTTACTAGTCTTATGCTGTGCTGCACTGCACCGCATCGGGCATTTATGGTGTATGTATGCCGCACATGCAGTGCTAGGTTACTGGCTCACATTAGGCAACCTGGGACTTTGGTTGCCCCCTAACTAGTGTGCCATGTACACCCTGCTCTTGGGGTGATATTCAGCGGTCTGGCAATGGCACCCGGCTATGAATATTTAAATTGAACATCCAGATGTCGCCCTTTTTGCCTTCTGGACTGCTGAGATATTCCCTTCAGTTTCCAACTAATTGCCCACATTGGGATATTTACACCTGATCTGATTATCCAAGACCAATGTGTTTACAGTCTTTGCATAGTAAAGTATACATATTCGCAGATGACACTAAACTGTGTAAAGTAATTTACACTGATGAGGACAGTATACTGCTACAGAGGGATCTGGATAGATTGGAGGCTTGGGCAGATAAGTGGCAGATGAGGTTTAACACTGACAAATGTAAAGTTATGGACATGGGAAGGAATAATGCAAGTCACCCGTACATACTAAATGGTAAAACACTCGGTAACACTGACATGGAAAAGGATCTAGGAATTTTAATAAACAGCAAACTAAGCTTCAAAAACCAGTGTCAGGCAGCTGCTGCCAAGGCCAATAAGATAATCGGTTGCATCAGAAGGGGCATAGATGCCCGTGATAAGAACATACTCCTACCACTTTACAAATCGCTAGTCAGACCACACATGGAGTACTGTGTACAGTTCTGGGCTCCTGTAAACAAAGCAGACATAGCAGAGCAGGAGAAGGTCCAGAGGAGGGCAACTAAAGTAACCTGAAAGATTATCAAAATTAGGGTTATTCACTTTAGAAAAAAGACGACTGAGGGGAGATCTAATTACTATGTATAAATATATCAGGGGTCAGTACAGAGATCTCTCCCATCATCTATTGATCCCCAGGACTGTGACTGTGACGAGGGGACATCCTCTGCGTCTAGAGGAAAGAAGGTTTGTACACAAACATAGAAAAGGATTCTTTACGGTAAGAGCAGTGAGAATATGGAACTCTCTGCCTGAGGAGGTGGTGATGGTGAGTACAATAAAGGAATTCAAGAGGGGCCTGAATGTATTTCTGGAGCATAATAATATTACAGGCTATAGCTACTAGAGAGGGGTCGTTGATCGACAGAGTTATTCTGATTGCCTGATTGGAGTCGGGAAGGAATTTTTTATTCCCCTAAAGTGGGGAAAATTGACTTCTACCTCACAGGGTTTTTTGCCTTCCTCTGGATCAACTTGCAGGATGACAGGCCGAACTGGATGGACAAATGTCTTTTTTCGGCCTTATTTACTATGTTACTATTCAATCCTGGGGCTTGTGTGTAGGTACTAAGGCTTTTTGTGTATCCTTTCCCCCTAGTGTGTTACACACTGTTTTAATAAACAATTAATAAAGGTTAATATTTAGTACAACGTTCCTCCGATGTCAGTGAATCACTTTATGTAGGTAGAGGGTACGCAAACACAAAAAATATTTTTTCAGCCCGTGACTTTTTGATAAATTTGTGGCCAGAGGATATAATAGAGATGGATTTGTACAGGTAGCGCAGGAGGTTGGTGAAATGGATAGGGTAGTACTGTTAAAAAAGAAAAGTATGAATGAAAAGGATAATAAAATCTGGTTCTGTTCCACCTACGATTCACGCGCTGCGTTAATTAGAGGAGTGGTTTTGAAGCATTGGCATGTTCTTTCCCAGGATAGCTTGTTTTGAGCTTGTTTTAAGGATAAGCCCCACACCCCCCCTTTATTTACAGAAAATGTAGATCTTTATCTAATCAATTAATCAAAGCAGATATAGCTAAAAAAAAAAAAAAAAAAAAAGCGTGGGACATTTCCATGTCTGGGGTGTCAGAATTGTAATGGCATTATCAAAGAGGATTATGTATTGCATCCATTTCAGGGTTTTAAAATTGAAATAAAGGGGTTTCATATTTGTGAAAGTAAGAATCTAATGTTCATGTTGAAGTGTTCCTTCATGAAAGTGTAGGTAGGACAAACTTCTAGACCAGGAAAGGGGAGACTAAATGAACATTGGTCTGCTATAAGAACATACTCTTCTAAAGAACTGCAGCATATTAGTGGTAAACAAGAGAAGTCTCCTCCTAGAAATAGATTTGGAGAAACGACAGTATCAATATCAATATGGGGGTCATTTATCAAACTGGTGTGAAGTAGAACTGGCATCCAATCAGCTTTCTCCTTTTATTTTTCAAAGTAGCTGTCCAAAATGAAAGGTGGAATCTGATTGGTTGCTATGGGCAACTAAGCGAGTTCTACTTCACACCAGTTTGATCAATGACCCCCAATATCTGTGATTTAAGGTGGACAGTATTAGACGAGGTTATGTGCAGGGACAGTACTCTTGTGGAGATGAGGCTACTACAGAGAGAACTGTATTGGATAGTTAAACTTGATGCTTTAGGCTCGGGGCTAAATGAGAATTGTAGATGTAATGTGTTTCTATAGGACTAAGTTTGGAACCATGCTGTAATTAGAGCTGTTTAATCAACAGCTATGATAGAAGGTAGTGTTGATCAAGCACCAAAGTGCTCGGGTGCTCGAGTCAAGCACCTCGGGATGATCGGATGCTTTACCGAGCACCCGAACACGATGGAAGTCAATGGGAGTATCCGAGCATTAAACCAGGCACCCCCTGCTCTGAAGAGGGGAGGGTGTCTGGTTCATAGAAAAAGGTCATAATATGATGGAAACACCACCAAAATGGTTCGGGAACAGCATGGGGAGGATGTCTGAATGCATCTTGGACTCCCAGGTCTCTGCTGGGAACGATGTTGTCCGAGTAGTACCCCACTTTTACAGACTGACACTAATACGCACAAAACCGAAGATAAAATCGATTTTAGAGGAAAAATTTGTTAGGAAACATTATTTCCTGTATATTTACTTGTATATAAAGTGCAAGTGCTGTCATAAATTACAAGGAAGAGGAACTCCGATACAACCTGTATATCACATAATGGAGGGCCTCATTCACATTGTGGGTAAGTTGTTCAGGTAGTGGGACTCATAAGCCTATGGACTAAGTTAAAGGGCTTCCAAAAATTACAAGGAACGAGACCTCCAATACACCCTTTATTACACATAAAGGAGGGCATCATACACCTTTGAAAAATTATGATTGATGGCCTGCTGGTGAGCTGACACTTGAAAAAAATATATGCAAGGGCCTGCAGTTGAGCTGACCCTGTAAAAGATTTTAGGTTCGGGCCTGCTGGTGAGCTGACCCTGTAAAACATTATATGTGAGGACCTGTAGGTGAGCTGACCCTGTAAAAGATTGTAGATTAGGGCCTGCTGGTGAGCTGACCCTGTAAAAGATTGTAGGTGAGGGCCTGTAGGTGAGCTGACCCTGTAAAAGATTGTAGGTGAGGGCCTGCTGGTGAGCAGACCCTGTAAAAGATTGTAGGTGAGGGCCTGCTGGTGAGCTGACACTGTAAAATATTTTAGGTGCGGGCCTGCTGGGGAGCTGACCCTGTAAAACACTATATGCAAGGTCCTACAGGTGAGCTGACCCTGTAAAAGATTTTAGGTGCGGGCCTGCTGGTGAGCTGACCCTGTAAAACATTATATGCGGGAGCCTGCAGGTGATCTGACCCTCTAAAAAAATATATGCGAGGGCCTGCAGGTGAGCTAACCCTGTAAAAGATTGTGGGTGGAAGGAGGATCAGGGTGAGGATTGTGTTGAGCAGCAGATTATTAGCTACTGAGACTGGACTTGGTGGAAGACAGGGTGGTGCTTAACCGACTGGAAGCATTATCTGCTGCAATCCAACCAACCACCTAGTCACACTGGTTTGAATTCTAGAGTGGTGTCCAGTGCTGCCCTGCAAACTGGGACATGAGGCTAGGTATCTTGGATGATTTTTTTTCTTGTGCTCTCGCAACAGGCACATTTTCACCGCGCCCAGGGCCACAGCCTCTGCATGCACCATCAGCATCACGGCCACTGCCCCTTCCCTTATGTTACAACCACCCCCGTTTAAATCAGACTTCTGACCACCAGGACGCCCCAGCGTGGAGAAAAGCCCAACCGAGGGTGGACCGTGACAGGGGGGAGATAAAGAATTACCCAAACATTCAATCCTGGACCCCCCTTATTTTCTGCTGCCACCACGTTTGTGAGTGAACGGCTCTATAATTGGAGGTAAGGCTAGGGGTTCGGACCACTCACAAATCAGCCCCACTATCACGCTACAAGCTAACACCAATCGAGTCATAAAACAGTTATGTCTCTAATGTCAGTCTACTATAAAACAGGTAGGTCTCTTCAGGGCGTACGAGTACTTTGTTGCAGTGGGGCTTAGAGCAATAAGAGAGAGACAATTTAAAAGATATGAAAATATATTTTACTGTAGGTAACACAGAAGTGAAACAAACAATGCATACAAAAATGTACAGAAAAAGATTACAATAGCAAGCTGGGAAGCATGTGGAACAAAAACAGGGATAAAAAGAGAAATACTATCTTGGATTTTGCCTATGCAAAATCCAGGCACAAACTTATGTTCCAACGGACAGCCTATCGACGATGTGACCACAGGGCGAAAAGCTGTACTCTCAGATTGCGCACAGACCTTTATACCCCATTTTGTGGTCTCCAAAGGGCTACAGGAACTACCATATATGGACGTCCTGTTCACTGATTAGAAGTGGTTGGTAAATTTTTTCTAAACTGACAGTCATTTTATGAATAAGATCCGGACGGGGACGTGACATCGAGTCACACCTTACTGCTTGCCTTTTTCATATTAAATGTTATATATGCTTGAAAGTCTGTCACACTTACAGTAGCGTAGGATTTGGAAGTGTATGCGCAAACACATTTAAAAAGGTATTTGGGATGTGGAAACGTCACACAGGAGATAACCTGCAGATAATGTCAATGCTGTCACCGGCGGCTAATAAAAAATTACAGGGACGAGAAAACGTTATACAGGAGAGGTACCACCGGTAATGTCACTGTCCGCAGCGTCTATGAAAAAAAGTACACTGTATGTCACAGATACATTTTTTCAGCGCACACGTTGTGGCAGGCGCAGCACTATGAAGTTTCTTTTGCGCTTTGGCAAAATTCTTTAGCGAAGAATTTTGATATCTCTGACTTTTAGTCTAACCAGACTGTCTATTACTCTGTAATTCCTCTAGTGCTATTCTATGGAAACAGGTTTAAAGAGCACACCAAATGCTTGAAATAACTACTTTATTAACTTCAACTTTTCTTCATATATAACACTGCCGCCTCTGCAGAAGATAGTCCATGTACATAACAAAATGGCAGTATGCATAAGATGGTGGTTCAAATGTTCAATCTTGTCATTCAACATAAAATGGTGGATATATTTCTCTCTTGAATATCTGTACTCTCACTTTAAGTTATTTAAGCACTTTATGATCTCTGAGGTCTAACTAATAGTTCACTTGCTGAATTTGGTCGCAATTTGCAATATGCAGTTAGCAGTAACTATTTGCAGATTTGTCAAATATGATCTGGTATGGTTATATGCAATTTGGATCGCAATATGTGAACTTTGTAGTTTGCAATTGGTGGAATTGTAAGTAAGCACACATATAACTGATTCAGTATACAGTATTAATCACTATATTAACAGTAAGAACATTATATAACTGTTTTAAATACCTATTTTGGCCTCTCTGCTTCCATAAAGCACAGCTCTTAGTGGAGTGAATATCTGTTCAGCTTCTCTCTCTGGTGAATAATAATTTATAGCTTGCTGTGAATGGTCTAGACTCCTGCCCAGCAACAATAGTTTAACACTATGCTTTCTGTTGTTTCTGCTGTGTCATTGAGCTTACCTCACATCCATATAATGAATCTTAAAGGAATATTATCTTTTCTGCTTCTGTGAAAACAATAAATATAACAGTTATATGACATCCAAACATGAAGTCACTGTAAATAACTCTGCTTTTGTCTTTAACACACAAACATAGGAACTGTATTAAGGTTATTGGCAGGTCTAGCTATATAAACATATAAGCTATATTAGCATTTAGCAACCTAGTTCAGCTACGCTCCCACCAAAATTACATATAATTATCAGTGGTAGGACTTAAACATGAATTTAAGGAATTTTCCATCAGGCTCTCAACTCTGTTGGCAACAAAGATATGGAATCTTCGAGCTTCATTGTTTATGTATCCTAGGACAACTTGTGAGTCTGTCCAAAAATTATTCTTCATCTATTTTTAATTCCAATTCTCTCAGAAACTTGCTTACTGATGCTGAAACAACAGCTGCTGTCAGTTCAAGTCTTAGTATTGTCTGAATACTGGTAGGTGCAACTCTGGCTTTCCCCATAACCAGGGAACAGTGTATCTTTTCTTCTCCTATCACTCTGATGTAGGAGCACTCATCATAACCATAACTATTGGCATCTGAAAAGTGATGAAGTTCTAATTTCTTGTACTTTCCGAAATCATGAGGTACAAAATATCTGGGTATCCGAACTTCTCTTAAGTTTTGCAAGTCTCTTATCCAACTCTCCCACCTTGTTCTAAAATTTTTAGGTATGGGCTCGTCCCATCCCAACTTCTGTCTGCATAATTCTTGTAGTATTTCTTTTGCTCTGAGGATTACTGCGGCCAAGAATCCTAATGGATCATATATAGAAGCCACTGCGGAAAGAATGCTACGTCTAGTGGCAACTTTCTCTTCAATAGATACTTTAAAGAAGAACTTGTCATTCTCTACATTCCATCCCAATCCAAGTACGTTTTGAACTGGAAGATGATCATAATTGAGATCTACATTCTTCATTGTTGATGCACGTTCAGCGTCACTGATGGATTCCAGTACCTCTCTGTTTTTTTTAATGAATTTGTGAAGGTGCAGGTTTCCTCTTGTGCATACCTCTAGGCTTTCTTTCACTAGTTTGATTGCAGAGTCTGTGGACTCTAGACTTATAAGACCATCATCTACATAAAAGTTGTTGCTGATGGGCAATCCTTTTCATTCTGATTGGCCAGGTACTTCATACCATAATTGGCACAACCTGGAGACGATGCTGCTCCAAACAAGTGTACTTTCATTCTGTATTCTGCTGGCTCTGTATCTGTATCTTCATCCTCCCTCCATAGGAACCTCAGGAAGTCTCTATCTTCATTCTTCACATGAACCTACATCTTTTCAATGTCACACATGACTGCTATGGGATATTTTCTGAATCTACAGAGTACTCCAGGCAGAGTGTTTGTAAGATCTGCTCCTTTTAGTAGATGATCATTCGATGCAACACCATTGTACTTTGCTGAGCAATCAAATACTACTCTAATCTTATCTGGTTTCTTTAAGTGGTAGACACCTTGATGTGGGATGTACCACACTTCTCCTTCTTTAGGTTGATTATTAACTTTCTCTGCATGTCCTTCTTCAAGGATGCCTTCCATGAATTTCAAATGATCATTGTTGAGTTTGGGATCTCTTCCCATCCTTTTCTTCAAACATTTCAATCTTGCTAGGGCAAGATTTCTGTTATTTGGCAGACGAGGTCGCTCTCTAAAAAGGTAAGGGCATTTCAAGATGACCTTGTTGATTCTGGAATCTTGATTACTTTTGCTGGACTTACAGTTGGTAACTGTTGGACAGATATTCAATGACACAATCCTGTCACCTGTCTTGAGCTTGCGATCTGCTGTTTTCCTCCAACAACACCCCATCCTAGATCAGTTTGAACAGGGTAGGTTTCACCCTTTCCTCCTGTGATTGTCTTTTGTGGTACCAAGGCTTCGGGACAATCGTAACCTATCAACAGTTCAACAATTCACTGAAAGGACACTATACAGCTACAGATAAATCTGGATAGAGTGGAGGCTTGGGCAGAGAAGCAGCAGATGAGGTTTAACACTGACAAATGTAAGGTTATGCAAATGGGAAGGAATAATGAAAATCATCCGAACATACTAAATGGTAAAACACTGGGTAACACTGACATGGAAAAGGACCTAGGAATTTTAATAAACAGCAAACTAAGCAGTAAAAAACAGTGTCAGGCAGCTGCTGCCAAGGTCAATGAGATAATGGGTTGCATCAAAAGGGGCATAGATGCCCGTGATGAGAACATAGTCCTACCACTTTACAAATCACTAGTCAGACCACACATGGAGTACTGTGTACAGTTCTGGGCTCCTGTGAACAAGGCAGACATAGCAGAGCTGGAGAGGGTTCAGAGAAGGGCAACTAAAGTAATAACTGGAATGGGGCAACTACAATACCCTGAAAGATTAACAACATTAGGGTTATTCACTTTAGAAAAAAGACAACTGAGGGGAGATCTAATTACTATGTATACATATATCAGGGGGCAGTACAGAGATCTCTCCCATCATCTATTTATCCCGAGGACTGTGACTGTGGCGAGGGGACACCTTCTGCGTCTGGAGGAAAGAAGGTTTTTACACAAACAAAGAAAGGATTCTTTACGTAGGTGTCTCCTAAAAGATAATAAGACGATGTACAAGAGCCATTATTGTGGGAAAAAAATAAAAAATAAAAAATAAAACAGCTTTTATATACATTTGAGCAAAAAGTGTCCAGTCCAAAATTATTCATACCCTTCTCAATATATAATTGCAGACCAGCTTTTTGCATGTCTCCACAGGTATTTTTGCCCATTCATCTTTAGCAATGGGGATCCCCCATTCATCTTTCAGGTTGGGGGATCTTCTTGCCATCATCCTGATCTTTAGCTACCTCCACAGATTCTCAATTGGATTCAAGTCTTGACTCTGGCTGGGCCACTCCAAAACGTTAATGTTGTTGTCTGCTAACCATTTCTTCACCACTTTTGCTGTGTGTTTTGGGTCATTGTCATGCTGAAATGTCCACTGGTGTCCAAGGCCAATTTTCTCTGCAGACTGCCTGATGTCGTTGAGAATCCTCATGTATTGCTCTTTTTTCATGGTGCTGTTTACTGTGATTAGGTTTCCTGGTCCATTTGCTGAAAAACACCCCCAAAGCATTAGGTTCCCACTGTCATGTTTGACAATGGGGATGGTGTTCTTTGGGTTGAAGACTTCTCCTTTTTTACGCCAAATGAAGGAAACATCATTGTGACCAAACAATTCAATTTTTGTTTCATCTAACCATAACACAGAAGACCAGAAGTCTTCTTCTTTGTCCAGATAAGCTTTTGCAAAGACCAAGCAAGCTTTTGTGTGCCTTATCTGGAGAAGTAGAACCCAGCAGTGTGAAGTATTTGTTGGATTGTCTGCCTTGAGACATTGCCACCAGCAGAGCCCAGATTCACCAGGATGGCCTTGGTGGTGATCCTTGGATTCTTTTTCACCTCTCTAACTATCCTCCTGGCCAGCACAGGTGTCACTTTTGGCTTCCGACCACGTCCTCTGAGATTTTCCACAGTGCGGAACATCTTGTATTTTTTGCTCAAATGTAAATAAAAACTGAGAAATTTATTTTTTTCCACAATAAGGCCTCTTGTACATCATCTTATTATCTTTTGGGAGACACCTATGTCATTTCCCGTCAAAAAATTACTTGCTGGTTGAATAAAAGTAACTTTAAGTCAAAATTTGCCAGATGTATGAATAATTATGGGCAGCACTGTATAATGGTTACATATATTAAGTCATGTTTAGATATTTAGTATGACTCTTGTCGATCATCACCTTGTCAAACACGCCAGTCTTGCTTAGCTTGCAGATAATCTCCTATGTGGGAAAAAGGCTCATTGACTTTATATGTATTCAAGGTGTCATTTAAGTATTTTCTCCCCAGATGTGTGTTACATTAGGTATTTCTACGTCATTATCTCCTTTTGTTTGTCCATGGCGACCAAACTTTTACATATTTGTGGTGGTTTCTAAGCTCCCAATGGGAAAGCTCTTCCAATCTAGCCAATTCATTGACTTTGAGTATCCAATGAGAGATTGAAGGAATTTTCTCCGATTTCCAATTGTAGGCTATAAGTAGCCTCGTCGCGGCAAACAAAATTCTTATCAGTTTTTTTCTTGTCTACAGAGCACTTGGGGGTAAAAGAGCCAAAAGAGTAATCACTGGTTGGTTTGGAAGTTGTGTCCCTGTTAGTTTAAAGAGAGCTCTAGTTTGAATGAGGATCTCATCCCAAAATCTTATGATCTGCGGGCATGACCACCATATGTGTAGAAAGTCTCCTAATTGAGTCTGACATCTCCAGCATCTATCTGATGTGCTATAGATTTTTTTTCAATTTACCAAGACATGATACCATCTTGTAAGAATCTTATATGAGTTTTCTTGAATTGTGATGCATCTGGATGTAATTTTAGGGGTTAGTAAGATGGTCTTAAAGAGGACCTTTCATCGGTTCAAACATTGTGAGCTAAGTATCATGATCTGTACAGCGGTGCCCAGGGATCTCACTGCACTTACTATTATCCCTGGGTGCCGCTCCGTTCTCCTGCTATGCCCTCCGGTATCTTCGGTCACTTGGTTACAGTAGGCGGAGACTTAGGGGACTTGGTTATAGTAGGAGGAGACTGCCCTTGTTCTCCTGGGCGTCTCCTCCTACTAGGCTGTAGCGCTGGCCAATCGCAGAGCAGAAATCACAGCCTGGGAGGTGTTTCTCTGTACAGATCATGATACTTAGTTCACAATGTTTGGACCGATGAAAGGTCCTCTTTAACATCATAGTTTGTAACGGAAATGTTTAAATCCCTTTCCAACTCTTTAATAAAGTACAAAGAAGAAGTTGATTCAGACTCGAGAAGACCACGGTTTATCTTTGAAAGAATTTTGGACTGGGTTTTCTCCTGTGTAAGCAGTGACTCGAACCAAGTGAGAGTATTTGACTGCCTACTATGTATTATAGTTGTTCTTAATGAGGATATAAGATATTTATATTGGAGTATGTTTAAGTGTGGTATATTGAGTTTACATCTGAGATTAACTATGTCTGGGAATGTTCCATTTGTATCTAACAGGTCCTCCGGTCTTAAGTCACATTGTGTCAGCTGGGAAGGTAGTGATTGATGAGCCACATCAGAAAAGTATAGGCAATCTTTTACCCGTAATAGGGGGGGAAGGAAATTCTGAGCAGAAGTTCCTGGTGTTTTTTTCCTCCCATACCTTAGCTGTGATCGCAGGTAAAGAAATGTCCCTCCTCTTTTGAGTTATCTTTACTGGGTCAGAGAACATAAGGTGACTTAATGGGGTTTGTATGATTTCTTCCTCCAATAATATCCATTGTTTGTGTAAAGGCTTCCTAACCCAATCTACTATTCTCATTAGGTGTATGGCTTTATATAGTCTAGGAATGTCACGGCTGTTTAAGGGTAACCAGAGCATACACAGTAAGAAGAACTACTGACCGGACCCCAAACTAGGGAAGAGAAAGGGTGACCCCTGTCAGACCCTCAACACTCTCCCTATGCTGCTAAAGCACATGCCCGGATCCAAATGGTGGAACGAGGCATGCCCGCGTACCTTAGACTGATGAGCCCTGTAACCCCTACAATAGTGGAAGGGGCACGGCCACCGATGCCCTGCTCAAAATATGGAGGGAACCGGGGCCACCTCAGATCCAGTCAGGAAATCACCAGGTACACAACAAAGTCTGCACACTTAGCTGATGAAGCTGCAACTGCAGAGAAGACGGATCCAAGGGCCGCTGGCAATATCCGGAGTGCTTGCAGCAGCAGAACACAGGTCCCGGGAACTAGTAGCTAAAGAAGTGAAGATACTCAAGGCAGAGCTACAACTGAAAAGAGAAATATAATCCACGCCCTGCAATAGGAGGAGGGGTGATTTAAAGGCAGGGAAATCAGGAGAGACAGCTGGGAGTAAAGACCTCACAACAGGGGCGGAGAAACAGAACAGTGAGAACACCTCCAAACTCTAAGTGACATCATCACAGGGGTGGAGACACAGAGCTGTGAGAACGTCTCAAAGCTCTGGTAGTGACAGTACCCCCCCCTCTACGGGTGGACTCCGGACACCCAGGACCCACCTTCCCAGGATGAGCCCTATGAAATGCCCTGATAAGGCGAGTGGCTTTAATGTCCGACATCGGAACCCACATCCTCTCCTCAGGACCATAACCCTTCCAATGAACGAGGTACTGAAGAGAACCGCGGACAATGCGAGAGTCCACAATTCTGGAAACCTCAAACTCCAGATTGCCATCAACCAAAATCGGAGGAGGAGGCAAAGAGGAGGGTACCGTGGGCTGGACATATGGTTTTAAGAGAGATCTGTGAAATACATTATGTATCTTCCAAACCCGTGGAAGATCAAGGCGGAAGGCAACAGGATTGATGACTGACAAAATTTTATAAGGCCCAATAAACTTGGGACCCAATTTCCAGGAGGGAACCTTCAGTTTAATATTTCTTGTAGACAACCACACCAGATCACCCACATTCAGGTCCGGACCAGGCACACGTCTCTTATCAGCCACACGCTTATACTTCTCACTCATCTTTCTGAGATTACTCTGAATCTTTTGCCAAATGGTAGACAAAGACGAGGAAAATCTCTCCTCCTCAGGTAAACCAGAAAGAGCCCCTCCCGAGAATGTCCCAAACTGCGGATGGAACCCATATGCACCAAAAAATGGTGACTTATCAGAAGATTCCTGACGACGGTTGTTCAAAGCAAACTCAGCAAGAGGGAGAAATGAACACCAATCCTCCTGGTTCTCTGCCACAAAACAGCGCAAATATGTCTCCAGATTCTGATTGAGGCGCTCAGTCTGACCATTCGACTGCGGGTGAAAAGCAGAAGAGAAGGACAGCCGAACCCCCAGGCGAGAACAGAAAGCCTTCCAGAACCTGGACACAAACTGCGTGCCTCTATCGGAAACAATCTCAGAGGGAATGCCGTGCAATTTAACAATATGATCGACAAAAGCTTGCGCCAACGTTTTAGCATTGGGTAAACCAGGGAAAGGAACGAAATGAGCCATCTTGCTAAAACGGTCCACGACCACCAGGATCACCGACTTCCCCGAGGAACGAGGAAGATCCGTGATAAAGTCCATGGACAGGTGTGTCCAAGGACGGGAAGGTATGGGTAACGGGAGAAGGGAACCTGAAGGTCGTGAACGAGGGACCTTAGCGCGAGCGCACGTCTCACAAGCCGCCACAAAACCCTCCACAGACTTACGAAGAGCCGGCCACCAAAACCTCCGAGCAATGAGATCTACCGTGGCTCTACTCCCGGGGTGACCAGCAAGAACCGTATCATGATGTTCCTTAAAGAGTTTGTGACGTAGCTCAGGAGGCACGAACAACTTCCCGGAGGGACAACGGGCAGGTGCCTCAGACTGGGCAGCCTGGACCTCGGCCTCCAAATCGGAATATAGAGCAGAAACAACTACCCCCTCCGCCAAAATGGGACCCGGGTCCTCGGAGTTTCCTCCTCCCGGAAAACAGAGAGAGAGAGCATCAGCCTTCACATTCTTGATCCCAGGGCGGAAAGTAACAACAAAATTGAATCTGGAGAAGAACAGAGACCATCTGGCCTGTCTCGGATTCATACGCCTGGCCGACTCCAAGTACGCCAGAATCTTATGGTCGGTAAAAACGGTGATAGGGTGCCTGGCCCCCTCCAACCAATGGCGCCATTCCTCGAAAGCCAACTTGATGGCCAACAACTCCCTATCTCCCACATCATAGTTTCTCTCTGCCGGGGAGAGTTTTCTAGAGAAAAAGGCACAAGGTCGCCATTTGGCAGGAGAGGGGCCCTGGGATAAAACTGCACCCACACCCACCTCGGAAGCATCCACCTCAACAATAAAAGGTAAGGAAACATCGGGATGCACCAAGATGGGAGCAGACGCAAAACTCTCTTTAATCTTAGAAAAGGCTGCAAGCGCCTCCTCCGACCAAGAGGAAAAATCCGTCCCCTTTTTTGTCATGTCAGTTAGGGGTTTGACAATAGAGGAATAATTCAAAATGAACTTTCTGTAGTAGTTAGCAAAACCCAGAAAGCGCATCAATGCCTTCTGATTTTCAGGAAGCTCCCACTCCAGCACAGCACGGACCTTCTCCGGATCCATGCGAAAACCAGAAGCAGAGAGGAGAAAACCCAGAAATTGAATCTCAGATACCATAAAAAGACATTTCTCCAGCTTGGCATACAGTTTATTTTCCCGCAGTATCTGCAGGACCTGAAAAAGATGATCCTGATGGGTCTGAACATCAGGGGAAAAAATCAAAATATCATCAAGATACACCAATACAAATTTCCCCATTAAATGATAGAAAATACTATTAACAAAATGCTGAAAGACGGCCGGAGCATTCATCAGGCCGAAAGGCATAACGAGATTCTCAAAATGCCCATTAGGGGTATTAAAGGCCGTTTTCCATTCATCCCCCTCTCTGACCCTGACCAGGTTGTACGCACCTCTCAGATCCAATTTGGAAAACACCTTGGCCCCAACAATTTGGTTGAAGAGGTCCGGGATTAGAGGAAGGGGATAGGGATCGCGAATCGTGATACGGTTCAGCTCCCTAAAATCTAAGCAAGGTCTCAGAGAGCCATCTTTTTTTTTAACAAAAAAAAAACCTGCGGCAACAGGCGACTTTGAGGGACGAATATGCCCCTTCTCGAGACTCTCGGAGATATAGGTTCGCATTGCGAGTCTTTCCGGTTGTGAGAGATTGTAGAGGCGTGCCTTTGGCAGCTTGGCGCCGGGAATGAGGTTAATGGGACAGTCAAACTCCCGGTGAGGAGGTAGCTCCCGAACACCGCTCTCGGAAAACACATCCGAGAAATCAGAGAGAAATGATGGCAGAGTTTTAGTAGACACCTCTGCAAGAGTGGCTGTGAGACAATTCTCTCTACAAAAGTCACTCCACTCATTTATTTGCCTTCCTTGCCAATCAATAGTGGGGTTATGTCTAGTGAGCCAGGGTAGCCCCAAAACTAGAGGAGAAGGCAATCCGTTAAGGACAAAACAAGATATCTCCTCCACATGAGTGTCACCTACAGCTAGCCGGATATTGTGAACAATGCCTTTCAGAGATCTCTGCGAGAGTGGGGCAGAGTCAATAGCAAAAACAGGTATATCCTTTTCTAATGTACAAACCTGAAAACCATGCAAGGCTACAAATTGAGTGTCAATAAGATTGACGGCCGCTCCACTATCGACAAAAATCTCACAAGGAATGACTTTGCTCTCTAGCGCCACCCTGGCAGACAGGAGAAAACGGGAACTGCAGGTCAAAGGAAAAGCATCAATTCCCACATCAACTTTGCCCAAAGTAGCAGATGAAGCAGAACTTGATGATCTACCTCTTGAGGTTTTTCTCTTATTATCGCTCTTAGAACAGGTCAGGAATCTCCTAGACGGACAAACATTTGCCAAATGACCTATGCCCCCACAACAAAAACACACCATATTCTGAGGACTAAATCCTCTTTTATCAGGGGCAAGTCGGCCTAGCTGCATGGGCTCCTCCTCAGAGGGGAGCGAGACAGGATGAGGCCCCTGCACACTGAATGAGTCCGCACCATTGCCCCTAGACTGACAATGGCTGGACGGAGAGGTCTTGTTTCTATCTCTTAGACGCCTGTCAAGGCGTACCGCTAATGACATGGCAGACTCTAAGGATGTTGGTCTCTCATGGAAAGCAAAGGCATCTTTCAAATCCTCTGAGAGACCATGACAGAACTGACTTCGGAGTGCAGCATCATTCCAGCCTGAATCAGCTGCCCATCTCCGAAATTCAGAACAATAAAGCTCCGCAGACAGTTTGTTCTGGCATAGAACACGTAAGTTCGATTCTGCCAGAGCAACACGATCCGGGTCATCATATATCTGCCCCAGGGCCACAAAAAACCTTTCCACGGATCGAAGGGAAGGATCCCCTGATGGCAGCGAAAAAGCCCAAGTCTGAGCATTACCTCTGAGCAGGGAGATGACAATCCTCACCCTCTGTTCCTCATTACCAGAGGAGTGCGGACACAAACAAAAATGGAGTTTACATGCCTCTCTGAAGCGAACAAAATTCTCACTGCCCCCGGAGAACGTTTCCGGAAGTGAGACCTTTGGCTCGCAACAGACTCCATGAGCTGGAGCAGAGCCCAATGCTTGTAGCTGAGTCAGAGATTGACGGAGATCCGCTACTTCCAAAGAAAGACCCTGCATGCGGCCAACCAGGTCAGAAAGCGGATCCATGTCAACAAGGACGGTTTTGGTGGATTATAATGTCACGGCTGTTTAAGGGTAACCAGAGCATACACAGTAAGAAGAACTACTGACCGGACCCCAAACTAGGGAAGAGAAAGGGTGACCCCTGTCAGACCCTCAACACTCTCCCTATGCTGCTAAAGCACATGCCCGGATCCAAATGGTGGAACGAGGCATGCCCGCGTACCTTAGACTGATGAGCCCTGTAACCCCTACAATAGTGGAAGGGGCACGGCCACCGATGCCCTGCTCAAAATATGGAGGGAACCGGGGCCACCTCAGATCCAGTCAGGAAATCACCAGGTACACAACAAAGTCTGCACACTTAGCTGATGAAGCTGCAACTGCAGAGAAGACGGATCCAAGGGCCGCTGGCAATATCCGGAGTGCTTGCAGCAGCAGAACACAGGTCCCGGGAACTAGTAGCTAAAGAAGTGAAGATACTCAAGGCAGAGCTACAACTGAAAAGAGAAATATAATCCACGCCCTGCAATAGGAGGAGGGGTGATTTAAAGGCAGGGAAATCAGGAGAGACTGCTGGGAGTAAAGACCTCACAACAGGGGCAGAGAAACAGAACAGTGAGAACACCTCCAAACTCTAAGTGACATCATCACAGGGGTGGAGACACAGAGCTGTGAGAACGTCTCAAAGCTCTGGTAGTGACAAGGAATTGACAGAATTCCAATTCTTCCATGAGCAAAGGGGAGCTGTAAAATCTTATATGAGATCCTGGGTTTTATGTAACCCCAGATATATCTTGAGCCAATTCTTCAGAATTGTGCAAAGAATCCTCCAGGGAGTTTGATGGGTAAGAATTGAAGAAGGTAAGTAATTTTGGGGATGATCATTGAGTTGAATATGTTCCTATGGCCCCACCAGGATATAAAGGTCGGGGACCATGAATTGAGCAACTCTGGGATCTCCTTCAGTAGAGGTTGATAATTTAGGTCATATAAACGGCCAAGGTCAGAGGTGATATTTACGCCTAAAAACTTAATTGAGTCTGTATTCCAAAGGAAGGGATAGCTTGTCCTAAGCTCATTAATTACTGGAGCGGACACATTCATTCCAATCGCTTGTGATTTAGCTGGGTTAATTTTATAGTTGGATATAAAGCCAAAAGAATCAAATATTTTTATTAGGGTAGGGAATGCTTGTATGGGATTAGCTATCAGAAGGAGATCATCTACATAAGCAGCCTGTTTAATTTCAAATAGTGTTGATCACGAATCTCGAATTTTTATCACAAATTTGCAAATATTTCGAATATAGTGATATATAGTCGTAATTTCGAATATTCAATTTTTTTTTTTATCAGTACACATGATCCCTCCCTGCTTCTAGCTTGTAGGCCAATGAGAAGGCTGCAGTATATTTGACTTTAGGAGTAGTGTTGTTTGCGAATTTTCGCAATGCAAATTTTTGTAATGCAAATTTTTATTGCAAATTTTTCAACTTACAACTATTAGACAAAGAAGATTATAGCACTATATTAGCTAAATTGCTCTATATTCGTTTTTTTTTCTCGAATATTCGCTATATTGCTATAACTTAATTTTTTCGAATATTCGTAATATTCTAAAACAAGAATATATAGCAATATAGCGAATATTCTAAAAAAAAAAACGAATATAGAGCAATTTAGCTAATATAGTGCTATAATCTTCTTTCTCTAATAGTTGTAATTTTTTTCTCATCTGCAGTTCAGATTGTAATTTTTGTTCCAATCTGAACTACAGATGAGAAAAAAATTACAACTATATAAAAAAAAAGATTATAGCACTATATTAGCTAAATTGCTCTATATTATTATTTTTTGAATATTCGCTATATTGCTATATATTCTTGTTTTAGAATATTACGAATATTCAAAAAAAACAAAGTTATAGCGATATAGCGAATATTCGGAAAAAACTAATATAGAGCAATTTAGCTAATATAGTGCTATAATCTTTTTTTTTATAGTTGTAATTTTTTTCCAATCTGAACTTCAGATGAGAAAAAAATTACAACTATTAGACAAAGAAGATTATAGCACTATATTAGCTAAATTGCTCTATATTCGTTTTTCTTCCGAATATTTGCTATATTGCTATATATTCTTGTTTTAGAATATTACGAATATTCGAAAAAACGAAGGTATAGCAATATAACAAATATTCGGAAAAAAACGAATATAGAGCAATTTAGCTAATATAGTGCTATAATCTTCTTTGTCTAATAGTTGTAAGTTGAAAAATTCGCACTAAAAATTTGCATTCCGAAAATTCGCATATTACTCAATCACTACCTTGCCAGTTTTTGCGAGTAAAAAAATTGTAGAATATAACGAATATCACGAATTCGAATATGACCCCTGCCGCTCCTCACTAATTTCAAACTCTCTACATGTTAGGCCTTTTATCTCAGATGATTGTCGAATTAGCTGAAGAAGGGGTTCAAGTGTTAAGATGAACAAGATGCGCGATAGGGCCCAACCTTGCCTAGTTCCATTCTTGATAAAGACTGTCTGAGACAGTGTATAATTTATTCTTATTTGGGCACTAGTTGAAGCATACATAGAGAAAATAGCTTCTATGAAGGTGCTAGGGAAGCCAAATCTAGAGCAGTGTATTCCGGATAAAGGGCCAAGCCACTCTGTCAATGGCTTTTTCTGTATCGGTGCTCAATAACACCATTACACCTTTTCTCTTTTTCATAAGGGTGATGGCATTTATTATTTTAAATGTATTATATTTCCCCTTATGCCTGGGAATGAACCCGCATTGGTCCGAGTGCAGTAAATCATGTAATAGTGGTTAAATTCAAGAAGCCAGAATTTTTGCAAATATTTTAATATCAAGATTTAATAATGAAATGGGCGGTAGTTTGAACACAATGTAGGGTCTTTTTGTGGTTCCTGAATTAAGGTGATATGGGCGGTTAATGTCTGAGGAAGAAAAGGGGCTCCAAGAATAGAGGAGTTGTACACTTAGCATATATGGAGAAAGGGTGTCCATGAATGTATTATAATATATTAGCGGAAGGCCATCTGGGCCTGGAGCCTTCCCCTTCGCCATGTTTTTTAAAGCCAAGGAGAGTTTCTGATTTGTTATTGGTTCACACAGACGAATGGCTTGTTCTGGTGTGATTGAAGGCAGGTTAATATTTGCTAAAAAAAAGAGTTGGTAAGGTCCTCCTTTTTAGCTTTTGTATTCTCACTGTCTGATTCATTAATATTGTAAAGTTCTGGATAATATGTATGGAAAGCCTTTGCAATTCCTATATCGTCCTTCGATAAACTATTATCTTTATATTTGATTACCGATATTCTGGATTTCCTTCTCCTTTGCTTTAACATGGCTATCATAAATTTGGTAGGGTTATTACCATGAGCGAAAAATTTCTGCCTCAATGAGAGGTAGAACTTAGCCGACTGGACATTCAAAGCTTTTTTAAGCTCTTCTCTTAAGGTTGTCAGTTCCATCAAATGTTAATCTGCTAATGATCGTTTATGGGGGGATTCTAATCTGTTTATTTTGTTATAGGGGGTGTATATTTTCTCTTTTCTTACTTTGTTTAAGTGTGAAACAATGGAGATGAATGTACCCCGAATAACTGACTTGTGGGATTCCTACAATATGTGTGGTGTTATGTCTTCAGAATCATTCAGGGAGAAAAACTCTTTTACACTATCTTTCACTCTTTTTTTGGTGGATGAGCTATCTAGCAGTGTTTCATTAAGTCTCCATTGGAACATCTTCGGATGACTATTTGGTATCTTGAATGACATAAACATAGGGAAGTGATCCGAATGTATCATGGTGCCAATTTGGGCTTCCATGCATAAGTGCATGGATGTTGTTGGAAAGAAAATATAGTCCAACCTATGGTATGAATAATAAGGAGCAGAATAATGTGTGTACCATATTTTTCACCCCATAAGACGCACTTTTCCCCCCCAAAAAATCGGGGGGGAAATGCCCCTGCATCTTATGGGGCGAATGCGGACAATTTAACATCGCTGGATGCGATGTAGCGTACGCTGGGGCCGGGGGAGGGACTGGAGGAGGAGCTGGGGGCCGGGAATAGCGGCGGGGCGGTGCAATCAATGTACTATAGCCCCGCCCCGCCGCTCCGGTATACTAATATTAAATGTCTTATTCGATTAAAATATATTAGATATGCCCCCTCACTCCTATATTGCTAATTGTACCTTAAATCCTATTCCTAGCTTCTGTAATGCAGGACGGGCGGGCGGCAGCGTGACTCCCTGATGTCACGTGCCTGCGCCGCCTACTTTATGAATGAAGCAGGCGGCGCAGGCAAGTGACGTCAGCGAGTGACGCGCCGGCCGCCCGGCCTGCATTACAGAAGCTAGGAATAGGATGTAAGGTACAATTAGCAATATAGGAGTGACGGGGCATATCTAATACATTTTAATCGAATAAGACATGTAATATTAGCACTGGGGGCGGCAGAGGCGGGGGCGGCGGCGGGTGGGTGAGCTGATCTGTGGATGGCACAGTTAAGGGGGGGGGGTGTCTGTGGATGCCACTGTTATGGGTGCCTTCACTGAACATCTCCAATATTGCCATTACTTTAGAAAACCATGGTTTATGTGCTGAATTAGGGGCGTAAAAGTTAGCAACGGTATAAGTTTGGGATTCTATGAGTCCTTTAGAAAAAAGGAATCTACCTTTCTCATCTACTTTTGTTCCTAATAAGGAAAAGTTGGTGTGCTTATGTATGCCGATGCTGACCACTAGTCTGTTAGAGAATGCTGACGTACTATGTATGATACCATAGATTATATGGAGAGCTTGTGAGATTTGGGGTTTTGCCATGTTTAAAATGTGTTTATTGAATGAACACTATCTGCACTTTCTCTTTGTGAAAGTGGCGCAAAATTTGACTCCTTTAAGCAGGGGATTTCAAACATCTTGCATTATTGGTCACTAACCTTAATCTAGTCATATTTTAAGTTTGTGTAATGGTTGATACGTGTGCTAGATGACATACCCCAGTTCGAAGCATGTTCATGCCTTTATTAGTTGGACGGACTGGTGTGATGACCTTTATGTTCCAGGTGATCAAGAAGGAGGGGGGGGGGGGAGAGAGGTATAGGAACTGCAAAATATAAGAAACAACAATCAACAATAGAACATAGAGAAACCTGCATCCTCCAGAAGGTCAGAACTACAAGGAGACAATCAATCCCCTGGGATGACCATACAAGGTCTCGACAACTCAATTTAAAATTTGGGTGTAAAAGGAGGGTGGTGACAGCTATAGTTAATAACATACAACAATACTAACATCGACTGTGTGAGGGAAAAAGTATTGTTTTAAAATATAAGCTAAAACATTGACTGTGGGGAATAATAAAGTACTATAACAGAAGGCATTACACTGTTTTCCCTATGATCCCACTGGTCTCCTCTTCAATGTTTTATCAATATCATCTAAGGTGATCGACCTCTGCAATACACAGAAGGCGTCCCCTACTGTGACAAAGAGAGCCATTGAGGTCACGGGGAAGAAGCAAACACTGGGTTCATACCATGACTTCTGTTCAGCTAAACTCTGTGGAAGGAAGAAAGAAGGACAGGAAAGCCTATAGATAGGAAGTCCATCAGTCTCCCTCTGATATGATACGGCGGGGCGTCATCTTCCCTTGCTTCTTCTTTTATTTTAGTATTTTCCCATGGTTCACTTGTTCCCACGGTGTTGCAGGAGGGATCTCAGACGGGATGTATATGTCATTAGTCATTGACCATTCCAGTATGTCCAGATCTTTAATTTCTAAGATGTTCAGGGCATCTTGTAGTTCTTTGTGATTTGACGCTCAATCTTCGATCCTTCCAATGAATCATTATCCCAAAGGGATAGCTGGAGCTAGGTCTTGAAAACAGTTGTACGTTGGAACTTTCATATTCAATATTTGTTCATTCTCTAGCCTTATTCATCATAAGCTCTTTTTGGTTATAATTTAAAAACTTGCAAATAATATCCCTGGGAGGGTCTGTGGGTTTTTGCTTTGGGCGAAGAGCACGATGTGCGCGTTCTAGTATTATGGGTTCAGCAAACTCCTCCCCTAGTAAGGATAAGCATATTTCTGTGACTGCTTTTGGAACTGCCTCTGGGGCTACTGATTCAGGGACACCTTGTAAGCGATATTATTTCTTCTTCCCCTATTATCCTGGTCTTCCAAGTAGTCATACAAATAATTGAGGTGTTGCTGATATACTGAGAGAGCATCTGAGTTATTTCTGGTATAATCTATCAGAACTGATTGAGTGGTCTCCAGGTTTTCCACTCGGTGGCCAATTTGTCAAATTTCTTTTTTTTATTTCGACTAGTTCTTCAAGTACAGGATTTAGAGCCTTCAACAGAGCTTGAGATATGAAAGATCTTGATATGAGAAGGTCTGCGGAAGTGTCTATTGAGCCTTCATTGTCACGTTCTCTATCAGACTGTATTGAAGTCAATCTGTTGGAGGAAGCTTTAGCAGCATGTGTTGATGCATTTGCAGTTGGTAGTGATTTTTTCATGATGAATTTGGTTGACGTATTTAAGGACTCTGATATGAGGGTGGCACTTCTGCTAGCAAAGGAAGTCACACTTGAGATTGTGGTACCACCTAAGGACCTAGCATAGGCTCTCATAAAAGGCTCATTCATTCTACTTCTTGCTTTAACTTCATCATAGTTTTCTGCAGATGATAGGTCTCTCATGAGCTTTACCAAATCTTTAGTGACTGCAGTACATGTGTCTTACAATATACTGAGAAGGTGTTGTAAACAACCCCAGGTTGACATATGCTGCCATAAGCTCCGATTCAGATTCTTCTACCGTCTCTACCATATCACTCAAGTTCCTTTTTATACTTTCTTGCTTTAGCTTTCTACGAATGTCTTTAATGTACGATTTCCACCTATCATACATACGGGCAAACTTTTTCTCTTGTAATGCCGCTTCTTGCTCCAAACTTTCCAGCATCTTTGAGGTCGGTTTTCTGGCACTTGATAAAGGTCTTAGTTCATCTGTTTGGGCTATATTTGTTTGAAGCAAGACTAATGCTGCATCAGACTCTTCTACCTCAGATAGGTTCCCTTGCTCTTCAACTTCTACTCTATCTATCTTTGCATCCTTTAACAGCAGCATGGCAATACTAGGCTCAGACATTTCACTTTAAATGATATAACAATCAATAAGAATATTAAGATGCCTTTCACTTTAAATGCAATATTGACAAATGCTGACAAAAATGACTTTCACTTTAAATGTGACAGCGATAAATGCAGGCAATAAATTACTTTCACTTTAAATGTAATAGAGTCCGTGTATTACAAACTGTCCTTTGTCTTTTATTCCTGAACACGAAAATGGTCACTTTATACCAAAACCTATGTGCAATGATGAGTAATAAGGAAAGCTCTGACTTTATTCTGAAGAGCAGGAACAAATGTCTGTCTTAAAGGAGACATGTCTTTTCTTGATGATGCGATGCTCTGCGTGCTTTGTGCAGACTTGCGATGCTCTGTGCAGACTTGCGATGCTCTGTGCAGACTTGCGATGCTCTGTGCAGACTTGCGATGCTTGGCTTGGATACGCTGCTGCAGGCTTTGGGCCTAGTGGCGGGAAACTAGCTGGCTGCAGTACGGGCAGTACTGCTTTGCGGGCACTCTAGCTCTGGACTTTGGCCTCCCACCATGCGTCTCTTTCTCTCTTTAGGGATCGCAGGAGGGTTGGCGCTCTTTTCTCTGACTATTTTGCCTTTGCCGTTCTGTCACTTCTAGGTCTCTATGGTAGCGCTGCTTAAGTGTCTTTGCTTACTTAATCAGGTAACAGTGGCTGTGCAGCGGTATATGCTGGCGCTCTGCTGCTTTAATGCGCCCTTTACTGTTCAAGTTGAGGAGCACTATCACTTATCCCTCTGAGGCTAATAGTTCCACTGTGGCAGGCGCAGCACTATGAAGTGCCTTTTGCGCTGTGGCATTAGAAGAATTTTGATGTCTCAGACTTTTAGTCTAACCAGACAGTCTATTACTTTAATTCCTCTAGCGCCGTTCTATGGAAACAGTAAGTTTAAAGAGCACACCAAATGCTTCAAATACCTTCTTTATTAACTTCAACTTTTTTCATATATAACACTGCTGCCTCCGCAGCAGATAATCCATGTAAATAACACATGTTGAAAAGATATCACAAAATGGCAGTATGCATAAGATGGTGGTTCAACTATTCAATCTTGTCATTCAACATAAAATGGTGGATATATTTCTCTCTTCAGTATCTGTATTCTTTATGATCTCTCTGAGGTATATCTGAGGTCTAACTAATAGTTCACTTGCTGAATTTGGTCGCAATTTGCAATATGCAGTTAGCAGTAACTATTTGCAGATTTGTTGAGTATGATCTAATATGGTTGTATGCAATTTGAATTGCAATATGGAATTTAAATTTGGATTGTGAACTTTGCACTTTGCAATTGGTGGAACTGTAAGTAAACACACACATAACTGGTTTGGTATACAGTTCTAATCACTATATTAACAGTAAGAACATTATATAACTGTTTTAAATACCTATTTTGGCCTTTCTGCTTCCATAAAACACAGCTCTTAGTGGAGTGAATGTCTGTTCAACTTTTCTCTCTAGGGAATTTCCCACACAGGCTGTGTGTGAGGCTGGTTGCGATTGGCCAAGACTCCTGCTCTGTGCGAGGCTGGCTGTGATTGGTCTAGACTCCTGCCCAGCAACAACAGTTTAACTCTATGCTTTCTGTTGTTTCTGCTGTGTCATTGAGCTTACCTCACATCCATATAATGAATCTTAAAGGCATATTATCTTTTCTGCTTCTGTGAACACAATATATAACAGTTATATGACATCCAAACATGAAGTCACTGTAAATAACTATGCTTTTGTCTTTAACACACAAACATAGGAACTGTATTAAGGTTGTTGTCAGGTCTAGCTATATAAACATATAAGCTATATTAGCTACCTAGGATAGGTCTTAGCTTGCCAGCGACACACATTACACTGCAGATGCTGGTAATGTCACTGTCCGCAACGGACACCGTCTACTGAAAATGGACACTGAATATCAGATATTTTTTGCATGCCCACACTTTACATTGGAGATGTGGCGCAGCTAATGTCACTGTCCGCAGTGGACACCGTCTACGTAAAAAGGACACTGGATGCCACAGATATTTTTGGGATGCACACACTTTACACTGGAGATGTGGTGCAGATAATGTCACTATCTGCAGCGGCCTAACTATTGCACGCTATTTAGCGCAGGATGCACTAAAAATAGATATTACTGCCACACACAACAGTCTTTAAAAGGACTTTTGGGTCTGTAAAGTTTTAGCTATTTATCTCAGTTTGCACTAAAAATAGATACTGCTGCTGCCACACACAACAATAGTCCTTAAAAGGACTTTTGGGTCTGTAAAATTTTAGCAATTTAGTGCAGGTTGCATTAAAAATATATATTGCTGCTGCCACACACAATAGTCCTTAAAAGGACTTTTGGGTCTGTAAAATTTTAGCAATTTACTGCAGGTTGCATTAAAAATATATATTGCTGCTGCCACACACAATAGTCCTTAAAAGGACTTTTGGGTCTCTGAAAAGTTTTTCTGCTAAAAATATTCGTATATCACTCCCTACACTGTCTGTCCCTTACTCTCCCTAGCTCTCCCTGACTAAGACTGAGCCGAACACGCGTCATCAGGTGCTATATAGCACCTAATGACACTTTCCAGCCGGCCAATCACCGTAATGCCAGTGTCCAACATGGCTACGGAATTACAGTCAGAGAAGTACTTAGCTGCATGTTTATTGGCTGCATAGCAGCAAAGAAACACGTGGGAAAGGAGACCCGAGCATTTCGCTAGAGCACATGCCTTATTCGGCCAAATACCGCCATGTGCCGAGCATCAAGATGCTTGAGCCGAACTGGTGTTCGGCCGAGCATGCTCGATGAACACTAATAGAGGGCAGTGCATTTAATGGAGATCAGCAGACTAGCCCTCATGCTTGACAAAGGCGGTACACCCCCGAAACGTAGCTACATTTTCGCTAGGCACTACATGTGCTGAACCTCAAAAAGGACCCAAGCACAAATGATATTATTAAGTATGGACTTTTATACTATTATATGTGCTTTTGATATAAAGAGAAAACTTGGTTTCCTGGTTAAAATTTATGAACTTTTGTCTTTTTTCAACCGTATAAACTATGTAACTAATTGTGTTTTGGTGCAGTTTTTTTACTTGAAGTGTGAATTAGTGTCGAGTTGGGATATCGATGTTGGTGGTCCTGTTGTGCTATTGATTGACTGTGCCACCAACTATTGTATGAAGGGCTGTATTACACCAACCAATTTCTGGCCAATGAGAGCAATAGTTGGTGTGTATAACAAAAGATCTGTGTGTGTAAATGGCCATCTGACCAATAATTGGTAAGAAAATCTGTCAGATAATCTGTTGGTGCAGTACAACCCTAAGGGTGAAAATTATTCCATCTCAATAAACTGTTGCTTGCCCTCTCCTTACAGTCTAAAGTTGTCTGAAGACTACTTGTCATCACCTTTATAAATATAAACTCAGGATAGGGCATCAATATCAGAGCAGTGGGTGTCCAACACTTGGCACCCACGCCAACCAGGTGCATGAGGAGACGGCGCACGCAGTGTGCATGTGCCGTCTCCCTTCTCTCTTCCTGCTCTGCTGCAGCAGAGCAGGAAAAGAGACGGGAGACAGCATGTGCACACTATGCACACTGTCTCCTCATGCAGCTCTTCGGCAGGGGTGACGGGTGACGAACCCTCGCTAATCTGATATTGATGACCTATCCTGAGGATAGGTCATTAATATCAAAAGCCAGGAGAACCCCTTTAACAACATACAGATCATTATTAAAAGTCTCTCTGTAATATAGTATACAGTATGTTCCGCATCTAGATATGCTTCCACAATACTGCACGACCACTGATGACATTGTTCCCTCTTGCCTCTAATCTTTATGTGCCATTATGAATATACTTATCGGCATAATAGATGACTGCATTTTAAATCTGATAGTAATTTAGCACCCAGTGCTTTACATAGTCTGTTATTGCGATCATGCAGACGATTGTCGGGAGGGAAGCGTTCTTTCCCAGCAATTGCCTGCTTGTCAAAAAGGAGACTGCTGCTATTACATACAGCAATCTCCTCCACAGTATGGGGAGCAGTGATTATTAATGCCATCACTTTGACTAGGTGTTTGTCGGCAGCCGATCGTGATTAGACAGCACGATCTGCCAGCAGCAAATGATTTTTAAACAAGTTTAAAAATCTGGATTGCTCTTCATCTGGTAATGAGTGGCAGTATTACACTGCCAGATCATCGCTAACGAGCGTACCTACAAATTCTTGTTAGCGATGATCTGGCAGACTATCTGACTGTGTAATAAAGCCTTTACCTTGTTTTATGAGCTAAAGTGAAATCTATAGTGTTGTGGTTATCTGTTACATCTGAAGGTTATTCATTGAAATATTGTGTGCCACTTTAGCCCCTGATGAACCCCCACAACTTAGATTGGGGGAAACTAGCTGGACTTTTTATATTTTTTTTTTATAAGCTTTTTGTAATTTTTGTACTTATCAAGCTACTAATTTGTGACAGATGTGATTATTGTTTTGAAACCGATTGTGGGGTTCACAATATGCAGGGCTGGTGCAAGGATTTTTGCCACCCTAGGCAAAAGCTAATTTTGCCGCCCCCTTGATTCCGCTCATTGACCACACCCTTTTACCCGCCCCTTTTCAGCCACCTATTGCACGCAACATTTAACTATGGTTGTGTAACCTGTGCCAGTCTATGGTCATGTACCCTGTGCCAGTCTGACTATGGTCATGTATGTATAATATCCAGCCATTGTCTGCCACCTAGTACCATCCCAGTGATGCCAATCACTCTGCGCTGTTCAGCAGGGTGGCACACCAAACACGAGCAGTGCCACCTATTCACTGCCAGGCGCCATTCATCCACTGAAATCCTGTGCCACCAGGGCAACATAATCTAGTATGCTGCCTTGTGCCCTCTGCCAGTCTGGCACTGTCCTGCACCCTGTACCATTCATAGCCCTTTAGACAGTCTTTGCCACCTATTAGGCTCCATGTGCCACTGCTGGGCACCCTGTGCCAGTCAGAATCTATGGCCCCTAGTCAAGCAGCAGGTGTGCCCTGACCCCTGTACACAAGTGTGTGCCACCCTGCTGCCAGTCACTGTCCTGCAGCCTCTGACACCCTAGTGCAGGTTGTCAGAGTGCGGTTGCCAGGGGTGCTCACCAGGTTCTGCTCCAGGTCCACATTGCCTTGGCTCTTGCCCAGATCATGTGTCTTCGGCGCATGATCCCGCAAGACCCACTTCTGGGATCAAGTGCCTCTCTCCTCCCCCATCCATGTGCCAGTATCATGGCGCCAATAGCCCCCCCTCCCCCGTGGCAGTAAAGTAACAGTCCGGTACAAAAAATAAAAATAAACACTTTTATACCTACCTCCATGTCAGCGATGCAGGTCTCTTCCTCTTCCTGTGTTCCCACCAGCCTCTTGTGTTGAAGATTTGGTGCTCGTGTTCTTATTTAGCCTGTCTTTCAGAAAAGTTTATACTTTTACCCACACAGCTATGAGAGCTGTATAGCCAGTTACTTAAAAAAAAATATATAAGACTTCTGTAGATAACTTTGATACCTAGTGTACATCCATACACATGACAGCTGCCCCAGTACACTGTGTATGGATGTAGCAGTGCTGGGTGTGTTGGGGCAGCGGTCATGTGTATGGATGTACACTAGGTATCAAAGTTATCTACGGCAGAAGTCTTATTTTATTTTTTAAGTAACTGGCTGTACAGCTCTCATAGATGTGTGGGTAAATGCCTTGCCTCTGATGTGAAAGGTCGTGAGTTTGAATCCCAGGAGAAAATTTTCTGAAAGACAGACTAAATGAGATTTAAATACACCAGCTGTGTGTCAGCTGAGTGCCTCTTGCAGTGACTGAACAAACTCATGCTCGCACTCTCAGCGCATCCAACCGGCAAGTACAGGAACAGAAGGAGTCAAGGAGATGATGTCAGATTATTCACAAGTAGGGGGTGGGGCTGAAACTCTGTGGTGGTAACAGTACAAGGGGCTGGTGCTATTGCATATATTAAAACATTATTTTTCTCAGCAATGCGGGCACATCTGAACATGGGACCAACAGAGATGCCTTCAGCTGCCAAATGCACATGTAACAGGTCAGCCAGTTTCATAGGTATAAATCTGCTGACAGATGCCCTTTAAAAGTATAACAAAAGGAGAAACTATCATAAGCTTTTGTTCATAAAAGGAGTTCCTCCTCTGATTTCCATATTCTGCTGCGTTGATATAAATGATTTAATCAGGTTTCCTCTAATTAATCGAACATGATACATTCTTATTCAGTATAAATGAGCTATTAAACATTGTGATAAAAAGCATTATCATAAGGGATCAGATCTCTTAGGAGATCTGAAGAACGGAACTGTGTCGGAGATGCAATTGTTTTGCATTGTAGTGCTTCGCACATTCTCTGTGAAACTGATAGCTGGGTGCATCTGATATCATTTGGCATGGTAAGAAGGTGCTTACCTGTGAAGCCTGCATCCATTGGTAGAAATTCTAAGCGTATAGGGTGACTGAGAAAAATGACATCTGTCATTCACAGACCAGTGTGGGTGTAAACTACAGGAATCATTTAACAATACATTTTAATATAGGGTCTTTACTCCACCTGACAAGTAACCTTTTTTGTGTTTTCATCTTAAATAGCGTGGGACAAACGGCAAGCATTCTCCTCCAAATAAATCCTAGTGAAGTTGAAAGTCTGAATGATGGAATAAACTTCTTCAGGAATAAGGAAACAGGAAAGAACTTTATTGTATTTAAAGATGGTGAAGTATTGCGTGCGTGTAAAAATGTATGTAAGCATCAAGGTGGAACCTTCATTAGAGACATTGAAGACCTCGATAGCAGGTAACATTGTTTCTTTTCTAAATATACATGATCACATTGTTATATCTTTGTGTAAATGTCAGACTGTCCAGGAAAAGCTTACTATATTTCACAACACTATCATTTATGATAGAGCACATAGTTTCAAGGTGACATAGTGAGGAGGTGGCAGCAGCATCAGGAGACCACAGAGTGACCCGGTGTCAGAGTGGGGTGGTGGGTGGCAATAC
The DNA here is from genome assembly GCF_014858855.1 of Bufo gargarizans. Taxonomy (NCBI): domain Eukaryota; kingdom Metazoa; phylum Chordata; class Amphibia; order Anura; family Bufonidae; genus Bufo; species Bufo gargarizans. Next base: position 305,211,011 of record NC_058082.1, on the reverse strand, counting down.
GAGTACCAGCTGAAGATGGTGGGTAAAAGAAGGAGCACTTGGCATCAGATGTGTGGCATCAGGCGGGTGGCAGCATCAGAATAGTAGCTGAGGCAGCTAGCCAGAAGAAACCGGTCTCTTTTGTCAAAGTGTTGGTGTGGCACCATGGATGATCTAGCCTGATGCATCAGGCATTGGTGGGTGGAAATCCAGGCTGATCCACGCCTGATTAATCTTGACAAAGGTCAGTCTCTCCACATTTTGGGTGGATAGGCGAGTTCTTTTTGGGGTAACTATGGTCCCCACCGCACTAAACACCCGCTCTGATGCCACACTACTGGCTGGGCAGGACAGCTTTTCCAGGGCAAACTCTGCTAGTTGCCACCACAAATCCAGTTTGGCTGCCCAGTAGTCCAGCGGATCTTCAATGTGGGGTGGCAGGGTACTGTCCAAGTATGCCACCATCTGCTGGTTCAGGTCGTGCTCCAGGTCTAGCAGCTGCTGCTGCTGGTGAGTAGTGTCTTCACTAGGTGGGTGAAGAAATCTGCTCATCAGAGACTCTAGACTCAAGTTGCTGCTGATGGAGCTGGAACTGCTCCTACCCCCCCCCCCCCTACCACAGCAGCCATTGCAGAGGAAGGTGAGTGCAGAGAGCTGCGAGAGGATGGACAATGGCACAGATAGGCATCTATTCCAGGACACAAAGCCGTGGAATGACGTTGTTCATCCCGTAGTCCTGGCGACTGACAAATAACATGGCCTCCTCAAAGGGCCTGAGCAAACGGCAGGTGTCACGCATGAGCTGCCATTGGCTGACATCGAAGTTACACAGGGAAGTACTCCTGTCCGCTTGGATCATCAAGAAATTATTTATGGCCTCTCTCTGTTCGTATAGTCAGTTCAACATATGGGGGGTGGAATTCCAACGGCTAGGAATGTTGCATATCAGCCTATGTTGGCGTTCTGCCGCTGCAGCTCAAGGAGGGTGTGCTTTGCGGTGTACAAGTGTCTGAAGTGCATGCAAAGTTTCCTGGCCATTTTTAGGATGTCTTCAGGAACCACTTGACAACCAGATTGACTACATTTGCCATGCAGGGCGCATTAGTCAGCCTTCCTTGACGCAGTGCCGACACCATGTCCTTCCCGTTGTTGGTCACTATGGTTCCGATTTTGAGTTGCTGCAGAGAAAGACAGGATTCTATTTTTTGATGAAGGACATGGAGCAGTTCCTCCCCAGTGTGACTCTGTTCGCCCAGGCAAACAAGGTGCACAACAGCATGACACCGCCGTGCCCTGCACATGTGGTATGCTGGATGGGCACTGTGAATTGTCCCTGCAGTGGAGGCAGAGGACACGTTGGAGGATGAGGAGGCAGAGGCGGACATTGTCGCGGTACCAACAGCGTGAGAACATGGAGGCGGAAGCGGCATCACCTGGCCAAGTTGCTGTGCAGGAACCACATTCACCCAGTTAGCCGTAAAGGACATGTATTGTCCCTGACCATAGTTACAGCTCTACACACCGGCGCTGCCTTGCACTTTGGCAGACACCAACAGGCTCAAGGACTGGCCCACCTTCTGTTCTACATAAGTGTGCAGGGCTGGTACTGCTTTTTTGGCAAATAAATGACGGCTTGAACTCTCCACCTTGGCTTGGCACAAGCCATCAGTTCTCTGAAAGGTGCAGAGTCCACCACTTGGAAAGGGAGAGACTGCAGCACCAGCAACTTGGCCAGGAGCACATTCAGCTTCTGCGCCTTTGGATGAGTGCATGCATACTGTTGTCTCTTGGCAATTGCTTCAGTGATCGATTGCTGATGGAATAACTGACGAGGAGTAGGGGGAGGAGCAGGAGCATCAGGACCAGCAGATGATAAGAAGGACAAACAGCTCCCTTCGGCTGAAGTGGTGGAGCCTTGACTGCTTGTAATCGAGTGCATGCCACTGGGTGATGCAGCGGTTGCTGCGCCAGTCTGGACCACCACATTGGGGCCATGGTTCCCCCAGGCCACTTTATGGTGACACTCCATATGTTGATGCAGGGCCATGGTGCAAACATTGGCACCCTGGTCAAGCTTCACCTTCTGCCCACAGATTCTACAAATGGCCATGTTCACCTCCTCCGGTGGCTAAACAAAAAACACTGCCAAGAAGGTGATTTTACCCCCAACACTCCGCACTGACTGCTACCATTGCTGCTTCCGTGAACCCCTGCACCACTACTTTCTGGGCAGGTAGGCTCCAGCGAAGCGGGTAGTCTACCCCGGGCACGTTTGGCTCCCGACCTCCCATTGCTGCCACCTTGCTGACTCCCAGACATGCTAGCGACTTGCTGGCTCCACTGCTGCCTCACGGGCAAGCTGCCACCCTCTTCTCCCGATGATGATGAAGCCCCTAATTCACCCGGCTCCCAAATGCGATCAGCTACATCATCATTATTGAGTCCTGTCTGTACGTCACTGATGTCCTCCTCAAGGGTCTCTGGGTCAGGAGCCTGACCACTCGCAACACCAGCTCCCATGCCACTCTCCTCATCACTACATGCCCACCTACAGGAGGAAGCAGCGGATGTCTCCTACACATCTTGGCTGGCCAGTAGCTGCTGACTGTCCTCTAGTAGCTCATCCTCGCTGTATAGTGGAGCTGACCCCACAGCATAGAATACTTCTCTGGCTGAGGGAACAGAAAAAGGACAGAGGCAGGTTGAGGACAGGTGAGGGCACAGGGCCTGCTCCTGGGCCATGCCAGCTAAGGGTTGTATCTGATGAACCCACCGACTCTTGGCTGTGGGTATTGGATGTAACTTGGAACTAAGTGGATGACTGAGTCAACCATTCAAGAACTGCTGGGTTGTTGGTCATGGCCGCTAGATGACACTGGGATCTCAGGCCTCTCGCTGCGACTCCTGCTGCCACGACCCTTTACTCTGCTGTGACCTGTGCCTGCGCCAGAAACATTTAGGCCTCTGCCACTACCCTGTGCAGGGTCTGGCACTTCTGTCTGACATATTGTTAGATCAAATAAATAAAAAGGAAATTAAAACACCCCAAAAAAGTCTGTAACGTTATCACTTCACCACACAACTGCTAATAAGCCCTTTTTTCACTAATACATGCCAAAAAGGGCTTTAGAACATATAACTGCACCGCTGAACGAAAAATAAATATTTTTTGCCACCAATACATGCCAAAAAGGGATGTAATTTTCTCACGTCACAACACAACGGCTAATAAACCCTTTTTTTCTAACTAATACAAGCTAAAAATGCTTTAGAACATATAACTGCACCACACAAGGGCAAATAAGACGTAGAAAAAACTCCTTGTAATAAACCCTGTTAATGGTTGTATCAAACAGCACTTGCACCCCAATAACTAGAACAGTTTGCTGGAATTACAGAGCTGTATAATGGCAATTTGAATCCGCAGTCAGTGCAGCAAGGTGTAATAGGATTATTCCTATTTCCCAGGCTGTAAACTCCCTATACTGTGGAATGATTCCTCCCTATCCTTTCCCTGAACTTACATCAAAATAAAAGTTTTAAAGTCTTTTCTACCACTGTCCCTAGCGCCTGCTGGCATCTCTCCCGGCACTAATTACACTGGAAAATGGCTGAATCCAAGAAGGTTTAGGGCTGTGACCTCACAGGGCTGTCTGGCTGCTGATTGCATGCATGGCATTGTGGGTGATCTCTCGTTCCCAGAGTTCTTTGCTCCATGTCCTAACACGTGCAGCAGCCATTTTATGAAAAAATTTGATTCGTTACCACAAAGCGTGAGGAAATTCGGATTTGGTGCGAATTACATTTTTTTTTTTTCATTCGGATCGAATTTCACTTCGTCAACTTTGATTCTCTTAACTCTAGCTGTTTTCCCAAACTTCAACCCCCAAAAATTTTAAAGTTAAAATGTGTGGAGATGCACCAACACTGATTTATGCCCCCACCACTATATATTTCAGTTAAAATGGGAAAAAATAAAAGAAATGTCCTTGCAGGTAACTGCTTTCGAGGTCATACAGCAGCTGCCGCTGTTTTATAAGGCAGTAATTTTAGCTGGAATGTACTGACAGGCACACCCAGCCTCAGCTCCTCACTTCTCACTCCCACACGCAATTATTATTCTTTGTAGCCTTTCCCTTCAGTGTCCCTGATAGTAGAATAGAAGCTTAACTGTAAATGTAAACTGTCATTAAGATCGTTTTGTGTCAGACACTGAATAGACCCATGCACCCTCATTCACAGCCCAACACAGTATGACATTCTGCTTGGTCTGTAAGGGCACCTCCCTGCCTGCTGCAGCACTGATTGGCTCATCCAGGCTCTCTGTCAGCCTGGGAGCCAATCAGGGCAATCCCCCACTTTTCATGGTCACTTGAGCATCTTTTCTTTTTTCTCCCTAGTGCTTTATCCAACTGACATGTGCAGTAAAATGGCGCAGTTTTACAGGATTCATCGTAAACAAACCTAAAAATCTTCTGGTTCAGATGCCAGGCGCAATTTTGCAAAGTTAATAACAAACTAGTTTTTTTTTATTAAGAACTGTTTTTTTTTTTTATGTTATGTTGGATTTATTGCGACTGCGAACTAGCCCTGCAAATCCGGTCACTAGGTAGTCAAAAAATGTTCCTTTAACGTGCCATTAAAAAACGTGTCTTGCAGTGCAAAGCATGTTTTATAGCACAAATGTTTTTTAAAGTCACTTTTTTAATATAAAAAAAAAATATCACTTTCTGTGACTGAAAATCTGTCCATTATGTCTCAATGGAGTTGTTTCTGCAGCATGTGCAAGGTGTCTTCAGGTGAATAAAATAGAAAATTCTGCAACAAATCTGCTCCTTGTGAATATAACCTCACAGGTATTGCTCCCTTTCAGTTAATCTGCGCTATTGCAGCAAAATACTGTAGATCATCAATATCAGATCAGTGGGAGTCTGACACTTGGCACCCCTGCTGATTAACTGTTTGAAGAGGCCGTGGCTCGTGTGAACACTGTTTCCTCTTCAGTGTTTCAAGGGGTTGTCCAGATTCAGAGCTGAACCCGGATATCAGCTATTCTTCTGTTCTATATGAGTGGATCATTGGAGCTTTTCCTGGCTCCGATGCTCCCACTTGGCTTGTGCTGTATCTCGCAGTACAAGATCTACTTGTTTACTGCCGGTGACATACCAGGCTTCTCCTCACTTTGTTAGGAAGAGACTTCCACCCTAGCAGTGAGCCCGGTAACATCACCAGCACAAATGGGCGGTCAGTAGGACTGCCCTAGGCTGTTACTATAGTGCCTGCCTCCAAAACAGTTAGAAGTCTCCGCCTAGCATAGTGAGGAGAAGCCCGGTACGTGGGTTTGCTAGGATCCAATACGCATTGAAATTTTTTTTGGGGGGAATAAGGTATTTGTGTACGTACCGGAACCTGCTGACTTAACAGATATTTAATGTTTTAAACTGATAGTGTGGTTATTAACTTGTTAATACTTTTTTTTCTGATGAAATTTAGAACTGTTCGCTGTACCAAACACAACTGGAAGCTGGATGTTAGCACCATGAAATACGTCAACCCTCCGGATAGTTTCTGCCAAGAAGAGCTAGGTAATAAACATAATAATCCATTTCTGTTATAAGTCAAATATATGAAACCAACATCATTGTCTTTACTGTGGTTTTACTAACCCCCTCAAAATCAAACCTTTTCAAATATATCATAGCGTTGTCTAAACTGTAAATTCCACTCCCCGACCCTCCCATTAACAAAATGCAAATTTACAGGACAGACGTCGCTAACTGAGAAAATTACGGAAACTCTGGTGGGAATAGTATTTAAGGCTAGTTTTACAGTAGCGCTTACAGGCTGTTCTGGCAGACAGTAGCATGCCGGAGATGTCTGCATCCGACACTGCTGGAAGCTGTCTGAAGGACCGTTGACCCCATTAACCCCTTCACAACCTCCACCGTACATGTACAGTAGAGGTTTGCACTTTGAAGATGGCACCCACGGTCAGCAGGCCCAGGGAAAAAGTATGTGATCAGCCATAAGGCCATCACACACATTTAACCCCTCGGATACCGTGATCAAATGTTACCATGGCATCTGGTGCGGATGCGGGAACCGAGCACTTCTGCACCCGTAACAGCATTCACTGGATGAGATTGAGGAAGCTGTTTTGTGCCAGAGATGGCTCAGAGCTTCAAGCAGGCTCTGATACCCATCACCAGAATATTCAAATACAGGCCAGCAGGTAACAGCCCTGTATTGGAATACAGAAAATGGTGTGTTCTGTGATAGATATATACCCATCACAGAACACAGTTGCCAATCCAATGATTGCTAGTAATAGTCACCTAGGGTGAAGTTTAAATGTAAAAGTTTAAAATAGTTAAAAAAAAGTACTTCTTCACATACAACAGGATTTAATGTCCAAACTGGTGCTTTATTGTGGCACTTAAGCACACGCACAAACATAAGCATCAAATAAACACCTACCCGTCTAGGTACTTCCTAATACACAGTAGTTTTCCCTGACTCACCTCTAAGCACAGCTTGTACACAGGGTTTCAGGCTCCAAGCCTTGACAGGTCTGCTCATCAGACCCAAGTCCAGATGGAGAAAAGATCAGGCTTCCTCAGCCATATACGGTCCAGCAGCCTCCATGCTGTGACCACACCAGCACCCTTGAAGTAGATGGTCCAGAAGTCCTCCCGACTCTGACCGTGTGACCCTCTTTTCTTAGGCGATGCTGGGCCCCCAAACCTCAGGCTTTACAAAGTCTCGTGGCCCCTCAGCCACAGCAGCAGGCCTCACCTGCAATTACCTCTGGCAAAAGACAATATATGTAGTGGAAGGATGTGGACTGGCAGATCCCACTACCAAACCTATCCACCAGTCCACATGAAATCCAGCCCAGAAAAACATCTAGACAAAACTGTCTCAGCAAACTACACTTTACTGAAACCACTGCAGCTTTCTGGATTTCAGTTATCTCACCCAGCTGCAGGGCCAGCGCTTCCATATAGGCAAGGGGGGAAATTGCCCACAGGCCCCTGAGTCCAGGGCCCCTAAACCCACCACCCGACACCGGCGCTGGCCCGCAACTAACTATATTTTCGTGGCGGTGGCGCCATGGCGGGCGGCTAACGGTGGTAAGCGGACAGACTAATGGAAAGAGGCTAAGCCAGGCGAGCCACACTACAGCGGGGCCCGCGGCCGCTCTGAGCCCTTCTCTGCCGCCTCTTTAAGAGAGCAGTGGCTGCTGGAGCTAGCTGCCGCACAGGCACGTCTTCGTGGCTGTGACGTTGCCAGCTCCGCCCCCAGAGAAGAAGAAGGAGCGAGCGCCAACCAGCCACTTCCAGGGGGCTCTCCATCACTGTGGCTGCCGTGGTTCATCTTCTGCCAACATACAGCCAAGGTACAAATAACAAGATCTCACCCGTACCAGTGGGAGCAGAGATGTGCTAGCATGGAGAAATGTGCTATTGGGGTGGGGGGGTTAGAATGAGAGATGTGCATGTGCTGGAGAAATGTGCTATTGGGGAGGGGGGGGGGGGGGGTTAGAATGAGAGATGTGCATGTGCTGGAGAAATGATCCAAGGGGGGGATAGAGAGTGGAAAGTGTGCTGCTATGGAGGGGAGGGAGAAATAATGTGACACGAAGGGGATGATGTAAAAAGGAGGGGGTGATGACGTGACATGGAGAGGGGGAAATGTGACATGGATGGAGCTGGGGAGGAAATTACATTGAGGGGGTAAAATGTGACATGGAGGTGGAGAAATGTGGCATTGAGGCCAGGGGGAATCATTCGGGCACTTTTTACTGGCACATTATTAGGTTGTACTATGGGGGCACTTATTACTGGCATATGATTGAGGGGCATCTATGGGGACACATTTTATTGGCACATTATTGGGGGTATCTATGGGGTCACTTATTACTGGCACATTATTGGTGGGCACTATAGGGGTATCTACTGAAGCTACAAAGAAGGAGTATGTTATATGGAGTGATCTGTACAGTGGCATTTTATACTGGGACACATTATGGTGGGTAATATGGGGAAGGGGGAGAAGAATGCTATGGGGTCATCTACAGGGCACTAAGAAGGGGTATTTCATGCTTGCAAATTATAGGGGACACTGAGGGCATCTACTGGGGCACGATATAGGGGCATTGTATACTGGTACATTATGGAGGCACTAGGAGGAAGGGGGGATAGGAGCACTATGGGGCATTTACTAGGGGCACTATATAGGGGTATTTTATACTGGTACATTATGGTGGCACTATGGGAACATTATCTCAACTGGGGGCATTACAAGGGGGTATTTTTTGCACTGTCTAATATAAGGAGAATTATTACTACTGGGGGGCATTATGGTGGTCTTTATTATTCCCCCATGGTATGACCCCCTAGTAGCAGCACCAGCCTCTCCCTGCTCTGCTATCCCTCTGCCCCATCTCCAAATCCTTATTATGAAATCTTTCTCATTAGGATAAAACACATCACCTCCACCGAGCCCCCGGCCAAAGTGTTGATGTGGTGTCCGTGATCCCCAAGGGCCAAGCCAAGTAATTGTACGTTTTCATGTGAAATATGTTTATGTTATACACATATAGCATACACTGTGCCAAACAATATACAGTTTCTTCTGTATGAACGTCCAAAAATTAAATCTCCAGACTGATTGATGAACCAGATGTGTGGGCCAGCCACAATTAAACCTATTATTGTTTTTATTGATGACAGTACTGTTTTATGGTTTTATCGATATCACTGACGTGAAATTCTTAGTGAGGGATGAGGGAGGAGCCGCGGGCAGCCACTGGTGTCTCCCTCCTGTACTCTTGGAGTGATATAGGGTAAACTGAAATTCTGTGTTATTAAATTCACTTTAATACTGAAATATAAAAATAGACTTGTACATCACTATATATATTTTTTAAGTATATTGTAAGATTACTGGGCCAAGATGAAGCGATCCTATCTCAGCGGTTCTCAGAAAAGGAAAAAAGCAGAAGAAAAAACAAGGAAGTTGGAGACATATCCAAAACTAACATCATTCTTTTAACTACATCGAGAATCACAGCAAGTTGAAGCATCCAGTAATGGAACTCCTTTACCACCAGCCATAGAAATGAAGGAAGAGGAAGATGAAGGTCACGGATCCAAGGACACATTCGCTTCTGAGGAAGCACAGATGCAATGTGGAAGTAAACCAGTTACCACTGAAACTGCTTCAGAAAGCACATATACTGCTGTTTCCATGAGTATTATTTTACCACCGGAAAATGTAGACATTACTGATGTTGTAAGTGACGACCCAGCATTGTGGCCTACTGCAATTTCTGATACCCAGAGAATGGAGTTAGTGAAGAAAGGCCCCAAGCAAATTATGGACATTGTCTTTCCATAGAACAAATCAGCAACTCCAAGACGTTTTACAAAATAAAATTATTTCATTCAAGTAGGCAATGGAGACAAAATTCTACGTACGTGGCTGGTTTCCTCTGAGCAAGTAAATAAAGTATTTTATTTTCTGCTGCGTCATATTTGGGATATCACAATATCCAAAGATGGGTTTAACAAGTGAAAAAATATCCAGTCATACCTGAAAGAACATGAGCACTCTGCTGCTCATGAGCACTCTGCATGCAGGACAGGCATAGTCTACGCACAGGGATGTGTGCAAAAAGGACAGTCGATAGTGCCAAAGTGCAGCAGATTGAACTGGAAAAAACCTACTGGTGCTCTATTCTAACAAGGATAATAGACATTATTTGGCGCAACGCAATCTGGCCTTACGTGGAAGTACAGATCAACTATATCATCCCCACCATGGTAATTTTCTTGGCTTGGTGGAGCTTCTTGCTAAATATGACTCGGTTATGAATGAACATGTGAGAAAAATTTAGAAGAAGAAAATTAAACAGCACTACCTCAGTAAGGACATTCAAAACGAGCTTATGAGGCAGATGGGTAATACCATACTACAGGCTGTGGCAGAAAGAATTCGTACAGCCAAGTACTATGGTGTGATCATGGGCTGCACACCTGATACAAGCCATGTGGAACAACTTTCAATAACCATTCGCATTGTGAAATGTGAACTGTCAGTTGGAGCATCAGTTTTTGAACACTCTGCTGGTTTCCTTGCTGTGGAAGAAACAACTGGGGAGGCCTTGTGTGATGTATTTTTTTAAAACACCTGGATGAACTGAACATCAGCATTGATAACTGCAGAAGTCAGAGCTATGATAATGGCAGTAACATGAAGGGGAAGAAACAGTGTCCAAACAAGGATTTTGCCAATGAATAAACAAGCCTTGTTTATGCCCTTCAGCAGTAATACTTTGAATTTAGTAATACTGGATGCTGCCAAATCTTCTGCTTTTTTCTGTCACATTTTTGGCGTTTTACAGAGAATCTATGTTCTTTTTAGTTCCTCTACACAGCGGTGGGCTATCTTGAAGCAGAACTGCCTTCGTCTCACTGTCTAAAACCCCTATCGGACAGTCGATGGGAGTGTCGGATTGATAGTGTTATGGTTCTGCGCTTTAACCTAGGGCATGTTGTTTCTGCACTTGAAGATCTTTTCATCCATGCAACAACAAAGAAAGATGATGTGACAGCTTCCGAGGAGATATCTTCAGGCAGGCCCGGTTCTAGGTGAAATGGGGCCCTGGGGCGAAAAACAATAAGGCCCCCGCCCCACATGACCCTTGCTGACTTTAACGTCCCTTATTGTAAAAAAATGCAAGTGGCAAAGCAACAGGTACAAGTAAACATTTCTGTAATATTTATTATTACAATAAATGCAACAAAAAAGGAATCAAATATAAAAATTACCAAAGTACCAAAGTATTTTTCCAAATAAACAGTGCAGTTAGATTTTTGGGGTAGGCTTAAAACCCAGCTGTAGGGAAAAATTAGGTATTTTCTCCCAAATGGGGACATAAAACACTACAAACAAAAACACAATGCAAACCATACTGTGCAATAGTCAAATAAAAATCATTCCTGAAATTGGGCTCTAACAAATGTTTAGATAAATAAAAGTTCGCCAATTCAAAATTAACCTATGGCATGTGAACAAACATTTCTAAAGTGATTAAAAATTATATAGTGGCTCACTTTCCCGATATCAAAGGACGGGTGCTCTTGCTTAATTATTTATAGCAGCAATATTATTTGTAGCAGCAATATTAGAGCAGCGGTTATTTGTAGCAGCAATATTTGTATTAGTAACAGCAAATGTCATTAATACTTGTAATTATCGGTGACAAGGGTAGAGGCAGTATTGAAGCAGCGTTGTTGGTTGCAGCAGTTAATATCAATAATTATTAGTGACAATACACTACGTGCAGAATTATTAGGCAAATGAGTATTTTGACCACATCATCCTCTTTATGCATGTTGTCTTACTCCAATCTGTATAGGCTCGAAAGCCTACTACCAATTAAGCATATTAGGTGATGTGCATCTCTGTAATGAGAAGGGGTGTGGTCTAATGACATCAACACCCTATATCAGGTGTGCATAATTATTAGGCAACTTCCTTTCCTTTGGCAAAATGGGTCAAAAGAAGGACTTGACAGGCTCAGAAAAGTCAAAAATAGTGAGATATCTTGCAGAGGGATGCAGCACTCTTAAAATTGCAAAGCTTCTGAAGCGTGATCATCGAACAATCAAGCGTTTCATTCAAAATAGTCGCAAGAAGCGAGAAGCGTGTGGAAAAACCAAGGCGCAAAATAACTGCCCATGAACTGAGAAAAGTCAAGCGTGCAGCTGCCAAGATGCCACTTGCCACTAGTTTGGCCATATTTCAGAGCTGCAACATCACTGGAGTGCCCAAAAGCACAAGGTGTGCAATACTCAGAGACATGGCCAAGGTAAGAAAGGCTGAAAGACGACCACCACTGAACAAGACACACAAGCTGAAACGTCAAGACTGGGCCAAGAAATATCTCAAGACTGATTTTTCTAAGGTTTTATGGACTGATGAAATGAGAGTGAGTCTTGATGGGCCAGATGGCTGGATTGGTAAAGGGCAGAGAGCTCCAGTCCGACTCAGACGCCAGCAAGGTGGAGGTGGAGTACTGGTTTGGGCTGGTATCATCAAAGATGAGCTTGTGGGGCCTTTTTGGGTTGAGGATGGAGTCAAGCTCAACTCCCAGTCCTACTGCCAGTTTCTGGAAGACACCTTCTTCAAGCAGTGGTACAGGAAGAAGTCTGCAAGGTAAGAAAAACATGATTTTCATGCAGGACAATGCTCCATCACACGCGTCCAAGTACTCCACAACGTGGCTGGCAAGAAAGGGTATAAAAGAAGAGAATCGAATGCCATGGCCTCCTTGTTCACCTGATCTGAACTCCATTGAGAACCTGTGGTCCATCATCAAATGTGAGATTTACAAGGAGGGAAAACAGTACACCTCTCTGAACAGTGTCTGGGAGGCTGTGGTTGCTGCTGCACGCAATGTTGATGGTGAACAGATCAAAACACTGACAGAATCCATGGATGGCAGGCCTTTGAGTGTCCTTGCAAAGAAAGGTGGCTATATTGGTCACTGATTTGTTTTTGTTTTGTTTTTGAATGTCAGAAATGTATATTTGTGAATGTTGAGATGTTATATTGGTTTCACTGGTAAAAATAAATAATTGAAATGGGTATATATTTTTTGTTTTTTGTTAAGTTGCCTAATAATTATGTACAGTAATAGTCACCTGCACACACAGATATCCCCCTAAAATAGCTAAAACTAAAAACAAACTAAAAACTACTTCCAAAAATATTCAGCTTTGATATTAATGAGTTTTTTTGGGTTCATTGAGAACATGGTTGTTGTTCAATAATAAAATTAATCCTCAAAAATACAACTTGCCTAATAATTCTGCACTCCCTGTAATGTCAAAGGCACCAGTCATCAATAGCAGTCTATAAGTGGTTAGTAATAATTATTTTCCAGTTTCAGGATGCAGCTATCCCTGCCACCCTCACTTTAAAGGCATGGATGTTGGTGATCACAATGATTTAGCAACAGCGTCTCTTTCAGCATATATCAATAGTATATTGTTCACTGTTTTGGTCCAACTCCCGATATTTGCTAGGGATTTAGTTTGTGTTCGTCAAAGCTGTAGTATTGTACTGATTAGACAGGCGTCCCACTCTATTTACAATGCACTCACCCTGCTTAATCACGGTGCCTCAGCTGTTACCTCCGTTGGTGTTCACCTGTATGCTTGCGCTCACTTCTGCCGTAACTCAGCGTCCCACGTGATGGTTGCGAGTCCCGTTTTATAATCTTGCAAGATTTAGGAGAGCTGCTTGAATGTTCGTTAATGGCAAAAATTTAATTTGTATTTGCTTTTGCCAGAAGTTTTGAAAACTTGTAATCGCTTGCCAGTAGTGTCTGGAGGATTTTTGATCGCTTGTTCGCGATTAGCTAAGTGGATCTTTTTTTCGGAATGTCCGCTAAACGCGTTTCGAGGTTCAAACCTCTTCCTCAGTAGCCATCTTTCTAAAGTGGTCTGAAAATAAGTAAAATGCTATTAAATTATATGTGTAATGGGAATTTAAAAAAAAGTCAGCCCAGGCAAGTAAGTGCAACATCAGCATAAGCTATAACAAAATTGTTTCCATCAAAATAATTAGAATAACCATATAGAAATAAATAGAATTATTATAAACAAACAGAAATAAATAGAATTATAAGCAAATAATTTAAGATGGATAAATGTGTTAAATTAACGTTAGATAAAAAAAATACTGCAACATCAAGCAAAAATAAATACTTTAAAGTGCAATGGTTTGAGAAGCAACAAAATTATTGCTTTACATCACCTAAAATGCTCAAAAAAGCATCCATATAGAGAATTATTACAATCAATAAATTCCTTTATTAGACATCCATCAACGGTATATCATTAAAAACATACACAAAGACAGCAATCATGGGAACACAACGTGTTACAAATAAATGTATAAAAACAGAGAGAGCTCCAGACCAAAAAGGGACTAGTATCCCCCATACACACTTGGGGCAGTGTCAGCTTAGTGGGGCACATATAGTAAAATGCACCCAGAGCATACAAGGCAAAACACTACAACCAATTATGGAAGTGTGAGCCTGAGTGCAGCCCTCACAAGGCAGAGACTGCAGGGGGGGGGGGGGGTGTATTAAAGTGCACAAGTGCAACAAATCAACTTCCTTACTGACCCTGGTCTGAAGCAGCTGCCCGACGATCGTTTCGCTTCACGTTTCCTCCTTGCCCCAAGAGGAAGCGTGAAGCAAAACGATCTCTGTATGGATGCTTTTTTGAGCATTTTAGGTGATATACGATTAACTCTATGCGAGATATTCATGATAATTACTTTTTTGGTGTTTTTAAAAATTGTTTTGAAATAAAGTTTTATGACTTCTTAAAAGTGAAACTTCCTGGCTTTTGCTGAGGCAAACTCTATCAATTTTGAGAAATCTAGATTTCTGCAAATGTCCTGCTCAATTGCAATCTCCGCCAGGCCATTTAGCCGATCTTGTGACATGGAGGATCCTAAATAGTCCTTGATTAGCTCTAAACGTGAGAAGCTTCTCTCTCCGGATGCCACTGTAACTGGCACACTCAGGAGGATACGAAAGGCCACACTGAGACTTGGGTACAGATCCAAAAGGTTTGCTCTGTATATGTGATTTAACATATTCAGGGTGGAATCAGATACGTCATCAGGCATGCTTCTTATGGCAGTAATTATTTCTAGCTTCAAGTCATTAGGATCAATGTCCCCTATTTCTTCTTAGAAGTGTTTACAACAATCTTCCAGTCTTTGTTGGTCTTTAGCAGCCTTCATCTCCTTTGTACTAAAGAGGAAACCGAAAAGATTGTAGAAAGTGTTTACTTAAGTAAATCTTTCTTTTATGCTTGTCAGGGCAACATCAATCCGGGGTAGAAAGAAAACTTGTTTTATTGTTCTTCTGGGGTGCAGTTCACCTCACCTATTCACTCATAGTCAAACATTCTTCTTTTTGTTCTTTTTTCTTGATGGGCAACACAAATTTCACACATATTTCTTCTCCCAAGTCTTTAGCAATGGAATGGGTTGATTCAAAACCAGTATCTCTGTATTCTTGCAAGAATTCCAGTGCCGTTTCAATTTATTTTGCTAGGACAGCCATCCCAATACTTGGACTGTGGAAGAGCTTGCTGGCACGATTAATGTGGTACAAAACATCATACCACACCACAGTGAAGAGAGTGAATCTCCTCGGAAAGGCTCTTAGCCTCTGCAACTGTCACATCATCTTTCTTTGTTGTTGCATGGATGACAGGATCTTCAAGTGCAGAAATAACATACCCTAGGTTAAAGCGCAGAACCTTAACACTATCAATCCGACACTCCCATCGACTGTCCGATAGTGTCGGATTGATAGTGTTAAGGTTCTGTGCTTTAACCTAGGGTTTGACAGTGAGACGAGAGTAGTTCTGCTTCAAGATAGCCCACCGCTGTGTAGAGGAACTAAAAAGAACATAGATTCTCTGTAAAATGCCAAAAATGTGATAGAAAAAAGCTGAAGATTTGGCAGCATCCAGTATTACTAAATTCAAAGTATGACTGCTGCAGGGCATAAACAAGGCTCGTTTATTCATTGGCAAAATCCTTTGTTTCTTCCCCTTCATGTTACTGCCATTATCATATCTCTGACTTCTGCAGTTATCAATGCTGATGTTCAGTTCATCCAGGTGTTTTAAAAAATACATCACACAAGGCCTCCCCAGTTGTTTCTTCCACAGCAAGGAAACCAGCAAAGTATTCAAAAACTGATGCTCCAACTGACAGTTCACATTTCACAATGCAAATGGTTATTGAAAGTTGTTCCACATGGCTTGTATCAGGTGTGCAGCCCATGATCACACCATAGTACTTGGCTGTACGAATTCTTTCTGCCGCAGCCTGTAGTATGGTATTACCCATCTGCCTCATAAGCTCGTTTTGAATGTCCTTACTGAGTTAGTGCCGTTTAATTTTCTTCTTCTGAATTTTTCTCACATGTTCATTCATAAAATAGTCATATTTAGCAAGAAGCTCTCCAAGAAAATTACCATTGTGGGGATGATATAGTCGATCTGTACTTCCACGTAATGCCAGATTGCGTTGCGCCAAATGACAAATAATGTCCATTATGCTTGTTAGAATAGAACACCAGTAGGTTTTTTCCAGTTCAATCTGCTGCACTATCGACTGTCCTTTTTGCACACATGAATGTGCGTAGGCTATGCCAGTCCTGCATGCAGAGTGCTCATGTTCTTTCAGGTATGACTGGATATTTTTCCACTTGTTAAACCCATCTTTGGATATTGAGATATCCCGTTTTCCAAATACGACGCAGCAGAAACAAAATACTTTATTTACTTTCTCAGAGTAAACCAGCCACGTACGTAGAATTTTGTCTCCATTGCCTACTTGAATGAAATAATTTTCTTTTGTAAAACATCTTGGAGTTGCTGATTTGTTCTGTGGAAAGACAATGTCCATAATTTGCTTGGGGCCTCTCTTCACTAACTCCATTCTCTGGGCATCAGAAGTTGCAGTAGGCCACAATGCTGGGTCGTCACTTACAACATCAGTAATGTCTACATTTTCCGGTGGAAAAATAATACTCATGGAAACAGCAGTATATGTGCTTTCTGCAGCAGTTTCAGTGGTGATTTCACAGAAGAGACTGTGTCCTTGGATCCGTGACCTTCAGCTTCCTCTCCCATTTCTATGGCTGGTGGTAAAGGAGTTTCATCACTGGATGTTAAAGCTTTAACTTGCTGTGAGTCTCGATGTGGTTGAAAGAATGATGTTAGTTTTGGATAGGTCTCCAACTTCCTTGTTTTTTCTTCAGCTTTTTAACTTTTCTGAGAACCGCTGAGATAGGATCGCTTCATCTTGGCCCAGTAATCTTACAATATACTTAAAATATATATAGTTATGTACAAGTCTATTTTTATATTTCAGTATTAAAGTGAATTTAATAACACAGAATTTCAGTTTAACCTATATCACTCCAAGAGTACAGGAGGGAGACACCAGTGGCTGCCCGCGGCTCCTCCCTCATCCCTCACTAGGAGTTTCACGTCAGTGATATCGATAAAACCATAAAACAGTACTGTCATCAATAAAAACAATAATAGGTTTAATCATGGCTGGCCCACACATCTGGTTCATCAATCAGTCTGGAGATTTAATTTATGGACGTTCATACAGAAGAAACTGTATATTGTTTGGCACAGTCTATGCTATATGTGTATAACATAAACATATTTCACATGAAAGCGTACAATTACTTGGCTTGGCCCTTGGGGATCTCAGACACCACATCAACACTTTGGCCGGGGGCTCGTGGAGGTGATGTGTTTTATCCTAATGAGAAAGATTTCATAATAAAGATTTGGAGATGGGGCAGAGGGAGAGAAGAGAGAGGCTGGTGCTGCTACTAGGGGGTCATATCATGGGGGGTAATAAAGCCCATCATAATGCCCCCCCAGTAGTAATAATTCTCCTTATATTAGACAGTGCAAAAAAATCCCCCCTTGTAATGCCCCCAGTTGAGCTAATGTTCCCATAGTACCACCATAGTAAACCAGTATAAAATACCCCTATATAGTGCCCCCAGTAAATGCCCCATAGTGCTCCTCTCCTGCCTTCCTCCTAGTGTCCCCATAATGTACCAGTATAAAATGTCCCCATATAGTGCCCCAGTAGATGCCCTCAGTGTCCCCCATAATTTGCAAGCATAAAATACCCCATCTTAGTACCCCATAGATGACCCCATAGTATTCCTCTCCCCCTTAACCATAGTAACCACCATAATGTGTCCCAGTATAAAATGTCACTGTACAAAGTGCTCCATATAACATACCCCTTCTTTGTAGCCTCAGTAGATGCCTCTATAGTGCCCACCTAATAATGTGCCAGTAAAAAGTGCCCCCAATAATGTGCCAGTAATAAGTGCCCCCATAGATGCCACCCAATAATGTGCCAGTAAAATATGGCCCCATAGATGCCCATCAGTCATGTGCCAGTAATAATGTGCCAGTAAAAAGTTCCCCCAATGATGCCCTCCGGCCTCCATGTCACATTTCTCCCCCTCCATGTCACATTTTAACTCCTCAATATAATTTCCCCCCTCCAGCTCCATCCATGTCTCATTTCTCCCCCTCCATGTCACATCATCACCCTCTTCTTTTTACATCACCCCCTTCGCGTCACATTATTTATGCCCCCTCTCCGTGGCAGCACACTTCCCACCCTACACCCCCCCCAAATGGAACATTTCTCCCCCTCCATGGGCCAGTGGCATCAGAAAATCTCTCCTTCCCCCCAGCCCCCCCACCATGGCACATTTCTCCAGCACATCTCTCATTCTAACCACTCCCCCCCAATAGCACATTTCTCTAGGCTAGCACATCTCTGCTCCCAATGGGACAGTTGAGATCTTTTTATTTGTACCTTGGCTGTGTGGGCAAAAGTTGAACCAATGCGGCCACGGTGAGGGAGGGCCCCCCTGGCAGTGGCTGACTGGCGCTCTCTCCTTCCTCTCTGGGGGCGGAGCTGGCAACGTCACAGACACGAAGACGTGCCTGTGCATCAGCACGCTCCAGGAGCCACTGCTCTCTTAAAGAGGCGGCAGAGAGGGGCTCAGAGCAGCCACGGACCCCACTGCAGTGTGGCTTGCCTGGCTCAGCCTCTTTTTATTAGTCTGTCCACTTAGCGCTGTTAGCCGCCCACCACGGCACCACCGCCACAAAAATAGTTATGGAAGCGCCGGCCCTGTCTTCAGGTCAATTCACTCTCTTCACTGTGGTGTGGGGTCAAGTTTTGTACCACATTAATCGTGCCAGCAAGCTCTTCCACAGTCCAAGTATTGGGATGGATGTCCTAACAAAAGAAATTGAAGCAGCACTGGAATTCTTGCAAGAATACAGAGATACTGGTTTCAGCCCATTCCATTGCTAAAGACTTGGGAGAAGAAATAGGTGTGGAATTTGTGTTGCCCATCAAGAGAAAAAGAACAAAAAGAAGAATGTTTGACTATGAGTGAATAGGTGAGGTGAACTGCACCCCAGAAGAACAATAAAACAAGTTTTCTTTTTACCCCGGATTGATGTTGCCCTGACAAAGGAGATGAAGGCTGCTAAAGACCAACAAAGACTGGAAGATTGTTGTAAACACTTCTAAGAAGAAATAGGGGACATTGATCCTAATGACCTGAAGCTAGAAATAATTACTGCCATAAGAAGCATGCCTGATGACGTATCTAATTCCACCCTGAATATGTTAAATCACATATACAGAGCAAACCTTTTGGATCTGTACCCAAGTCTCGGTGTGGCCTTTCGTATCCTCCTGAGTGTGCCATTTACAGTGGCGTCCGGAGAGAGAAGCTTCTCACGTTTAGAGCTAATCAAGAACTATTTAGGATCCTCCATGTTACAAGATCGGCTAAATGGCCTGGCGGAGATTGCAATTGAGCAAGACATTTGCAGAAATCTAGATTTCTCAAAATTGATAGAAGAGTTTGCCTAAGGGTACTTTCACACTACTATGAAGGGATGGATTCCTTGTTGGATTACTATTAAGGTTCAAGACACCAGACATCTTTTTTGCTGACCAGTCCAGGGTCTATATCCCCCCCTCCATACTACATCAGATTGATTCCATCACCCTTTTTTTTATTAATGGTTTTATATTTTAAGATATTATTCTGTTATTCACACATGTATACCGCAGCAATATTATGTTTTATTATGAAGAGAAGATGGCATTATATTATATATATTTATATTATTGATTTTATATTATTGATTTTATACGTTTTTATCTGTACAATATTTTTTGTGGACAATACTGTTGGGAAATATTCCCTTTATTATATAATATCACCATTATAATAAGTAGGAAAGACCACAAGTGAAAAATGATAAACCGCACTAATACTGCATAGAAACCGCACGAATGCTATAAACAGACAAAACTGGACTTTTGATCCAGGCTTTTGATGATACCGAGCGGACCATAAAAGGAAGCTATATTTCAATGGGGGTAGAGCCACTGAGGAAGGGGAGAGACGTCCCTGAAACGCGTCTGGCGAGTTCACCCCTATAAGGAATGATCCGGAGCTACCGAGCAAGTTTTTAAAACCTCTTGGATATTGGAGCGCTCCATAGAAATCCGTTTTGAAACCAGCCGGAGGGAAAAGTAAACCGAACCACTAAACAGGCAAGTCCCGCGAGATTACCCCCACGTGATACATCAATCTCGAGCGAGGACGCCGAACAGCGTGAGCAGAAGCCGGCGCATCGTGGTGAGTAGCGGTAGGAGGAACAGACTCTCCAGCCACCGGACCCGACCAACAGGGTAAGACAAACCGGTCCCCGCTTTACTCCCCACCTGCAGCCTGATACACACTGCGTGGTAGATCCACATTATCCAGGATATCTTTCCTGACAGCCGTCTGCTATCCGGCCATAGTGCCGTCCCTGGAACAAGTTTGCATTTTAACTAGAGGATCATTCCAAGGAGGACATTATTTGATCTCTCAAACAAATACATCTTGAGCCTCTTGGGGAGTATTTGACAATACCCCCAAGACTATAGCCCACAGCGTGTGCATTCACTATTGGCGGTTTTTAATATTGCTTATTTCACATTGTGCATTATTTATATTGTACATTTTATCTATTGATTGTTTATTGAATTGTGTTTTATTGAATAAATAGCAATTTTTCAACTGATTCCATATAATTGAGTGCCAGCCTTATACATTCCTTTTTACTTTCACACTTGTGGCAGGATGGATCCGACAGGCTGTTCACCATGTCGGATCCGTCCTGTGGCTAAAATTACTGCATGTCAGGCTTTTTAGTCCGGCGGCTTTCGCCGTGCTGCGCCGGAGCTCCGCCCCCGTCCCCATTATAGTCAATGGGGACGGAGCGGCAGCACGGCGAAATAGTTGCAGGACGGATCCGACATGGTGAACAGCCCGTCGGATCCGTCTTGCCGAAAGTGTGAAAGTACCCTTAGCAAAAGCCAGGAAGGTTCACTTTTAAGAAGTCATAAAACTTTATTTCAAAGCAATAATTGTGTTGCTTCTCAAACCATTGCACTTTAAAGTATTTTTTTTTTCTTGATTTTGCTGTATTTTTTTTTATCTAACGTTAAGTTAAAACATTTATTCATGTTAAATTAATTGTTTATAATAATTCTATTTATTTCTATTTGTTTATTCTAATTATTTTGATGGAAACAATTTTGTTATAGCTTATGCTGATGTTGCCTTTACTTGCCTGGGCTGACTTTTTTTTTTTATTCCCATGACTTATTTTTAGACCACTTTAGAAATGTTTGTTCCCATGCCAAATGTTAATTTTGAATTAGCGAACTTATATTTATCTAAACATTTGTTAGAGCCCAGTTTCAGGAATCATTTTTATTTGACTATTGCACGGTATGGTTTACATTGTATAGCTGGATTTTAAGCTTACCCAAAAAATCTAACTGCACTGTTTATTTGGAAAAATACTTTGGTACTTGCAAATTTTTACATTTGATTCCTTTTTTGCTGCATTTATTTATTGCAATAATAAATATTACAGAAATGTTTACTTGTACATGTTGCTTTGCCACTTGCATTTGTTTACAATACAGGACGTTAAAGTTAGCAAGTGTCAGGTGGAGGGGGGGGGGGGGCTTATTGTTTTTCGCCTCAGGGCCCCATTTCACCTAGAACTGGCCCAGCCCAGCTGATGTATCTGGGTGGGATATACACACCTCCCAGCACTTATACTGTACATATCACCACACTACAGTATGTAAAGTTTTGGAGATTTATCAAAACTGGTGCAAAGGTAAACTGTCTTAGTTGCCGGTAGCAACAGATTATAGCTTTCGTTTTTCAGAACACTTTTCCTTTTCACCTGTTTTCATAAATCTCCCCCACTGACCATGTGTAACAGCATTCCCAGGCTGAGATTAAGGAAGCTGTGCCTATGTCCCGGTGATGGCTCAGGGATTCAAGCAGGCTCTGATACCCATCACCAGAATATTCAAATACAGGCCAGCAGGTAGGAACCCTATATTAGAATACAGTAAATGGTGTGCTCTGTGATAGATATATACCCATCACAGAACACAGTTGGCAATCTACAGTAATAATTGCTAGTAATAGTCACCTAGAGTGACTTAAAAAAAATTGTTAAAAATATAAAACAATTACCCCCCTTTCCACAAAATTAAAATAAATTAAAAAACATTATAGACATCACCACATCTGAAAACGCCCATACTATTAACCCTTTAAGGCCCAGAGTTGTTTTTTTATTTATTTGTCTGTTCACATAGCCTTATGAGGGCATGTTTTTTGCAGGACAAGTTGTACTTTCCAACGAAACCATTTAATATGGCATATGATGTAGTGGGAAGTGGGAAAAAAATTCCAATGGGGTGAAATTGCAAAAAAAATGCAATTCCACCACAATTTTACGTTTACAACGTTCGATATGCGATAAAACTGACCAGTTTTAATCTACAGGTCAGTTCGAATCTGGCTATACCTTATATGTATAGTTTTTCTTGCATTTAATAGTAATAAAAAAATTTAAATTGGGAAAAAATATATTTTATTTTTTTGTCGCCATATTTTGACCCCTATAACATTTGTGTAATTATGTGCACGGAGATGCAAGGGGGCTCATTTTTTACGTGGCAAACTTTTCATTGATACCCTTCTGGGGTGTGTAGGACTTTTTGATCAAAATGATGCGACAAAAAATGGCGAATTGGCCATTTGGATGCTTTTTTCCGTTTTGCTGTTTGCTGTACGGGGGATATATTTTTATACTATGTGCATTTTCACACATCGCGACACCCATGATGTGTATTTTTTTCTTTTTTTAGTTCTTTTATTTTTATTTTGGGAAAAGGGGGGTGATTAGAATTTTTATGTTTTTTTATGTATTTTTATTTTTTTTTTACTTTTATTTTTACACTTTTTTAAAGTTCCCATAGGGAACTATAACATGCAATCATCTGATTGCTATTATCATAGACTCCAATGCACTAATATTGGAATCTATGATGATTTCACTACTTTCCTATGGTGCCCTATTATAGGCAAGGGTTCCATAGGAAATACTATGCAGCAGCCACCTGTCATTCATACAGGGGCTGCTGCATACACTCTCCGGCTCCTCCGAACGCCACACGTGGGAGATGGAGCACCACCAAAAGTGCGCACTTTCGGTTTCAGCGTGCTCAGATGCTGTGGTCAGTATTGGTGTGTATAAGGCCACTCCTCTCTGGTGTATAATACTGAAAGTATAATACACTGTACTGCATATTATAGATGCAATCAAAAGATAGCCCATTAAAGTCCCCTTGTGGAACTAGTAAAAAAAAAAGCAAGTTGCACGTTTTCCCATTGCTTTTCATTGGAAAAATGGCAAAAATAAAATCACCTCTACATCTTTGGTATTGCTGCACTACAAAATTATCATGAAATTTATGCTGCACAGTGAGAGCCATTAAAAAAGCCAGAATTGCAGAGAGCAAGAGAGTCTAATGGCTAGTCTGACTTTCCCGAAAACCTAGGTGAGTTGTGACTGTCACGTACACTACACACAGGGGGGAGGATAGTGACATGAGTCTTATGGGGCTGTGTGTCTTATAGGTCGAAAAATACAGTATTTGGTATATCTGTAATTGTACTGACAAAGAGAATAAAATTATAATGCTGTTTATGCCAAAAAGAATTAACATGGCAAAACGTATATAGCAAAAATTCATTGGCAGTATTGCTGTTTTTTCCCCTTCCCCCCATATTTAATAAAAGTAAGTTAGTATATTCTGGAGCCAGGGTACTTTGGACGTTTGTGTACATTTGCTCTTATTGTTACTATGCAAAGCTAGTAACTAGTTTATTGCACTTTAAATTGTTAAAGGGTAACTGTCATATATTTATTTTATTTGCTAGTTTATTAGAGCTAGGCATGTATACCCAAGTTATTCTGTCAATGATTGCCAAAAGACCTGTACTGACCTTATAATAACAGCTTTCATTAACCACTTCACATCCACCCATAGGATATAAACGTCCTATGGGTGGATGTTTACCTCTGAATGGATGTTCTGGAACGTCCATTCAGAGATCGCAGCTGCACGCTAATTGTGCAGCTGCAGAACAGGTTGCCCGCCGTCAGTGAGAGCAGGGCAACCCAGAGACAAGACAGAGACCATTCCTACGTGTCCCTGCCTTCTAGATAGCTGCATACACAGCGCTCACCGAGCATTGTGTATACAGATCAGGAAGCGCTTTGTGCTTCCTGTCACAGCCTGGGGCTGGGAGAGTGCAGGAGCTGTCGGGTCTTTCACAGACCTCGATCAGCCCTGCACTGAGGCTGTACAGTGCTGTATTCTGCTGTACAGCCTCTCTGGGGGGTGTATTTCCCCTGTAACTGGGGCTACTATGTCAGCCCCAGTTACAGGAGATAACTATAGTAAAAAATAATTAAAAAAATTAAGTCAAATGTCCCCCATAGGTCTTGTATGTAAGTATAAAAAATAAATAAATAAAGTGTCTTATAAAAAAATTGTAAAAAAGGTTTCACATGTAAAAAAATAATTCCCCAATTAGGTAATAAAAAAATAAATAAAATAGGAAAAAATAAATAAAATAGACATATTTGGTATTTCTGTGTCCGTGACGGCCGGCTTTACAAATATATCACATGATCCACCCTGTCCGATAAACACCATAAAAAATAAAAACTGTGTAAAAAAAAGCTATTTTTGTCACCTTACATCACAAAAAGTGCAAGACCAAGTGATCAAAAAGGCGCATGTCCCACAAAATGGTACTAATAAATCAGTCACCACATTCTGCAAAAAATGAGCCCCTACATAAGAAAATCGCTAAAAAGAAAAGAAAAAACTATAGTTCTCAGAATATGGAGACATTAAAACATCATTTTTTGTTTAACAAATGCTATTATTGTTTTAAAGTGAAATAAATAAAAAAGTAGACATATTAGGTATTGCCGCATCCATAACAACCAAATCTATAAAAATATCACATGACCAAAACCCCCCAGGTAAAATTTTTTGTCACCTTATATCACAAAAAGTGTAATAGCAAGAGATAAAAAAAAGTCATATGCACCCCCAAAATAGTGCCAATCAAACCGTCATCTCATCCCACAACAAATGATACTCTACCTAAGACAATCACCCAAAAATAAAAATAAACTATGACTCTCAGACTATGGAGATACTAAAACATGATTTTCTTTTGTTTCAAAAATTATATTATTATGTAAAACTTAAAGCGAACCTGTCATGTGGATATTTGATTATAATCTAACTAATTATATACAATCATTAACTACTAAAAAGTTCCTTAGATGTATTCACTTACTGGTGTGACAGATGGTTACCTCATAATATACACACAAAGATGCCACATGCTGCATGCTGATTTGAGTCCAGCATGATGTCATTGAGTCCAGCGTATATTTAATTAAGAGCTATAGCCACTCCCTTGCCCACCTGCTGCTGATTCATATGGAAAAAAACTGTCATTCAGCAGCAGGTGGGCGGGGAGAGTTAGGAGCTCATGAATATTCAAGACTCATCATTATCAGCTGGTACTTTTCAATACAAGATGTTGGCAGATTGACTGGGTCAATTAAAGAAAGTGACCCATCATTTTGCTAAGAGAATCAGTCACTTATTTATGTTGCCCTTAGTTAGGACACCATAAAACTGGTGACAGGTTCCCTTTAAATAAATAAAAGAAAGTGTACATATTAGGTATTGCCATGTCCGTAAAGACCGGTTCTATAAAAATATCACATGACCTAACCCCTCAGGTGAATCCCGTCAAAAGAATTAAATAAAAACTGTGCTAAAAAAAATATGTTTTTTTGTCACCTTACATCACTAAAATTGGAACACCAAGCGATCAAAAAGAACATGGAGACACAAAAATATCATTTTTTTGTTTATAAAATGCTGTTATTGTGTAATACTTAAGTAAATAAAAAATTATAAATATTAGGTATCGACGTGTTCGTAAGAACCTACTCTATAAAAATATCACATGACCTAACCTCTCAGGTAAACACCATAAAAAAAAAATTAAACGGTGTCAAAAAAGCCATTTTTTGTCACCTTACATCACAAAAAGTGTAATAGCAAGCGATCAAAAAGTCATATGCACCCCAAAATAGTAATAATCAAACCGTTATCTTATGCCGCAAAAATGATACCCTACCTAAGACAATTGCCCAGAAAATAAAACAAGTATGGCTCTCAGACTATGGAGACACTAAAATGATTATTTTTTTCCAAAAATAATATTATTGTGTAAAACTTAAATAAATTTAAAAAAGTATACATATTAGGTATCGCTGCGTCCGTAAGAACCTACTGTATAAAAAATATCTTATTACCTAACCCCTCAGGTGAACACCGTAGAAAAAATGAAAAAAAAGAACAGTGTCAAAAAAGCATTTTTTTGTCACCTTACATCACAAATTTTTTTATAGCAAGCGATCAGAAAGTCATATGCACCCCAAAATAGTACCAATCAAACCGTCATCTCATCCCACAAAAATGATACCCTACCTCAGACAATCGCCCGTTAAAACCTGCTGTATAAAAATATCACATTACCTAACCCCTGAGATGAAAAATAAAATAAAAACAGTTTTTAAAAAGCCATTTTTTGTCACCTTACATCCCAAAAAGTGTAATACCAAGCAATAAAAAAGTCATATGCACCCTAAAATAGTACCAATCAAACCGTCATCTCATACTGAAAAAAATGAGCCCCTACGTAAGTGGGCCAAAAAACAAAAAAAAACCTATGGCTTTCAGAATGCGGAGACAAAAAAATGATTTTTTTCAAAAATGCTTTATTATGTAAAACTGAAAAAAAACAACCAAAGGGAATGGGTCCGGATCCGTGATACGGAATGCACACGGCCGGTGCCCCATGTATTGTGGACGCACCGTATGAGGGCCGAAATACGGCAACGGAGGGGCAACGGCCGTGTGAATGAGCCCTTAAGCTACTTTCACACTTACGTAGTTTTGAAAAAAGCATTTCCATTTAGTCCTCATGCATACTGAATGGAAAGAGATCCATTCAGGATGCATTAGGATGTCTTCCGTTCCAGCAGCATTCCGTTTTGTGACCAGACATAAAACCACTGCAAGCTGCGGTTTTGTGTCTCATCATAAAAACGGAAAAAAATGGATCCGGCACTGAAAACAATGCAAGTCAATGGTGACGGATCAGTTTTTTTAGAAGCCTAAAAATATTGATCTGTCACCCATTGACTTTCAATGTATCTGTTTTTTTCTATTTTTATTTCACACAACCGCATCCTACTGGAACTGATGCATCCTGATGTGCACAATCAAAACGGATCTGCCGGAACTCAATACCGGAATTAACAACGCAAGTGTGAAAGTAGCCTAACTTCCACTTTTATCAGACTGTGATATATCATGGTGGGCTTCTTGGCCCTCCTCCCAACACTCTATATGTGCTTGCCCAGCAAACCACTGTTGCTACCACTGCCCCATCCCTAATACCATGGCTACAGGTGCCACTATCACCAGCACCAACATGGGGTCCTTGCCACACCCTGAACCTGCTTCTCAAGGCAGTACAAATGCTGACTGCACTCTCTTGAAAGTGACCTCCATGTCATCATGCATTGACTGAGAGGAGGACTGTGTCATTCAAGCCACAATGTCATCCTCTCTTTATTCAATGATGCGCTATTCTGTGCTGGACTGTGAATGAGGATAGTTGTGTATAACAGTGTCTGCCCCCCCCAAAAAATTTTGGGGGTGGGTTTAATTTAATTAAACCAGCATATTTACCTGTTAGTGTTGAGTATTAACATGAAAATAAGCACCAGGCCTCAATCATCCGTTTACATTTATTGTATTTCCACATGTTAGAATTACATTTAATTAAAACAGCATATAGGTGATCAGTACACCAATACACAGGGTAGGGCAATAATTTACCCATGAGTGTTAACGTGGAAATAATTGCCAGGCCTCAATCATCCATTTATTGTACTTCCACCCAGTTGGAATTTCATATTTTTTTTATCTTGCTCAATTTAATTAAACAAGCATATAGGTGATTAACACATCAATACACTGGGTAGGATAACCATTTACCGGTGAGTGTTAACATGATATTAATGGTCAGGCCTGACCCTCATCATCCATTTTCATTTATTCTTTATCCAGATTCCACATGGTTTTAACTTTTTTTTTTTAAGAGGCCCAATTTATTTCAACCAGCATATAGGTGTCTGAAAGGGAGGCCCCTCTCCGCCCCCCACAGAGTCACCGCCCCTCCCACCACCACGAGCAGCAGAAGCCACAGCAGCAGCCATTTCAGTCACCTTAACATGATGGAACAGTTTTTCCACGTGCCGCTCCAAGCTAAGGCCAGTCAGTAAGCTGACAGCTGCCACCTCAACGTCCAGGTTCAGGCCTAACTAAACTCTGGCCAGTGTCTGGCACATACCCTGTTCCCGGACCCTATGTAATTGTGGCAGGGAGATTAGAACGGACCAAGTTGTCCTACGCCAGTGTCCAAAACATTGCTTTTGCCCAAATGAATGACGCCTGGGTTCGGGAGGATTATTACATTCCTCTATCTGAGGCCGATGTACAGGGAGTGCAGAATTATTAGGCAAGTTGTATTTTTGAGGATTAATTTTATTATTGAACAACAACCATGTTCTCAATGAACCCAAAAAACTCATTAATATCAAAGCTGAATATTTTTGGAAGTAGTTTTTAGTTTTAGCTATTTTAGGGGGATATCTGTGTGTGCAGGTGACTATTACTGTGCATATATAATTGCAAGGACACTCAAAAGCCTGCCATCCATGGATTCTGTCAGTGTTTTGATCTGTTCACCATCAACAATGCGTGCAGCAGCAACCACAGCCTCCCAGACACTGTTTAGAGAGGTGTACTGTTTTCCCTCCTTGTAAATCTCACATTTGATGATGGACCACAGGTTCTCAATGGGGTTCAGATCAGGTGAACAAGGAGGCCATGTCATTAGATTTTCTTCTTTTATACCCTTTCTTGCCAGCCACGCTGTGGAGTACTTGGACGCGTGTGATGGAGCATTGTCCTGCATGAAAATCATGTTTTTCTTGAAGGATGCAGACTTCTTCCTGTACCACTGCTTGAAGAAGGTGTCTTCCAGAAACTGGCAGTAGGACTGGGAGTTGAGCTTGACTCCATCCTCAACCCGAAAAGGCCCCACAAGCTCATCTTTGATGATACCAGCCCAAACCAGTACTCCACCTCCACCTTGCTGGCGTCTGAGTCGGACTGGAGCTCTCTGCCCTTTACCAATCCAGCCACGGGCCCATCCATCTGGCCCATCAAGACTCACTCTCATTTCATCAGTCCATAAAACCTTAGAAAAATCAGTCTTGAGATATTTCTTGGCCCAGTCTTGACGTTTCAGCTTGTGTGTCTTGTTCAGTGGTGGTCGTCTTTCAGCCTTTCTTACCTTGGCCATGTCTCTGAGTATTGCACACCTTGTGCTTTTGGGCACTCCAGTGATGTTGCAGCTCTGAAATATGGCCAAACTGGTGGCAAGTGGCATCTTGGCAGGCTGCACGCTTGACTTTTCTCAGTTCATGGGCAGTTATTTTGCGCCTTGGTTTTTCCACACGCTTCTTGCGACCCTGTTGACTATTTTGAATGAAACGCTTGATTGTTCGATGATCACGCTTCAGAAGCTTTGCAATTTTAAGAGTGCTGCACCCCTCTGCAAGATATCTCACTATTTTTGACTTTTCTAAGCCTGTCAAGTCCTTCTTTTGACCCATTTTGCCAAAACATGCATAAAGAGGATGATGTGGTCAAAATACTCATTTGCCTAATAATTCTGCACTCCCTGTATAGATCTCGCCTTGCTGGCAGTGCCCCGTCTTGCCACTGTTGCTGCCTCCCTCCATCATTCCACCACCGCCATCATGTCACTGCTGTGACCTGCCACACATCATGTTCTGTACAGCTACTGCTGTTATTACCACCTCCATCATGCCACTGCCGCCATCATGCTACTGCTATTACCTGCAAACCATGTTCTGTAGGGCTGCTACTGCTGCTGCCACCTCCATCATGCCAGTGCTGTGACCTGCCAACCATCATGTTCTGTACAGCTACTGCTGTTATTACCACCTCCATCATGCCACCGCCGCCATCATGCCACTGCTATTACCTGCAAACCATGTTCTGTAGGGCTGCTACTGCTGCTGCCACCTCCATCATGCCACTGCTGTGACCTGCCAACCATTATGTTCTGTACAGCTGCTGCTGCCGCCTCCATCATGCCACCACCATCATCATCTTGGTCCCCCAAACCAATTTATTTATTTATTTTTATCTCATAACAGTGTATATTTAACCCCTTTAGTACCGAGCCACTTTTCACCTTAAATGCCAGGCCTTTATGTGGTAATAACTTTGGAATGCTTTTACTTATCCAAGCCATTCTGAGACTGTTTTCTCATGACACATTGTACTTCATGAAGAGAACAGTGGCTTGGATGCAGGCAGCAGTTGCTGAGCCTCGTCCCTGGAAGTAAGGTTCCTACTTTTTTTTTATCTACATTGTACTTCATGACAGTCATAAATTTGAATCAATATAGTTCACCTTTATTTATGAAAAAATCACAACTTTACCAAAAATTTGGAAAACTTCACAATTTTTTAAATGTCAATTTCTCTGCTTTTAAAACAGAAAGTAATACTTCATAAAATATTTAGTACTTAACATTTCCCATATGTCTGCCTTATGTGGGCATCATATTGTAAATTTTTTTTGTTTTTTAGGACAGTAGAAGGCTTAGAAGTTTAGAAGCAATTTTTCAAATTTTTAACAATTTCCAAAACCATTTTTAAGCACCTATTCAGTTATAAAGTGATTTTAAGGGGCTTACGTAATGTAAACCACCCATAAATGTCACCATTTTAGTAACTACACCCCTCACATTATTCAAAACTGATGTTACAAACTTTGTTAACTCTTGAGGTGTTCCACAAGAATTAAAGTAAAATGGAGGTGAAATTAAAAAATTTGACTTTTTTGATAGAAATTTTAGGATAATCAATTTTTTTCTTGCAACACAGCAAGGGTTAACAACAAAATAAACTTCAATATATTACTCTGATTCTGCAGTTTACAGAAATACCCCATATGTGGCGGTAAAATGCTCTATGGTCACATGGCAGTAGTCAGAAGTAAAGGAGCACCATATGGATTTTGGAGGCAGATTTTGCTAGAATGGTTTTGGGCAACATTTTGTATTTGAAGAGACCCTGACGTACCGTACGCCTGCAGTGGAAACTTTAAAAAAGTGACGCCATTTTGAAAACTATATCCCTTAAAGAATATATTAAGGGGGTACTCAGCACTTTGACCCCCTAAGCATTTTACCGAATTTGGAAACACTTGGCTGTGAAAATGGAAAGTTTCATTACTTCTAAAAAAATGTTGCTTTAGGCCCAAATTTTTCATTTTCACAAGAAGTGAAAGGAGAAAAAGCACCCCATAATTTGTTACCCACTTTCTCCTGATTATGGCAACACCCCATATGTGGTGGTAAACTGCTGTGGGGACACATGGCACAATTCAGAACGGAAGGCGAGCCATATGGTTTTTGCAGTGTAGATTTTGATGGATAGGTTTTATTTTTTAAGTGATTGTCTTATGTTGGGGCTCATTTTATGATGGGATGAGGTGATGTTTTCATTGCTACCATTTTGGGGTACATAAGACTTTTGGCATAGTTTTTTTAATATTCTTTTTTTACCGCATTCATGTGATATTTTTATATAGCAGGTTGTCACGTATGCGGCGATGCCTAATATCTCTATTATTTTTATTTTTAAAGCCTTTTTGAACAATAAAATCTTGTTTTTGTGTTGCCATTTTCCATCACAGGATGGATCATGTGATATTTTTATAGAGCCGGTCAATATGGACGTGGCAATACCTACCGTATTTTTCGCCCTATAAGACGCACTTTTTCCCCCCCAAAATTGTGGGGGGAAAGGCAGTGAGTCTTATGTGGCGAATACTTGACTTTGTATACCGCCGACCGCATGCTGCGCAGCGCGGTGGCGGGTGTATTAGTGGGCATGGATGAGGGAGGAGGGGCCGGCATCCGGGTCTGTAACTACAGCGGGCCCGGTGCAGTCACTGTATTCTGCTACACCGGGCCCGCTCACTGTAGGAATCCTAACTGCAGGCAATGCTAACAGTCTTTTATCCAGCCTGTACTTACGATACTAACTTTCCGGCAGGCAGCGGGCAGGAGGCTGAACTGGTGGGCGGGCGCTTACAACGTAACTCACTATGTCACGCGCCGGCTCCGCCCACTTTATGAATGAAGAAGGGAGAGCAGGCGCGTGACATAGTGAGTTACGTTGTAAGCGCCCGCCCACCAGTTCAGCCTCCAGCCCGCTGCCTGCCGGAAAGTTAGTATCGTAAGTACAGGCTGGATAAAAGACTGTTAGCATTGCCTGCAGTTAGGATTCCTACAGTGAGCGGGCCCGGTGTAGCAGAATACAGTGACTGCACCGGGCCCGCTGTAGTTACAGAGCTGGATGCCGGCCCCTCATCCCTATTGGGGGTCATTCTATGGATGGCACTGTTATGGGGGTCTGTGGACACATAGCGAAAAATGCTATTTATGTGTCATCAACAGATCCCCCATAACAGTGCCATCCACAGTCCCCAATAACAGTGCCATCCACAGTCCGCAATAACAGTGCCATCCACAGTCCGCAATAACAGTGCCATCCACAGTCCGCAATAACAGTGCCATCCACAGTCCCCAATAACAGTGCCATCCACAGTCCCCAATAACAGTGCCATCCACAGTGCCCCCCATAACCGTGCCATCCACAGTGCCCCCCATAACCGTGCCATCCACAGACCCCTATAACAGTACCATCCACAGATCCCCATAACCGTGCCATCCACAGACCCCCATAACAATGCCATCCACCGACCCCCCCATAACAGTGCCATCCCCAGATCCCACATAACACCATTAGGCACACCTTTTGGTTCAAATTTTTTTATTTTATTTTTTCCTCCTTAAAAACCTAGGTGCGTCTTATGGGCCGGTGCGTCTTATAGGGCGAAAAATACGGTAATACGTCTACTTTTCTCTTTTTCCCTATTTTTTTACAATTTTTTAACTTTATTTTGGGGAAAGGACGCTTTATTTTTATTTTTTACTTGAAACTTTAATTTTTTTGTAAAACTTTATTTAACTTTTACTTTTTTTGTCCCACTCTGGGACTTCAACTTTTGGGGGTCTGATCCCCTTTACAATACATCTGTATTGTAATGCATTGGCTGTAAGTGTATTACTCAATGTAATACACTTACAGCCTGCATCCTGTGAGATCCAGGGGGCTGTATCTCACAGGGATGGCAGCCACGATGCCTAATGAAGGCATCGGATGGCCGACCAAGCCATCGGGTCCCCGTCACAGCAGCGCGGGACCCATCAGGATACCGCAGTCAGCTCTGAAGAGGAAAAATTCATAGAAAATAAACAAAAAAAGATAAGTTTTGCTTAAAAAGTAGCATATATCAACGGTGTCTGGTGGCTGGTGGCGGATCCTTTCTCTGGCACCCCCCAAATACTTCAAAAATTGTGCCACCGTACAGTAGCATTGCCCTCATTGTACAACCTTCACAGTAACATCCAGATATGTGCCCCCTAATAATATCCACATTGTGCTCCCACACGGTAGTTATGCCCATATTGTTCCCCCTCATGGTAGTTATGCCCACATTGTGTCCCCTCACAGTATTTATGCCCTCATTGTAAAACCTTCACATTGTGCCCTCCTTAAAGTTCTTATGCCTTCAATGTGCCCCCTTCACAGTGGTAATGCCCTGTTTGTCCCCTTCACAGTAGTTATGCCCTGTCTGTGCCCCCTTCAGAGTAGTTATGTCCTCTCTGTGCCCCTTCAGGGTAGTTATGCTGTCTCTGTGCCCCTTCAGAGTAGTTATGCTCTCATCGCCCCCCATAACAATTATGTCCCTTCACAGTGGTAATGCTCACTGTGCTCTCAGTTGCTCCAGCAGGTCGGTTTTTCTAAACTACATAAACCTAAATCTGATCATCTCTCTGGGTTTTGTAGTCTGTCTATTCCCTGTATTGCTTTCATTGCCTGCCTTAAAGGGATTGTCCCACCAAAAAATATTCTACAGTTTTCAAACCAGCACCTGGATCAAAACACTTTTGCAATTGCATGTAATTAAAACTGTAATATAGCTATTAAGTTATTCAATGAAAACAATTTGTATAGCACAACCTGCAGCTTTTTTTTCTAATTTCTCTGTCCTCACTGAGAAGGCAGCACATTCCATCCATCAACTGCCACCAGCTGCAGCAGAAAGGACACACCCCTGAGAAAGGACACACACACACCCTAAGCTTGAAATAAATCTAGCAGAGCATTTGAGGTACAGGGCTGCTTCTATCAGCTTTGTTAGAAATAAGTTGTCATGTACTAGATTATTATGATTTCCATTTTTTACATTATTCATGAGATAAGCCCTTTAGCATGGCTTGTTATGCATTGCACAAGATGTCAATAATTCACCTTGATGCATAATTATATGGAACTATTTATATAATTACACTATATTTCCTTGTTTTTGTTCAGTCATTGAAAAGGGTGAAGACGATGGCATATCACTTGTCGAATTAAATCCACCAAATCCCTGGGATACTGACCCTCAAATTCCAAAGGATTTAGAAATTGGAGAACTTCAGGTAAGGTGTCATGGTATACAGTATGAGATCTCACATACACATGACTGGCCCACTCTGCTCCAACATGAGCTTTTCCACAGAATTTGTCACATGTCGGAAGAACATTCATGAAAAATCTATGGCTTTAATCACTTTTCTAGCATACTTTCTAGGTAAAGGTTTGGACATTGCTATCCAGAGAACCACTGATTTACTTTCCAAATCAATTCTCTAGGAAGGGTGGTCATGTTGAACCCAAGTGAAAAACAACACATAATTTAAACTACATATAACCTGAGGCTACATGATGACTTTGGCCGCAACAAGCATCGTGCAACCAAAGCGGAAAGTTGTCACAACCATGATCCGAAAATTGCTAAAGAAAATCAGCACTGTTGGATTTTTTGCAATGCTGGGGTTGTGGCGATTTGTGATTCTAATCTGGCCAAAGAGTAAAGGAATAAAGCATTAAAGGGGTGAAAGTGCTCATGCATAAGATTAATATGGAATTTAGGAATTAATTTGTCCCCATATTTGATGAGATATTTGCTTACCTCAACAGTTTTTTAAATGTATTGTACAATATTAATGTATTCAAATTCTTCTATGCTTAGGGGGGACATTTATCAACTACTGTATGCCACAAAAACTGGTCTCACAAAGTCGTAAAAGTTAGCACATGCCCTCACATATAAAATGTTGCCACACTTTTGGGAGATTTTATCCCCCCTTCTGCCACTTTTCCAAAAAGTAGGTGGAGTTGGGGGGGATTAGGCAGTGCAGGGCCAAACATAACCAGCACATGTATTAGAATCTACACCAAGAAAATTATACCTGAAATCTACACCAGTTCCCTGGAACAGATCTGCTGTCACGCCCTGCCCTGTGGGTGTTCTGAGGAGATCTGTCAGAGTTGCTGCATGTGACTCGATCTGACAGTTTTTTTTGTTGTGGGTTTGAACAGAATTCCAACTCCTTCCAGATGTTGTTCTTTAGGTAATTGGTGAGGCTATTTAGTCCTCCCTCTCCCTATAGCCTTTGCGGGTTATAGTTCTGCCTTGTGTGAGCTCTGAAAATTTTTGTGGATCGTCTTCTCCAACATATCTCTAGATAAGTCTTTTTCCTTCTGTGTCTGTTTTTTACTAGGCCTCTAGGGTGACACCAGCTCCTTCGGTTGTTGAAGGAGCTGGGTGTCTCTTTCCCTCTTTCCTACAGCTGATGGTTTGGTTCAGTGTGTTATAGTCCTAGGTACGTGGGCATGTGCATAGCTACCATCGAGATATGCACATGGGCATAGCAGCTTAGGCAAAGTGTTTTAGGGATTGCTAGGTGGTGACCCATTTGTTCCCTAGCATTTGGGGCCTAGTCAGTTGTTTTGTATGCCTTGCTGTGTTCTGTTTCCTTCCCTTATCTTACCTACCAGGACACCTGCATAGATGTACCCTAGTTATTACGAGGCTTGTGCCTTTTAATAACTGTGGTGTATTTGATGTCAGTTTGGGATAGATGAATGGTGTGTAAACGCCAGTCTTAATAACTGTTCCACTTTAGGTTTCAATTATTTACCATTTTCAAGTTCTTTATTTGCTGACATGAATTTATTTTATACATTCAAAGGCTTAAAGGGGTTGTCTGAGTGTTTTATACAAATTACCTATCCTCAAGATAGGACGTCAGTATTTGATCGGTTGGGGTCCGACTCTTTAAGCACATTAACCCCTTCCCTACACATGACTTACTATTACGTCATGGAAGCCAGTGCGGTCCCGCATCTTGACATAATAGTATGTCATGGTTAACTCCGGTCACCGCGCGATGCAGCACTAATCGGCAGGCAGCCATCTTAACTGAGGGCGACAGAGTTTTTCTGCCCCCCTGCAGCCCCGATTGCTGTGATTGGCCAGTTAGTGAAGACCGGCCCATCGCAGGGCCAGCAATGTATGGTGCTGTAAGGGGGCTTGGCTAGAGGTGGGAGGGGCTGATGACACACAGCCCATATCACCTCCTAGGTCAGGGAGGGGACACCAGACACAGGTGTCCCTTCCCAGGGCTGCAATTGGCTGGAGGAACGCTCCAGCCAATGGCAGCGCTATACTACTATTAGCTAATCTGTAGGGCTGCTGGTGGCTGGGACGAAAGGTGATTCAGGTTGATTACATCAGTCTATGTCACCTCCGAGGTCAGGTAGGGGACATTAGACACTGATGTCCCCTCCCAGCACTGCGATTGGCTGGAACAACGTTCCAGCCAATGGCAGCGCTATGCAGCTGAAAGAACAGTTGGTGCCTCTCTGCAGGCAGCCATTCTAGCTTGGCGACTGCTTGCAGAGAGGACTTGTTCCCTATTATGCTGCTGGTTGTCAGTTGGGACTTGTGGTACCACCAAAAATCAGTGCCTTTCACTACTTTTCACTTTCAGAAGAAGAATAACAACAGCATCTGGAACATCTTTGGCTCATCTGCAGCAGTCTCAGATCCCCATATTCCCTGCTCCTGTCCCTTCAATCCCCCTCCCTCTCCCCGGCAGACTCCAGTCTGTCCTTTTTTTTTTTTTTTTGCATTTTTTGCCTTTATTTGCCTGCATTTTTTGCCTAATTTTTATTAGCACTAGGTTAGATTTTTGAACCTATGCACGTGCGTGGGTCCTGCACCTGCTGAGCGGCTGTCAGTACTGTCAATTACTGACAGCGTCTGCTCAGGTTTCAGTGCTTTATTGTTTTTAGCCTTTTTTTTTATTTGTATCTTATTCTTTCACTTATCTTTCTCTTTAATTTCTTTCTCTTTTTTTCTTTATCATAAATTTTATTTTAAATACATTACAAGCCCCCTCACATGTTAAATCACTACATACAACCCCCTGACACTTTTCATTTTGCACACACCAATAAAAATAAAAATGTCCCGTCCATCCCAGAGAATGTACTCGGTTGAAAAGGCATACATCATCCTTGCCTCTGAAACAGAGTCTGCAAGTGAGGGAGAAGAGGATGCCACATTCCTCTACTCCTTCATAATCATCGTCATCTGGTAATGAGGGACCCTCAAGGAGATGCCCCAGGAGAGATGAAGTAGCTCCACCCCCCCAGTGATCCCCTATGGACCACACCGCCTGAGGATTGCTGCATATTGGCCTGGTAAAAAAAAAATCTGAAATGAGACAATAATTGAGTTCAGATGTCTTGTACAACACTCCAAATTACAATATGGCCATGTCCCGCTCAAGATTTGAATCCATTTTGAAATTCCTACATTATAATGATAAATGACCCATAATTTGACTGTCTATTCCTCCTGGAGCACCTGAACTCCAAATTTACAGAG
Organism: Bufo gargarizans; assembly: GCF_014858855.1. Classification (NCBI taxonomy): domain Eukaryota; kingdom Metazoa; phylum Chordata; class Amphibia; order Anura; family Bufonidae; genus Bufo; species Bufo gargarizans. The sequence goes on along the minus strand of NC_058082.1, from coordinate 305,172,838 downwards.
GTGTTCACCCCAGAAAAAGAAATTAGCATAGACAAGTCCCTTGTACATTTTAAAGGAAGGGTTAAATTCCGCCAGTACCTGCTCAGCAAGCAGTTAAACAAATCACAAAATACACAGATTTTCGTTCAAGTATAGTGATCCTATGTGAAAACAATACCCTACAGTAACATACCCAATCAGTGAACATCAACATACACAAACAAAAGATAAACTGAGACCAAACGGGTTTAATAGCAAAATGTAAATATACTTTATTCAATAATTCTCATAAAAAATATATATGATGTAATACATTGGATAAAAAAGCAGACTACACCCGAGGGGACATGACACCATAAACCAGTGGGTAGAGGGCAATAAGACAACCACAATTGGCTAGATTATACACTAGATACACTGATATATACAGAAATCACACATCAATATCACGAGTATCCAGATCATATCAAAAAGTGCAAGTGCATACCTCTATGTGCAAAGGAAATGACTATCAATGCCCTAAGAATGGGGCCGTAAGCAAAAATGTATATATGTATATAGATCAATCACTTAAATGGCCATGCCCACTGTTAGGGAGCACAAAATCTTTAAGAAAGAGAGATCGCACCAGATAAATATAAAGAGCGATGTCCCTATAACATATGGCAAGTGTATCAAAGATAACATATGCAGGCCCCAACCACTCATGTAAAAGACCTCACACCATAGTGTAACATACCCATAAAATAGTAATGTCGACCTCAGGAGAGCCACGTACCCCGAAGCGTGTTTTGGCTAGAATGATGTTAACGGTTTTCCTTCAGGCAGCTTTATGATGGTTATACGATAAGGCATCAGACCTCCAACCCGTGAATATTTCCCTGTGCAACAAATATCCGATTTGCTCTGGCCAGGAGGTAAAGATCAGCCCAGACTGAACTTGGGTTGTCAATATCTGAAATCTGTATTTCGCAGCACATACTTATAGGGCATTTGGGGGTGGGAACATAGTGTCTGGCAAGATACAATTGAAGCAATACTGGTATTCTTAGGGGGCCTTGGGGGTGGGAACATAATGTGTGCAAAGTACAACTGAAACTTTGTTAAACAATACTGGTATCTGCTATATACAATACATGAAAGGGTTATTTTACATATTGACCAGATTGATCTAAATGCTAACAAGTTGAATGACTTGTCATAGGTTGCTGTCATTGCATGTAAGGTGTGATTTTAAATAACCTTTTCTAAGAGAGGAAGGTGCTATTGTGTTCACCAACTGGCAGGGTGTGATTTGTGCTGTATTCCACAAGAGATGAGGCCTTGTATAATCTGTGACGTATCAATAGTAAAATTATTAAAAATCCATTTCAAATGCCTTCCTCTGGGGGATGTGGCTCACCCTGTAGATGTTTTTAAAACGCCTTGCTCACCTGTATGTTATTAGATAAAATTAAAACAGCAGGTTCACCATGTGTCTGCCGTAGATGGCGTCCACGGAGAATAGGTGGGATGTGCCCAGCCACCCGATGGCCAGTCAGGCGACTGCACGCATAAACCTGCCTCATGACACAGCGGTCATGTGATGGCCAGTCATTTGACCGCTCGCGTCACAACCCAGGAAGGTCCTCAAACCATAAACTACGATTTATCAGAAATAGATAATAATGGAATAGAAACATCTAAAGTGCAATAGTATAATGGAATCGATGTCCCAGATTACTCAACGGCACAGCCTAGTATCATTCTACATAATAGTACATATAGATATTACAATTCATAAGTGAATAAGTGCACATAATTAATAAGTGAATACAAAAATTTTAATATGTATAAATCATAAATGCATAACAAATACAACTCATAAGTGAATTAAAATAAAAAATGCACCTCATGAATGAATTAGAAGGGAAAAAAAGTGAACACAATTATGATACAAATAAATATCATATATAATATACATACACAATTCATAAATGGATAAGTGCAAAAATATAAATAATATTATAGGTGAATACAATAAATAAAATATATATCATAAATACATAAAAATTCCAACTCATAAATAAATTAAAAAAAGTGAAAAACTAAAATCAGAAAGGTCTCCCTAGATCCCTGGTAGGGCAACCAATCCGAAAAGGCGACAGTAAGGCCTCTTTTACACGGGCGTCCCGGATTTGCTCCGGATCGCGTGTGCATTGTGGGAAACCTGCATGAGTGCACACGCAATTTCAGTCAGTTTTGACTGCGATTGAGTTGCGTTGTTCAGTTTTTATCGCGCGGGTGCAATGTGTATTGCATGCACATGATAAAAAACTGAATGTAGTACCCAGACCCGAACCCAGACTTCTTCACTGAAGTTCGGGTTTGGGTTAGGTGTTCTGTTGATTTTATTATTTTCCCTTATAACATGGTTATAAGGGCAAATAATAGTATTCTTAATACAGAATGTTTACTAAAATGTGGCTTGAGGGGTTAAAAAAAATATATAAAAATTAACTCGCCTCATCCACTTGTTTGCGCAGCCGGCATAGTCTTTTTTTTCTTCTTTCAGGGCCTGCAAAAGGACCTTTGACATAGTCGGGCTCACCATGTGGTGAGCGTGGTGACGTCAGTGCAGGTCCTGATGAATAAAGATAGAAGAATTTTAACCCCTCAAGCCACATTTTAGTAAGCATTCTATATTAATAATGCTATTATTTTCCCTTATAACCATGTTATAAGGGAAAACAATACAGTGAATTTACTTTAATGGGGTTCGGGGTTGCTCACCCCTATCACTTCCTAGCAACCATGCAAGAAAATCGCACCGCATCCGCACATGCTACCGGGACAGGACAAAATGCACCCCACATTTTGTTCCCCATTTCCCTCTGAATACGCCAACACCCCATATGTGCTAAAAAAAAAATGATGTATGGGCATATGGCAGGGCTCTAGAGTCAAACCACTAAATATGGATTTAGCTGACCTGAATTGGCAGACATGGATTTTAGGTGTCATGTCACATTAAATAAATTCCTGAGGTCCCCAGAAATGAAAAACCCCAAGAAGTGACCTCATTTTGGAAAAAGCACCCCCATATGAACATTTTAAATAGTAGAAAGGGAACTTTTTCAGCAAACAGATGTCTCACAGAAGACAGAAATACTTGAGAAATAATTTAACCACTTAAGGACCACAGGTTTATACCCCCCTAGTGACCAGGCCCTTTTATACAAATCGGCACTCCACAACTTTAGCGGTTTATTGCTCGGTCATGCAACTTACCACCCAAATGAATTTTACCTCCTTTTCTTCTCACTAATGGAGCTTTCATTTGGTGGTATTTTATTGCCGCTGACATTTTTACTTTTTTTGTTATTAATCGAAATTTAACGATTTTTTTGCAAAAAAATGACATTTTTCACTTTCAGCTGTAAAATTTTGCAAAAAAAACGACATCCATATATACATTTTTCGCCAAATTTATTGTTCTACATGTCTTTGATAAAAAAAAAATGTTTGGGCAAAAAAAAAATGGTTTGGGTAAAAGTTATAGCATTTGCAAACTATGGTACAAAAATGTGAATTTCCGCTTTTTGAAACAGCTCTGACTTTCTGAGCACCTGTCATGTTTCCTGAGGTTCTACAATGCCCAAACAGTAGAAAACCCCCACAAATGACCCCATTTCGGAAAGTAGACACCCTAAGGTATTCGCTGATGGGCATAGTGAGTTCATAGAACTTTTTATTTTTTGTCACAAGTTAGCGGAAAATGATGATGATTTTTTTTTTTTTTTTTTTTCTTACAAAGTCTCATATTCCACTAACTTGCGACAAAAAATAAAAAATTCTAAAAACTTGCCATGCCCCTCACGGAATACCTTGGGGTGTCTTCTTTCCAAAATGGGGTCACTTGTGGCGTAGTTATACTGCCCTGGCAATTTAGGGGCCCAAATGTGTGAGAAGTACCTTGCAATCAAAATGTGTAAAAAATGGCCTGCAAAATCTGAAAGGTGCACTTTGGAATATGTGCCCCTTTGCCCACCTTGGCAGCAAAAAAGTGTCACACATGTGGTATCGCCGTACTCAGGAGAAGTTGGGGAATGTGTTTTGGGGTGTCATTTTACATATACCCATGCTGGGTGACAAAAATATCTTGGTCAAATGCCAACTTTGTATAAAAAAATGGGAAAAGTTGTCTTTTGCCAAGATATTTCTCTCACCCAGCATGGGTATATGTAAAATGATACCCCAAAACACATTCCCCAACTTCTCCTGAGTACGGCGATACCAGATGTGTGACACTTTTTTGATGCCAAGGTGGGCAAAGGGGCACATATTCCAAAGTGCACCTTTCGGATTTTGCAGGGCATTTTTTACACATTTTGATTGCAAAGTTCTTCTCACACATTTGGGCCCCTAAATTGCCAGGGCAGTATAACTACCCCACAAGTGACCCCATTTTGGAAAGAAGACACCCCAAGGTATTCCGTGAGGGGCATGGCGAGTTCCTAGAATTTTTTATTTTTTGTCACAAGTTAGCGGAAAATGATGATTTTTTATTTTTTATCTTTTTTCCTTACAAAGTCTCATATTCCACTAACTTGCGACAAAAAATAAAAAATTCTAGGAACTCGCCATGCCCCTCACGGAATACCTTGGGGTGTCTTCTTTCCAAAATGGGGTCACTTGTGGCGTAGTTATACTGCCCTGGCAATTTAGGGGCCCAAATGTGTGAGAAGTACTTTGCAATCAAAATGTGTAAAAAATGGCCGGTGAAATCCGAAAGGTGCACTTTGGAATATGTGCCCCTTTGCCCACCTTGGCATCAAAAAAGTGTCACACATCTGGTATCGCCGTACTCAGGAGAAGTTGGGGAATGTGTTTTGGGGTATCATTTTACATATACCCATGCTGGGTGAGAGAAATATCTTGGCAAAAGACAACTTTTCCCATTTTTTTATACAAAGTTGGCATTTGACCAAGATATTTTTGTCACCCAGCATGGGTATATGTAAAATGACACCCCAAAACACATTCCCCAACTTCTCCTGAGTACGGCGATACCAGATGTGTCACACTTTTTTGCTGCCAAGGTGGGCAAAGGGGCACATATTCCAAAGTGCACCTTTCGGATTTTGCAGGGCATTTTTTACACATTTTGATTGCAAAGTTCTTCTCACACATTTGGGCCCCTAAATTGCCAGGGCAGTATAACTACGCCACAAGTGACCCCATTTTGGAAAGAAGACACCCCAAGGTATTCCGTGAGGGGCATGGCGAGTTCCTAGAATTTTTTATTTTTTGTCACAAGTTAGCGGAAAATGATGATTTTTTATTTTTTATCTTTTTTCCTTACAAAGTCTCATATTCCACTAACTTGCGACAAAAAATAAAAAATTCTAGGAACTCGCCATGCCCCTCACGGAATACCTTGGGGTGTCTTCTTTCCAAAATGGGGTCACTTGTGGCGTAGTTATACTGCCCTGGCAATTTAGGGGCCCAAATGTGTGAGAAGTACTTTGCAATCAAAATGTGTAAAAAATGGCCGGTGAAATCCGAAAGGTGCACTTTGGAATATGTGCCCCTTTGCCCACCTTGGCAGCAAAAAAGTGTCACACATGTGGTATCGCCGTACTCAGGAGAAGTTGGGGAATGTGTTTTGGGGTGTCATTTTACATATACCCATGCTGGGTGAGAGAAATATCTTGGCAAAAGACAACTTTTCCCATTTTTTTATACAAAGTTGGCATTTGACCAAGATATTTTTCTCACCCAGCATGGGTATATGTAAAATGACACCCCAAAACACATTCCCCAACTTCTCCTGAGTACGGCGATACCAGATGTGTGACACTTTTTTGCAGCCTAGATGCGCAAAGGGGCCCAAATTCCTTTTAGGAGGGCATTTTTAGACATTTGGATCCCAGACTTCTTCTCACACTTTCGGGCCCCTAAAAAGCCAGGGCAGTATAAATACCCCACATGTGACCCCACTTTGGAAAGAAGACACCCCAAGGTATTCAATGAGGGGCCTGGCGAGTTCCTAGAATTTTTTTTTTTTTGCATAAGTTAGCGGATATTGATTTTTTTTTGTTTTTTTCCTCACAAAGTCTCACTTTCCGCTAACTTAGGACAAAAATTTCAATCTTTCATGGACTCAATATGCCCCTCACGGAATACCTTGGGGTGTCTTCTTTCCGAAATGGGGTCACATGTGGGGTATTTATACTGCCCTGGCTTTTTAGGGGCCCTAAAGCGTGAGAAGAAGTCTGGAATATAAATGTCTAAAAATGTTTACGCATTTGGATTCCGTGAGGGGTATGGTGCGTCCATGTGAGATTTTATTTTTTGACACAAGTTAGTGGAATATGAGACTTTGTAAGAAAAAACAAAAACAAACAAAAAAATTCCGCTAACTTGTGCCAAAAAAAATGTCTGAATGGAGCCTTACCAGGGCGGGGGGGGGGGGGGGGGTTGATCAATGACAGGGGGGTGATCAATGACAGGGGGGTGATCACCCATATAGACTCCCTGATCACCCCCCTGTCACTGATCACCCCCCCTGTAAGGCTCCATTCAGACATCCGCATGATTTTTTACGGATCCATGGATACATGTATCGGATCCACAGAACGCATGCGGACGTCTGAATGGAGCCTTACAGGGGGGTTATCAATGACAGGGGGTGATCAGGGTAATCAGGGTGATCACCCCCCTGTCACTGATCACCCCCCCTGTAAGGCTCCATTCAGACATCCGCATGATTTTTTACGGATCCATGGATACATGTATCGGATCCACAGAACGCATGCGGACGTCTGAATGGAGCCTTACAGGGGGGTTATCAATGACAGGGGGTGATCAGGGTAATCAGGGTGATCACCCCCCTGTCACTGATCACCCCCCCTGTAAGGCTCCATTCAGACATCCGCATGATTTTTTACGGATCCATGGATACATGTATCGGATCCACAGAACGCATGCGGACGTCTGAATGGAGCCTTACAGGGGGGTTATCAATGACAGGGGGTGATCAGGGTAATCAGGGTGATCACCCCCCTGTCACTGATCACCCCCCCTGTAAGGCTCCATTCAGACATCCGCATGATTTTTTACGGATCCATGGATACATGTATCGGATCCACAGAACGCATGCGGACGTCTGAATGGAGCCTTACAGGGGGGTTATCAATGACAGGGGGTGATCAGGGTAATCAGGGTGATCACCCCCCTGTCACTGATCACCCCCCCTGTAAAGCTCCATTCAGACATCCGCATGATTTTTTACGGATCCATGGATACATGTATCGGATCCACAGAACGCATGCGGACGTCTGAATGGAGCCTTACAAGGGGGTTATCAATGACAGGGGGTGATCAGGGTAATCAGGGTGATCACCCCCCTGTCACTGATCACCCCCCCTGTAAAGCTCCATTCAGACATCCGCATGATTTTTTACGGATCCATGGATACATGTATCGGATCCACAGAACGCATGCGGACGTCTGAATGGAGCCTTACAGGGGGGTTATCAATGACAGGGGGTGATCAGGGTAATCAGGGTGATCACCCCCCTGTCACTGATCACCCCCCCTGTAAGGCTCCATTCAGACATCCGCATGATTTTTTACGGATCCATGGATACATGGATCGGATCCACAAAACGCATGCGGACGTCTGAATGGAGCCTTACAGGGGGGTTATCAATGACAGGGGGTGATCAGGGTAATCAGGGTGATCACCCCCCTGTCACTGATCACCCCCCCTGTAAGGCTCCATTCAGACATCCGCATGATTTTTTACGGATCCATGGATACATGTATCGGATCCACAAAACGCATGCGGACGTCTGAATGGAGCCTTACAGGGGGGTTATCAATGACAGGGGGTGATCAGGGTAATCAGGGTGATCACCCCCCTGTCACTGATCACCCCCCCTGTAAGGCTCCATTCAGACATCCGCATGATTTTTTACGGATCCATGGATACATGTATCGGATCCACAGAACGCATGCGGACGTCTGAATGGAGCCTTACAGGGGGGTTATCAATGACAGGGGGTGATCAGGGTAATCAGGGTGATCACCCCCCTGTCACTGATCACCCCCCCTGTAAAGCTCCATTCAGACATCCGCATGATTTTTTACGGATCCATGGATACATGTATCGGATCCACAGAACGCATGCGGACGTCTGAATGGAGCCTTACAGGGGGGTTATCAATGACAGGGGGTGATCAGGGTAATCAGGGTGATCACCCCCCTGTCACTGATCACCCCCCCTGTAAGGCTCCATTCAGACATCCGCATGATTTTTTACGGATCCATGGATACATGGATCGGATCCACAAAACGCATGCGGACGTCTGAATGGAGCCTTACAGGGGGGTTATCAATGACAGGGGGTGATCAGGGTAATCAGGGTGATCACCCCCCTGTCACTGATCACCCCCCCTGTAAGGCTCCATTCAGACATCCGCATGATTTTTTACGGATCCATGGATCGGATCCACAAAACGCATGCGGACGTCTGAATGGAGCCTTACAGGGGGGTTATCAATGACAGGGGGGTGATCAGGGAGTGTATATGGGTGATCACCCGCCTGTCATTGATCACCCCCTGTAAGGCTCCATTCAGACGTCCGCATGTGTTTTGCGGATCCGATCCATGTATCCGTAAAAATCATGCGGACGTCTGAATGGAGCCTTACAGGGAAGTGATCAATGACAGGGGGTGATCAGGGAGTGTATATGGGTGATCACCCGCCTGTCATTGATCACCCCCCTGTAAGGCTCCATTCAGACGTCCGTATGCTTTTTGCGGATCCGATCCATGTATCCGTGGATCCGTAAAAATCATACGGACGTCTGAACGGAGCCTGACAGGGGGGGTGATCAATGACAGGGCGGTGATCAATGACAGGGGGGTGATCAGGGAGTTTATATGGGGTGATCAGGGGTTTATAAGGGGTTAATAAGTGACGGGGGGGGGTGTAGTGTAGTGTTTGGTGCGACTGTACTGACCTACCTGAGTCCTCTGGTGGTCGATCCTAACAAAAGGGACCACCAGAGGACCAGGTAGGAGGTATATTAGACGCTGTTATGAAAACAGCGTCTAATATACCTGTTAGGGGTTAAAAAATTCGGATCTCCAGCCTGCCAGCGAGCGATCGCCACTGGCATGCTGGAGATCCACTCGCTTACCTTCCGTTCCTGTGAGCGCGCGCGCCTGTGTGCGCGCGTTCACAGGAAATCTCGGCTCACGCGAGATGACGCCAATCGGCGTTAGCGTAGCCTGGGAGAGCCGCCGCGATGACGCCTTTCGGCGTTACAGTTGCGGCAAGCGGTTAAAATCACACATTTGTGAAAAAAAAAAATTACTAAGAGACCCCAAGGGGTTAACAGAGAAAATGCAACCCAGGTTGTGTTCCCCATTTTCTCCCCATTCAGGAAACACCCCATATGTGCTTGTAGCCTGCTGTATTGGCGCACAGCAGGCAAACCCTTACCCTTATAGTAATGGTAGATGGTATATACTTGTCTGAGACAAACACACACATATACTCACTGACAAACATACACATACTCACTGACATACACACACAGACACTCAATGACAGACACACATACATTTACTGACAGAAAGACAGACATACATACATTCACTCACTGACATAAATACACAGGCAGAAACACACTCAGTCAAACACTCAAACACTCACCTCCCTGAGGTCCAGTGTGGTGCAGCTCCTCAGTCCTCCAGCTCCCCGTTTAGTATGCCGGGGCCGGAATGACATCATATTATGGCATCACATAGGGCGCACGAGGGAGGAGTGGGGAGCTGCTAGAACAGCCTCCCTTGCCGCCTGCCTCCTCTCCTCCGGTAATTTACTGGCAGAGCAGGCACCTGCCATCAGGGTAAGCAGATGCCTGCTCTGCCATATTTAAGAAGGACCTCCACCTCCTAACCTCCCTGTAACGGCGCTGGGGGCGGCTCAAGAGCCGCTCGCCCTGTCGCCCAGGGCTGCAGCCCCAGTCAAGGGGGGCGCCCCCAGCAGGGCGGCGCCCTAGGCGAAGGCTTAAATCGCCTATATGGTTGCGCCGGCCCTGCTTGTCAGTGTTAATTAGCGATCTATCTGTATCTAGATCAGCCGAGACCCTGCCTACACTAGACTACAATCTGGCTACATAAACTGAAGCCCTACTCTGCTTGATGCGTTTCTAATGACACTGTAGCGGGTCTTTCATCAGGAGCATCACGGGGCTGGAACACAGAGATATTGTCTATTCAGCAGAAAGAGTTAGCGTTCAGGCTACATGTGGGCAGCGCAGCAGCCAACAATGGTATGGCCGTGCGCCCGCGCGCTTGCCTCTGCTAGTTAAAAAGGGGCTAAAGATGATTGGCTAAGAGAGGCTTAGCTTGAGCGCCCAATCACTGAACGAGGGGCGTAGCGCTACAGCGTGTACCATCCCAGGTCTCGGTGACCAGCTCACAGTATGCTGTACATCGTCCCAATCTAATAAATAGTTGAAGGGGGGACATCAAAGCTGCCCTAATGTAGTCGATGAAGAAGAGGGGAACAGCTAAAGGCATGTTGGCTAATGGGTTCACTACAAAGATCGATAAATTATACAGTAATGCCACTGCCGATATAACGTTCCGAGATGGTATCATATTATAATATTTTTCACAGCTAGAATTGACATCTAAGGCCCAGGGACTGTCAATTCTAGCTGTGAATAATATTATGCGACATAGCTCCCAATTACCATTCCAGCTAAATCCACTCTCCTAACACCATATGGTGCTCCTTCCACTCTGAAGCCTGCTGTGCACCCATTTTTTGAGTACATCTGGGGTGTTGGCGCATTCGGGGGGAAATGGGCAACAAAATGGGGGGTGCATTTTGTCCTGTTGCCACTTGTGAAAGTGAAAAATGTGGGTGTAAAGCAACTTTTTTCGGAAACAAATTTAAATATTTCTTTTTCACAGCCAAGCGTTTCTTAAATCTATGAAACGCCCGATGGGTCAAAGTGCTCACTACACACCTTTAAATTTTCCTTGAGGGGTGTGGTTTCCGAAATGGGGTCACTTTTGGGGGATTTTCACTGTAGGGCCACCTCAGGGTGTCTTCACATGCGACATAGCTCCCAATTACCATTCCAGCTAAATCCGCTCTCCTAATGCCATATGGTGCTCATTCCAGTCTGAAGGCATGCTGTGCGCCCATACATCATTTTCGGAGCACATATGGGGTGTTGGCGTATTCGGGGGGAAATGGGGAACTAAAGTTGGGGTGCATTTTGTCCTGTTGCCCCCTGTGAAAGTGAAAAATGTGGGTATAAAGCAACTTTTTCCTCCTAATTCTGTGAATTGCCCGATGGGTCAAAGTGCTCACTACACACCTTGAAATATTCCTTGAGGGGTTTAGTTTCCAGAATGGGGTCACTTTTTGGGGGATTCCATCCTCAGGGTGTCTTCAAATGTGTCATAGCTCCCAATTACCATTCCAGCTAAATCCGCTCTCCAAAAGCCATATGGTGTTCCTTCCACTCTGAAGCCTGCTGTGCGCCCATACATCAGTTTTTGAGCACACCTTGGGTGTTTCTGTAAACTCCAGATCCAGGGTAATAGATTTCAAGTTTTGTTTGGCTGTTAACCCTTGATGTGTTGCAGAAAAAATAGATAAAAATTCAAAATCTGCAAAAAAAAAAGACATTTTGAAATTTCATTCCCATTTTCCTTTAACCCCTTAACCCCTTAAGGACCGAGGACGTACCGGTACGCCCTATTTCCCGAGTCCTTAAGGACCGAGGACGTACCGGTACGTCCTGACTTAAAATCTGAATTCCGGCGCCGCGGGGGTTAATCGAAACGGGATTTCGGCTGAAATCATTCAGCCGGCATCCCGTAACAACGCAGGGGGGGGGGTCATTGGACCCCCCCGTATCGGCGATCGCAGAAAACCGCAGGTCAATTCAGACCTGCGGTTTTCTGCGTTTCCGGTCCATTCGGGTGTCCTGTGACCCGATGAACCGGAAAAAGACTGCGATCGGTGGCGTAATTTTACACCACCAATCGCAGTCCGAGGATTTGAGGAGGCGGTGCTGGCCCTGGTGCTGAACGCCGCTGTCCAGGGTGCTGATTGGTGCAGGGGAGAGAGGCGCGAGATTCAAACTTCCTGCGCTCCTCTCTCCCCTCCTCTTCCTGTCCAGCACCCTGACCGTGCAGCATCGTCCAGCACCAGCTCCTGTGTCCCCCTAAATCGGCATCCATCACCCTCCTGCACCCATCGCCACCCAGGTAGGTTAGGGTCAGTGAGGGAGAGGCACCTTTAGGCAGGGATAGAAGGGAAAAGTTAGAAAAAAAAAAAAAAAAAAAGCACATTTATTCCAAACTTTTTTGTTTTAACTTTCAGACCCCAGACCCCCCCTGCCACTTGCCCCCCCCGCATCCCCCCCACCACCAGCCCCCCCCCCCACCACCAGCCCCCCACCCACCCACCACCAGCCCCCACCCACCCACCAACCCCCTCCCCCCACCACCAGACCCTTCCCCCACCACCACTTTTTTTTTTTTCTGCGTGCGCTGACTGGCCGGCACTTTTTAGCGTCCGTCTACTGTTAGCGCATCGCCCGCCCCACCACCCCACCGACCGCTGATCAGCGTTGAACCGCTGATCAGCAAGTTTGAACTTTTTTTTTTTGGGAATGAAACACGAAAATGGGAATGAAACACCCGTGCCCCCACACACACGCACATAGAATAAAGGTTTACACGCACGCACATACACACGCACACACACACACCCATGGCCCGCCGGGTGTTCTCGGCCGAGGAGGCATACGCCCAGATTGCCTCCGACTCTGAGAGCCCCAGTGAGGATGAGGATGACGCCACGTTCCTTTTGTCATCCGCATCCTCCTCATCATCATCGGATGACGATGAGCCACCAAGGCAGCGGAGACGCCGCCAGGCGGAGCCAGGGGCCACACATGCTAGGGATCCTGTGGCCCACCCTAGTACGAGCCGCCCTGGGGTTCGTACTGGTTTCCCGGCCCACCAAATAAGTTCACCGGAGCCCCCTGCCGATGAACTTAGCTGGTGTCCCCCAGTGGACTTTGAGCCTGAGATTCCGGATTTCGCTGGCAATCCTGGAATCCAGATTCCCACAGTGGGGTTTACTGAAATAGACTTTTTTAGTTTTTTTTCAGTAACCCACTGGTGAATTTGATGGTGGAGCAGACGAATCTATACGCCCAACAGTTCGTCGCTCAAAACCCAGGCTCAGTTTTGGCTAGACCCGGTGGCTGGACGCCGGTCAGTGCAGCCGAGATGAGGACATTTTGGGGCCTCGTGCTGCATATGGGTCTAGTCCAAAAACCCAGTGTCAGGCAATACTGGAGTGGGGACGTCCTGTACCAGACCCCACTGTACAGTATGGTCATGACACGTCACTGGTTTGAGGCCATCCGGAAATGTCTGCATTATTCCGATAATGCAGCATGTCCACCCCGAGGTGATCCTGCCTATGACCGGCTGTATAAGATACGGCCGGTCATCGATCACTTTGGGGCCACATTTCAGCAGGCCTACGTACCTGGAAGGGAGGTCGCGGTTGATGAGTCTCTCGTTGCGTTCAAGGGGAGACTCAGTTTCCGCCAATACATTCCCACAAAGCGGGCGAGGTATGGCGTGAAGCTATACAAAATTTGTGAGAGTACCTCAGGGTACACTTACAAATTTCGTGTGTACGAGGGGCGAGATTCCCGTATTCAACCCCCAGAATGTCCCCCCACTCTGGGTGTTAGCGGGAAACTCGTGTGGGACCTTATGTACCCACTGCTGGATAGTGGTTACCACTTGTACGTGGATAACTTTTATACCAGCATTCCCTTGTTCAGGTCCCTTGCCGCCAGATCCACGTTCGCTTGTGGGACCGTGCGGAAAAATCAACGCGGCCTCCCTGCCTACCCCCTCCAGGTACCTATCCCCAGGGGTGAGACCCGTGCACTTACCAGTGGAAACCTGTTGCTGGTCAGGTATAAGGACAAGAGGGATGTCCTTATGCTGTCCACAATCCACGGTAACAGCACCACCCCAGTCCCTGTGCGAGGTACCGCGGCAACGGTTCTCAAGCCCGATTGTATCGTCGACTACAATCGGTATATGGGAGGAGTTGATCTCTCTGATCAAGTCCTCACGCCATATAACGCCATGCGCAAAACCCGGGCATGGTACAAAAAAGTTGCGGTCTACTTGGTGCAGGTTGCCATGTACAACTCTTTTGTACTATCCCGAAGCGCTGGCAGCACAGGGACATTCCTCCAATTCTATGAGGCAGTCCTCAAGGACCTGATCTTTTCGGACCGGGAAAGAGCAGGCCGGAGTACCTCGGGAACTGGAGGCGCCCGGATCGTCCCTGGCCAACACTTTCCAGGTGTGGTCCCCCATACTGGAAAGAAGGGACGAACCCAAAAAAAGTGCAGAGTGTGTCACAAGAGGGGGATACGGAAGGACACCACCACTCAATGTGACACGTGCCCCGATCATCCGGGCCTCTGCATTATCGATTGCTTCAGGGAGTATCACACTTCCATGGAGTACTAAATTTTTATAATCCCCAACAGTCCACTAGAGAACATAAAACACTATGGCTCTCAGACTTTGGAGACACGAAAACAATTTTTCTTTCCCCAAAAAATATTAGTTTTAGTGCAGGCATCCTCAAACTGCGGCCCTCCAGATGTTGTAAAACCATAACTCCCAGCATGCCCAGACAACCTACAGCCATCATCAGGGCATGGTGGGAATTGTAGTTTTACAACATCTGGAGGGCCACAGTTTTAGGATGCCTGCTTAGTGTCTCCAAAGTCTGAGAGCCATACATATTGGGCATCGTCGCGTGCGTAAAAGTCGTCGCTATAAAAATAACTTTTTACCAAACGCCTCGGATGAACGGTGTTAAAAATATAAAATAAAAACGGTGCCAAAACACCTATTTTTGGGCAAAATTTAAATTTAAATCCATTTTGCCGGTAATAAAGCAAGGGTTAACAGCCAAACAAAACTAAACATTTATTGCCCCAATTCTGTAGTTTGCAGAAACACCCCATATGTGGTCGTAAATGGCTATATAGCCGCACGGCAGGGCATAGAACGAAGGGAACTCCATACGGTTTCTGGAAGGCAGATTTTGATGGACAGTTTTTTTTTTACACCATGTCCCATTAGAAGCCCCCCCTGATGTAGCCTAGACTAGAAACTCCAAAAAAGTGACCCCATCTAAGAAACTACACCCCTCAAGGTATTCAAAAGTTACTTTACAAACTATGTTAACCCTTTAGGTGTTCCACAAAACTAAATAGCGAATGTAGAAACAATTTTAGAATTTAATTTTTTTGTTACATTGCCTCAAAAAAGAGTAATATAGAGCAACCAAAAATCAAATTTACCCCAAAAATAGTCCCAAAACAACAACCACCTTATCCCGTAGTTTCCTAGATGGGGTCACTTTTATGGAGTTTCTACTCTAGGGGGGCATCAGGGGGCTTGAAAGGGTACATGGTGTAAATAAACCAGTCCAGCAAAATCTGCCTTCCAAAAACCATATGACGGTCCCCTTCTTCTATGTCCTTCCGTTTAGCCAAATAGTAGTTTACCACCACATATGGGGTGTTTCTGCAAACTACAGAATCAGGGCAACCCATTTTGAGTGTTGTTTGGCAGTTAACCCTTGTTTTACTCCTGGAAAAAACTGATTATATTGGAAAATTTTCCAAAAAATAGAAATTTCAAAATTGTTTCTCCATCTGCCATTAACTCTTGTGGAACACCTAAAGGGTTAACAAAGTTTGTAAACCCAGTTTTGAATACCTTGAGGGGTGTACTTTCTTAGATGGAGTCACTTTTTTGAAATTTCTATTCTAGGGGTGCAACAGGGGGCTTCAAATGGGACATGGTATAAACAAAACCAGTCCTGCAAAATCTGCCTTCCAAAACCCATATGGTGTTCCCCTCCTTCTATGTGCTCCCGTTCGGCCAAACAGTAGTTTACGACCACATATTGGGTGTTTTTGCAAACTACAGAATCAGGGCAACCCATTTTGAGTGTTGTTTGGCAGTTAACCCTTGTTTTACTCCTGGAAAAAATTGATTATATTGGAAAATTTTCCAAAAAATAGAAATTTCAAAATTGTTTCTCCATCTGCCATTAACTCTTGTGGAACACCTAAAGGGTTAACAAAGTTTGTAAACCCAGTTTTGAATACCTTGAGGGGTGTACTTTCTTAGATGGAGTCACTTTTTTGAAATTTCTATTCATGGGGTGCAACAGGGGGCTTCAAATGGGACATGGTATAAACAAAACCAGTCCTGCAAAATCTGCCTTCCAAAACCCATATGGTGTTCCCCTCCTTCTATGTGCTACTGTTCGGCCAAACAGTAGTTTACGACCACATATGGGGTGTTTTTGCAAACTACAGAATCAGGGCAACCCATTTTGAGTGTTGTTTGGCAGTTAACCCTTGTTTTACTCCTGGAAAAAACTGATTATATTGGAAAATTTTCCAAAAAATAGAAATTTCTAAATTGTTTCTCCATCTGCCATTAACTCTTGTGGAACACCTAAAGGGTTAACAAAGTTTGTAAACACAGTTTTGAATACCTTGAGGGGTGTACTTTCTTAGATGGAGTCACTTTTTTGAAATTTCTATTCTAGGGGTGCAACAGGGGGCTTCAAATGGGACATGGTATAAACAAAACCAGTCCTGCAAAATCTGCCTTCCAAAACCCATATGGTGTTCCCCTCCTTCTATGTGCTACCGTTCAGCCAAACAGTAGTTTACGACCACATATGGGGTGTTTCTGCAAACTACAGAATCAGGGCAACCCATTTTGAGTGTTGTTTGGCAGTTAACCCTTGTTTTACTCCTGGAAAAAATTGATTATATTGGAAAATTTTCCAAAAAATAGAAATTTCAAAATTGTTTCTCCATCTGCCATTAACTCTTGTGGAAGACCTAAAGGGTTAATAAAGTTTGAAAAAACAGTTTTGAATACCTTGAGGGGTGTAGTTTCTAGAATGGGGTCATTTTTGGGAGGTTTCTATTATCTAAGCCTCACAATATGACTTCAAACCTGAACTGGTCCATAAAAAGTGGGATTTTGAAGATTTCTCAAAAATTTCAAAATTTGCTTCTAAACTTCTAAGCCTTGTAACATCCCCAAAAAATAAAATATCATTCCCAAAATGCTACAAACATGAAGTAGACATATGGGGAATGTAAAGTCATCACAATTTTTGGGGGTATTACTATGTATTACAGAAGTAGAGAAACTGAAACTTTGAAATTTGCTAATTTTTCAAAATTTTGGGTAAAAAATGTATTTTTTTATGCAAAAAAATTAACTTTTTTGACCCAATTTTAGCAGTGTCATGAAGTACAATATGTGACGAAAAAACTATCTCAGAACGGCCTGGGTAAGTCGAAGCGTTTTAAAGTTATGAGCACTTAAAGTGACACTGGTCAGATTTGCAAAAAAGGGGTTAAGGACACAGCCCTATTTCACCTTAAGGACCAGGCCATTTTTTGCAAATCTGACCAGAGTCACTTTAAGTGCTGATAACTTTAAAACGCTTTGACTTATCCAGGCCATTCTGAGATTGTTTTTTCGTCACATATTGTACTTCATGCCACTGGTAAAATGAAGTAAAAAAAATACCAAATTTAACAAAAATTTGGAAAAATTTGCAAATTTCAAAGTTCCAGTTTCTCTACTTCTGTAATACATAGTAATACCCCCAAAAATTTGGATGACTTTACATTCCCCATATGTCTACTTCATGTTTGAATTATTTTGGGAATGATATTTTATTTTTTGGGGATGTTATAAGGCTTAGAAGTTTAGAAGCAAATCTTGAAATTTTTCAGAAATTTACAAAAACTCAATTTTTAGGGACCAGTTCAGGTCTCAAGTCACTTTGCGAGGCTTACATAATAGAAACCACCCAAAAATGACCCCATCTAAGAAACTACACCCCTCAAGGTATTCAAAACTGATTTTGAATACGTTGTTAACCCTTTAGGTGTTGCACAAGAGTTAATGGCAAATGGGGAGGAAATTTGAGAATTTTATTTTTTTGTCAAATTTTTCATTTTAACCCATTTTTTACACTAAGAAAGCAAGGGTTAACAGCCAAACAAGACGGTATCTTTATTGCCCTGACTCTGCCGTTTACAGAAACACCCAATATGTGGCCGTAAACTACTGTACGGCCACACAGCGGGGCGTAGAGTGAAAGGTGCGCCGTTTGGTTTTTGGAAGGCTGATTTTTATGGACTGGTTTATTTACACCATGTCCCATTTGAAGCCCCCTGATGCACCCCTAGAGGAGAAACTCCCTAAAAGTGACCCCATCTAAGAAACTACACCCCTTAAGGTATTCAAAACTGATTTTACATACGTCGTTAACCCTTTAGGTGTTGCACAAGAGTTATTGGCAAATGGCGATGAAATTTGAGAATTTCATTTTTTTGCCTAATTTTCCATTTTAACCCATTTTTTCCACTAACAAAGCAAGGGTTAACAGCCAAACAAGACTGTATCTTTATTGCCCTGACTCTGCTGTTTACAGAAACACCCCATATGTGGCCGTAAACTACTGTACGGCCACACAGCGGGGCGTAGAGTGAAAGGTGAGCCGTGGGGTTTTTTGGAAGGCAGATTTTGCTGGACTGGTTTATTTACACCATATCCCTTTGAAGCCCCCCTGATGCACCCCCAGATTATAAACTCCATAAAAGTGACCCCATCTAAGAAACTACACCCTTCAAGGTATTCAAAATGGATTTTACAAACTTTGTTAACCCTTTAGGTGTTGCACAAGATTTAATGGAAAATAGAGATACAATTTCAAAATTTCACTTTTTTGGCAGATTTTCCATTTGAATTTTTTTTTTCCAGTTACAAAGCAAGGGTTAACAGCCAAACAAAACTCATTATTTATGGCCCTGATTCTGTAGTTTACAGAAACACCCCATATGTGGTCGTAAACCGCTGTACGGGCACACGGCAGGGCGCAGAAGGAAAGGAATGCCATACGGTTTTTGGAAGGCAGGTTTTGCTGGACTGTTTTTTTTTACACCATGTCCCATTTGAAGCCCCCCTGATGCACCCCTAGAGTAGAAACTCCAAAAAAGTGACCCCATTTTAGAAACTACGGGATAGGGTGGCAGTTTTGTTGGTACAAGTTTAGGGTACATATGATTTTTGGTTGCTCTATATTACACTTTTTGTGCGGCAAGGTAACAAGAAATAGCTTTTTTGGCAGCGTTTTTAATTTTTTTATTTACAACATTCATCTGACAGGTTAGATCATGTGGTAATTTTATAGAGCAGGTTGTCATGGACGCGGCGATACCTAATATGTATACAATTTTTTTTATTTATGTACGTTTTACACAATGATTTCATTTTTAAAACAAAAAAAATGTTTTAGTGTCTCCATAGTCTAAGAGCCATTGTTTTTTCAGTTTTTGGGTGATTATCTTAAGTAGGGTCTCATTTTTTGCGGGATGAGATGACTGTTTGATTGGCACTATTTTGGGGTGCATATGACTTTTTGATCGCTTGCTATCACACTTTTTGTGACGTAAGATGACAAAAAATGGCTTTTTTTACACCGTTTTTATTTTTATTTTTTTACGGTGGTCACCTGAGGGGTTAGGTCATGTGATATTTTTATAGAGCCAGTCGATACGGACGCGGCTGATACCTAATATGTATACTTTTTTTTTATTTATGTAAGTTTTACACAATGATTTCATTTTTGAAACAAAAAAAATGATGTTTTAGTGTTTCCATAGTCTAAGAGCCATAGTTTTTTCAGTTTTTGGGCGATTATCTTAAGTAGGGTCTCATTTTTTGTGGGATGAGATGACGGTTTGATTGTTACAACTTTGGCGTACAGGCGACTTTTTTGATCACTTTTATTACCTTTTTTTGGGAAGTAAGGTGGACAAAATTTCAATTTCATCATAGTTTTTTATTTTTTATTTTTATGGCGTTCACCGTTCGGGTAAAGTAACATGACCGTTTTATAGATCAGGTCGTTACAGATGCGGCGATACCAAACATGTGTAGGGAATAGGGATGAGCGAACTCGAACTGTATAGTTCGGGTTCGTACCGAATTTTGGGGTGTCCGTGACACGGACCCGAACCCGGACATTTTCGTAAAAGTCCGGGTTCGGGTTCGGTGTTCGTCGCTTTCTTGGCGCTTTTGTGACGCTTTCTTGGCGCTTTTTGAAAGGCTGCAAAGCAGCCAATCAACAAGCGTCATACTACTTGCCCCAAGAGGCCGTCACAGCCATGCCTACTATTGGCATGGCTGTGATTGGCCAGAGCACCATGTGACCCAGCCTCTATTTAAGCTGGAGTCACATAGCGCCGCCCGTCACTCTGCTCTGATTAGCGTAGGGAGAGGTTGCGGATGCGACAGTAGGGCGAGATTAGGCAGATTAACTCCTCCAAAGGACTTCACTTGATTAATCGATCGATCTGCAGCTGTGCATCATTGAGCTGCTGAAATTCAAATGCTCACTCACTGTTTTTAGGCTGCCCAGACCGTTTGTCAGTCACTTTTTTCTGGGGTGATCGGCGGCCATTTTGTGTCTTGTGCGGTGCTGCGACCAAGTGCATCCAAGCTGCGACCAAGTGCATTTAACCCTCAATGGTGTGGTTGTTTTTTGGCTAAAGCCTACATCAGGGTGAAGCTGTCACACCAAGTGCATTTAACCAGCAATAGTCTGTTCATTTTTTTGGCCATATACTAAATCAGGGGCAAGCTGCGCCTGTCACCAAGTGCATTTAACCCTCAATGGTGTGGTTGTTTTTTGGCTAAAGCCTACATCAGGGTGAAGCTGTCACACCAAGTGCATTTAACCAGCAATAGTCTGTTCATTTTTTGGCCATATACTACATCAGGGGCAAGCTGCGCCCGTCACCAAGTGCATTTAACCCTCAGTAGTGTGGTGCGTCAAGCTGTGACACCAAGTGCATTTAACCAGCAATAGTCTGTTCATTTTTTGGCCATATACTAAATCAGGGGCAAGCTGCGCCCGTCACCAAGTGCATTTAACCAGCAATAGTGTGGTTATTTTTTGGCCATATCCCAGTCTAATTCTGTCACTAAATCCATACCGGTCACCCAGCGCCTAAATACTAGGCCTCAAATTTATATCCCGCTAAATCTCTCGTTACCGCTGTCCTGTTGTGGCTGGGAAAGTTATTTAGTGTCCGTCAAAGCACATTTTTTGTTCTGGGTTGAAGTACAATTCCCAATTTAGCAATTTCATAATTTAGTGGTTCCTGCTATATCAGAGCTATTTGAAATCTATCCCTAAAAGGGTATATAATATTCAAGGTGCACATTGGGTCATTCAGAATAACTTCA
The DNA here is from genome assembly GCF_014858855.1 of Bufo gargarizans. Classification (NCBI taxonomy): domain Eukaryota; kingdom Metazoa; phylum Chordata; class Amphibia; order Anura; family Bufonidae; genus Bufo; species Bufo gargarizans. Next base: position 305,151,414 of record NC_058082.1, on the reverse strand, counting down.
CACACACCCGCTACTGTGTATTTCCAAGTCTAATTCTGTCACTAAACCCATACCTGTCACCCAGCGCCTAAATACTAGGCCTCAAATTTATATCCTGCTAAATCTCTCGTTACCGCTGTCCTGTTGTGGCTGGGAAAGTTATTTAGTGTCCGTCAAAGCACATTTTTTGTTCTGGGTTGAAATACAATTCCCAATTTAGCAATTTCATAATTTAGTGGTTCCTGCTATATCAGAGCTATTTGAAATCTATCCCTAAAAGGGTATATAATATTCAAGGTGCACATTGGGTCATTCAGAATAACTTCACACACACCCGCTACTGTGTATTTCCAAGTCTAATTCTGTCACTAAACCCATACCTGTCACCCAGCGCCTAAATACTAGGCCTCAAATTTATATCCTGCTAAATCTCTCGTTACCGCTGTCCTGTTGTGGCTGGGAAAGTTATTTAGTGTCCGTCAAAGCACATTTTTTGTTCTGGGTTGAAATACAATTCCCAATTTAGCAATTTCATAATTTAGTGGTTTCTGCTATATCAGAGCTATTTGAAATCTATCCCTAAAAGGGTATATAATATTCAAGGTGCACATTGGGTCATTCAGAATAACTTCACACACACCCGCTACTGTGTATTTCTAAGTCTAATTCTGTCACTAAACCCATACCTGTCACCCAGCGCCTAAATACTAGGCCTCAAATTTATATCCTGCTAAATCTCTCGTTAACGCTGTCCTGTTGTGGCTGGGAAAGTTATTTAGTGTCCGTCAAAGCACATTTTTTGTTCTGGGTTGAAATACAATTCCCAATTTAAGCAATTTCATAATTTAGTGGTTTCTGCTATATCAGAGCTATTTGAAATCTATCCCTAAAAGGGTATATAATATTCAAGGTGCACATTGGGTCATTCAGAATAACTTCACACACACCCGCTACTGTGTATTTCCAAGTCTAATTCTGTCACTAAACCCATACCTGTCACCCAGCGCCTAAATACTAGGCCTCAAATTTATATCCTGCTAAATCTCTCGTTAACGCTGTCCTGTTGTGGCTGGGAAAGTTATTTAGTGTCCGTCAAAGCACATTTTTTGTTCTGGGTTGAAATACAATTCCCAATTTAGCAATTTCATAATTTAGTGGTTTCTGCTATATCAGAGCTATTTGAAATCTATCCCTAAAAGGGTATATAATATTCAAGGTGCACATTGGGTCATTCAGAATAACTTCACACACACCCGCTACTGTGTATTTCTAAGTCTAATTCTGTCACTAAACCCATACCTGTCACCCAGCGCCTAAATACTAGGCCTCAAATTTATATCCTGCTAAATCTCTCGTTAACGCTGTCCTGTTGTGGCTGGGAAAGTTATTTAGTGTCCGTCAAAGCACATTTTTTGTTCTGGGTTTAAATACAATTCCCAATTTAACAATTTCATAATTTAGTGGTTTCTGCTATATCAGAGCTATTTGAAATCTATCCCTAAAAGGGTATATAATATTCAAGGTGCACATTGGGTCATTCAGAATAACTTCACACACACCCGCTACTGTGTATTTCCAAGTCTAATTCTGTCACTAAACCCATACCTGTCACCCAGCGCCTAAATACTAGGCCTCAAATTTATATCCTGCTAAATCTCTCGTTAACGCTGTCCTGTTGTGGCTGGGAAAGTTATTTAGTGTCCGTCAAAGCACATTTTTTGTTCTGGGTTGAAATACAATTCCCAATTTAGCAATTTCATAATTTAGTGGTTTCTGCTATATCAGAGCTATTTGAAATCTATCCCTAAAAGGGTATATAATATTCAAGGTGCACATTGGGTCATTCAGAATAACTTCACACACACCCGCTACTGTGTATTTCTAAGTCTAATTCTGTCACTAAACCCATACCTGTCACCCAGCGCCTAAATACTAGGCCTCAAATTTATATCCTGCTAAATCTCTCGTTAACGCTGTCCTGTTGTGGCTGGGAAAGTTATTTAGTGTCCGTCAAAGCACATTTTTTGTTCTGGGTTTAAATACAATTCCCAATTTAACAATTTCATAATTTAGTGGTTTCTGCTATATCAGAGCTATTTGAAATCTATCCCTAAAAGGGTATATAATATTCAAGGTGCACATTGGGTCATTCAGAATAACTTCACACACACCCGCTACTGTGTATTTCCAAGTCTAATTCTGTCACTAAACCCATACCTGTCACCCAGCGCCTAAATACTAGGCCTCAAATTTATATCCTGCTAAATCTCTCGTTACCGCTGTCCTGTTGTGGCTGGGAAAGTTATTTAGTGTCCGTCAAAGCACATTTTTTGTTCTGGGTTGAAATACAATTCCCAATTTAACAATTTCATAATTTAGTGGTTTCTGCTATATCAGAGCTATTTGAAATCTATCCCTAAAAGGGTATATAATATTCAAGGTGCACATTGGGTCATTCAGAATAACTTCACACACACACGCTTCTGTGCATTTCCAAGTCTAATTCTGTCACTAAATCCATACCGGTCACCCAGCGCCTAAATACTAGGCCTCAAATTTATATCCCGCTGAATTTGAATACAATACATTGGGCCAAATAATATATTTGTTGTTGTGGTGAACCATAACAATGAGAAAAACATCTAGTAAGGGACGCGGACGTGGACATGGTCGTGGTGGTGTTAGTGGACCCTCTGGTGCTGGGAGAGGACGTGGCCGTTCTGCCACATCCACACGTCCTAGTGTACCAACTACCTCAGGTCCCAGTAGCCGCCAGAATTTACAGCGATTTATGGTGGGGCCCAATGCCGTTCTAAGGATGGTAAGGCCTGAGCAGGTACAGGCATTAGTCAATTGGGTGGCCGACAGTGGATCCAGCACGTTCACATTATCTCCCACCCAGTCTTCTGCAGAAAGCGCACAGATGGCGCCTGAAAACCAACCCCATCAGTCTGTCACATCACCCCCATGCATACCAGGGAAACTGTCTCAGCCTCAAGTTATGCAGCAGTCTCTTATGCTGTTTGAAGACTCCGCTGGCAGGGTTTCCCAAGGGCATCCACCTAGCCCTTCCCCAGCGGTGAAAGACATAGAATGCACTGACGCACAACCACTTATGTTTCCTGATGATGAGGACATGGGAATACCACCTCAGCATGTCTCTGATGATGACGAAACACAGGTGCCAACTGCTGCGTCTTTCTGCAGTGTGCAGACTGAACAGGAGGTCAGGGATCAAGACTGGGTGGAAGACGAAGCAGGGGACGATGAGGTCCTAGACCCCACATGGAATGAAGGTCGTGCCACTGACTTTCACAGTTCGGAGGAAGAGGCAGTGGTGAGACCGAGCCAACAGCGTAGCAAAAGAGGGAGCAGTGGGCAAAAGCAGAACACCCGCCGCCAAGAGACTCCGCCTGCTACTGACCGCCGCCATCTGGGACCGAGCACCCCAAAGGCAGCTTCAAGGAGTTCCCTGGCATGGCACTTCTTCAAACAATGTGCTGACGACAAGACCCGAGTGGTTTGCACGCTGTGCCATCAGAGCCTGAAGCGAGGCATTAACGTTCTGAACCTGAGCACAACCTGCATGACCAGGCACCTGCATGCAAAGCATGAACTGCAGTGGAGTAAACACCTTAAAACCAAGGAAGTCACTCAGGCTCCCCCTGCTACCTCTTCTGCTGCTGCCGCCTCGGCCTATTCTGCTGCTGCCGCCTCGGCCTCTTCCTCCGCCTCTGGAGGAACGTTGGCACCTGCCGCCCAGCAAACAGGGGATGTACCACCAACACCACCACCACCACCTCCGTCACCAAGCGTCTCAACCATGTCACACGCCAGCGTTCAGCTCTCCATCTCACAAACATTTGATAGAAAGCGTAAATTCCCACCTAGCCACCCTCGATCCCTGGCCCTGAATGCCAGCATTTCTAAACTACTGGCCTATGAAATGCTGTCATTTAGGCTGGTGGACACAGACAGCTTCAAACAGCTCATGTCGCTTGCTGTCCCACAGTATGTTGTTCCCAGCCGGCACTACTTCTCCAAGAGAGCCGTGCCTTCCCTGCACAACCAAGTATCCGATAAAATCAAGTGTGCACTGCGCAACGCCATCTGTAGCAAGGTCCACCTAACCACAGATACGTGGACCAGTAAGCACGGCCAGGGACGCTATATCTCCCTAACTGCACACTGGGTAAATGTAGTGGCAGCTGGGCCCCAGGCGGAGAGCTGTTTGGCGCACGTCCTTCCGCCGCCAAGGATCGCAGGGCAACATTCTTTGCCTCCTGTTGCCACCTCCTCCTTCTCGGCTTCCTCCTCCTCTTCTTCCACCTGCTCATCCAGTCAGCCACACACCTTCACCACCAACTTCAGCACAGCCCGGGGTAAACGTCAGCAGGCCATTCTGAAACTCATATGTTTGGGGGACAGGCCCCACACCGCACAGGAGTTGTGGCGGGGTATTGAACAACAGACCGACGAGTGGTTGCTGCCGGTGAGCCTCAAGCCCGGCCTGGTGGTGTGTGATAATGGGCGAAATCTCGTTGCAGCTCTGGGACTAGCCAATTTGACGCACATCCCTTGCTTGGCGCATGTGCTGAATTTGGTGGTGCAGAAGTTCATTCACAACTACCCCGACATGTCAGAGCTGCTGCATAAAGTGCGGGCCGTCTGTTCGCGCTTCCGGCGTTCACATCCTGCTGCTGCTCGCCTGTCTGCGCTACAGCGTAACTTCGGCCTTCCCGCTCACCGCCTCATATGCGACGTGCCCACCAGGTGGAACTCCACCTTGCACATGCTGGACAGACTGTGCGAGCAGCAGCAGGCCATAGTGGAGTTTCAGCTGCAGCACGCACGGGTCAGTCGCACTACAGAACAGCACCACTTCACCACCAATGACTGGGCCTCCATGCGAGACCTGTGTGCCCTGTTGCGCTGTTTCGAGTACTCCACCAACATGGCCAGTGGCGATGACACCGTTATCAGCGTTACAATACCACTTCTATGTCTCCTTGAGAAAACACTTAGGGCGATGATGGAAGAGGAGGTGGCCCAGGAGGAGGAGGAGGAGGAGGAGGAAGAGGGGTCATTTTTAGCACTTTCAGGCCAGTCTCTTCGAAGTGACTCAGAGGGAGGTTTTTGGCAACAGCAGAGGCCAGGTACAAATGTGGCCAGCCAGGGCCCACTACTGGAGGACGAGGAGGACGAGGATGAGGAGGAGGTGGAGGAGGATGAGGATGAAGCATGGTCACAGCGGGGTGGCACCCAACGCAGCTCGGGTCCATCACTGGTGCGTGGCTGGGGGGAAAGGCAGGACGATGACGATACGCCTCCCACAGAGGACAGCTTGTCCTTACCCCTGGGCAGCCTGGCACACATGAGCGACTACATGCTGCAGTGCCTGCGCAACGACAGCAGAGTTGCCCACATTTTAACCTGTGCGGACTACTGGGTTGCCACCCTGCTGGATCCACGCTACAAAGACAATGTGCCCACCTTACTTCCTGCACTGGAGCGTGATAGGAAGATGCGCGAGTACAAGCGCACGTTGGTAGACGCGCTACTGAGAGCATTCCCAAATGTCACAGGGGAACAAGTGGAAGCCCAAGGCCAAGGCAGAGGAGGAGCAAGAGGTCGCCAAGGCAGCTGTGTCACGGCCAGCTCCTCTGAGGGCAGGGTTAGCATGGCAGAGATGTGGAAAACTTTTGTCAACACGCCACAGCTAACTGCACCACCACCTGATACGCAACGTGTTAGCAGGAGGCAACATTTCACTAACATGGTGGAACAGTACGTGTGCACACCCCTCCACGTACTGACTGATGGTTCGGCCCCATTCAACTTCTGGGTCTCTAAATTGTCCACGTGGCCAGAGCTAGCCTTTTATGCCTTGGAGGTGCTGGCCTGCCCGGCAGCCAGCGTTTTGTCTGAACGTGTATTCAGCACGGCAGGGGGCGTCATTACAGACAAACGCAGCCGCCTGTCTACAGCCAATGTGGACAAGCTGACGTTCATAAAAATGAACCAGGCATGGATCCCACAGGACCTGTCCGTCCCTTGTCCAGATTAGACATTAACTACCTCCCCATAACCATATATTATTGGACTCCAGGGCACTTCCTCATTCAATCCTATTTTTATTTTCATTTTACCATTATATTGCGAGGCTACCCAAAGTTGAATGAACCTCTCCTCTGCCTGTGTGCTAGGCCTAAATATATGCCAATGGACTGTTGCAGTGGTGGCTGACATGAAGCCTGATTCTCTGCTATGACATGCAGACTAATTCTCTGCTGACATGAAGCCAGATTGTCTGTTACGGGACCTCTCTCCTCTGCCTGGGTGCTGGGCCTAAATTTATGACAATGGACTGTTGCAGTGGTGGCTGACGTGAAGCCTGATTCTCTGCTATGACATGCAGACTGATTCTCTGCTGACATGAAGCCAGATTGTCTGTTACGGGACCTCTCTGCTCTGCCTGTGTGCTAGGCCTAAATATATGCCAATGGACTGTTGCAGTGGTGGGTGACGTGAAGCCTCATTCTCTGCTATGACATGCAGACTGATTCTCTGCTGACATGAAGCCAGATCGTCTGTTACGGGACCTCTCTGCTCTGCCTGTGTGCTAGGCCTAAATATATGCCAATGGACTGTTGCAGTGGTGGGTGACGTGAAGCCTCATTCTCTGCTATGACATGCAGACTGATTCTCTGCTGACATGAAGCCAGATTGTCTGTTACGGGACCTCTCTGCTCTGCCTGTGTGCTAGGCCTAAATATATGCCAATGGACTGTTGCAGTGGTGGGTGACGTGAAGCCTCATTCTCTGCTATGACATGCAGACTGATTCTCTGCTGACATGAAGCCAGATCGTCTGTTACGGGACCTCTCTGCTCTGCCTGTGTGCTAGGCCTAAATATATGCCAATGGACTGTTGCAGTGGTGGGTGACGTGAAGCCTCATTCTCTGCTATGACATGCAGACTGATTCTCTGCTGACATGAAGCCAGATTGTCTGTTACGGGACCTCTCTGCTCTGCCTGTGTGCTAGGCCTAAATATATGCCAATGGACTGTTGCAGTGGTGGGTGACGTGAAGCCTCATTCTCTGCTATGACATGCAGACTGATTCTCTGCTGTCATGAAGCCAGATTGTCTGTTACGGGACCTCTCTGCTCTGCCTGTGTGCTAGGCCTAAATATATGCCAATGGACTGTTGCAGTGGTGGGTGACGTGAAGCCTCATTCTCTGCTATGACATGCAGACTGATTCTCTGCTGACATGAAGCCAGATCGTCTGTTACGGGACCTCTCTGCTCTGCCTGTGTGCTAGGCCTAAATATATGCCAATGGACTGTTGCAGTGGTGGGTGACGTGAAGCCTCATTCTCTGCTATGACATGCAGACTGATTCTCTGCTGACATGAAGCCAGATTGTCTGTTACGGGACCTCTCTGCTCTGCCTGTGTGCTAGGCCTAAATATATGCCAATGGACTGTTGCAGTGGTGGGTGACGTGAAGCCTCATTCTCTGCTATGACATGCAGACTGATTCTCTGCTGTCATGAAGCCAGATTGTCTGTTACGGGACCTCTCTGCTCTGCCTGTGTGCTAGGCCTAAATATATGCCAATGGACTGTTGCAGTGGTGGGTGACGTGAAGCCTCATTCTCTGCTATGACATGCAGACTGATTCTCTGCTGACATGAAGCCAGATTGTCTGTTACGGGACCTCTCTCCTCTGCCTGTGTGCTAGGCCTAAATATATGCCAATGGACTGTTGCAGTGGTGGCTGACGTGAAGCCTCATTCTCTGCTATGACATGCAGACTAATTCTCTGCTGACATGAAGCCAGATTGTCTGTTACGGGACCTCTCTCCTCTGCCTGGGTGCTGGGCCTAAATTTATGACAATGGACTGTTGCAGTGGTGGCTGACGTGAAGCCTGATTCTCTGCTATGACATGCAGACTGATTCTCTGCTGACATGAAGCCAGATCCTCTGTTACGGGACCTCTCTCCTCTGCCTGGGTGCTGGGCCTAAATTTATGACAATGGACTGTTGCAGTGGTGGCTGACGTGAAGCCTGATTCTCTGCTATGACATGCAGACTGATTCTCTGCTGACATGAAGCCAGATCCTCTGTTACGGGACCTCTCTCCTCTGCCTGGGTGCTGGGCCTAAATTTATGAAAATGGACTCTTACAGTGGTGGGTGACGTGAAGCCTGATTCTCTGCTATGACATGAAGACTGATTCTCTGCTGACATGAAGCCAGATTGTCTGTTACGGGACCTCTCTCCTCTGCCTGGGTGCCGGGGCCTAAATATCTGAGAATGGACTGTTCCAGTGGTGGGTGACGGGAAGCCAGATTCTCTGCTATGGAACCTCTCTCCAATTGATTTTGGTTAATTTTTATTTATTTAATTTTTATTTTAATTAATTTCCCTATCCACATTTGTTTGCAGGGGATTTACCTACATGTTGCTGCCTTTTGCAGCCCTCTAGCCCTTTCCTGGGCTGTTTTACAGCCGTTTTAGTGCCGAAAAGTTCGGGTCCCCATTGACTTCAATGGGGTTCGGGTTCGGGACGAAGTTCGGATCGGGTTCGGTTCCCGAACCCGAACATTTCCGGGATGTTCGGCCGAACTTCTCGAACCCGAACATCCAGGTGTTCGCTCAACTCTAGTAGGGAATTTTATTTTTTTAATTTTTGATCAGTGATAAATGTGTTTTTTGATTTTTACCTTTTTTTCACTTTTTTTTGACCCAGACCCACTTGGTTCTTGAAGATCCAGTGGGTCTGATGTCTGTATAATACAGTACTGTACTCTATATAGGGCTCTGTACTGTATTTTACTTACACTGAACAGATCTATGCTTTCAGCACAGATCTGTTCAGCACCATGGACAGCAGGACGCCTGAGCAGGCGTCCTGTTGCCATGGGAACCTTCCCCGTCTGCTCAGTTATGGTCAGAACTGCGCAGACGGGGAAGGGTAAGGACGGGGCTCTGGGGGGCTGTCTGGGGGCTCTCTCCCTCTCCATCGGGGGGCTGCAAAGGCACTGCAGCCCCCCGATCGGAGAGGGAGGGAGCTCCCTCTTGCTGTTAACTTTTTCCATACAGCGGTCCGTACGGACCGCTGTATGGAAAGGGTTAAACGGCTGACATCGCATCACCGATGTCAGCCGTTTATACCAGGGTGCCAGCAATGTGCTGGCACCCTGGTATACCCACTGTACACCAACGATTATTCAATGGGAGGCGGGCGGGGGATCGCGATCCCGCCTGCCGCACCGCCCCCCTCCCGCACCGCCCCCACCGCCCGCAACACCCCCCCTGCACCTCCCACCGGGCTAAAATCATTCAGAGGTGCAGGGGGGGGGGTGATAAATATATATTTTCGCCACACTAAAGTTTCTGATCGCCGCGGTCAGGGACCGCAGCGATCAGAAACTGCAGAAAGCGCAACAAACCGCAGATCCGAATTGACCTGCGGTTTGTTGCGATCGCGGACATGGGGGGGTCACGGGACCCCCCCGCGCATTTAGCCGAGGTGCCTGCTCAATGATTTGAGCAGGCACCTTGTTCCGATCACAGCCGGCCGCACGGCAGTGATCGGAACAACACATGACGTACCGGTACGTCATGTGTCCTTAAGGACTCGGGAAACATGCCGTACCGATACGTCATGTGTCCTTAAGGGGTTAATTCTCGTGCGGCACCAAAAGGGTTAACAAAGTTTGTAAAATCAGTTTTGAATACCTTGAGGGTGTAGTTTCTAAAATGGGGTGATTTATGGATGGTTTCGATGGTATGTAAGCCCCAGAAAGTGACTTCATAACTGAAATGGTCCAGAAGAAATTGGGTTTCGGATATGTTATTAAGCATTTTTAAGATTTGCTTCTAAACTTCTAAGCCTTCTAACATCCCCAAAAAATAAAATGTAATTTTCAAAATGATCCAAACATGAAGTAGACATATGGGGAATGTAAAGTAATTACTATTTTTGGAGGTATTACTATCTATTATAAAAGTTGAAAATTTAAAATTTAGAAATTTGCTAATTTTTTAAAATGTTTGGTAAATTTGATATTTTATTTAAAAAAATAATACAAATTTTGACTCATTTTTACCACTGTCATGAAGTGCAATATGTGATGAGTAAACAATCTTAGAATGGCCTGTAGAAGTAAAAGCATTTTAAAGTTACTACCACATAAAGTGACACATGTCAGATTTGCAAAAAATGACCTGGGCAGGAAAGTGAAAACTGGCCCGGGGTAGAAGGGGTTAAAGGTATGATTTCCTGACGGAACCATTAGAAAAAGACAAATGGGGTCATTTATCAAACTGGTGTCAAGTAGAACTGGCTTAGTTGCCTATAACAAACAATCAGATTCCACCTTTCATTTTCCAAAGTAGCGGTCCAAAAAGAAAGGTGGAGTCAGTTCTACCTTACACCAGTTTGATAAATGACCCCTTTTGTCCATGAACTAAGTCTAGTTTTGCTGCTGACTTTTTACCTTCACTGGAAGCAAATTGCGCACATTTATACCAAGTTCATTACAGATTTTTCCTTTGAAATGGCGCTAATATTATGGAACATGCAAATGATTCAAGAACATAATACAAGGTGCTGCAATGCATTTTTCTGCACAAAACATATTGGAGAGATAAATTAAAACTGGTGTAAATTAAAACTTAGCTTAGGTGCCCATAGCAACCAATTAGATTCCACCTTTCATTTTCCAAAGGTGCTCTGAAAGATGAAAGGTGGAATCTGATTGGTTGCTATGGGCACCTAAGCCAGATATCCTTCACACCAGTTTTGATAAATCTTCACAATTTCAATAAGGCTGTAAGGCTATTTGATCACATAAATAAACCTCTTCTGCATATTATAATGAAATAAGAAAAGCAATGTTTTGTATGGGTATTTTAAATTACTGATGATTGGTTCTGTCCCCTTTAATCCTGTTTTTTTATATTACTTTTGATAGTCTGTATAATAATATTTCCGTTGTAATGTGATATGGCCACATTCATGAGTGATTTCAGAGACATGCATGATGCACACTGGAGGAGGGACTGATGGGAATAACTCTGGTTTGGCACACATACATTCAGGGGACTCCATCTAGAACATAACCCTAGGTAGGATGCAAGTATTGATTTGCCCTATCTCTATTACACTCTGGTCATGTGTTATAACATGGTAGAAAGCCATGTGTTATAGCATGACCGACGGAGTCTCACTCCATATTGCATGTTGCATATTTAGGCTAGTGATGTATTTACTTTTTTATTATTCCGTATGTGATTTGTCTGTGATATATTTAATCACACTTAGTAAATATATTTATTCACTTAGCCTGCATAGGCTTACTCATTCTCAAATATTTTGAATTCACGTTATGTTACAAGCAAATACAGTGAAAATTCTTCAGAAGCCAACCCCTGATTTATGCTACATATTTACAGATTTTAAATTCACTTATATCCTAGGTATATACAGTGTACTGTGGAAAACCATTTTAGGTGGTCGTCTCAAAGAGATTTCACTGCACTTATAAACAAGGTGGTTTAGTAAAGAATAATAGTAACAAATGTCATGTTTTTATAGATTGCCTATCTCACTCATGCCTGCATGGAGTTGAAGCTTGGTGAAACATACATGGTTTTTGACCCCTGGCTGACCGGTCCAGCCTTTGCTCGAGGATGGTGGCTGCTTCATGAGCCGCCTTCTGATTGGTTGGAGAGATTGTGCAGGGCAGATTTAATTTATATAAGTCACATGCATTCTGATCATCTAAGGTATGTATGTTCAGATACAAAAAAGGATTTTCTAAAAATGTTCCAACAGAGTGGTTCTCATGAGAAAGTTGCAAATTGCAAAATGAATCCTTTAAAATGAAATTTATCACAATCCTTTCTCTCCCCTACAACCCTTCAGTCCCTAGTGACATACTGATACAACACCTCACTGGATATCCAATGGTGTAGCACCCAAGCACTGTAAATCAATTGTTAAAGTGGTTTTGTAGTGTTAGGATATTGATGACCTATACTCTGGATTAGGCTACATTCACACAAACGTATTTTGTTTCCGTGTCAAAAAATGCGGACAGCACACCATGTGCTATCCGCATCAGTATGTCAGTCCCATAACCCAGCAAACAAAATAGAACATATCCTATTCTAGTCCATTTTGTGGACAAGGATAGGCATTGTTACAATGGATCCGCCAAAAAATGTAATGCCATACGGAACGTCATCCTTTTTTGCAGATCCACAATTTGCGGACAGCAAAACACATACGGTCATGTGAATGTAGCCTTAGTGGGGGTCAGGACATGCATCCCTGACAATCAGCTGGTGGAAGAGGCTGAGGCCCTCATGCAAGTGCTGCATCTTCTTCAGTGTTCCTGCATGCCGTCTCCCTTGTAGCGGTGGTGAAGTATAATTACACCTTCCTCTCCCATACAAATTAACATGGGCGCCATAGCCATTTCAACCAGCTGATCCTGAGGATAGGTCATCAGTATCCTGATGCTGCACAACCACTTTAAATTATCTCTGCTGACCTGAAACAATTGTGCAGTTCTCTAGATAATAATACTGTGTACATATTGTAGACCTTCATTACCTTGTCCAACAAGAGTCCAACTATTGGTGAACCACTAGCAGAGTTTTCAGTTGTTTTTTAAAGGATGGCCAAGTTTCACAAATAATGCCTTGAGGGCAAAACCCCACTGACCTGACATTTGACAAGATTTTTTTTTTTACTAATTGTTCCTCAGTTATCCAACATTGAAGAAGCTTTCTGAAAGAAGACCAGATGTTCCAATATTTGTGGGCGAAACTGAACGCCCAGTCTTTTGGTACTTGGAAAAGAGTGGCATTAATCTAACAAATGTCAATGCTGTTCCTTTTGGAATATGGCAGCAGGTCAGCCAAATTGTTTCTTTTAAATAATGATTGAAAATATTATAGACACAATATAATTAAACTGATTGGGGCTCGTTCACATCACTGCTATTATTTTCCATTATTCTACTCTGATATAGGAGCAGAAGAATGAAAATAACAGAAGTGCCGCATTCGGCACATAACTGACATGAACGATACCTAACAGATCCCATTGGCTATGGGTTGCTTCCCGTACTGGGATACACAGTTTTCTCTGACACAATCTGACACAATCGAAAATGGATTCGCCCCCATCGACTTTCAATGGAGTTCATAACGGATCCGTCTTGGCTATGTTAAAGATAATACAACCGGATCCGTTCATAACGGATGCAGATGTTTGTATTATCAGCAACGGAAGCGTTTTTGCTGAACCCTGCTGGATCCACCAAAAATGTTAGTGTCAAAGTAGCCTTAGGCTCTGATAAACTTTCTCTTTCGGCTATACGTTTGAATACCCAAAAACTGTGCAATTTCCCATTCATGTGTATACTCTGTCTGATGGACTTTCTGTTCATTTCCATCCTTTTTGCCACACAGACTAGCATTGTAGACTATGCTATTCTGTCTGGCAGAAAGCATAGAAGTGGCTGAAAATCATTTCAAACTGAGTCCGCAAATTTGAGATCTGCAATATACCAGGCCGGCAGCCCCATAGAACTGTCTATTCTTGTTCGCAATTGCGGACAAGAATAGGACATGTTATATTTTTTTCCGGAGCCGCAGACCGGAAGATTGGGGGTGCGCTCCGGAAATGAGGATGCTGACAGCACACTGTGTGCTGTCCGCATCCATTCCTGCCCCATAGAGAATGAATGGGTCCGCACCTGTTCCGCAAATTGCGGACCCATTATACGGACGTGTGAATGGAGCCTCAAAATATAAATGTTTTGGACTCCCATTTGCCTCACTGAAGTGAATGGATCAGTTGTGGTACAAATGTCAATGCCGATTTTGGACATTCAAACTTATACCCCTGATGGAAAGGCCAGAGGACGGCTAAAATGTAATGTTACCCAGCCTTCTATATATATAAAAAAAATGGCTGATTTATTTTTATTGATTAGAAATTTGGCTGTAGTTGTACATGTTATTATTCCCTACCTCAGTGTATAATGATGCAATATTGTAATCCAGGTTACTGGATAGATAGCTAAATTAGAAACCAGTGATGCCTTCATAAACACTCTTATTTTTATTTAGGTCAATGAACATCTCCGCTTTATGATTCTGATGGATGGTATTCACCCTGAAATAGATACATGCATCATAGTAGAATATAAAGGTAAATCAATGCTAGGGATTATTTATAAAAATTGGGAAGAGATCTGAAACTGTCTAAAAGAAAACCAGTTTTTGTTGTCCATAGTAAATTACAGATGTAGCAGAGTTAACACTCAAACTCTTAACTCAAATTTCTTAACTCATTGTATTAACTTGAAACAAAAGCCATTGAAAAGCAATTAAAGATGTTTGCTTATTAGTTTAGTCTCATAAAACATCTGTAATAGAGAGTAGCTGCTCTTGAAAAATGAAAGCTGTGCTGTGATTGGAGGCTATGACAGTTCTTCTTTTAAGCAATTTTCATAAATCTCCCACTTAGTCTAAGACTCAGATTGACATTTATCAAAACTGGTGCTAAGGAATGCTGGTTTAGTCGCCCATAGCAAGCAATCAGATGGACTATTTCATTTTCCAAATGAGCTCTAAAAAATGAAAGGTTTTCCTTAGCACCAGTCTTGAAAAATGCCCCCATTCATGTCTTCTGTGTTCATAATGGTGCAGGTGGGGATTTAGAGTTGCATATGAGATTTAGTGACATTTTTCACTACTTTTCTAAATTTGCCAACTGGCATTGTTTTATCCTAAACCCAATCTATGAACAGGATGTATGCCCTGTGGATGAATTTGGCACATTTGGATCAATGTTCTCTTTATTCCTCCACATTTAATTAATATATAACAAAAAAAAGAAGAACCTTCCATACGTACCAACATTGTTGAGCCATGCATTGAGACCTGCAGGGAATTCCAGTTTATGGATGAGCTTGCATAAGCCCTGCCCAATTCCAGCTTGGGACAACCCAAATTTGAAGGTACAATCTCAGAAAATTAGGGACAGTCCCTGCAAATTTGACACTGGTGGCAACTATGATTTTATGTCCTCCCTTTAGAGATGAGCAAATTGATTTGTAAGAATCGGTTCACCTCATGAAGCACAGATCTGCACCTGTGACCCGGTGTCCCCGAAGCTAAGGGCGCTCCTCCTACCACTTGACTGACAGGGCCGGACATCTCCGCCAGTCCTGACAATCTCTCACCTGTACCGGAGCTCCAAGTAGCAGCGCAAGCAGAGAGGTTCTGCTTCAGCTATTGGAGCAGCAACTGTGCATGCGTCGCTGCACTTCCAGGTAGCAGCGCATGAACAGTCGCTGCTCCAGAAGGGGAAGGAGAGCCTCTGCACATGCACCACTACTCAAAGCAGCGACACAGGCGCCAGATTGTCAGGGCCAGCCGAGATATATGTACAACGTGCCAGTCTGCAGGGGTAGAACACGTGAGGTGGGCCGAAATGTACAAACAGTTCATCGGTTATTCACGGTTTAGCAGGCGCCTCCCTGGGCCAGCAGTGCGGTGAAGGGGAGAACAGCACAGGATTCTCAGGGGCACACTCGGTTACTGGGAAGACCGGCTAGGTGGTTATTGAGGTGCCCTTGATGGGGAATGGGTGCTGAGTGCTTGTGCGGCTGGGCCCCTGACTTAAGTATTGTCGTGGCGCCAGCACCTTGATGGTGCAAAGGGTTGAGAGTGGTAGTGGTATGAAGTTAGAAGAATGAGGCAGGTTTAAATCCAACTGAAAACTTTACTATAACCAGGTTTTTGATAACAGTTTACATCCAGTAATAAAACAGTCTCTGGTATACATGCAAGTTGGAGGTGAGGAATCCCATTAACAGGCTGTGCTGGTGGTAATGTGTCAGGCTAGGGTAGTTAGTTAGTTACTCACTGACATTCAGCTCCTTAATCTGGTTCTGTTTCTCCAGCTCTTTAATGGTGAGTCTGCCAGAAGCCAATCATTCCTTCACCTTGAATCCAAAGGTTTTTAAAGACTGAATAAATGGCTACTGTCCTTTGTGTTTTTATCCTCTCTGTTTCCCTTGAATTGCCTTGCATTACAGGCAGCTAACAGCTGCACTCTCACTCCTTCACCTCCTACTTCTCTCAACGGACTAACTAGGCCTGAACTGCACTATATATACTGTGGTGCTAACGCCACCTTGTGGTGTGATGTATGTGGTGCACCTGACTGCCTGGTAAAAAGGGATTTCACATGGTAATACAATGCAGCATGAAATCACAGAAGAAGACAAAAAGCTTTTGCAGTTCCCACATAAGCTAATGGGACGCTGCATATGGCCCCTTCAGTCATAAAGCAGGTGAAACGTCTGCAATTTAGTGAACATCTTGTCGCAGGTTCAGAACTGTGCTTCATGAGGTGAACCGATCTTTACAAATCAATTTGTCCATTTCTACTACCTTTGTCTGTTAGGAGTTTTATAATATATAATAACTTTTTAATCTGCAGGTCATAAAATACTTAATACAGTAGACTGTACTAGGCCAAATGGGGGAAAACTCCCCACAGATGTTGCTGTAATGATGAGTGACTTTGCTGGAGGTGCATCAGGATTTCCAATGACATTCAGTGGCGGAAAGTTTACAGGTAAAATATAAACACTTTGGGAGGCATTTATCATGTGCTGTGTTTTTGGTGTCAGTTTTAAGTCTGTCTTTGGTTTGTATTTGCTGCACCAAATTTATAAAGTGGCTCTCGGGTTTGTTGAATTTGGAGCAAGTGAGATGTGATTTAGCCACTGTCAGTGAAAATATACCAGGGAGATGCAACATTTTTGCAACACATACTAAATAACACATAACACTGTTCTAATCTCCAATTACAATCAATTTTGCATTTCAAACTGTCGAGGCTAACCAAATGTCAAAAAAAATTGGCCAAATGTCACAAAAATATGCACAAAAAGTTGCATAAGAACATTAAAGGGGTATTCCCATCTGTGACAATGGGGGCATAGCGCTAACATATGTCCCTATTGTCTGATAGATGCGGGTCCCACCGCTGGGACCTGCACCTCTATCTAGAAAGGAACGGGGAAAGTGGTGGCTGGTGACCCCGGGTTTACCTGGGTCCAGCCAGAATAAAGCGCGTTCCCTATAGCGAAAGGTAGTGCACTTGTGTGGCCATCGTTTCCATTAATTTCTATGGGGCCGATGGAAATAGCCGAACCAGACCTCTAGCCCAAAGAAGCAAAAAAATGTAAGTCGCACATGGACAGTATCCTTATGGATAAGGTTGTGTGAAGGAGTCTTTAGATACCAAAGAACGTCCACTTCTATGCCTGTCTATGACTCTACCAGTCTCTCTGTATCTCTGTTGAAACCTGCTGATGACACTCTGTGACACTCTAATCTCAGTAGCCACTACTGTCTGAGAACATCCTGCTTGAAGCCTCGCAATGGGGAGGTACCGTTGATCAATTGTTATGCATCGTCTCGGTCTCATGATATCAAATTGTGAACAGCATGATGAGGAGGACTGTTCAAATACCAATTCTAATTGAACTCTATGAATCAGCATTTAGCTTGTTCAGTGATTAATCTGCGGCACATTTACACTGCCCGATTATTACTAACGAGCGTTCAAATTAATCTATACAATTATCGGCCCGTGTCCTTTAGAGTGATGAAAGAAGGTGGCCTCATCTTTCAAAACAATAGCCCCTTGATATAGGGTGAGACAAATTCACTATGCAGGAACCTGGACATGTCTATCAATAAGGAGAGAGTGGGGCTGACAGAGTAAGCTGGAGGAACAAGGGTGCGCAGAGTGACTTGGGCCAACTCTCAGTGCACTTAACTGCTCATTTGCAGTTCCTCTAACCATTCCTGAACAATTTTTGCAGTGTTGCAGGGTTTATTATGTTGATGAAAGAGGCCATTACCATTAGGGTATGTATGATGGTATGTACTTGGTCTGCAACAATGCTTAGGTACTGTAGGTTGTACATTTCAAAATGAAGGGAAGGATCCAAAGTTTACCAGCAGAATAAAATGTGCTTATTGTGCAGATATGCGAGTTATGCATCCACATTTTTTTCTATCCTATAAACTAGTGAATCATAACCTGTGGTAAGCAACATCCAAAGGGCTGCAGGTTGAGAGGGTACGCAGGATAGCCTAAGTGAGAAAGAGAAATGTACGTGCTTCTAAAATTACCTTTATTTATATATTATGGGTAAAAGGACAAACCTGATAATAGCCAAAATGTGAAAGATTAACACTCGCCTAACAATAAAAATGTATGGAGTAGATAGGTAGACAGGGACGGTGCAGGTATTAGAGGTATTTAGCAGAGGAAAGTAGGAGGAGTGATCTCCTTGTACCGAGGGTCAAAAAAGATGATAATCTGATCCGTTTGATTGCGACATTTGATGTAGCTAATAAGGAAGTTGTGAACATTCTAAAAACCTACTGGCCAATTTTAGCCATGGATAAGGACCTCTCTAAAGCCATTGTACCCTTTCCACAGATCACTTACTGTAAGGGTAGAAGTCTTAAGGACTGTTTAGTACACAGTCATTACACTGGCCCAAAACATCAACTTGATAGAAGACCAATATGAGTCTTCAGATGTGGCACGTGCAAGGCTTGTAAGTTCATACGAACATCTAAAACTGTGACATGCTCTGTAACCAATTATATTCATACGATTAGAGACTTTATCAATTGCAAGACTAAGGGAGTCGTTTACATATGCCCCTGCCCCTGTCCCAAGGATTATATTGGAAAGACCTTTAGAGAATTCAGACGAAGAGTATGTGAGCATACTAATGATATTATTAAGGACACCCCCATTGCTAATCACGTTAACCAATGCCATGGGGGTAAACTGAATTCCATCACTTTTTCAGCACTGGAGGTGGTTCCACTGTCTCCAAGGAGGGGTGACTGGAATCGAAAGATTCTTCAAAAGGAAACTGAGTGGATTTATCACTTCTGATCCCAGTCACCAGACGGTCTTAATAAGAGACTGACCTATACGTGTTTTATTTGAACAGTCTCTCTTGCCCTATGGGCTCTGCCTCAAGTAACTGTAGTAGCTGTTATTGTCCTCATCTGGTCCAATTTGGTGCGAGAAGCACCTTAATTATTTATGGTGAGCCCTTTTATCTGGGTCCCTTTATCTGTATATTAGTGTCCAGTGATACACCATCATAGCATGAGGTCCCTCTCACTACTGCTAAAATCCTTTATATGTCTTTCTCCCCTTTCAGTAATAGGTAGCTAGTGATAATTTATATACACCAAGCATATTATTATTGAATACACACAAAAGGATTTCTGGGGTCGATTATAAGTATCTTTCGGGGGCGCAGAGTTTATATTCTTAGTGGCCCTCTCTTTTTGACCTCTGTTCCTTCTCTTCTTAATCGGAGCTTTGCATTCCACACGTGCATTTCGAGTACAGGAAGTCACGTGCTTGCGCGTCACCTATGCGCTCAATTGGCCGGAAGTCCTCTCTCCGGCGTCCTGAAGCTACTAGTGGCGCCTGCCCTTAAACTTTGAGCGCCGGCGTCCGTCACTAGCTACGATAGCTCCCCCGAATATCGGTGTGTCAGGCGCTGTGGGTTACCCATGCCAGTAAGTATAGCTATGTGTGATACAAGTCTACTGGTGGTTATACAATTGGATGGTGACATATTCGCTTCAAATGTTTTTTTTTTCAGCTCTATGTATCCACTGACATGGTGCGCTTCATTTTAACCCCACAAGTGACCTCAGAGAGCTTAGTAACCTTTTATCTATTGCTCTATTACTTTATCCCTACAATTTTCTTTAGTGATCACCCCCTGATGAACCACGAGTTGCGGATGAAACGCGTCAGGGTCACTATATTGCAGGTTATCTGTATACCTGAATATTTTAAGTAGTATATACAACCTGGGTATGTACTTATATGTAGGGCCTTAACAGGGTGTTGTTCAGGGTTTAGGTATGGGGACAGGGTGCCTCCATCATCAGGGGGCATCCCTGGGCAGAGATTACCATTAGGGTCGGATAGGGATAGATCTTGTATCTACCCAGCCTCCTTACATCTGTCACCCCAGAGATACCTCTAATGCCTGCACCACATCCCTGTCAACCTCTCCATAGATTTTTATTGTTAAGCGAGTGTTAATCTTTTACACTTTGGTTATTATCAGGTTTGTCCTGTTACCCATAATATATAAATTAAGGTAATTTTAGAAGCACATACATTTCTCTTTCTTACTTATGTCAATTTAATTATTACGTGTGTAAAGGGGGAATATTAATTACCAAAATTATGCGAATATCGATAATTAATATTCCTAAATAGGAAGAGCCACCTGTTGATGACTCCGCCTATTTATGCCTTTATATAATAAATACACAATATTTACGCTATACTTTACACTAATCACTAATGCTAGCTGCATGTGCCTTACTAACTCGCTACCGCTAACAAGTACACGCTACACAAAGGGTACAAATATAACGGTATTTATTTAACACACTAAGCACGCAATACACTAGCAATACACAGCACTACACATATACAATACTCAAACTACGCTACACGTTCCCAATTCCACCCATAAACTAACTAGACAATTCACACATACAAGTAATATTATCCCACCCGTCTATCTACTCACTGTCCCTACGGGGTTACAAGAGGGTATAGATTCAGCACTGCAAGGGTTATTTGCCAGTGAGTGCTGATATTAATACCAGCAGGAGAGCTAGGGTCCTGGCAGGGAAGGGGTTAAACACTCAGGGGTATGAGACCAGCAGGAGAGCTGGGGTGGCAGGGAAGAGGTTAAACAGTAGGGTTACTATGGTTGGCACTGCAAGGGAGGTACAATGCCATGCCAGCGTATACTCAGCCATCTCCAGGGCCAAATGGGCCTCTCTTCCTTCAGGCAGCAGTCCTCATGTGTCTCTGAATCCAGTCTGGTTGCAAGGAGAAGCCCTGTTCCTTTGTCCTGGACTGATATATAAGTCACTCTCACCCCCCCCCCCCCCTTTCCAGGGGTGTGACATCATTGTGTGCGTGTGACGGAATGCATGCACTCAGATTGCAGCAGACAACTGGCTGGCCCCTGAGGCTCACAGCACCACACGCCCAGCCATGTCACAAACACAAGGTTGGGGCCGCATAGTAAATAGGCTGATAAACCTCAAATCAATTACCTTTGAAGTCACTAGCCACCTGGAGACATATCCACACCCTGCAGGAACTTGATATATATATATATATATATATATATATGTATATAGATACTTGGGGCGCATCTATATACATATACTCATTAGAAACCTGGGGGCATACATGGGCAGTATAGGCATATATATATATATATATATATATATATATTATATATATATACACACACACACACACACACACACACACCCATGTCATAAACAGTCTCTAGACAGAAGGTGGGGGAGCCCTGCTGGGCATGTTTTAAAGAGCTCTATTCATCTTCTTCTGAAGTGACCAGAAACTGGACAATCCAGTCATCTGTTGCCATCAACCGCAGGTAGGCGGGGGGGCTCTATGGCTGGGGGACATAACTGGCCACATGCATATAAGACAATTGGGGCATATCTATATATACCCAACTCTAATGTAAGTATAAATGGACATGTGTGCAGCTTACAGACATATCCACATATACAGACATAACACTATGACCTTCCCCCCTCTGGCCATACAGGGCCAATATATATGTATTTACGCACATATGCACAATTATACACATATACATAGTACATATATATATCCAATACATATATATGTCCTCCTGATAATATATATATACATATATAAGGGGCATAATGTATTCTATATATATATATATATATATATATATAATATATATATACATATGTTAAAAGGGGCCACAGCCATATATATATTATAAGGGGCACGGTCTAAAGGAGGCACATATTTCCCACAGGGGCCACCATGAGCCCCTGGGGATCACCATGGGCAGACGTGCGCAGATGCTGGGCACATCTGCGCACATCATCCCATGATGCTGCGGTTAATGTATGCACATATATACCATACATGCCCGCACGTGTTTGCAGGCATGCATGGATATATATGCATACGTCTCAACCCTTCCTCAACAATCCCCCTGTTGTCGGACTATATAATACGACAATATATTGGGGGAACGGGTTGAGATATATTTGCCCCCCCTTCAACCCCAACCTTGGTGGAAGTTCAGGAAGAACTGTAGTGCCCACTGATTT
Source organism: Bufo gargarizans (assembly GCF_014858855.1). Classification (NCBI taxonomy): domain Eukaryota; kingdom Metazoa; phylum Chordata; class Amphibia; order Anura; family Bufonidae; genus Bufo; species Bufo gargarizans. The sequence continues at coordinate 305,129,108 of NC_058082.1, read as the reverse complement.
TTAGGTACTTAGACATCCCTAATCCATTTTCCTCCGACCTGCCCTTCACCGTAACCTACTCCTCCGTCCACAGGATACACAGTCTATACCACACACCCACAGTCTCTCGGTTCACTGGCCTTTCTTTATCAGTCTCTTGGTGTCGGCCACCCCCACTTTGGAGTGACCACACCCCCACAGTCTCTCGGTAATTCTGCCGATCTTCAGGTATGGCCCGTCTCCAAGGAATCTGGAGCGGGTTCACCCTCGCAGTCTTTTACTGGCCTTTCTTTCGCAGTCTTTTAGTGTCGGCCACCCCCACTTTGGAGTGGCCACACCCCCCCAGTCTCTCGGTCGTTCTGCCGATCTTCAGGTATGGCCCGCCTCCAAGGCATCTGGAGCGGGTTCACCCTCACAACCTCAGTCCCAACGTCTGTTTCCATCTTGATGGGTGCGGTTCTCCCGTGGACAGATTAATAGGTCTTTACAAGGCAGGTCAGACTCTTAAGCGGCGATGTCACAGTACCTAAATTCTACTGCGGAAAACACCTCCGCCACACTACACATCCAGCCCTCCCTTAAGAACTTCACCGTTCCAGGGTTCAAGGTGGCAAATGAATGATGCCTGTCCCTATTGTGACCTAACCTTATCCCCATTCACACAAAATACATTTCATATCCCTCCCAACACCACCAAATTCCATTACATGTGTACCCATAGAGACTCATGCAACCTGGCATTCCTCTCTACCTCCAAAGACACAGGTAGGTCGTAGACCCCTGTGTCAATGGGAAACGACTATAGGATACAAATGTGTACAGTCAAATGATAGCTCACCGCAGTGCGTTGGGCGAGTTTTGGGCTGTCACACATTTGTACCTAGAGTGTCTATGGGTACACCATCGACCGACAAACAAAATCAATAAATACACTGTGCTATGAGGTTTCAGGGTAGTACAAGTATACATCCCGAACCCTCATAGAAAACAAGGTGTGTCCATACAATAATATTTGGCTACAGGAACCATGTTTGGTTATGTCCTGAGCCTCCTCCTCCGGATAGTTCTGTACAGTTCTGTCTGGTTCTGGTGTATTTTGGTCAATAAATCTCTTGACCCTCCGACTGTAGATGACGATCACCAGAACCAGAAGAAGTTTCACTGGGTGAAACAAGTGATATGCTCTTCCACCCGAACGTCTCCAAATCTTCCTCCAGAGTCTGAGATAACGCTCCCGCTGGATTGTGGCACAGTCCTCCATCTCTAAAACACCTCTAGGCAGAGGTCGCTTGGTTGCCAAAATCCAGTGGGATCCTCTGGAGCCCCCCAAGAGTGTCAGGGGGAATAGCTGGCCTCCTCCGTGTCTTCTCCTGGGGTTTTCTTCCGCTCCATATAAAACCTATGGCAGAAGAAAATACCAGGTGCTCCCAGGGGAATTTCTCCCCTAACGGTGCAAATGTACAAAAATGTACAGTTAAATGTACAAAAATTTCCAGCACCAATACCTTTGACCCATGGGTAGAGAAAGGTATTGGGCTGCCCTTTGTCTCACAGGACTCCTCATTATCCCAACACTGGTGTCTGAACACCCTACCTTCAGAGGAGCGTGTCCTCTGCTACACATCCCTCTGCACCAACAGATAAGGATGGCCTCCCTACTAGGTTAGGATAACTGGAGTTCTGTGGACAAAGCACCATCTTGATGGCACCGCATCCCTGTCCACTCATGTGTACCCAGGCTGACTTCCCCCTGTGATCCTATCTTGTAGAGGCCCGCAGAACCAACGGCATAGGCATGCCCCGGCTCCCCAGGACCCCACAACACAAGAACACAGTCCACACTCCGCTGCCAAACACTCTGCGTCCAATCCCTATCAGAGCTGTGCTACCTGCTCGGACTAGAATTAAGTGCGCAGCACAACATTACACCAATGTTGTCTGTCCGCCCCAGTCCCCAGCGCAACACAGCCCTACCGAAAACCTTGAGCACAACAGTGTTATCTGTATCGATCCGAGACCCTGGTTGCCCAGAATAATATCACATCATCCTTTGTGTGCTGCATGAAGAAGGTCCTTATGCCTTCTCCCGACCAGCAGGATTTTCCGTGTGATATTATCTGCTCGCGACCCAATACGTTCTCGATCCACAGTATAACACTGTTCCACTCCAAGGGGACACAGAATGAAACAAGACAGCAGACGGGACATTACAACACTACATAAATCAGCCTGGTGGAGCACACTCATAGACAAGGACCACCATCAACATCAAAAAGAACGTTACAATGGACAACAAAAACACACAATATGGACATGTACAGGGAACAAACGGTGTAACAAATAGTACAGGGGTGTCAAATGTTGCCTAGCCTAGCTTGGCCACTCTGGCTCCTCAGCAGCTGATGATGCTGCCAAGAGGTTACCCCTTTATGGCCAAGCTGACTAGACCCCGCTGCACGATTTGTTACCTGAATCCCATCACTGGACACATTGCAATTACTTGCACAAGGGCAATTCCTTGCAATGTGTCCTTTGTTCCCACACCTGAAGCACCTGATTGGGCTTTCTGTCCTGTGTGTTTTGCAGTGCTTCGCTATATGACCCAAGCCACCACAAGCAAAGCATTTGATGTTTGCCCGGTGTGGCTTAGGTCCGTCCACACTGCAACCGCGCTCCCTGAATTGTTCCATCTTCAGGGAGGCACTTTTCACGATGTTTCTTTTCCCCAAAGTCAGGGAGAAATCTCTGTTAGTCTGGACAGGCTTGGTCTGGTGATTTGGCCTGTCACAGACTACTCTCCCCCCTATTTGCCCTGTATAGGGCAAAGTTTTGGGATATTCCGACCCTGACTTTATGGGAAAAGAAAGGGCCGGCACCAACTTGGTGATGACCTGTTGCATGCCAGTTATTATCTGGGAGCTTACAGCAACGTGAGCCTTCAATTTGGCTACCGTCACACTAGTAGAGGCAGTGCGTTCCTTGAAGGCCTTGACCTCAGTATAAGACTGAGTCAACTGAGCCTCAATTTCCTCCTTCTGCTTCTGCATTTCCACTAATTGTGACTGTATTCGAGCCACCTGCGCATCTCGGTCAACAGTAGACTGCACATTCTCCGCCAGCTGTGCCCGCAATGCCGAAACCTGGTCGGAACTATTGGCACAGCACTGGCAGTGAACAGCCGGAGGAATTGTCTCTGTTGACTGAGACACCAGCACCACTTCCTTTGGCTTACAGATGCTAGCCTCAAACGTATGAACGAGTTTGGCCAGCATCCGAAGCCGTTTAGTGGCCTTATTCAACACCGTCCGTTTGTTAACACAAAGCTTGTCATAACTACAAGCCTGTGCCAACAAATCGGACCACAGCATTTCTGCTGACTTGTATGTGGTGGGGAGGATGGGATTGAATGTACTGTGTTTGCTCAAGTGTTGCAGTGTGGGGAAGTCCATACTCACCGTTTGAGCATCCATCTTCTCCTTGGGGCCGTACCTCCTCGCAGCTGCTTGGAAGAAGTCCATTTTCCCAACACGCCTCTTCCCGACCAGCCTGACTTTGTACGCTGCTCCCACGAAGATGGATCTCTTCCAGTGACGTATCCTCTTCTCCCTCGCAATCACTCGAGCGGTGTAGTGACCGTGCAAAGCAAATAGCAAAATATTAATTCACAGATAGAACATAGATTCTCTGCTAAAGATTTTGATCTGCGTTTGGTGTTGTGAGGAAGAGTCGCGTTACCTGTCCGAATTATCAGGTCCTAGAGGCTCAGACTGCTGACCACGTCTCTCCTAGACGCTCAGACCGCTGACCACGTCTCTCTTGCCTGACAATTCACAGGATGGCCGACCTCTAACCTCAAAACCAAACACAGATTTCAAAATCTAAGCAGTGGGCCTGGCTCGCCAATGTAAAGGGGGAATAATAATCACCAATATTATGCGAATATCGATAATTAATATTCCTAAATAGGAGGAGCCGTCTAGTGAAGACTCCGCCTATTTATACCTTTATATAACAATAACACAATATCTTTGCTATGCCTTACACCAATCACTATACTAGCTGCATGCGCCTTACTTCCTACTGCTAACAAGTACACACTACACAAAGGGTACAAGTAACACAGTATTTATTACACTACGCACACAATACAGTAACAATACAGCACTAGATATACAGACTCAACTACACTACACGTTCCCAAATTCCACCCACAAACTAACTATACAATACACACATACAGGTATAACAACCCACCCGCCTAGCTCTATACTGTCCCTACGGGGTTCCAAGAGGGTATAGATTCAGCACTGCAAGGGTTATTTGCCAGTGAGTGCTGAGGTTAATACCAGCAGGAGAGCTGGGGTTCTGGCAGGGAAGGGGTTAATGGATTAGAGACATCAGGGGCACAGAATCAGGGCCTCCAGGGTCCTGGCAGGGAAGGGGTTAAACACTCAGGGGTATGAGACCAGCAGGGGAGCTGGAGTGGCAGGGAAGAGGTTAAACAGTAGGGTTAATCAGGGGTAACAAGGGGCAGCATGGGGTCTGGGATACAAAGGGTTACAAGGAGAAGCCCTGTTCCTTTGTCCTGGACTGATATATAAGTCACTCTCACCCCCCCCCCCCCCCCTTTCCAGGGGTGTGACATCATTGTGTGCGTGTGACGGAATGCATGCACTCAGATTGCAGCAGACAACTGGCTGGCCCCTGAGGCTTACAGCACCACACGCCCAGCCATGTCACAAACACAAGGTTGGGGCCGCATAGTAAATAGGCTGATAAACCTCAAATCAATTACCTTTGAAGTCACTAGCCACCTGGAGACATATCCACCCCCTGCAGGAACTTGATATATATATATATATATATATATATATATGTATATAGATACTTGGGGCGCATCTATATACATATACTCATTAGAAACCTGGGGGCATACATGGGCAGTTATAGGCATATATATATATATATATATATATATATATATATATTATATATATATATATATATACACACACACACACACACACCCATGTCATAAACAGTCTCTAGACAGAAGTTGGGGGAGCCCTGCTGGGCATGTTTTAAAGAGCTCTATTCATCTTCTGAAGTGACCAGAAACTGGACAATCCAGTCATCTGTTGCCATCAACCGCAGGTAGGCGGGGGGGCTCTATGGCTGGGGGACATAACTGGCCACATGCATATAAGACAATTGGGGCATATCTATATATACCCAACTCTAATGTAAGTATAAATGGACATGTGTGCAGCATACAGACATATCCACATATACAGACATAACACTATGACCTTCCCCCCTCTGGCCATACAGGGCCAATATATACGTATATACGCACATATGCACAATTATACACATATACATAGTACATATATATATCCAATACATATATATGTCCTCCTGATAATATATATATACATATATAAGGGGCATAATGTATTCTATATATATATATATATAATATATATATATATATATATATATATATATACATATGTTATAAGGGGCCACAGCCATATATATATTATAAGGGGCACGGTCTAAAGGAGGCACATATTTCCCACAGGGGCCACCATGAGCCCCTGGGGATCACCATGGGCAGACGTGCGCAGATGCTGGGCACATCTGCGCACATCATCCCATGATGCTGTGGTTAATGTATGCACATATATACCATACATGCCCGCACGTGTTTGCAGGCATGCATGGATATATATGCATACGTCTCAACCCTTCCTCAACAACGTGTCTATTAGCCGTAACATCTGTTATTACATTCTAATTTACGCAGGATAGCCTCCTGATATTTAACTGTATCGCCATCCACAAGATGGGGTTACTGAGACGGGGCCTGGGAGTGATGTCCACCTGCCTCACCATTTACTCTGATAGGCCACAAGCACTAGGCTTAAAGCCTATCAAAATTTCTGGCAGGTTTAAAGGTTTTCTGTAATCAGAAAAATGGTTATTAGCCTGGCTGACATTAGCGATGTGCTAATGTCAGCTGAACATAACTATATTAGTCCCATGTCACTATGTGCCGTCGTTATTTAGAAATTATTTTTTTTTATAATGTGCAAATGAACCTATAGGGGCGGGGGGGGGGGCATTGCGCTGGCCTGGCCATGTCAATCAAGTGTAGAAGGGCGTAGAAAGAGGTGAGGCAACGGAGCCTCTAAGAGCAGGTACAATGCCCCCACCCCCACCCCTAGAGGCTCATTTGCATATTAAAAGTTAGTTTTTCTAAATAATAGCGGCACATAGTGACATAGGACTAATATAGTTATGTTCAGCTGACATTAGCACATCGCTAATGTCAGCCAGGTTAATACCCATTTTTCTGATGACGGAAACCCTTTAAAGGGGTTATGCAGGCAGTATCTATTGATGACCTATCCTCAGGAGAATAGCCTCCAGCATCACTATTACCACCTCATGCCACTGTACCATTATGCTGCTCTGCCTGTGTATTAGAGGTTTCTCCAAGTGACATCAATGTGTAAAATTAAAAGGGTTTTCCGAGACATTTATACTGATGACCTAGCCTTCTCTCAGCTCGCCAAGAACAGTGCCATACATTGTACAGCATCTGTGCTTGGTATTGCAGTTTCAACTCCATTAACTTCAATGGAATTGAGCTGCACCTAGGCCATATAACTGATGAACGTGAGGTCAGATTTCGTAGGCTAAGCTGCGAGAAGACTGCGGTGCCTTCTCAAATAGCTGATCGGCAGGGGTCCTGGGTGTCAGACTCCAATCGATCAGACACTGATTAGTGATGAGCGGCAGGGGTCATATTCAAATTTGCGATATTTCGCAAATATTTAGTAGAATATTCGTAAATTCGAATATTCGTTAGGAGCAGTGTTTATTGCGAATTTCGTAAGGCAAATTTTTGTAATGAGAATTTTCACAATAAGAATCAATTAGATCATGAAAACTCATATCCGATGGTATATTCTAACCCCCAAGCGTTCCCATGGTGACGGGGACGTTTGTCGGGGGGGGGGGGGGGTGTATGCCAAAGTTGAACAACTGTACAGATTTTTTTTTAAAGACAAATATTCTAGAAAACTAATATATTAATTTTTTTGAATATTCATTATATTCAAAAACAAGAATATATAGCAATATAGCGAATATAAAAAACGAATATAGAGCAATTTAGCTAATATAGTGCTATAATCTTCTTTGTCTAGTTGTAATTTTTTTCTCATCTGTAGTTCAGATTGGAAAAAATACAACTATAAAAAAAAAGATTATAGCACTATATTAGCTAAATTGTTCTACATTTGTTTTTTTTCGAATATTCGCTATATTGCTATATATTCTTGTTTTAGAATATTACGAATATTTGAAAAAACTAATATATAGCACTATATCGAATATATTCGTTTTTTAGAATATTCGCCTTTTTTTCCATCTGAAGTCATGATTCGTCCCTGCTTAAGTTACTTAAGCAGGGAGGAATCATCAAAAATTTGCTATATTGCTATATATTCTTGTTTTTGAATATTACGAATATTCTAAGAAACTAATATATTTGATTTTTAGAATATTCGTCTTGTTTTTTTAAAATCTGTACAGTTGTTCCACTTTGGCATACTCCTCCCCGACAAGAGTCCCCGTCACCATGGGAATGCCTGGGGGTTAGAATATACCATCGGATCTGAGTTTTTACTATCTCATTAATTCTCATTACGAAAATTCGTAATCGACACTACTCCTAAAGTCAAAGATATTGCAGCCTTTTCATTGGCCCACGAATATAAAAAATTGAAAATATATTACTATATTTTAAATATTCGCAAATTCTCGAAGTGCCGATATTCGCGCTAAAATTTCACAATTTTAATATTTGTGATCAACACTAATACTGATTACCTTTCCAGAGGATAGGTCATCAGTATAAAAATCTAAGAAAATCTCTTTAAATGTAATAGCTGTTTAATTACATTACCTCGAGAATGATGATACATTAAGAATAATACAGTACATTCCAATACTTTCAATAAATGAATATCAAGTTGTGATTTTTGTCTACAGAGGAATGGAAGTCACAGTTCATCAAAACAGAGAGAAAGAAACTGCTAAACTACAAAACCCAGCTGGTAAAGGATTTGAACCCTCGTATCTTCTGCCCATTTGCTGGTTACTTTGTTGAGGCCCACCCATCAGATAAGTATGTTTAAAGGGATATTAAAAGCTGCCTTACACATAAAAAAATGAATAGACAAACTCATTCTTAGATCATCTTAAATTACTCAGGTATATGTATGATAATATTAGTTTACCCAGAGGTCATGTATGCCCCCTCAGTGTTTCTCCTCACTCTCTATGACCTAGTTTTGGGTGGAAGGGAAGACCTGATAACATTTTCTGGAGATTTACTAAGGTAAATGCACCAGAATTCTGGTTTAATTTGCGCCAGAGATCTGGTGTACATGCGTTGTATCACATTTATTATGTGTTTTAGAGACTTTACACATCTCACTTGGCAAGGGGCATGACTAAGTGAAAAAGGAATTGTAACCTAGTGGGAAATGAGGCACCACTTAAGATGCATCAATGTGACCCAAAATTGTGCAAAATGTTGCAAAGTAAGCCAGACAATAGTATGTGGAGTACACTTGTGTGTTGGGTAAGAAAGAGTGACTATAAGTCCTATTCTGAGGATAGGTCATCAATATTATGAAATCGAACAACCTTTTAAAGGGATGTAATTGAATCAGCCCCAGGAATAGAAATATATATGTCTACAGTTAGTGTTATAATCTCATTGCACTGAGCTCCCTCTAGTGGCAGATAGTAACATAGTAACATAGTTTATAAAAAAAGACATCCGTCCATCCAGTACGGCCTGTTATCCTGCAAGATGATCCAGAGGAAGGCAAAAAAAAAAAACTGGGAGGTACAAACCCACTTAAGGGGGAAAAAATTCCTTCCCGACTCCAATCAGGCAATCAGAATAACGACCCATCTCTAGTAGCTATAGCCTGTAATATTATTACACTCCAGAAATACATCCAGGCCCCTCTTGAATTCTTTTATTGTGCTCACCATCACGACCTTCTCAGGCAGAGAGTTCCATAGTCTCACTGCTCTTACCGTAAAGAATCCTCTTCTATATTTGTGTACAAACCTTCTTTCCTCCAGACGCAGAGGATGTCCCCTTGTCACAGTCATGGGGATAAATAGATGATGGGAGAGATCTCTGTACTGATCTCTGATATATTTATACATAGTAATTAGATCTCCCCTCAGACGTCTTTTTTCTAAAGTGAATAACCCTAATTTTGATAATCTTTCAGGGTACTGTAGTTGCCCCATTCCAGTTATTACTTTAGTTGCCCTCCTCTGGACCTTCTCCAGCTCTGCTATGTCTGCCTTGTTTACAGGAGCCCAGAACTGTACACAGTACTCCATGTGTGGTCTGACTAGCAATTTGTAAAGTGGTAGGACTATGTTCTTATCACGGGCATCTATGCTCTTTTGATGCAGCCCATTTTCTTATTGGCTTTGGCAGCAGCTGACACTGCTTTTTGTAGCTAGGGAGGCAGGCATGAAGTATAGTTTACTCTTTCCGGCAAAGCTAAGGGTGGAATATAAAGGAAGGTTCGAATTTTTTCAAACACCAATAGAAGCTAACGAATGGGCGGACAGGATGGGTCTTTAAGGGGGAGGAGTAGAGGAGGGGGGGATAAGGAGCCATTATGCTAAGTAATGGAGCTGCCTCGACTGCTGATTAGCAGAGGGGGAGCTATTTAGAAGGGTGGGGTGGGAGGTATTTTGGAGAAGAGAGAGGGGTTTTGTTTTTGTTTTGTTTTCTCTCTTTTCTTTCTTTTCTTTCTTCTTCCCCCTCTGCTAAATAGTTAAGATTCTTTCATTGAATGTGAGAGGTCTACGAGAAAGAGTAAAGAGATATGCTATCCTTGAGTGGATGAAGAGGTTTTTGCCAGGCATCGTTTGCCTCCAAGAGACACACTTAGTTAAAGAATTCACTGCAGACACTTTTTATAGGCAAAGTGTGGATTAATTATGGAAAAAATATATATATTTGTTGTCAGTATTTTTTTTCCCAATATCTGTCCCTGACACACAGAAGGTATTGCAGCACAGATGTGACAATTCACTGCAGACACCCTCTATCGAAAAAGTATTGCAAAGTATGGGGAAAAAAATTGCAGGATAAATTATATTGGTGCCAGCCTGCCACCACACACACACACACACACACACACAATAATCCTTTAATGGACTTTTGGGTCTTTGAAACGTTTTTCTATTGAATATATTGCAATCACACTCTCTACACTATCTGTCCCTTCCTAAATGCAGCTCTCCCTGACTCACAATGAGCTGAATCCGCGCCATTGGGTGCTATATCGCACCCGATGACGCGTTCTAGCCAGCCAATCACTGTAATGCCAGTAGCCAACATGGCTACTGGCATTTCAGTAATGGCAGTACTTACCTGCATGTTTATTGGCTGCTTAGCACCCACAAAACGTGTGGGGAGGAGACTTGAGCATGGGGCTTGAGCACATGCGGTACTCGGCCGAGTACCGCCATGTGCCGAGCATAGAGATACTTGAGCTGAACAGGTATTCGGCCGAGCATGCTCGCTCAACACTGCCTCTGAACTGTTCTAGTCGCTCATTCCATTCCATTCCCCCAGTCCCATTACCTTGCCCCCGGTCTCTATCTGTACTATCTTCCCAGCCGATAAAGCAATTATTCTGCCCCCAGTCCCTAGTTTAAACACTCCTCCAACCTTCTAGCCATCTTCTCCCCCAACACCGCTGCCCCTTCCCCATTGAGGTGCAGCCCATCCCTACGAAAGAGCCTGTAGCCGATAGAGAAGTCGGCCCCGTTCTCCAGGAACCCAAACCCATCCTTCCTACAACAGTTCTTGAACCACTTGTTAATCTCCCTAATCTCCCACTGCCTTTCTTGTGTGGCTCCTGGTACAGGTAGTATTTCGGAAAACACTACCTTTTGAGGTCCTTGCCCTAAGCTTGTGACCTAAATCCCTAAAATATTTTTTAAGGACTGTCCATCTACCTCTAACTTTGTCATTGGTTCCGATATGGACCATGACTACTGGATATTCTTCAGCCCCTCCCAGTAATCTGACAACCCGATCCGCGATGTGTCGAACTCGAGTGCCAGGAAGACAACGCACCGTTCGACGATCCCAGTCTTTGTGAAAGATCGCCCTACCCCTAATAATTGAGTCTCCCACTACCAGCACCTGTCTGACCTGCCCTGCTCTCCTGGTCCCCTGCTTACTGGAGCTGAAATTCCCCTGACTGGCAGAGGAATGGTCCGACTGCAGCAGTGCTCTCCCAAAACTGACATTCCCCTCATCTTCCAACCTTGCAAACTTGTTGGGGTGTGTCAGATCAGAGCTAGCCTCCCTGGCACTCTTCACTCTACCCCGCTTTCTAACTGTTATCCAGCTAGCTAACTCACTTTCCTGAGCCTCCTCGCTACCACCCTCCCCCACATCTACCCCATAGAGTGCCTGCTCGGTGAGCAGCAAACTCTTTTCCAAATTGTCAACGCTTTCCAGTGTTGAAACTCGCCCGGTTAGATACTTGATGTGATTCTAAACTGTCAATTTGCTCACATTTTGAACAAATATATGCACCCTCAAACGGTTGTTCAGGACTGCATACATTAGACAAGATGTGCACTGGACTGTGCTGTCAACAATGGAGCACATACTAAATGGGGATTGCGCAGAAAAGAGAAAAAAAAAAATACAATATAGTGCAGTGATAATAATCCAACTTACTGTAGTCCCTTCCTAAAGTCCCTGAATATCAAGTCACGTAATCTAAAGTCAGACACTTAATACAGCTGCATGAAAATGCAGTGCTTTCATGTCAGGAAGAGAGGAGGGAAGTTCATCTCAGGACCCCACCTCCCCCCGGGCCTCATAACAGTCCTCAGGACCCCACCTTCCCCCGGTGTGGAAAAAAAAAGAAAAATTCGGCCATAAAACACACTCAATGTTCTCCAAGTTTTCAATAAATAAATACTTACACAGCAGTGTCAATATAACATTTCACTTCAATAAACCTAGTTAAAAGGTACAAAAGCCAAACAGAACATATTATTGAAACAACACATATACGAAAGAATGTGATCCCAAACAGAGACAAACAGATAGGCTGAAATGTGGCTCACTAATCATTCCTGTCTGCCATGCCCAGCACCAAAGTCTACAGATAATAAGCAGATGAGAAACGATATATATACAGATGAAACTCGAAAAATTAGAATATCCTGTAAAAGTTCATTTATTTAACCAATGCAAATTAAAAGGAGTTGTAAAGTAAAATCAGGTAGTTTACAGGGAGAGGACCTATAAATCTAATGCTCCCAGGGTTTATAGAATTTAGATCTAGTCAATAGGTTATTGGCATAGGTCAGCTCATTTTGCATATACTGGTTAACCAAAGATATCATTTCAAAGATATTAGGACAGAAGAGTAGTTTCCAGGATCAAGCAATTACCTTTTGGGCAGCTATAAGAATATTAGCAACCGACCATTCATACCAATACAAAGTATATCTAATGCTGGTGGAAGAGAGAGAACAAGAGGACATTGCCACCACATATGAGCTAGTGTTCCACATCCTCCACATGCCCGCCAATGGGAAGGTTTATATTCAGGGATTATGTGAGCTAACCTGGCCAAGGTTAAACAACATCTGAGCTGTATGTTACGGTTATGTTCTCAGTTATAATTATTTTTAAGCAAGTTCCCACAGCCTGCCTGCTGAAACCTGTCTCCATCTTCCAGTCCTCACACCGTTTACAAAGTCACATGCACCACTCCAGCCAATGACTAGCTTCAACAGTGACACGCTGCTTGAGGCTACATCACCGCTGAAGCCAGTCATTGGCTGGAGTGTAACATCTGACTATGACTATGCACCACCGGATGTAAACAGTGTAGGAGGACCAGAAGATGGAGACAGCCACAGCAGAGACAATGAAAAGACCAGAGCGGTGTGGAGCAGGTAAGTATGAATCTTCTGTTTCAGCAGGCAGGCTGCAGGCACTTGTGAAAAGATCATTATTACCAGACATCGCCTTTAAATGTGTTTTAGACATGCTAATGTAGATACTGATTTTTTATCACTGTTTCGGGAGTTGCTCACAAATCAATTTTTTTTTAAACAGGTGGAATTATTTGCTAAGACTCACTTGTTAAATTTTGTCCCTTTAAACCCAGCGTGGGCGATTTTTGGTCATGTTGATTATGCTATGTTTCCCAGTACCAAAGAAGTAAAAAAATTGTTGCACGTAATGTATTCTGCAAGAGTGTCTTTCTCCTAATTCACCTACTCTTAGATTATTCCCTCAAAGGGTATCCTTTATATTTCGGTCTGGTTTGGGTAAACGGGGTGCTTCAATAAGAAGTTAAGGTTTAAAGCCTTTTTACTCTATGGAAGTCACTTATGCAGATCTTGCCACCTAGAATGATGCAGAAATTACGAGACTCCTTTAAATATATCACATGGTATCTACAGCAATCTGCTTTGTCTGAATCATTATTGATTGCTTAATAGATAACTATGTAAATTAAGGTTCAGCGCTTTGTGCTTCTCATTGGTAGCCTCCTAAAAAAAACTCAGTAAGTGGTCAAAAAGTCATATGTATGTATATGTATGATGATATCAGTGAAAACTAAATCTTGTCCTGCAAAAATATTATGTAACTTTGGCATCTCCGTAATTGTACTAACTAACAGAATAGACCTAAGACATTATTTATGCTGGAAAGGGAACAGCACAAAAAAAAAATATATAAAACAAAAAACATTTGTGACCTTAGTGTTCTTTTTGAGGTACTAACAGTTAATCGGTAAGTATATACACAGGACAGGCGTTAGGGATGTGCAACCTGTGCGCGTCACCCTGTCCTTGTAAAGGGGGTCCAAGATTAGCCAAGTTATCATTCGCACCATGCTCCATCCCTCCCTCCTCTTTCTCCACTTTCTCCATCCTGTACCCTAAAGCCAACAACTTTTCCCACCAAAAAATTATTATACAGCTACATGAATAAAAAAAAATTAAAAAGCTATTGCTTCACATTAGTAAAACAATGCATCACAACAGGCAGATCTATCCCTTTTTCTCTTACTGTGTAACAATGCAAGTTCATTCTCATTCTAATCTTCTGCCTTGTTTCACCAACATAGAGAAACCCAGTAGGACACCTGAAATATATATAAATAAAGGGGTTAAATTAAGTATTAAAGTAATAACTATCTCGAGAGCTCCTTGTGACAATATTGTGGGAGCTGTTCAGTTGCTATGGCAGCTGACAGACTTCTGAAGGTTCCCAGACCTGCCACAGGAAAATTCCTATCAAGCCCTTAATAGGAACACAGTGATTTTCCCATAGACTGCACTGACAGACCATTACAGTGTATTGTATAAGCCATCTAATGATTGCATGTACAAGTCCCTAGTGTCACGGAAGGTGTACAGAAAACTAGAAGACACAAAATGAAGATCCGACTGACTGGATCCAAAACTAAGGAACCAAAGGGAGAGCCCTGCAACAGACCTGGCTCTCTCCCTAACTGCTCAGCCTATGCAAAAATCTCAATGGTAGATGATCGCATATCCTCGTACCTCGACTGTATAACCCCTGAACATCCTATAATAGTGAGGGGACACGACCACCGGCTCCCTACACTAGATACGGAGGGAGTTAGGGTCACCTGGGATCCAGCAAACAGGAAAACGCAAATGAATGAACAAAACTTATCTGTAGAAGACTCAGTAGTAGCATCCAGCATGCACACACTCCAGGAAGTTGTATAAACCGCAAAGTGATGCAGTATGGGAAGGGATTTAAAGGGATGCAATCAGTGCAACTACATGACAGCTGAGAGAGGCTAAGGAGATGAGAAAATGAAAGCAAACCAAAAGGAACCTCAAGGAGGAGGTTCTGAAGAACGCCTGTCAGAGCTTCTCAGATGTCTGGTGGTGACACCTAGGGAGAATAGGAAAAAAGTTTAAAGGTAACCTGTCACGTCCAAACATCATCCTAAGCTGCCATCTGTACCTGAGAGTAACCATAGAGAGAGGATATACAGAGTATATGTGATATCTGTCATTGTAATCATGCCTGTGGTGATAATGAGATGACTGCTGAAAGGAGATTTAAGAAGTGGTGCTGCTTGTATATGAATATAGATCTGATTTTTTTTTCAAAACAGATACATTAAGGAAACCAACTTAAAGAATGATGCTGCAACATTAAATCAACTTATTAATCAAGTATCAAATGTCATTACATGGACCCCGAAGCCAGGAGACATACTGGATGTGGGGAGGTTACTGAAAGACCCAGCTGATAGGTGATTTTTATACTATTTTTATTTCCTTATATTGCAAAGATTATCCAGCCTTATATAAATATAACATAAATATATAAAATAAATAATGCAGTCTCTTTATTGACCACTAAATTGCAGTCTTTCAAACTCTAATACTTTCCATGTGGCACATGTAATTGCATCTGTTCTCCGCCAGATGGTGCCTTTCTTCAATAGGCATGTATTGCTGGTAAGTACAAACGTTATTGGGGATCACCACCATCTGGTGGTGAATAGATGCAATAACTTTTGCACTTACCAGCAATATATGCCTATTGAAGAACGGCACCATCTGGCAGAGAACAGATGCAATTACATGTGCCACATATAAAGTATTAGTTTGAAAGCTTGCCATCTGGTGGTCAATAAAGAGACTGCATCATTCCTTTTATATGTTTAATTTTTTAAATTCTAACCTAGAAGTTTATTTTTTCTGAATTTTTGCATGCGTTTTTATTTAGTATATTGTCAATAATATATAATTAATCGTATCAATTACCTGTGCATCTTTGCTCTCTGGTGCACAAATGCTCCGAGTGCCAGACTAATATTTTATAGTATATGTTTTTTTTTTACTTACTGATTTTTGTAACAGTAAAACATACCGTAAGTCAAAACCGTATTACAAGAGATAACTTGTAACAAACACAGATTGCCTAGTAAAGTTACAGCAGTATTGTCAGTGAAACCTTAGGCATCCCACACCTAGGATCTAGTTGTGTATCACATTTTTATGTAGGAAAACGTAGTAACAGAAATGAAAGAATAATGGATCCAGAGATAGAAAAGAAAAGAAATGCAGACCGCAATGATCGCCTTGTAAGGATATCTCACAATAATATGCGACTGACCATACCGGCTAGACTCTCAGGCTGATGTTAAAACCTGAGACTTTAGCCAATATATTCCAGTCAGGAACATATCGGAGCTCTGCGCATCCCATCAAGGTATCTAAGTGTGGCGTGGGTCCTACCGCTAAACTATCTATCGATTGTGAACACAGTCTGATAGGTGCTGAGGACCTCACAGCCAAGCTCCTACATACCTCCATAGTAAGATTACTAATACAATGAGAGGGAGGAGGAGGCTGCGAGCCCCACCTATAACAGGCCATGTGACACAGGCTACAGGTCAGTCGCATATTATTGTGGTGCACCTTTTTTCAGTTTTTCATCCACACACTACTCCTCCTTATGTAGGATGTTTTTGTGGTGCATGTGGTCCGCTGACGGCATCCTCCATTGTATGCATTTTTGCTGGGCATTGCCGTTAGCAACGGATCACTTGCGGAGGAATTGCTCCCTTGATTATAAACACGCTACTTTGTTTGGGGTTGAGCATTTCCTCCCATTTAGGCCACTTTATTTAGTGATTTTCTTTACACGTTTTGAATGTGCTAATGCTTGTAGCCTGTGTCACGTGGCCTGTTATAGGTGGGCTCGCAGCCTCCTCCTCCCTCTCATTGTATTAGTGATATTACTATGGAGGTATGTAGGAGCTTGGCTGTGAGTCGGTCCTCAGCACCTATCAGACTGTGTTCATACACGATAGGTAGTTTAGCTGTAGGCTAATATATTGCATATATTGAAAAGGAAAAACTATAATATTGGATTCTTGCTGGTGTCTTACTAAGTTTAATAAGGTCTGGGGTCCAGGGTTGTTAAGACCTGCAATCAACTCTGAGTCAATACCCTCTTAGGACTTCTTTGTGGTATTCAACTCCTGTTTTTTCTTTCCTTTCCTATTTCTTCTTGGAAATCCTGCTATTTCCCTGCACCCCTTCCCTCCCTATCCATGTAACTTCTTCCCTTGATTTTCCTCCATAAGTACAGGTTATTATATAATCGTTCTTCCCCTCTTTGATATTACACATCACAGAGTATTTTTGACTGACATTTTTTACAAAGATTTTTGCTTTCAAAATGAAGTTGGAGTTTTTGGCAGCTATAAAACCAGAAAAACTGTAGATAAAGAGAGAATGATGGTGCCTCTCCTATGCACTCCCAATACTAGACTATAGAATCCCCAAACAGGGCGATATAGGGAATTCAAACCTAACATTTACTAGTATTAACATAAAAATGACACCACACCAAAAATACATGCAAATCACAGTTATATAAACAATCACCTAAACTGTAGCAGGTTGTAGCACACTATGCAGTATTGTAAGGCCCATAGAATCATGATAGGAGGGGAATAAAAAGGAACAATCTCACCAGTCCGAAGGTAGTAGGTCCTTCAGAGGATGTAGATGTGCCTTGGTATGCTCACTTGGATACGTAGTCTGTATACAGCTGGGCAGGTTGAATATTCATAGTTGCAAAACAGACAAGCGGACTGGTGGCTCTTATTTTTTGGTGTCAAGACGGTTACAGGAACAGCTCGCCCTATATCACCCTACAGTAAGGGGAGGGACTAAGATTGCCCTACCTATCTATACAGAGCACTCGCTCCGAAAGCAGCGACCCCGTCTGGATACCTGTCCTTAGACCAGGGCAAAATCCCTAAATAGAAGTTCCTGATGTGCCTCGTTTCGTTGGAATAACTCATCAGGGGAAACAGACAAACTTGGGGTATGCTGAGTACATAATAGACCAAATGCACAAAAATGCTGTATAAACAAATATGCTGGGGCCAAAAATAGGGAAAAAGAAAAAACTTAATTGGGGGATTGGGAAGTGTTAACCCAAAGTCATCCCATCATTCAGTGGAGCCAAATGGGACAAAAAGAAAATCCCCTAGAAAAGTTGCCCTATAGAGAACAGGGGCTACAAATTTCTGATAGTTATAATAACATGCCTGCCAGTGGGTAGGAGCTGCATGGTTGGGCGCCTGTTTGGGGATTCTATAGTCCAGCTATAAAACCAATTGTTTCACAGATACATTTAGTAATCCATGAAAATATCTTAGAAAGTGTTTTTTTGAGATTAGAAACAAAACATTTTGTGCATGGGCTGTATTTGGTATTGTAGATCAGACCACTTGACTTTAACGTTAAAATGTCTAAAACTATTAAATTAAATTAATAAAAAGAAATAACCATAGTTGTCAGTATAATTTCTATATATGTTAACATTTACTGTATGTTAATGTCCTTATATTGCCCAGTGTTAATGTTTAACCATATTTCTGATTCTGCTGAGAGCAATTCTGAATTATATTGTAAACCTGCACATTACGAATATATGCAAAAATATCAAGGTTATTTTTATTTTCAGAGACGGAATTGTTCATATGCCTCCAGGAACAAAAATCTTTAAAGAGTCTTGGGACTTTGATACATACCTAGATGCCATGTCCGTTTCATCTAAAGATGAGATCTTCAGCTACCCTTCCTGGGTTATAGAATATTTTACCTGGGCTGGATTTAAAGACTATAATCTTGTAGTCAGGGTAAGTACATAAAATAAAATATACCATTTACTAACACACTCATTACACTCGTTTATATGTTAAATGATCAAATGCAGGCATATTTTCTATGAATATCAGCTATAACATAGAAACATAGAAACATAGAATGTGTCGGCAGATAAGAACCATTTGGCCCATCTAGTCTGCCCAATATACTGAATACTATGAATAGCCCCTGGCCCTATCTTATATGAAGGATGGCCTTATGCCTATCCCATGCATGCTTAAACTCATTCACAGTTTTTGCAGCTACCATTTCTGCAGGAAAGCTATTCCATGCATCCAATACTCTCTCAGTAAAGTAATACTTCCTGATATCACTTTTAAACCTTTGTTTTATCCTGCAATCCATGTACTAGTTTAGTAGCTCTTCTCTGAACTCTCCCCGAAGTATCAATATTCTTCTGGACATATGGTCTCCAGTACTGCGCACAATACTCCAAATGAGGTCTCACTAGTGCTCTGTAGAGCAGCATGAGATCTCCCTCTTCCTACTGTTAATGTCTCTCCCTATACACCCAAAGATTCTGCTAGCGTTTCCTGCTGCTCTATGATATTGTCTGCCTACCTTTAAGTCTTCTGAAATAATGACCCCTAAATCCCTTTCCTCAGATACTGAGGTTAGGACTGTATCACTGATTTTATATTCTGCTCTTGGGTTTTTACGCCCCAGGTGCATTATCTTGCACTTGTCAACATTACATTTTAGTTGCCAGATTTTTTACCATTCCTCTAGTTTTCCTAAATCCTTTTCCATTTGGCATGTCAGCACTGACACCATATTTTTCAGATTTTGAGTTGTCGCAGAGAAAGCCAGGATTCGATTTCTGTCACGGTAGGTAAGCAGGGAAATAACCAAACACAGGAAAACAAACAGAACAAATGACTAGGCCCAAAAACGAGGGAGAAAAGAGTCACCTAGCGATCCCTAAAAGCTTTACCTAAACTGCTTTTCCCATGTGCATACCCTTATGGTGGATATGCACATGCCCTCGTGCCTAAACCTAAACACCCTGGGCAAACCCTAAGCAGCAGGGAAAAGGGAAGAGCAACCTGCTTCTCCAAACCAAGAGGAAGCAAGCGTCTCTTTAGAGGCCTAGATAAAACACACAAAGGGAAATAACAGAGAGGACTTATCTTGAGCAGAGCTGGTGCAGACGATCCACCACACATCCAGAGCTCACGGGAAAGAATTATAACCTGCACAGGTCACTGGGGGAAGGAGGGATAAATAGCCACACTAGCAATGAAACCCAGTACACCCGAGGGAAGGTGGATCCAGCTCAAACCCAAATCAAAACAAACAGAGAAGTCAGACATGTGCAGCCAGTCTGACAGACCTCTGTACATTCACAGGGCAAGGTGTGACAGTACCCCCCCTTCTACAGGTGACCTCCGGACACCCCGTACAAACTTTATCTGGGGTGTACCCTGTGAAAGGCCCCCACCAGGTGGCAAGCACTGACATCAGTAGCCGGAACCCACATTCTTTCCTCAGGACTGTATCCCTTCCAGTGCATTAGGTACTGGAGGGAACCCCTCGAAGAACACATGAGTCAAAAATCTTAGAGATCTCAAACTCCAAATTGCCATCCACCATGACAGGGGGAGATGGCAATGGAGATGGTTCCACATATTTATTTAATATAGACCTGCGAAACACATTATGGATCTTCCAAGTCTGCGGAAGATCCAGACGAAACGCTACAGGGTTGACAATCGCAGAGATTTTGTAAGGGCCAATAAATCTTGGACCCCAGTTTTAGTGGACAACCACACCGAATCACCCACACATAGGTCCGGACCAGTCATACGTCTCCTGTCAG
This sequence comes from Bufo gargarizans, assembly GCF_014858855.1. NCBI lineage: Eukaryota > Metazoa > Chordata > Amphibia > Anura > Bufonidae > Bufo > Bufo gargarizans. Next base: position 305,108,461 of record NC_058082.1, on the reverse strand, counting down.
CCACCCGTTTATATCTTTCACCCATCTTTTCAAAGTTAACTTGGATCTTCCACCAGATAGATGACAAGGCGGAAGAGAATCTCTCCTCTTCTGGCATCCCAGAAGATCCAGTCCCAGAAAAAGTACCAAAATGTGGGTGAAAACCATATGCGCCAAAAAATGGTGACTTATCAGTGGACTGCTGTCTACGGTTATTCAAGGAAAATTCGGCTAGAGATAAGAACGAGGACCAGTCATCCTGGTTCTCAGCAACAAAACACCTCAAATAGGTCTCCAGTTTTTAGTTACTGCGCTCTGTCTGACCATTCGACTGGGGATGAAAAGCCGAAGAAAAGGACAGTTGAATTCCCAGGCAAGAGCAGAACGCCCTCCAAAACCTGGAAACAAATTGCGTCCCCCTATCAGACACTACATCAGAGGGAATGCCATGTAGTTCCACAATGTTAAACCTGAGCGAGAGTTTTGGCATTGGGCAAGCTAGGTAATGGTACAAAGTGGGCCATCTTACTGAAGCGGTCCACTACCACCAGAATCACAGTTTTCCCAGAGGAACTCGGTAATAAAGTCCATGGACAAATGCGTCCAAGGACGAGATGAGATGGATAAAGGAAGAAGGGATCCTGAAGGCCGAGTGTGAGCCACCTTCGCTCGTGCACAAGCTGTCACATAACCCTCCACCCCCTTGCGCAACCCTGTCTAGGATGTCCCGCAAGGACAGTATCATGATGTTTACCTGAACACCTTGTATCGCAGTTCAGCAGGAACAAACAACTTGTTTGGAGGACAAGAATCAGGAGCTTCCTCCTTGGCCCCCAACACCTCGATCTCCAACTTGGGGTACAGAGCGGAAACCACCACCCCATCAGCCAAAATCAGAGCGGGATCCTCCGAATGACTCCCCACAGGAAAACTATGTGACAATGCATCTGCCTTGATGTTTTTAATCCCAGGGCGAAAGGTGACCACAACATTGAACCTAGTAAAAACAGTGACCATCTAGCCTGTCTAGGATTCAGGCGCTTAGCAGACTGAAGGTAAGCCAAATTCTTGTGGTCAGTATATACCGTAATATGATGAGTTGTCCCCTCCAACCAATGACGCCATTCCTCAAAGGCCAATTTAATGGCCAGCAACACTCTATCTCCTACATCATAATTTCTCTCAGCGGCCGACAGTTTCTTGGAGAAAAAAGCACACGGACGCCATTTGCTAGGGGATGGACCCTGCGACAGAACTGCTCCGACCCCCACTTCTGATGCATCAACCTCCACGATGAACGGTTGAGATACATCAGTTTGCATCAGAATGGGAGCAGACGCAAAACATTTCTTAATAGCAGAAAAGGCCTGTAATTCCTCATCCGACCAGACAGAAAAGTTGGGGCTTTTTTAGTCATATCTGTCAAAGGTTTTACAATGGTGGAATAATTCAAGATGAATTTTCTGTAATAATTGGTAAAACCCCAAAACCGCATCAGAGCTTTCTGATTCTCAGGCCGGGCCCATTCCAGTACCGCCCGAACCTTTTAGGGGTCCATACGAAAACCAGAGTCAGAAAGCAGGTGTCCTAAAAACAGTAGCTCCTGGACAGCAAATACAAATTTTTCAAATTTTGCATACAATTTCTTGTCCTGAAGGATCGACAACACCTGTCTCACGTAATCCTGATGGATCTCCAAATCGGGGTAGTAAATTAGTATATCATCAAGGTAAATAACAATGAACCTTCCCACTAAATGATGGAAAATATAATTGACAAATCGTTGAAAGATCGCTGGCGCATTAGTTAAACCCAAGGGCATGACAAGATTCTTCGAAATGACCTTTGGGTGTATTGAAGGCCATTTTCCACTCATCTTCTTCCTTAATTCTGATCAGATTATAAGCTCCTCTTAAATCCAACTTGGAGAACACCTTGGCTCTGACAATTTGATCAAATAGATCAGAAATCAAAGGAAGGGGATACGGATCACGGACCGTAATGAGATTCAATTCCCAGAAATCAAAACAAAAGTCTTAGGCCCCTTTCACACAGGGGCGTCATTTTTTTTGCCCGGATAAGAGCCGGGTGCGTTGCGGGAAAATGCGCAATTTTTTCTGCGCAAGTGCAAAACATTGTCATGCGTTGCACTCACGTGAGAAAAATCGCGCATGTTTGGTACCCAAACCCGAACTTCTTCATAGAAGTTCGGGCTTGGGATTGATGTTCTGAAGATTGTATTATTTTCCCTTATAACATGATTATAAGGGAAAATAATAGCATTCTGAATACAGAATGCATAGTAAACCAGCGCTAGAGGGGTTAAAAAAGAATAATAAATAATTTAACTCACCTTAGTCCACTTGCTCGCGAAGCCCGGCATCTCCTTGTGTCTCCGCTGCTGATGAACAGGACCTGGGGTGAGCTGCTGCATTAAATATCGGTTAAGGACCTTCGATGACGTCACTCCGGTCGTCACATGATCTTTTACCATGGTGAATCACCATGGTAAAAGATTATGTGACGTACCATGTGATGACTGGAGTGACGTCATCAAAGGTCCTTAACCGATATTTAATGGAGCAGCTCACCCCAGGTCCTGTTCATCAGCAGCGGAGACACAAGGAGATGCCAGCTTCGCGAGCAAGTGGACTAAGGTGAGTTAAATTATTTATTTATTTTTTTAACCCCTCTAGCGCTGTTTTACTATGCATTCTGTATTCAGAATGCTATTATTTTCCCTTATAACCATGTTATAAGGGAAAATAATAATGATCGGGTCTCCATCCCGATGGTCTCCTAGCAACCATGCGTGCAAATCGCACGGCATCCGTACTTGCTTGCGGATGCCATCCGATTTTCACGCACCCCATTCACTTCTATGGGGCCTGCGTCACGTCAAAATCGGAAAAGATAGAGCATGCTGCGATTTCAACTGAACGCACAAGTGATGCGTTAAAAACATCGCTCATGTGCACAGCCCCATAGAAATGAATGGGTCAGGATTTAGTGCGGGTGCCATACGTTCGCCGCACGGATCGCACCCGCACGGAAAAGTCGCCCGTGTGAAAGGGGCCTTAGTGATCCGTCTTTCTTTTTTACAAAAAAGAAGCCGGTGGCCACAGGGCACTTAGATGGTCTAATATGTCCCTTTGCCAAACTCTTTGCAATATAGCTTAGCATAGCTTCTCTTTCAGGTTGGGAAAGGTTGTATAGTCAAGATTTTGGCAGTTTAGCTCCAGGGATGATATTGAACGGACAATCATATTCTCGATGGGGGGGCTCCTGAACTCCACCCTCGGAGAATACGTCCGCAAAATCTGAAACTAAGGTAGGACCGTAGTTGACACCCCTGAGATAGAAGCACAAAGACAGTTGTCCGAACAAAATTCACTCCAGCTACTGATTTGTCTTGTTTGCCAGTCAATAGTAGGGTTATGCTTTATCAACCACAGTAAACCCAGAACCATCGGAGCAGGCAAGCCTTTCATAACAAAACAAGAAATGGACTCAACATGTGAATCACCCACCCTTAACTGAATGCAAGACTTAAAAGAGTAAGACTCTTTTGTGAGAGAGGGGAGGAATCAATAGCAAACACTGGTATCTCTATCTAAAGTGCTAATTCTAAAACCAAGATTTTGGAGGAACTGAAAATCAATAAGGTTTACCCCCACACCACTGTCAACAAATACCTCAAAATCCAAATTTCCTGACTCTAGCGCCACCATAGCAGGCAGGAGGAAATGGGTATTGCAGTGAGAATGCATATTTGCTTGCTCAGACTCCCCATTCACACTACCAAGAGTCAGGGAAGTTTTTTTTACTCTTTATGTGAATACCTCCGTAGTTTTTCATTACTGCTTTGAGGTTTAAGAAAATGACACGCACAAACAAAATGAGCTTCTATTCAACAGAAGTAACATACAGTAGCTTATTCAGCTTCCTAAAATCTCTATCACCCTATCAAACCGGGCCCAACTGCATAGGCTCCTCTCCTGCTTCAGATTCAAAAGTCATATTACCCTTGGGACTAGGTGGGACGGATCTACTTACAGACGGGACCCTCCACTCGAGAGGAATATTATACCTCTCTCTAAGACGTCTAGCAAGCCGCACTGCCATAAACATGACCATTTCCAATGAATTGGGATACTCATGAAAAGGAAGGGCATATTTCAACCTCTCAGATAGCCCCTGACAAAACTGACTCCAGAGGGCAGGATCATTCCACTCCGAGTCAGTTGCCCATCTTCTAAATTCTGCACAATAAGACTCCGGAGTACGTTCTCCCTGTAACAAACTGTGCAGCTTAGATTCAGACATAGAGACCCGGTCTGGGTCATTATAAATCAAGACCAAGGCTCAAAAAAATTCATCTTTGACCGGAGGGATGGTGAACTGGTCAGCAGAGAAAAAGCCCAGGACTGCGCGTCCCCTTTGAGCAGAGATATAATGATCCCCACTCTTTGATTCTCGTCACCAGATGACATTGGCCGCAGACGAAAATACAACCTGCAGGACTCCCTGAACCAAATAAAGTCATCACCACCCCCTGAGAACCTATCAGGGAGAGTGACTTTAGGCTCTAAGCAGACCTGATTTTCTCCAACGGCGCCAGACGCCAGAACATTCTGACACCGTGCAACAGAACTGCGGAGATCAGCAACCTCCAGTGATAATCCCTGCATGCGATCAATTAAGGCATCCATAGCCTCCATTTCGCAAACAGCAGGGATATGACAGTTTTGGGGCGGGTTATAATGTCACGATAGGTAGGTAAGCGGGGAAATAACCAAACACAGGAAGACAAACAGAACAGACGACTAGGCCTAAAAGCTAGGGAGAAAAGGGTTACTTCCTAGCGATCCTTAAAAACTTTCCCTAAACTGCTGTGACCATGTGCAAACCCTTATGGTGGATATGCACATGCCCTTGTGCCTCAACCTAAACACCCTGGGCAATCCCTAAGCAGCAAGGAAAAGGGAAGAGGCAACCTGCTTCTTCAAACCAGGAGGAAGCAAGCATCTTCTTAGTGGCCTAGATAAAACACACAAAGGGAAATAACGGAGAGGACTTATCTTGAGCAGAGCTGGAGCAGACGATCCACCACACAGCCAGAGCTCACAGGAAAAAACTAACCCCAGCACAAACCACTGGGGAAAGAAGGGATAAATAGCCTCACTAACAATGAAACCTGGTACACCTGAGGGAAGGTGGATCCAGCTCAAACCAAAATCAAAACAAACAGAGAAGTCAGACATGTGCAGCCAGTCTGACAGACCTCCGCACATTCACAGGGCAAGGCGTGACAATTTCTTGATGAAGGACATGGAGCAGTTCCTCCCTTGTGTGACTCCGTTCGGACAGGCAAACGAGGTCCACAACAGCGTGACACCACCGTGCCCTGCACATGTGGTATGCTGGAGGGTCACTGTGAATTGTACCTGCAGTGGAGGCTTAAGGCACGTTGGAGGATGAGGAGGCAAAGGTGGACATTGTGCAGGACCAACTGCATAAGAACGTGGAGGCGGAAGCAGTGTCACCTGGCCAAGTTGCTGGTGTGGCTGTGCAGGAACCACATTCACCCAGTGGGACATAAATTACATTTATCGTCTCTGACCGTAGTTAGTGCTGCCGTGCACTTTGGCAGACACCAACAGGCTCAAGGACTGGCCCACCTTCTGTTCTACATGTGTGTGCATAGCTGGTACAGCCTTTTTGGCAAAGAAATGACAGGTTGGGACTAGGGCTGCAGTGAACGATTATTTTAGTAAACGAGTATTCTATTGATTATTTTTTACGATTAATCGAGTACTCTAATAAAAAAAATATGAATTAATAGACTGATTTCCTTTATAAAAGCTGATAAGACCCCCTGCCATTAGTCCCAAACACCCTTCGTTCCCTACTGTGCAATCAGCCCAATTGCATCAGTTCCCCCCCAGTGCCACAGTGCCATCAGCTCCGTTTCCCCCAAGCCCAGGAGGTAGTTTCCTCTGCAAGCCCAGGAGGTAGTTTCCTCTGCAAGCCCAGGAGGTAGTTTCTTGCAACATAAGAATGGTTGATATGTGAGGGCAGTCTCCTGAACATGGCCAGCACCCTCTGCAAGCCACTGTACTTTTTCAAAAAGCGTTGCATGACTAAGTTTATCACGTGTGTCTTACGGGGACTATTGGTGTAATTCATCAAACTAGTGTAAAGTAGAACTGGCTTAGTTGCCCATAGCAACCAATCAGATTCCACTTTAAATTTTCCAAAGGAGCTGTCAAAAATAAAAGGTGGAATCTGACTGGTTGTTATGGGCAACTAAGCCAATTCTACGTTACATCAGTCTGATAAATTACCCTATAAGTATTATTTTCCTTAAATGCAGAGCAGCCACAATGTTCCTGCCATTTTCACTGATCACCTTGCCCAGTTGGATTTAGTGCCAGCAGAATGTCTATTGCTTAATGCACTTTAGCAACTGATCGGCTGAATGGCTACTCTCGCACAGGCCAATCAGCTCTAACATGGCATGGTAACCCTTTACTTTACACATATGATAAAAGGAGTGGAAGTGACGGTCTGCTGTACTGCTGTTAGGGACAAGAGGATTTTCATGAAGAAGGACATGGAGGAGGCGGATAAGTGCCTGGTGTGGGAACCAGACCAACACAAATTTGGAGTTGTCAATAGAACCTGGCCCTGTTGCTGGGGTACTGCCTCTCTGCAGTATCAAAAAACATTGACCCTGTGTTCTGTAAAAGACATGTACTGTCCCTGCCTGTTATAATGGCGTGCGCCCTTCCGGACAGCAGCTATAGCAAGGAGCAGCCCATATTCTCCAGCATGTGAGAGTCCAAGACAGAGATAGTTTTTTTGGAGGAATAATATCAGCTAGGTATCTTCCAGCGAGGCTGAGCCCACTGCATCAGTTCCCTAAAGGCAACAGAATCCACTGCACCGCCAGCAACTTGGCCAGGTGACAGTTAAGCTTGCGCACCAATATATTGTTGGGCACTTACAGTTTTTTCCTGGCCACACATTCCATTAATGACATAGCAGAGGAGTAGTATGAGCAGGAAAAGCAGTAACTGATGATTATGACAAGGACACGCTGTTGGACATGGATGCAGCCTGGCTGCCACAAAGGAGACCGGGAGAAGGAGGACACTTGTTGAGCTACCTGGCAGCCACTTCTGGTTTCCCACAGTAACTAGTGATGCTGCCTAATAGAGCTGTGGTGCCTGCTTTTGTGTTTGAACACTCATGGCTTGCAATGCTTTTGTCTTCTGGCACTCTGGAATGAAAATGCCAGACAGGAGATACTCACACAGAACTTGGCTTAGATCTTGCACATCTTGCGCTTGCGCCCACAGTATCAGCAGCATCACCAGCCCCCGAGCTGACCGTGATAAAATGAGATCTGACCCTGTCAGTTTTTAGGAGGTTTTGACCATACACTGCCTTTGCTCTTTATTGCCTCCACCACTACCCTCCTCCTCTGATGTCACCTCCTCCTCACCAATTTCGCCTCCCAGGCCCTGTCCAACACACAATCATTGACACCGCCATCTTCACCCTTAAAACCACTTTTATTAGACTGTGATATGCCATTGTGGGCTCTTTTACCCCTCTCCCGATTACCTGCTCTGTAGTAGCCCCTAGTCCCACTGTTGCCACCACTGCCCCTACTGCCACCACTGTGGCTACAAGTGCAACTACTACCAACAGCACTACTAACACAGCTATGCATGGGGCCCCCGCCTCCCCCTGAACCTCCTTCTCACAGGAGTCCAAAGTGATGATGCATTTGAAAGGATCCTCAGGGGTTGCAAGGAGGAGGAGCAAGAGGAATACTGTGACTCCCTTCTCCAACACATGGTGTCAGACTCACAAGTGACATCCACTTCATCCTGCTGTGACTGAGAAGAGGAGTGAGCCATCCAGCCCACAATCTCATCCTCTTTGTCCTTATAAATAATGTGGTGCCTATCAGTAGCGAGTACTGTGGCCTACTATTAGTACTAGCCGCATGGCTGGTGTTGCTAATGCTGTTTGCACTACTACCCACTTTTTGACACTTCGAGACCTATAAAATAAACTCATAGGTATAATACACAGATTATAAAATGGTACTAGCAAAAGTGTTTTTTTTGTAATTTAAAGATAGAGGTGAAATTAAATTCTCCTCCCCTTCTACAGGGTGGCCCACGAAAAAGCTGAAAATTTGCCTCCCTCTAGCGATAGTATGACAAATGGATGAGCAACTGAATAATTTTTTTTAACTACCCAGAAGTTGCATAATATGCTGAAAGTGGTCCCCATTCATGTCTATGCATATTTGGGGACGTCGGATTATATAATATATTTTTTGGGGGCCCCACTGAACAGAGCAACAGATGCGGACAGAACACAGAGTGCGTTCTGCATCTTTTGTGGCCCCATTGAAGTGAATTGGTCCGCATCCGAGCCACAAAAAATGCGGCTCTGATATGGAACCAAACCAAGTTCATGCGCATGAGCACTTAATGTGTCATTTAATTTTTATGTATTTGATATCTCTGTGCAGCTGTGTTTTACCACATAAGTGTGGGATTGTCTCTAGCCTTTTTAGTGTGATTTTATATTTTTGAAATGAATAAAGATTTGTTCATAAACCGGGACAGATAAAAACAATGTCACTTTATCCATAGTTAAAGTTTAGTGACATACTGTACATTTTCCTTTTTATATAGATGATTGAAACTGATGATGATTTTAATGATCTATCTAGAGGATATACCTACTTGGTAGATTTCTCTGACTTATCTTTCCCTGCTGTAAGACCAAGTCGTGACCATGCATATGAAGAGGTGAGTTATTTAATTCATATAGTAATTTACTATTTCATATCAGTCTCGCAATGTGTCACCTATTATTGCATATGGACATCTTTGAGGGGCATTATCCACCCAGGTTACCCTCTATGACCTAATATGGGAGGTCACTCTGTAAGAGCAGCTTCCTTTCTGGCAGAGTTATTTGTGTATTACATGGAAGGCCATTTACTTTAAAAGCCACCATGTAGTGTTACATTTTTTCTACAAAGGCAGGAAAACCTAGCTGGTCATTGTTTCTCCTGGCAAAAATAGCTGTTTGCTGGAGGTGCCAGGAGCTTGATCTGCGGTGATCAATTGATTACTGTGGCAGCTCATATCTGATGACACAACCCCCTTGAAGGCTATGGCCACATGCACAACCAACTTTCTTTACTTCTTGGTTGGCACAGAACGCTTTCTAGCAGTCATCTTTTTATTATCATAGGCAGGACTACAATGACAGATTAAATATGAAGTATTTATAAATATTATATATATATATATATATATATATATATATATATATATATATTCATATACATGTATATATATACACACACACCATCCAACCACAGCCAGTGGACTCTGATACTGCTACCCGGTGCAGGATCACTAGTGGCAGACCTACCAAAATGACCAGGGAGGTATATAGGGAAATTGGCAAGCAGAATCAACAACCAGAGAAACTGACATGGGCTATGCAGAGATTGAAGGGTTAATCCAGAAATAAGCCAAGGTCAGTTTTCCAGCATAAAGTGTCAGGAACAACAAACACAGGGTTAATCCAAAAACAAGTCAGTAGTCAGTTAATCAAGAGTGTCAATATAAGCAGGAACAGCAAACATAGGGTTAATCATGAAGCAAGCCAGTAGTAGGTTCACCAGGAGGGTCACTATACAGGATAGGTATATAGCACTATATAGGACCAGGGTACAAAATCACAGGCAGAGATTCATAATCGCTGCTGAGTTTAAATCCGCCACCCAACCTTCTAATTGGATGCTGAACCACAGCCCTGGCTGCCTCTGCGTCCTCTCACCCTGATAGGCCAATCATTCAGAGCATGGCTGGTTAGTGTAGTAACCTTTCGGGAACTAATCAGTTCCTGATCTCCCCCAGCAAATCACCCAGACAAGAATGACAGCTTCTGGGTGGAGAAGAAGGCATTACAAGTAAATTGTCGAATGGTGGCTGTTAACAAGATGTCTCCATAATCATGTACAGAAAATAGAATAAAAAATAAATAAAAAATGCAATCAGAAAATAAAACAGATGAGAAAAAATGATAAGTGTCACTTCTTGGTTTTAATTAATCAGGAAAATAGGTGACACATTCCCTTTAACTATGGAGACACATTGGTCTACGTAGATGGTGTAGATGCAAAATGGTAGTACATTTTTAATGAAGCTTTTTAGATGCATTTAAGAAATACAAAAATTGGTTGTGAAATTGTCCATAGGGTGCATGTACACTTATGTTTTATCTAAAGAGATTCATAATTCTGTACAGATGAATTTTAATGGGGCCAGGGTTCCATTTGGCTCCTGGATACTGCAGCTCCAAATTCCCTTGCTTCCTTCACACATAAATAGATTACTCTTTGTTCATACTAGCCTCATGGTTTTATTCTGTAACAGAGGCCATGACACTGTGATAGATCTACTTATATCCAATGAACAGAAAATGACACTGCCAGACCCCATTGACTTTAATTGGGTCCTTAAGGGCTTAGGTGTTAGAAATTGGACTGTTAAAAATACTGGAATAACCAATTATTCTTCTTAATATCAATGCTAACAATACAATTTTCTTTTTTTATATCAGATACGAACTCGAGCTACGGTCATGAGACATGTAGTAAAGAATGGACTTCTATGGGATGATTTGTATATCGGATTCCAAACTCGTATTCAACGGGACCCAGACATCTACCACCATCAGTATGTTTTCTGATTCCATAGTGAAGGCAATAGTAAATGGTGCTAGGTTCTTATAAACAGTCTGACTGAAAAGGAAATATTCTAACAGTTGATAGACTAAAAGGAAGAAAATAACATCAAATTAGGACTAGCTGCCTGAACTTGGTTCTTATTAAATGGGTTGTCTCATCAGACAGTGAGAGTCCAGAATCTATGATGTTCATAGGCTAATAAGGCATGCGAACAGGGGTTGTCTTTGAGACATCCTCCTTTAAGTATACAATATATGGCATATCTACAAGATAGACCACAAATTCCTTAGAGGTGGGGTCATCCTGACCTCGCATACTTCACATACTTCAATCAAACAGCTCTCAGCTATCCCACAAATTGATTGTAGAGAAGAAATAGAATGAACCTTTTAGATGGCGCTGTCAGCAGGAGTCAGAAATAGGTAGGTATTGTTAACACAATACTTTTTTATTTTCAGTCAACGCGTTTCAGGGGCGGAGGGCCCCCTTCATCAGGACAATATACAACATAAAGCTACATTCACATGTGGCAGTTATTTAAACTCAAAAAAGGCGCGTGCGGCCAAGGGGGGTGGAGCAGGGGGAGGGGGAAAGGGCGGGGGTAAGTAAGCATCTTAAGATCGTGGAAAGCTGTCATCTGGTATTCAGTCCCTTGTTCAGTCCCTTACTGATCCCTTTAAAATTATATATAGTGTGGACCTCATTCATTTTAAAGAAGGGGAAATAAATAAGATAAAATGGTTATATATAGGTATAGCTACAGCAGTTGAATTTGGTCATCTTTTTAAAAGAGGGATGGATTAGTCTAGTATTAAGACTATAAAAAAAAAAAAAAAAAAAAAAAAAAAAAAAAGGAAAAGGGAGTGTAAAGTATGGTGGCTATTTGTCGTCGGATAATGATAAAAATAGAAAAAATAATAATAATTGGTGAATGATAAATGATAATGTAAATGCTAATAAAAGGTGCGTGGAATGATATGATATTTGATAGTTATATTGCTAACGGATAAAAGATTTTTTTTAAAATAGTAATAAAAATATATAAAATGCAAATATATATATATATATATGTCTCTGTAGGTAGAATGATAAAATAAAAAAAAAAAAAAAAAATATATATATATATATATATATATATGTGTGTATGTGCGCTTACACATACCCACATCTAAACACATGTGTACCCATATATCTCCTCATGCGGGTGCAATTGTAGTTTCTATGCATAGCTAATTTCTAGTGAGGGAGGATAGGGGAAAAAAAAGGGCAACCACAACAGGTTAACATAATTCAGATTAAAGATTGGTGGCTATTGATACAATGTTCTAGTTGTTTTGTGAGGCTGTATCGGTTGTGGATCATAGACACAGTCTTACAAATGTAGCTAGCAGAATGTTTGTAAACAATAGAGCGGACTTGCAGATATTTGCTACATAAAGGTGGTGTTAGGATTATAGTGATGAGGCCACCCTGTTTAATTACACGGGCCCCTTGCAGACGGAATTATATTTAATTTATATTAAAAGATGGTCTCATTAATTTCATTTAACCCATGGGGCGCAAGGGTATCCAATTGGTACATCCAGTAAACTTCTCGTCGCTGCAGTGTACTGAACCGGTTATATGGGTTTTGTGGTATGAAATCAATTGGTGTGATTTTGATTGGATGTTTTTGTTTTTCCTGGTGTGGAGGCACAATGTCTGGAGAGGCTATGTTTTTGGTAATGTTTTTGGATATTGTGCCTATGTTGGTTTAGCCTACAGTGTAACTCCTGGGTGGTACGCCCTACGTATTGAAGCCCGCAGCTACACTCAATTAGGTAGATGACATAACTGGATTGGCATGTCAGATGATGCTTTATCATGAAAGTGGACCCGTTTTTTTTGGACTAAAAATGTGTACATTTGTTGGTTATAGTCTTGCAGCATAGACAACGACTCTTTCCACATTTGTAGCTGCCTAGTTTTTTAGATGGTAAAGGTGGGCCAACAGAACTGTTTTTTTTTATTGTGTTGTTTCGGCTTGCTGGGGGCAAGGAGGTTCTTAAATGTTGGGGCTCTCCTGTAAATCATTCTAGGCTTAGGCGGTAAGAGTTTTGCAAGGTATGGATCCTGAAGTAGGATATACCAGTATTTTGAAAAAATTGTACGTATACTGTTGTTGGATGTATTGAACTGTGTAACAAAGTTCATATTCATTTCTGTGTTTGTCCCCTGTCTGTTTTTGGGCTGTAGGCAAGTTTCCTGTGTATCAGTGATGGTTCTACCATAAGCGTTTTTTATAAGTTCTCTCGGGTAGCCTTTCTCAATAAATCGTTTTTTGAGGATTTTTGCCTGATTTTTAAAGTCACTATCAAGGGTACAGTTTCGTCGGATCCGTTTATATTGACTATATGGAATGTTTTCTAACCATTTTTTGTTATGGAAACTTGAGAAATTAATGTAGCTATTTGTATCAATAGATTTAAAGTATGTTTGAGTAGCCAGTTGATTGTTTTTGGTAGAGATGATAATATCCAGAAATTCAATCTCACTTCTACTGTATTTAGGGGTAAATTTTATTCCCCAGCTTGTATTGTTTATTTTATCACAAAATTGTAGAGCGGTGTTTTCGTCCCCATCCCATATAATAAAGATATCATCAATGTACCTTTTGTAGTACACTAATTGTTGGGCTCGGGGTGTAGTATTTTGGATGTGTAGTTTTTCAAACTCCCCCATAAACAGATTTGCAAAGGATGGCGCCACTTTCGTCCCCATTGCGGTGCCTCTGCATTGATGGTATGTAACGCTATTGTAAATAAAGAAGTTGTTCTCTAGAATAAAGCGTAAGCTGTCTGTGAGAAAGACTACTTGGGGTGGTTTCAGGGAGGGGTCTCCCTCTAGAACGGTTTTTATACACTGTATGCCCAAATCGTGTTGGATATTGGAATAAAGAGCTACGACGTCCATGGTGAAGAATGCGTATGAATCTTTCCACGTGATGTCTTTTAGTTCCCGAATTAACTGACTGGAATCGTGGAGATAACTGGGTAGTGTACGTACATAGGGTTGCAAGAAAAGGTCGAGATAGTGTGAGAGGTTGCTTGTGGCACATTTTGTGTTCGACACAATTGGTCTACCGGGAGGGTGTTTTCCGTTTTTATGTATTTTCGGGAGGTGATAGAAGTATGGAGTGCAGGGGGCTCTTGGTATTAGGAAGTTTTTTTCTTTTTTATTTATATAATTTCTATCATGGGCGTCTTTTATTATTTTTATAAGATCTTTAGTTATGCCTGGGAAGGGGTTTTCTGATATTTTTTCGTAATAGACTGTATCATTGAGAATATTTAATGCCTCCTTCTCGTAGTCCGCAAAATCTTGGATACTATCCCACCCCCTTTATCTGCGGGGCGGATAATTATATTTTCATTTTCACTAAGTTTTTTTAGGGCATTTTTTTCTGGTATACTAAGGTTGTCTTTTCTATTTGACTTAGTTGTTATAGGTGGTCATTGTTTTGATCTCGGAAGATATAAGATCAAAGAAAGTAGGGATATGGTGCCCCTGGCTTTGAAGGGGAAAGAAATTAGATTTTGGTCTAACATCCTGATGTCTAAATGAGCATGAATCCGTTTCTAATGGTTGTTCTATTGTATCTCCTTTGGAGGGAAATTTGGTATTTTCAACTTCGAAATGCCTTTTAATTGTAAGGTTTCGCCTGAATTTTTGTATATCTAGGAACAACTCGAAAGGATTGACGGTATTGAAGGGGCAAAAGGATAGACCCTTCTCTAAAACCTTGGTTTCTGTTGGAGTGAGTGTGTGAGAAGAGAGATTGAAGATTTTTATAGTAGAGGTGGACTTATGTTTGGTTGTCCCTAGTGTCTGGACGATTTTCCTTTTTTGGATGCCTCCCCTGCAGCCTCGTGTTCTAGTTTTCTTTTTCCAGGAATTGGTCTGAAATATTGGGTGATCTGGTGAGTGACTAATTGGGAATTTATAGGAAGGGGGAGGGGCTGTGAAAGACTGACAGGAGGTGGGGTGGTTTTGACATGCCCTAAAAAAGGTACTAGCGCAGAGGAGCCGGATAATGAATTGTCAATGATAATGACCTGATTATTGGCTTTGGTCGCCAATGGGGGCGTATTGTGTGTGGTGAGGTTACACAGTTGGGAAATGTCTGTGGGGGGACTATCTATTGGAGGTGTGGAAATGGAAGTGGTAGGGATCGGAGAGGGTGGAGAGTGGTGGTTAATGACAGGGGGAATAGAAGCCGGCAGGGGCACCAAGGGCTCAGTGGTGAGACTATAATTTGAAGCCTCTAGGATACTGACTGGTTGATGGGTAAGGAAATCAATGGGTGGAACCCGGGGTCGGTTTTTATATTCAAAATATTTGGTTTTTAGAGCCCTATATTTCTCTATAAAGTCCTCGTTGGTGTTGTTTTCTAAATGAACGGACTGCGTGGTCTGGGGGGCTGCCGCGGTGGGCAGTGATGTCTGCAAATTGATGGACGGTACATGATGGCTGGAGTGTGTAAACTGGCCGGGCGCTGAAGTTGACAAGGGTGTCGGCTGGATGCAGGACGGTATGTGAGTACTGAAGTGTGTGTCAGGGGAGGCTGCTGTGGTAATCAGAGGTAGCGGCGGGATGCTGAGCGGCACGTAATGATTGGGTGCCACAGTCTGAGGGTGAGCGGCGTCTGTGTGCTCCTGATGGACCGATCGCCGCTGATGGAAACTGGAAGTGCGTCCAGTGTGGGATAGATGAGAGATACTGGAAGGAGCATGATCAGCCACAGGGTAAGGTGATACAGCAGAGGTTTTATGGGAGATGTGATTGGGTCGGTGTGGGTCCGTCCTCGTTTCACCTTTTCCATTATGTGGGTAGGACATGTTATTCTTCTTGTAGCGGTTATTAATAAAGGACCGCGATCTGGTGTTATGATACTGCACTGGTCCTTGCTGGTGTGCTGTAACTGGTATATGGGTCTGTCCCCCTTTATCCCCGTTAGAGGCTTGATGGTGGGTATCATGCTCGAAAATCTTGATTATTCTGTATTTATTTTGTTCTTTATCTGTTCTGTCCCTTTGTAATTTATTGGATTTATTAGCTATAATGTTTTGTTCATTTAGGTAGAGCCTGTTGGTAAGGTTATGATTAATAGTAGAGAAGTCAGGGTGGTGGGAAAAACTACGCAGGTAAAATATATTTTTCTCTATATCTTTGATGTATTTATCTGCAATTTTTTCTCTTTTTGCCATGATAATTTTAATCAAACCCGCTGCACATTGATCCAGATGACTGTTCCACTCGTGAGTGAAAGCTGGATCGTCTGGGAAGGTGGGGGGGATATTAATGCGTAAACCTCTGGGTGATATATTTTCTTGCAGGTATATTCTCAAGAACATAATGTCTATAGAGTGCAATAGTTCAATCTTGAAATTGTCCTCAAGTTCTTTGAAGAGCTCAAGCATCCTGTTAGTGTCCGTAGGAGGATGGTCTGTTACGTTCATATTTATGGTGTCTGATTGGGAAGTCAGATTTGATTTATTGGTGGTATAGCGGGACACCAGGGATTCACGCTGCTGTACTCGCTGTGGAAAGTATTCCATCTTCGTTCTTTGTTTGTTCAGAGCTTTTTCTCTCCGTATCGGATGAAGTAAAAAACACCAGACAATGGGCTGCAGATCCTCCTAGTGTAAAAGCCCGGACTTGTGCGTCCTCCGGTTGCAGTTAAAACAAACACCGCTCCGGATACATGTGAAGATAAAAGAGGAATAGGAGGCAGCGCCTCATGTGTGGTATAGTGGGATAATTGATAAAAGAGGTAGGTTAAAACTCTTACCGGATAGTGTTGTGATGAGTCACAACACCTATATGAAGCTTCTGCTGATTTGCCCGATCAGCATGCGGGGTGCCTGCGCTGCTGCCTAGGTTCCAGCCCCGTGCCTTGGAAGCAATCGTCGGGGAGAGGTATCGTTTGTAGAGAAGAAATAGAATGAACCTTTTAGATGGCGCTGTCAGCAGGAGTCAGAAATAGGTAGGTATTGTTAACACAATACTTTTTTATTTTCAGTCAACGCGTTTCAGGGGCAGAGGGCCCCCTTCATCAGGACAATATACAACATAAAGCTACATTCACATGTGGCAGTTATTTAAACTCAAAAAAGGCGCGTGTTAACCTGTTGTGGTTGCCCTTTTTTTTCCCCTATCCTCCCTCACTAGAAATTAGCTATGCATAGAAACTACAATTGCACCCGCATGAGGAGATATATGGGTACACATGTGTTTAGATGTGGGTATGTGTAAGCGCACATACACACATATATATATATATATATATATTTTTTTTTTTTTTTTTTTTTTTTTATCATTCTACCTACAGAGACATATATATATATATATATTTGCATTTTATATATTTTTATTACTATTTTAAAAAAAATCTTTTATCCGTTAGCAATATAACTATCAAATATCATATCATTCCACGCACCTTTTATTAGCATTTACATTATCATTTATCATTCACCAATTATTATTATTTTTTCTATTTTTATCATTATCCGACGACAAATAGCCACCATACTTTACACTCCCTTTTCCTTTTTTTTTTTTTTTTTTTTTTTTTTTTATAGTCTTAATACTAGACTAATCCATCCCTCTTTTAAAAAGATGACCAAATTCAACTGCTGTAGCTATACCTATATATAACCATTTTATCTTATTTATTTCCCCTTCTTTAAAATGAATGAGGTCCACACTATATATAATTTTAAAGGGATCAGTAAGGGACTGAACAAGGGACTGAATACCAGATGACAGCTTTCCACGATCTTAAGATGCTTACTTACCCCCGCCCTTTCCCCCTCCCCCTGCTCCACCCCCCTTGGCCGCACGCGCCTTTTTTGAGTTTAAATAACTGCCACATGTGAATGTAGCTTTATGTTGTATATTGTCCTGATGAAGGGGGCCCTCCGCCCCTGAAACGCGTTGACTGAAAATAAAAAAGTATTGTGTTAACAATACCTACCTATTTCTGACTCCTGCTGACAGCGCCATCTAAAAGGTTCATTCTATTTCTTCTCTACAAACGATACCTCTCCCCGACGATTGCTTCCAAGGCACGGGGCTGGAACCTAGGCAGCAGCGCAGGCACCCCGCATGCTGATCGGGCAAATCAGCAGAAGCTTCATATAGGTGTTGTGACTCATCACAACACTATCCGGTAAGAGTTTTAACTTACCTCTTTTATCAATTATCCCACTATACCACACATGAGGCGCTGCCTCCTATTCCTCTTTTATCATCCCACAAATTGAAACATGTTTTACTCAAATATTTGCAACACTTTCTTCCCTTTCACTAAGTGAGCAGCAGCTTCTCACATGACACAATCAAGCACCTGCACCTTCTGAGATGCATTGCAATTATCTCTTGTTAACCCCTTCCTGATTGCATAGATAATAGTCACACACATATAATCCTACATATACATATTGTATGCAATGCCCCATCAATTTACTATTTCACTGTTTATAGACAGATATCTATATATTTCTATGAATTTAGAAGTGGAGATGAATGAAATAAGGATTACATCAATCAATGAAAGGTGTGTTGGCCACATCACCCACTTCTTAATAAGATCACCAGGCCTACACTGGGGGAAGAAAGAGCACACCAAAGCTGCTGAGCATGGGAATTAACCACTGAATGCAGGAGAAGCTGGATCAGAAGGATAAACAGCAAGGGGCATTACCAGAGAGGAAAATATAATTGTTTCAAAACGTGAATTCAAAAGATTTGAAAATGAATAAGCTTGCACAGGCTAAGTGAATAAATATATTTACTAAGTGTGACTAAATATAAGATAACACAGACAAATCACATACAGAATAGTAAAAAGTAAATAATCATCACTGGCCTACAATATGGGGGGGGGGGCAGAGTCAATCATGCTATATCACATGACTGACACCCCAGGTTGTACAAGAAATAGGGCAAAACAATACTTATATCCTACCTAGAATTAAGTTTTCAATGGAGTGCCAACAAATGTGTAACAGAGTTTAAGCCCTTTTGAGCCCCCCCAGTGTACATGTCTCTTAGGAATGTAATCTTATCAACACAATGGGGGATGGGTACTAACTATCTGTAACCCACTACATTACAAGGCACATCATTACACAGAAAGGTGACTATTGACATAGCAAGAGGTTTTGTTTGGGAAGGCAGGTATTTTCCTCCCAACATGGGCGGCTGGGCTGATTTCCAGCCAGGTGAGATCAAATACCGGATCAGAGTTTAGTGCTGGTCTGGGTTTTGGCAGCACCTGGCTGTCCTTTAAATAGGCAGTTGGGTTCAGAATCAAAGTCTGTCTTGGGATCTGAGGCATGGTGCCATACTAGAGGACTGAGAGCCGCATGCGGGGAAACAGGCCCCCTAAAGCCAGTGGAAGCTGAAAGAACCTGCTAACAAGGTGACTGTTTTTGTGTTTTGGACTTTCCTTTGTTTGAACAAATACTAAGACTTACAGGACAGAACCAATCAGTTCTTCAAAATACACTAACAATACGGTACATAAAAAACTAAACAATATATTTATTGCAGGTATATTACAATAAAATGTCATTGGAAATGTGTGATTTATTGCATAGTAATAACTTTTCACGGAATAACCCCTTTAAGATGAGAAATCTAAAGTTGGCCAGCATCTGTCACGGTTAAATAAAAATCAAGGCTGTGAAAATACATTAAAAACTGACTTCTGTATGAATAAACTGCTTACACATTTCAAACCCACTGATTCTTAATCATAGCATCACATTGTTACATGAAACTTCGTATTAATGTAATACATCAGGCTTGTCCATCGCAAGCGTGCAAAATATACAATCTATATCACATAATAAATAATTTGGTCCACAGATAATACAAGTAAGGATACCACAAAAATAAATAAATGAACACGCAAGTATAACAAAAATAGGAACAAACAAGTGTTAACGGCCACAAAATACCTGAAAACTGCACTGAAACCAAATAAGTTTACTGAATATGGGACAATTTCAATAAATCTAAAAGTCCACCCTATAATTTAGACCATGAGGAAATCTGGTCTGCAATACTAAAATCCAGTAATAAAGATGAGTGAACTGAATCTACACAAAATCGAATTTTACAAAATCGTCTTCAGGTTACTAAGTTACTTTCTATAGTAAGAACCAACATCGGCTCAGTGATGGACTGTGGAAGACCACGTTTCTGATTTTCTTGTCAGACTTTGGACCCGTCAACTCATAGATGATGTCAGTAGAAATTAAACAGGGATCCTTACACAAAAATTATGTGGGCATCAACCACATGTCATAAAGGCTTGATGCAGGTACAGATCAAGTTCCATGATCAACTGGGCTTAGGTCAATGCAGATGTGTGCAGGTTTTTAAAGTCATTTTGGCCTTACCAAGGACAAATTCAAAAATGTATTTGAGAAAATATGGATTTTTCTTCTGACAACAGCTGAAAGGGAACTGGGAGCATAACATCATGACATTTGTTCCTATATTTTTAAATATATTTTCTAGGTCTTTTAAGTACTGAAGTAGCCCCAAACATGAAAGTACAATATAATAAATGTTGATAATTAAGCATTTGATTTAGGTCTCCCACTTCTGTTGTTTCTCAATAAGTATCGGAGTGTCCCAGTGTATGTTCTCTGTGGTAAACTCTCAGTAGCATCTTACCATGAATAGTGACTGGAGCTATAGTTTCAAGATTCTTTATAAAATTCCAAGTAGGATTAGCTGAGCGTTTAGCTTTCTCAATGGATTTCAGATTGAGATCCATGTTCTCTTGGGGGCAGTGAATTTGCTAGACGAATCTACAGTATGCTGTGTTTGAGTTGCATCTGCTTATGCATAACACACACACTGATGATTCCTTCTGTCACTGTATAGACACTGCTATTATCTATGGCTGTTTATCTGCTGAAGCTGCAAACTGCCCTTAACAATGTATCTGGCAGCCTTTCCCAACCATCTCTTTATTGTCCTGACTCAATGCCTAGGCAAAAGTGTAAGGCCCATGAGACCATATGGCTGTGGATGTCTGTATCAATCAACTTTACCTAATATCTATTAGACAGTGGTCAACTCCATTGCAAAACATGTATTAAGGATCCAGATGAGATTAATTTCTAGGCTTAATCCTTGCGATTCTGCACAAACAGTAGGCCGAAAGATGCTTTTGCCAAGGTTCCACAGAAGATGTGACCCTGAGTCATGTTTAGTCACATGCTTTTTAAGTACTGAAGTAGCCCCAAACATGAAAGTACAATATAATAAATGTTGATAATTAAGCATTTGACTTGTGTAACAGATCCAACATTCTATGTAACATGATTGCTGATATGTTGTGTGAAGAATCCATGTATTCTATACTACTAGTTACATGGTTTGACTGTTCCCTTACATAACCATTTCATGTTTCTTCTATGCATTATAGATTTTGGAACCATTTTCAGATCAAACTGCCATTGTCACCACCGGACTGGGACGCATTTTTGATGAGAGAGAAACAAAATAGGAATAATTCACAGAGCTGCAACATGATGTGAACCATGGGATCAAGAATGGCTTACAGGCCACAAACTTACTGTTTTATGGGAACTTTATGTGTAACCTCAGAGGTTGTCAGATTTTCTTTTAATAATCAATCTTAATTAATATTTTAATAAAAATAAATGAGCGGAAAGAAACAGAAAATCATCAAGTAATCTTAACATAGACGAAACAGTTGCCTGCATTATGTTTGAACTCATTTTATTGTGTATTTAGACAGTTAGACCTCATTTTAGTACCTTGGAAAATAACCGCTATTATCAACAAAGTGATCCATTCAGGACATATATACTGTACAGTCAATTCAACCTTTCAAGATGCTGTTTACATTAGTTCTAAAATCACCTCTGTATTCTTATTTATATTGTAAAATGTATGTACTACAAATGCTATAAATTAAGTTGCTTTCACTGGAAAAGGTTTCAGCAGAATCCATATAGTGGGAATAGTGTTACTGAAATGAAGAGAAAAAATTGCACAGTTTTTTTATTTACACTATTGATGTTCACTGTATTGTAAGGGTTATTATGATTACAATGTTACAAAATACTTTTTTATATTTAATATAATTTTACAAAAATGCATTTATTATAATGGTTTTTCATTGCAAATATTTACTAAGAATTGAATCCTATACCTTCTTGATAGCCAGGCAGCAGGTTTACCTCTATATTATAGAACTACACTGTTATATTGATATTCTGTGCCTAAAAAACAACTAAATAGTATTGCGCTGCCTGTGAAGAAAACAGTAACACTATATAGTAGGTTTTTTAAGCACAGAAAATCTGTTCTTTATAAAAGAGCAATTTTGTAGAGTAGTGGTATGCCTGTTATATACAAACCGGATTCCAAAAAAGTTGGGACACTATACAAATCGTGAATAAAAACTGAATGCAATGATGTGGAGGTGCCAACTTCTAATATTTTATTCAGAACATAAATCACGGAACAAAAGTTTAAACTGAGAAAATGTACCATTTTAAGGGAAAAATATGTTGAATCAGAATTTCATGGTGTCAACAAATCCCCAAAAAGTTGGAACAAGGCCATTTTCACCACTGTGTGGCATCTCCCCTTCTTCTTACAACACTCAACAGACGTCTGGGGACCGAGGAGACCAGTTTCTCAAGTTTAGAAATAGGAATGCTCTCCCATTCTTGTCTAATGCAGGCCTCTAACTGTTCAATCGTCTTGGGCCTTCTTTGTTGCACCTTCTTCTGTATGATGCGCCAAATGTTCTCTATAGGTGAAAGATCTGGACTGCAGACTGGCCATTTCAGTACCCGGATCCTTCTCCTACGCAGCCATGATGTTGTGATTGATGCAGAATGTGGTCTGGCATTATCTTGTTGAAAAATGCAGGGTCTTCCGTGAAAGAGATGACGTCTGGATGGGAGCATATGTTGTTCTAGAACCTGAATATATTTTTCTGCATTGATGGTGCCTTTCCAGACATGCAAGCTGCCCATGCCACACGCACTCATGCAATCCCATACCATCAGAGATGCAGGCTTCTGAACTGAGCGTTGATAACAACTTGGGTTGTCCTTGTCCTCTTTGGTCCGGATGACATGTCGTCCCAGATATCCAAAAAGAACTTTGAATCGTGACTCGTCTGACCACATAACAGTCTTCCATTTTGCCACACTCCATTTTAAATGATCCCTGGCCCAGTGAAAACGCCTGAGCTTGTAGATCTTGCTTAGAAATGGCTTCTTCTTTGCACTGTAGAGTTTCAGCTGGCAACGGCGGATGGCACGGTGGATTGTGTTCACTGACAATGGTTTCTGGAAGTATTCCTGAGCCCATTCTGTGATTTCCTTTACAGTAGCATTCCTGTTTGTGGTGCAGTGTCGTTTAAGGGCCCGGATATCACGGGCATCCAATATGGTTTTACGGCCTTGACCCTTACGCACAGAGATTGTTCCAGATTCTCTGAATCTTCGGATGATGTTATGCACAGTTAATGATAGATGCAAAGTCTTTGCAATTTTTCGCTGGGTAACACCTTTCTGATATTGCTCCACTATCTTTCTGTGCAACATTGGGGGAATTGGTGATCCTCTACCCATCTTGGCTTCTGAGAGACACTGCCACTCTGAGAAGCTCTTTTTATACCCAATCATGTTGCCAATTGACCTAATTAGTGTTAATTGGTATTCCAGCTCTTCGTTATGCTCAAATTTACTTTTTCCAGCCTCTTATTGCTACTTGTCCCCACTTTTTTGGGATTTGTTGACACCGTGAAAATTTGAATCAACGTATTTTCCCTTTAAAATGATACATTTACTCAGATTAAACTTTTGATCTGTCATCTACGTTCTATTACAAATAAAATATTGACATTTGCCATCTCCACATCATTGCATTCAGTTTTTATTCACAATTTGTTTAGTGTCCCAACTTTTTTGGAATCCGGTTTGTAGAAGGTCTGGGGTTCAACTCCTAGTACAGACTTGTAAAATAATTTGCTTAGGTAACCCCTTTAAAACCAAGTGGATTCTCATTTTGAACTCCCGAAATTCCAAGAGCCATAACTTTTTATTTTCTATTTACTTAGCAATGCCTCATGCATAGCTGAACAGGAAGATTACTATGACAACCCTGGGAAGCCTCAGCAGGCCCCAGGCTGTCATGGTAACTGTTCGGGACCCCACGATTTCTCTACGGGGGCTCAGATCAGAAATCAGAGGGAGCCGCATCCCTCTGCCTTACCTCACAGATGCAGCAGTCACATTTGATTGTGACATCCAAGGGGTTAAATGACAGGGTTTGTAGTTAATGTCACTAAATAAAACATACAGCAAAAAATCCATTACAATAAATTAGTTTTTCTGACATACTTAATATTGACCCCTTCTTGATCAGCTTGGAAGCCAGTTAATGACCAGCGCCATTCTATTATGAGCGCTGATTGAGCTGGCACAGGAGAAAACTCTGATGCCAGCAAATCTGATCGCCCTATCTAAGGGGTTTACAGAGGGAGGGAGATCTTTCTCTGACCCCAATAGCTCTCATGATGCGATTGTGGTGTGCCGATGGCTGTTAAGGCAGCCTGAGGCCTTACAAAGGCCTCAGAGCCTGCCAGCTATGGAGGCCTATGAGGCCCAGCACCCTAGGCTAGGTCTCATAAGGAACTGTCCGTTTAATACTGACAGTCACAATGCATTACAATAAACTAATAATGGTAATGCATTGTAGAAGGAATTAGACCCCCAAAAGTCTTTTCATGGGACAAAAATAAAAGTAAAAATAAGTATTTTATAAAAAATAAAGTTTTTCATTTACAGTTGAAACAAAATAGGCATATTAAGTATATCTGCATCGATAATGACCGGCTCTATATAATTATCACATGATCTACCCCATCAGGTGAACACTGTAAAAAATAAAAATACAGAACAGCCCTTTTTTGGTCACCTAGCCTCGCAAAAAGAATATCAATTGATCAAAAAGTGTCACCACCAGACATCTGAGAAGCTCTGACAGATGCTCTTCAGAACCTCCTGCTTGAGGTTCCTTTTGTTTTGCTTTCGTTTTCTCATCTCGTTAGCCTCTCTCAGCTGTCATGTAGTTGCACTGATTGCATCCCTTTAAATCCCTTCCCATACTGCATCGCTTTGCGGTTTATACAACTTCCTGGAGTATGCTGATGCTAGAAGCTGTTACTACTGCATCCATAAGATAAGTCTGTTTTCTTTATTTCTGTTTGCCTGTGGGCTTGATCCTAGGTGACCCTGACTCCCTCCATATTAAGTGTAGGGCGGAGATTCTGGTGGCCGGCGCTTCGTAAGTCGGTTGAGGGTTTTGTGGAAGCCTGCGAGACCTGCGCTCGTGCCAAAGTCCCTCATTCACGGCCATCAGGTCCTCTTCTTCCGTTACCCATTCCTTCCCGTCCTTGGAAACATCTGTCCATGGACTTCATAACGGACCTGCCTCGTTCCTCGGGGAAGACTGTGATTCTGGTGGTGGTGGACCGTTTTAGCAAAATGGTGCATTTCATTCCTTTTCCTGGCTTGCCCAATGCTAAGATGCTGACGCAGGCATTTATTGATCACATTGTCAAATTGCATGGTATTCCTTCAGACATAGTATCTGATAGGGGCACGCAGTTTGTTTCCAGATTCCGGAAGGCTTTCTGTTCTCTCTTAGGGGTTCGGTTGTCATTCTCTTCTGCTTTCCACCCGCAGTCGAATGGCCAGACAGAGCGCGTCAATCAGAACCTGGAGACATATCTGCGCTGGTTTGTGGCGGAGAATCAGGAGGATTGGTGTTCTTTTTTGTCCCTTGCTGAGTTTGCTTTAAATAGCCGTCGTCAGGAGTCCTCTGACAAGTCACCATTTTTTGGTGCATATGGGCTTCATCCGCAGTTTGGGACATTCTCTGGAGAGGGGTCTTCTGGTTTACCTGATGAGGACAGATTCTCCTCGTCTTTGTCATCTATTTGGCAAAAGATTCAGGATAATCCAAAGAGCATAAGTGAGAGATATAAGCGTGTAGCGGATAAGAGACGTGTGCCTGGTCTGTACCTGAATGTTGGTGATCTGGTGTGGTTGTCTACTAAGAATATCAAATTGAAGGTTCCCTCCTGGAAGTTGGGTCCTAAGTTTATTGGGCCTTACAAAATCTTGTCCATCATCAATCCTGTTGCCTCCCATCTTGATCTTCCTCAGACTTGGAAGATCCATAATGTTTTTCATAAGTCCTTATTAAAACCTTATGTCCAACCCATTGTACCCTCATCTTTGCCTCCTCCTCCGATTGTGGTTGATGGTAATCTTGAATTTCAGGTCTCTAGGATTGTGGATTCTCGTGTTGTCCGCGGTTCTCTCCAGTACCTCGTTCATTGGGAGGGTTATGGTCCTGAGGAGAGGATGTGGGTCCCAGTGATGGACATTAAGGCCACTCGTCTCATCAGGGCTTTCCATAGGTCCCATCCTGAGAAGGTGGGCTCTGAGTGTCCGGAGTCCACTCGTAGAAGGAGGGGTACTGTCACCACCAGACATCTGAGAAGCTCTGACAGATGCTCTTCAGAACCTCCTGCTTGAGGTTCCTTTTGTCTTGCTTTTGTTTTCTCATCTCGTTAGCCTCTCTCAGCTGTCATGTAGTTGCACTGATTGCAGTTAAATCCCTTCCCATACTGCATCACAAAAGTCTTTTCATGGGACAAAAATAAAAGTAAAAATAAGTATTTTTTTAAATAAAAAATAAAGTTTTTCATTTACAGTTGAAACAAAATAGGCATATTAAGTATATCTGCATCGATACTGACCGGCTCTATATAATTATCACATGATCTACCCCATCAGGTGAACACTGTAAAAAATAAAAATACAGAACAGCCCTTTTTTGGTCACCTAGCCTCGCAAAAAGAATATCAATTGATCAAAAAGTGTCACCACCAGACATCTGAGAAGCTCTGACAGATGCTCTTCAGAACCTCCTGCTTGAGGTTCCTTTTGTTTTGCTTTCGTTTTCTCATCTCGTTAGCCTCTCTCAGCTGTCATGTAGTTGCACTGATTGCATCCCTTTAAATCCCTTCCCATAATGCATCACTTTGCGGTTTATACAACTTCCTGGAGTGTGCTGATGCTAGAAGCTGTTACTACTGCATCCATAAGATAAGTCTGTTTTCTTTATTTCTGTTTGCCTGTGGGCTTGATCCTAGGTGACCCTGACTCCCTCTGTATTAAATGTAGGGAGCCGGTGGTCGTGTCCCCTCACTATTATAGGGTGTTCAGGTGCATACAGTCGAGGAACGAGGATATGCAATTTTCTACCATTGAGATTTTTGCATAGGCTGAGCAGTAAGGGAGAGAGCTAGGGCTCTTACAGGGCTTACCCTCCTGTTCCTTAGTTTTGGATCAAGTCAGTCGGATCTTCATTTGTGTCTTCTAGTTTTCTGTACACCTTCCGTGACAAAAAGTCATACGTATTTCAAAATGGTACTAATGAAAACATCACCTTTTTTGGCAATAAATGAGCACTCAGAGAAGACCATCACCAGAAAAATAAAAAATAAATGGCTCTCAGAAAATGGCAACACAAAAACAAGTTTTTATCAATAATACTTTTATTGTGTAATGCCTCTATCACACAGTCAGTGTTTTGGTCAGTGATTTCCATCAGTGATTTATAGTCAAAACTAGGTGCGGCTCTAAACACAGAACAGGTGCAGATCTTTCCCTTATACTTTATCTCTGTGGAGGCTCCAATCCTGGTTTTGTCTCAAAATTAGAGGTGAGCGGACACCTGGATGTTCGGGTTCGACGGGTTCGGCAGGACCTGAAAAAAAAGTTCTGGTTTGGAACCCGAACTTGACCCGAACTTGAACCCCATTGAAGTCAATGGGGACACAAACTTTTGGGCACTAAAATGGCTCTAAAATAGTCCTGGAAAGGGGTAGAGGGCTGCAATGGGCAGCAAAATGTGCTTAAGAGCATGACAACTACTCTGCAAACAAATGTGGATAGGGAACTGACTTAAAATAACATAAAATACTGAAGAAAAAAAATCTGGATCTAGGAGTAAGAGGTTGAGGAGGCAGTGGATGGGTGGATGTGGTGGTGTAGGTTGACGTGGAGGTGTAGGTGGAAGCGGCAGTGAAGGAGGAATAGGTAGCTAACACTTCTCATCACCCAGCAATAGAACTGAGGATTTTGAGAGATTTAGGCCCCTGTCACTAGTGATGAGCGGCAGGTGCCATATTCGATTTCGACGAAATTCGCGAATATTCGATAGAATATTCGTTTTATATTAGTCGAAATCGAATATTCGTCATTATTCTTGTTATCGCGATTAATATGCGATTTAAATAATCGAATTTCGATTTTAACTTAAAAGCTACTCTCCTATTGAAATCGCAATTCGATTTTTTCAAGTTATAATAATCGAATTTCGATTTTAACTTAGCACTGCTATATGCCATATTAGGCTAACTAATATGGCATATAGCAGTGCTAAGTTAAAATCGAAATTCGATTATTATAACTTGAAAAAATCGAATTGCGATTTCAACGTAATTCTCAAATCCGACAGTACATTCTAGTATATGGAGTCGTTCCCATGGTGATGGGGACGCTCCATAAGCATGGAATATGGCTTCAATGGCTTGGTAGAATTAGCGAATTGACGAATATATTCGTTATATTCCACAAAACGAATATAACGAATGTATTCGTCATATTCCACAAAACGAATATAACAAATGTATTCGTCATATTCCACAAAACGAAGATAACGAAGTATTCTGCATCTTCATTTTAGCTACCTATTCATCAATTTCGTTAATTCTAGCAATGATATAGGAAAGTTGACTATAGAGACAGCTAAGTTTAATTCGCTATGCGATTATATTACTGCTTTTTTTTTAAATAAATAGAATAATTATAATACCTGATAATTATTATAATTATACTATTTATAAAAAAAAGCAGTCATATAATCGCATAGCGAATTATACTTAGCTGTCTCTATGGTCAACTTTCCTATATCATTGCTAGAATTAGCGAAATTGATGAATAGGTAGCTAAAATGAAGATGCAGAATACTTCGTTATCTTCGTTTTGTGGAATATGACGAATACATTCGTTATATTCGTTTTGTGGAATATGATGAATACATTCGTTATATCCGTTTTGTGGAATATAACGAATATATTCGTCAATTCGCTAATTCTACCAAGCCATTGAAGCCATATTCCATGCTTATGGAGCGTCCCCATCACCATGGGAACGACTCCATATACTAGAATGTACTGTCGGATTTGAGAATTACGTTGAAATCGCAATTCGATTTTTTCAAGTTATAATAATCGAATTTCGATTTTAACTTAGCACTGCTATATGCCATATTAGTTAGCCTAATATGGCATATAGCAGTGCTAAGTTAAAATCGAAATTCGATTATTATAACTTGAAATAATCGAATTGCGATTCCAACTTGGACCTGGTTTACTATATGGTTGGCTTCAATGGCTTGGTAGAATTAGCGAATTGACGAATATATTCGTTATATTCCACAAAACGAATATAACGAATGTATTCGTCATATTCCACAAAACGAAGATAACGAAGTATTCGTCATATTCCACAAAACGAAGATAACAAGTATTCTGCATCTTCGTTTTAGCTACCTATTCATCAATTTCGCCAATTCTAGCAATGATATAGGAAAGTTGACTATAGAGACAGCTAAGTATAATTCGCTATGCGATTATATGACTGCTTTTTTTTATAAATAGTATAATTATAATAATTATCAGGTATTATAATTATTCTATTTATTTTAAAAAAAAAGCAGTAATATAATCGCATAGCGAATTAAACTTAGCTGTCTCTATAGTCAACTTTCCTATATCATTGCTAGAATTAGCGAAATTGATGAATAGGTAGCTAAAATGAAGATGCAGAATACTTCGTTATATTCGTTTTGTGGAATATGACGAATACATTCGTTATATTCGTTTTGTGGAATATAACGAATATATTCGTCAATTCGCTAATTCTACCAAGCCATTGAAGCCATATTCCATGCTTATGGAGCGTCCCCATCACCATGGGAACGACTCCATATACTAGAATGTACTGTCGGATTTGAGAATTACGTTGAAATCGCAATTCGATTTTTTCAAGTTATAATAATCGAATTTCGATTTTAACTTAGCACTGCTATATGCCATATTAGTTAGCCTAATATGGCATATAGCAGTGCTAAGTTAAAATCGAAATTCGATTATTATAACTTGAAAAAATCGAATTGCGATTTCAACGTAATTCTCAAATCCGACAGTACATTCTAGTATATGGAGATGTTCCCATGGTGATGGGGACGCTCCATGAGCATGGAAGTCGGCAGAAGCGGCAACGGGCACTGACTGGAGCAGCCAGGAAGCCAGGAATCCAAAGGACAGGTAAGAACAACTTTAGGGAAGTGGGAAAGAAAAAAATATAACAATAAAAAAAAAAAAAAAAAAAAAACGAATATTCGAAATATCGAATTTATATCACTATATTCGAAATATTCGCGAATTAGCGAAGTGCCGATATTCGCGAAAAAAATTCGATATTCGAATATTCGCGCTCAACACTACCTGTCACCCAGGCACAGCAGGGGTTTATTCACGGCAAAACTAGCTTCATGTCACCCAGCAATAAAACAGAGGATTTTGAGAGATTTAGGCCCCTCTCACCCAGGCACAGCAGGGGTTTGTATACGCCAAAAATGGTAAAATGTCACCCGACAATTGAAAATAAGAATTTTTGAAATTTAGGTCCCTGTCAGCTAGGCAGAGCAGGGTTTTATACCCAGAAAACATGGTAACATGTCACCCGACAATTGAAAAGAAGAATTTTTTTAATTTAAGGCACTAAAATTGGCACTTTTTTGCCTTAAAATGGCTCTAAAATAGTCCTTGAAATGTGGCCCTCCAGCTGTTGCAAAACTACAACTCCCATCATGCCTGGGCATACTACAGCTATCAGGGAATGATGGGAGTTGTAGTTTTGCAACATCTGGAGGGCCATGAGTTTGACATCCATGGGCTAGAGGGATGTAAAAGGCAGTAAAATGTGCTTAAGAGCATGGCAACTGCTCTGTAAACAAATGTGGATAGGGAAACGACTTAAAATAAGATAACTCAAAATTACAAATTATTAACCTGCAACTCAGAGGAGGAGGTGGATATGGAGTCGGAGGTTAAGGAGGCGGTGAACGTGGTGTTATAGGTGGAGGCAGCGATGGAGGAGGAGGTAGCAAACAATGTTTTTTTTAATTTTTATTGGGGTAGGTTGCCCCCAAAATATTGGGACAAATATAAAATAAGAAAACAAAGAATCATTGCACTTGACTTGAGTACAAGAATGTATGTTTGATGACGGTATAAATGTCTATTATGCACAAGGTACAGACAAGTCTTGAGCGATCCAAGCCTGGCTCATTTTAATGTAATATTAACAAAACTATTATACAGAGCCAATTGAATTAAATATACAGACACCTTCTTATACCAGCGTCTGGTTCTGCGGGAAACTAAATACGGAGACAACATCTGGTCATTGAAGTCCACCCCTCCCATGTGAAGGTTATAGTCGTGGACTGAGAGGGGCTTTTCAATGACACGGGTTGCTCGCTCAATTTGTATTGTCGTGTCTGCGTGAATGGAGGAGAGCATGTAAACGTCACGCTTGTCTCTCCATTTCACCGCGAGCAGTTCTTCGTTACACAGTGCGGCCCTCTGCCCCCTTGCAAGACGGGTGGCAACGAGCCATTGGGGGAAGCCCGCGCGACTAGTTCACGCGGTACCACAGGCGCCAATCCGTTCTAGAAACAAATGCCTAAAGAGGGTCACACTTGTGTAAAAATTGTCCACATAAAGATGGTACCCCTTGCCAAATAAGGGTGACACCAAGTCCCAAACTGTCTTCCCACTGCTCCCCAGGTAGTCAGGGCAACCAACCGGCTCCAGGGTCTGATCTTTTCCCTCATAGATCCGAAATTTGTGGGTATAGCCTGTGGCCCTTTCACAGAGCTTATACAATTTGACCCCGTACCGGGCGCGCTTGCTTGGGATGTATTGTTTGAAGCCAAGGCGCCCGGTAAAATGTATCAGGGACTCGTCTACGCAGATGTTTTGCTCTGGGGTATACAAATCTGCAAATTTCAGGTTGAAATGGTCTATGAGGGGCCGAATTTTGTGGAGCCGGTCAAAAGCAGGGTGGCCTCTGGGACGGGAGGTGCTGTTGTCACTAAAGTGCAGGAAACGCAGGATGGCCTCAAAACGTGCCCTGGACATAGCAGCAGAGAACATGGGCATGTGATGAATTGGGTTCGTGGACCAATATGACCGCAATTCATGCTTTTTTGTCAGGCCCATGTTGAGGAGGAGGCCCAGAAAAGTTTTAATTTTGGAAACTTGGACTGGTTTCCACCGGAAAGGCTGGGCATAAAAGCTTCCCGGGTTAGCGGTGATAAATTGTGTGGCATACCTGTTTGTTTCGGCCACAACTATGTCTAAGAGCTCCGCAGTCAAGAACAGCTCAAAAAATCCCAGGGCCGAACCGATCTGAGCTGTCTCAACCCGAACTCCAGACTGGGCAGTGAAAGGGAAAACTACAGGTGCGGCTGAAGTTGGGGACTGCCAATCAGGGTTTGCCAGCACCTCAGGGATTCTAGGGGCTCTACGGGCACGTCTTTGCGGTGGCTGCGACGGGGTCACTACTGCACGTGCCACCGTACCAGCTTCAACTGCCCTTCTGGTGCTCGCTACTTCACCAGGTTGTACGGCAGTGCTGGTACTAGGTCCAGGGAGGGCTGGGCTGCTGGTGTATGCCTCACCACGTAATCCGACAGCACCAGCCCTACTCTGCTGCTCTTAAAGCGGATCCTGCGCAACCTGTGGTCTAGCGACACAGGGCCGGGTACGCCTGGTGGTATCAGGGACCTCAGCCTCCTCGTCCGAACTTTGGGTCAGAGAGCCACTGCTTTCTACAGGTTCGTATTCTGACCCGCTGGATTCATCAGATGAGGGTTCCCACTCCTCATCCGACTGGGTCAGAAGCCTGTAGGCCTCTTCAGAGGAATACCCCCTGTTTGACATTTTGGGCAACTAAATTTAGGGGTATTCCCTGAGACTACCCAAGAAAAAAAAAGCAAGCCTCTCTTACAAAGGGGAGGCTAGCGAAGTACCGGAGGCCGCTGCGGTTGATAAAAAATATCAAAACTGATTTTGTTATCGCCGCAGTGCGTGTAAAGTGATTGTGCAGTGATCAAAAAAATATTTTTTTTTGTCACTGCGGTGGGGCGGGCGTGGGCGAACGCACGTGTGGGCGACCGATCAGGCCTGATCGGGCAAACACTGCGTTTTGGGTGGAGGGCGAACTAAAGTGACACTAATACAAATATAGATCTGACCGTGATCAGTTTTGATCACTTCCAGATACTATAAAAGTACAAATGCTGATTAGCGATACGCTAATCAGCGAATAACGGACTGCGGTGCGGTGGGCTGGGCGCTAACTGATCGCTAACTACCTAACCAAGGGGCCTAAACTATACCTAAAACCTAACGGTCAATACCAGTGAAAAAAAAAAGTGACAGTTTACACTGATCACTTTTTTCCTTTCACTAGTGATTGACAAAGGGGTGATCAAAGGGTTAATTGGGGTTCAGGGGGGTGATCTGGGGCTAAAGTGTGCTGTTTGGTGTACTCACTGTGTAGCCTGCTTCTCTGCTGGATCCAACCGACGAAAAGAACCAGCAGAGGAGCAGGCAGCCAT
Source organism: Bufo gargarizans (assembly GCF_014858855.1). Classification (NCBI taxonomy): domain Eukaryota; kingdom Metazoa; phylum Chordata; class Amphibia; order Anura; family Bufonidae; genus Bufo; species Bufo gargarizans. The sequence goes on along the minus strand of NC_058082.1, from coordinate 305,074,797 downwards.
ATAACAGATCATATTTACAAATATGATCTGTTATCTGGCTCTCTGATTGGATTTTTTGAAAATCATCAGCTTGCCAGCCGCAATCATTGGCTGGCAAGCTGATGATGAAATGGTCCTCTACGAAATGCCGGCCCGAACTGCGCATGCGCGGGCCGCATAGCGCGTCATCTCGCGTCTCGCTAGATGACGCGTATATGTGTCGTTGTGCGCAGCGCTGCCGCCTCCGGAACGCACATCTGCGTTAGGCGGTCCGGAGGCGGTTAATTCACTTCCCTATCCACATTTGTTTGCAGGGGATTTACCTACATGTTGCTGCCTTTTGCAGCCCTCTAGCCCTTTCCTGGGCTGTTTTACAGCCTTTTTAGTGCCGAAAAGTTCGGGTCCCCATTGACTTCAATGGGGTTCGGGTTTGGGACAAAGTTCGGATCGGGTTCAGATCCCGAACCCGAACATTTCCGGGAAGTTCGGCCGAACTTCTCGAACCCGAACATCCAGGTGTCCGCTCAACTCTACTAGGGAGCCATGTAAGTGGTGTACAATGTCATATTTTGGTGACAGACTTCCTTTAATTTCACCAGAAAATGTAACTGACAATTTTATTTTATTTTTACCGGTCTACTAGGTATAGCAGTGGTAATATACACACCAAAATTGGTGAATTTCACTCTAAAATGTAAATGACAAATTATTTATTTTTTAACCGGCCTACTAGGTATAGCAGTGGTACTATACACCCAAAAATTTGTGAATTTCATCCGAAAATGTAAATGACAAAGTAGTGAAATTATATAAAATAAAACACATACAAAAAAAAATGGATTTATGAAGTGGAGTTCCATATGGAGTAGGAGTTTGAGGAGGCGGTGGACGTAGCGGTGGAGGAGGATGAGATAGCCAACACAGGTTTTTGGTTTTAATTTAATTTTGTAAAATTAAGGTACACTCCAAAAGAGTGTGAAATATCCAAAATACAAACATGAGTAATTGCGCTGCATTATAACAATGGCTGCTTAGTGTCGGTATCAGGGCCGTTTCTAGGGGCGGGCGGGACGGGCGGCCGCCCGGGGCGCTGTCAGAAGCAGGGGGCGCCCGTTGAGGTAAAAAAATAAAATAAAAAATTTGGTTATGTGATAAAGGTTCGGGCTGTCGGCCGGCGGCGCCCCTCATGCTGAGCCTCCTGAGCGGCCGGCTCAGTGCTGCGCAGCCTGCCTGCGCTGCAGACTGCTGAGTTGCTAATGTAGCGTGGCCGAGCTCTGTTCAGTCCGGCCCAGGGTACAGGAGCATTTGTTTCCTGTACCCGGCCGGACTGAAAGGAAGTGCACACTAAGTGAGCACTTCCTGTCAGCCGGGTACACGAAACAAAAGCTCCTGTACCGCGGAGCGAACAGAGCTCGGCCACGCTACATTAGAGGTGACATTGACAAGGGGGACGAAATGAGAGTGACAGGGGGGGGGGGGAGTACAATCAGAGTGACAAGGGGGGGTGAGTACAATGAGAGTGACAAGGGGGGGGTGAGTTACAATGAGAGTGACAAGGGGGGGTGAGTACAATGAGAGTGACAAGGGGGGGGTGAGTACAATGAGAGTGACAAGGGGGGGGGTGAGTACAATGAGAGTGACAAGGGGGGGTGAGTACAATGAGAGTGACAAGGGGGGGGTGAGTACAATGAGAGTGACAAGGGGGGGGTGAGTATAATGAGAGTGACGGGGGGGTGAGTACAATGAGAGTGACGGGGGGGGGTGAGTACAATGAGAGTGACAAGGGGGGTGGGGGGAGTAGAATGAGAGTGACAAGGGAGGGGGGAGAAGAGAGTGACAAGGGAGTCCGCAGAGCCAGACCAAGAGCCAGACTGCAGCCAGAGACCAGATCATCTTATAGTGTATTATTTAATTGTTTAGTTATTAATACTACATTTTGCAGACCGCACATTGCCGGCACTAAGAGAATATGCCTATTCTTGTCCGCTATTGGGGACAAGAATAGGACATGTACTATTTTTTTTCAGGATCGGAACTGCGGATCCGGGTCCGCAATTCCGGATCTGATAAGGGGG